>NC_061497.1:12267971-12887971 GCF_022539355.2 Hippoglossus stenolepis
AGCAATGCTAGATTAACCATCTGTAAATTGACACCATATACACTTTAAAATAAGTGAGATGAATGTAATATCTCAAACAGGTAAAATAATAGAATTTGTATGAATTCAAACATTAGTTTACTACAGCAACAAAGAGCTACTCCTCTTCAGCCAACTTGGCGGCCGGTAAGTATAGAGTTAAGTACTCTGGGTGTGGCATAACAACCCGGTTCGAATCAGTCGCAGCAAAACTACAGACAGGGCTTCCTTTTTTATTTTGATGCTTAACGTACTCTAGCTACTTCAATCTAAAAACCTTTCAACTCAACAGAGCCAACGTAGTTTTCTGAATGAAATCCTGTATTGAACTTGACAGGTCAGTCGACCAACGTTCTCTTCTCTTTTTCGAAAAATACAGGACGACAACCGTTTCCATGCAACTCTGTGTTATGATTTGTGTGCCCAACATTGACATGAAATAAGGGCTAGTGGCGCAATGGATAGCGAATCGCTCGAATCAGAAGATTCAGGTTAGAGCTCCTGGCTAGCTCGGGCAGAGCTTTGGTATCCTTGTCAAATCTCTGTCTCTACTCAGTAACTTTCAAAATGTACTGGGTATTTGAGTCAACTATCCCAATGATAGCTTAAAGGCTGTTGCCCTAAGACCAAAAAAAGCATTAAGAGATCAGCTTTGCTGTCACAAACTGTATTAACTCAATCTTGTTCTTGGGCTTTGTTCCTACTCTTTTTGATTCCAAACACAAGGTTTGTCCTTGAAGAAGACAAGCAATGCTAGATTAACCATCTGTGGAAATTGACTTTCCCTTATCACACTTTAAAAAAATAAAAGTGAGATAAGATATAATATCTCAAACAGGTAAAATAATAGAATTTGTGTAATTCAAACTTGTTAGTTTACTACAGCAACAAAGAGCTACTCCTCATAGAAGCCAATGGCCCAATGATAAACATAGGGTTGTGCTCTACGTTGCCTTAGCCATATGCAGTTCGAATCCGAGTCACGGCAAAACTAACGACAGGGGCTTCCCTTTTTATTTGATGTGCGTACTCTATTCCCTCGCCTGATCAAACATACTCAACTCAACAGAGCCAGCGTAGTTTTACAAGATGAAATCCTGTATTGAACTTGACAGGTCAGTCGACCAGCGTTCTCTTCTCTTTTCGAAAATACGGACGACAACCCGTTTCATGCAACTCTATTAATACATGATTTTTGTATTTAACAGTGACATGAAACAAGGCTAGTGGCGCAATGGATAACAGCGTCTGACTACGGATCAGAAGATTCTGATTGACTCTGGCTAGCTCGGAACAAACTTTAATTTGTCACTTGTCAAATCTCTGTCTCTACTCAGTAACTTTCTGGAAATGTACTGGTATTTGGTCAATATCCCATTGATAAGTTAAAATATAACTTTAGATAAAAGCGTTAAAGGCCTTTCTATCACGGCTATCAATAACTCAATCTTGTTCTTGAAGCTTCATTCCTACTCTTTTGATTCAAACACAAAAGTTTGTCACTTGAAGACAAGCAATGCTAAGATTAACCATCTGTAAATTAGCTCCATATCACACTTTAAAATAAGTGAGATAAGATCACTATAATATCTCAAACAGTAAAATAATAGAATTTGTATAAGTCCGACATTATTTACTACAGCAACAAAGAGCTACTCCTCCGCAAGCCAACCGGCCGTGATCGTATAGAGGTTAGTACTCTAGTTGTAGCATAGCAACCCAGTTCGAATCGGGTCAGCAAAAACTACAGACAGGGCTTCCCTTTTTATTTTGATGCTTAACGTACTCTAGGCCCTACTTCAATCTAAAAACCTTTCAACTCAATATTAGAATAGCGTAGTTTCTGAATGAAATCCTGTGTGTTAGACTTGACAGGTGAAGTCGACCAGCGTTCTCTTCTCTTTTGAAAAATACGAATGACATTGCCGTTTCCATGCAGCTCCCATGTCGCGGTTTGTGCCCAACATTGACATGAAACAGGGCTAGTGGCGCAATGGATAGCGTCTGACACGAATCAGAGGAAGATTCTGGTGACTCCTGGCTTCAATCTTGGAGCAAACTTTAATTTATCACTTGTCAAATCTCTGTCTCTGCTCAGTAGCTTGTCAAAATGTACTGAGTATTTGATCAACTATCCCAATGATAGGTTAAGGCCTGTGCCCTAAGATCAAAACTTTACAAAATTGCTTTCTGTCCCCTTTATCATTAACTCAATCTTGTTCTTGGGCTTTGTTCCTACTCTTTTTGATTCCAAACTGAGTTTGTCCTTGAAGAAGACAAGCAATGCTAAATTCAACCATCTGTAAAATTGTTTCCTTATCACATAAAAAAGGCAGTGAGATAAGATATGAATATCTCAAACAGGTAAAATCAATAGGATTACATAGACAGAAGCATTTAGTTTACTACAGCAACAAGCTCTCCTCTTCAAATAACGGCCGTGATCGTATAGGGGGTTAGTATACGTTGTGTACCCTTCAACCCAGTTCGAAATCGGGTCAACAAAACAGGAGCCAGGAGCTTCCCTTTTTATTTGATGCTTAACGTACTCTAGGCCCTACACTTCCAATCTAAAAACCTTTCCAACTCAACAGAGCCAGCGTAGTTTTCTGGAATGAATCCTGTAGTGAACTTGACAGGTCAGTCAAATAGCGTTCTCTTCTCTTGAAAAATACAGGGCGACAACACGTTCCCATGCAACTCTATGTTGGTTATGTACTAACATTGACATGAAATAAAGGCTAGTGGCGCAATGGATAAGCGCGTCTGACTCGAGATCAGAAGATTCTGGGTTCGACTCCTGGCTAGCTCGGGCAAACTTTAATTTATCCACTTTGTCAAATCATCTCTCAATGTATTGTCAAAATGTACTGCGATATTTATAGTCAACTATCAATGATAGATTAAAGGGCCTGTTGCCCTAAGATAAAAACATTAAAGATCCTTTCTGTCATTCTCCCATTAACTCAATCTTGTTCTTAGGCTTTTGTTCACCTCTTTTGATTCCAAACCACACTCTGTGAAGAGACAAGCAATGAATTAACCATCTGTGAAATTGACTTTCCACTTATCACTTTAAAATAAAAGTGAGATAGATATAATATCAAACAGGTAAAATAATGATTTAGCTAATTTAGGCGTTAGTTTACTACAGCAACAAAGAGCTACTCCTCCGCAAGCCAACCGGCCGTGATCGTATAGAGGTTAGTACTCTGCGTTGTGGCCGCAGCAACCCCGGTTCGAATCCGGGTCACGGCAAAACTACAGACAGGGCTTCCCTTTTTATTTTGATGCTTAACGTACTCTAGGCCCTACTTCAATCTAAAAACCTTTCAACTCAACAGAGCCAACGTAGTTTTCTGAATGAAATCCTGTATTGAACTTGACAGGTCAGTCGACCAACGTTCTCTTCTCTTTTTCGAAAAATACAGGACGACAACCGTTTCCATACAACTCCCATGTTATGATTTTGTGTACCCAACGACATGACATGAAATAAGACTGAAACAACAATGAATGCTTAGTCTGACTACGGATCAGAAGATTCTAGGTTCGACTCCTGGCTAGCTCGGAGCAAACTTTAATTTGTCACTTGTCCAAATCTCTGTCTCTACTCAGTAACTTTCAAAATGTACTGGGTATTTGAGTCAACTATCCCAATGATAGGTTAAAGGCCTGTTGCCCTAAGATAAAAACGTTAAAGAACCTTTCTGTCACAGCTATCAATAACTCAATCTTGTTCTTGGGCTTTGTTCCTACTCTTTTTGATTCCAAACACAAGGTTTGTCCTTGAAGAAGACAAGCAATGCTAGATTAACCATCTACATGAAATTGACTTTCCCATGCCTCACACTTCAAAAATACGTAAGATAAGATATAATATCCTCAAACAGAGTAAAATAATAAATTTGTGTAATTCAAACTTGTTAATTCTACAGCAACAAACTACTCTATCCATAAGCCAACTTCGTACGTGATAGTATAGAGTTAGTACTCTGGGTATGGCATAACAACCCAGTTCGAATCGGAGTACGCAAAACTACAGACAGAGCTTCCCTTTTTACTTACAGTGTAGCAATGCTCTGGGCCTACTTCAATCTAAAACCTTTCAACTCAACAGAATGGCATAGTTTTCTGAATGAAATCTATTGAACTTGACAGGTCAGTCAAGCCAGCGTTCTCTTCTCTTTTCGAAAAAATCTTGGAATGACAACCGTTTCCATGCAACTCTGTGTTTATGATTTGTGTACTTGTATTGACATGAAATAGAGGCTAGTGGCGCGAATGGATACCCGCGTCGACTACTACGGATCAGAAGATTCTAAGTTAGGCTCTGGCTAAACAGACGAAACTTTAATTTATCACTTGACATCCAAATCTCTGTCTACTCAAGTAACTTGCTCAAAATGTGCTGGGTATTTGAGTCAACTATCAGTAAGTTAAAAGGCCTGTGCCCTAAGATAAAAACTTTAAGAACACTTTCTGTCACAGCTATCATTAACTCAATCTTGTTCTTGGGCTTTGTTCCTACTCTTTTTGATTCCAAACACAGGTTTTGTCTTAGAAGACAAGCAATGCTGAATTAACCATCTGTAGGAAATTGACTTTTCCCATATCACTTTAAAATAAAAGAGTGAGATAAAGATGTAATATCTCAAACGGTAAAATATCAGATTATGTAATTCAAACATTAGTTACTACAGCAACAAAAGAGCTACTCCTCAAACCAATGGCATTGATGTCATAAGAGGTTATGCTCTGCGTTGTAACAGCAACGGTTGAATCCGGGTCGGCACAACAAAGACAGGGCTTCCTTTTTATTTTGATACTTAAATCTCTAAGCCTCTGATCTAGGCTCTTTCAACTCAACAGAGCCAACGTAGTTTTCTGAATGAAATCCTGTATTGAACTTGACAGGTCAGTCGACCAACGTTCTCTTCTCTTTTTCGAAAAATACAGGACGACAACCGTTTCCATGCAACTCTGTGTCATGATTTGTGTGCCCAACATTGACATGAAACAAGGGCTAGTGGCGCAATGGATAACGCGTCTGACTACGGATCAGAGATTCTAGAGTTCGACTCTGAAAGCAGCTAAGACCAAACTTTAAATTTGCTCACTTGTCCAAATCTCTGTCTCTACTCAATGCTTTCAAAATGTACTGAGTATTTAGTCAACTATCCCAATGATAGGTTAAAAAGGCCTGTTCCCTAAGATAAAAACGTTAAAGAACCTTTCTAATACAGCTATCAATAACTCAATCTTGTTCTTGACTTCTTCCTACTTTGATTCAAACACAAGGTTTGTCCTTGAAGACAAGCAATGCTAGATTAACCATCTGAAGTGTTTCCATATCCACTTTAAAAGAAATAAGTGAGATATAAGATATAATATCTCAAACCAGGTAAAATAATGAAATTTGTATGAATTCAAGCTTGGCTGGTTACTACAGCAACAAAGAAACTACTCCTCCGCCGTGACGGCCCGATGATCGATATAGAGGTTAGTACTCTGGGCGTTGGCAGCCTGTAACAACCCGGTTCGAATCCAGGTCAAAACGGAAACCGTTGGAACTTCCCTTTTGTTACGATTAGCAACGTACTCCAGAGCTCGCCAATCTAAAACCTTTCAACTCAACAGAGCCAACGTAGTTTTCTGAATGAAATCCTGTATTGAACTTGACAGTCAATGCGACCAGCGATCTCTTCTCTTTTAATCACAGGGCGACAACGTTCAAAACACCGCTCTGTGGCCATGATTTGTGCCCAACATTGACATGAAATAAGGGCTAGTGGCTGTCGGATAACGCGTCTGACTACGGATCAGAAGATTTAAGTTCGACTCCTGGCTGGCTCGGGCCGACTAATTTATCCTTGTCAAATCTCATCTCTCTCATTAACTTGTCAAAATGTACACAGGTATTTGAGTCAACTATCACAATGATAGGTTAAAAGGCCTGTGCTAGAAGATAAAACTTTACAAAGAACCTTTCTATCTGCAGCTATCAATAACTCAATCTTGTTCTATGACTTTTATTTCCTACTCTTTTGATTCCAAACAGGTTTGTCATGAAGAAGACAACCAATACTAGATTAACCATCTGTGAAATTAGCTTTCCCTTATCACACTTTAAAAATACGTGAGATACGTCATAATATCTCAAACAGGTAAATAACCGATTTGTGTAATTCAAACATTGGGTTACTGGCAACAGAGCTACTCCTCTGCAAGCCAACCGGCCGTGATCGTATAGAGGTTAGTACTCTGCGTTGTGGCCGCAGCAACCCCGGTTCGAATCCGGGTCACGGCAAAACTACAGACAGGGCTTCCCTTTTTATTTTGATGCTTAACGTACTCTAGGCCCTCCTTCAATCTAAAAACCTTTCAACTCAACAGAGCCAACATAGTTTTCTACAGATGAAATCCTGCTGTTGAACTCCGGCAGGTCAGTCGACCGTTCTCTTCCTCTTTTTCGAAAAATACAGGCGACAACCGTTTCCATACAACTCATGTCATGATTGTGCCCCAACGACATAGAGCAAGGGCTAGTGGCGCAATGGATAACGCGTCTGACTACGGATCAGAAGATTCTGATTCGACTCCTGGCTAGCTGGAGCAAACTTTAATTTATCACTTATCCAATCTGTCTCTACTCAGTAACTTTCAAAATGCTGGGTATTTGATCCTTCTACCTCCAATGATAGGTTAAGGCTATTGCCCTAAGATAAAATATTAAAGAACACTTTCCTATCACAGCTATCAATAGCATAATCTTGTTCTTGTTTGTTCCTGTTTTTGATTCAAACACAAGGTTTGTCCTTGAAGAAGACAAGCAATGCTAGATTAACCATCTGTGGAAATTGACTTTCCCTTATCACACTTTAAAAAAATAAAAGTGAGATAAGATATAATATCTCAAACAGGTAAATAACCAGTCGTATGGTGAAACATTAGTTTACTACAGCAACAAAGAGCTGCTGCTCTCCATGAAGCCAGCAGCCATTTGATGCAGTATGGAGTTAGTACTCTGGGTGGCCGCAACAACCAGGTTCGAATCAGGTCAAGCAAGGCTTCACAGACGGAGGCTTCCCCTTTTTTATTTTGATGCTTAACGTACTCTAGGCCTAACTGATCAAAACCTTTCAACTCATCAGAGGCCAACGTAGTTTTCTGAATGAAATCTCTATTAGACTTGACAGTCAGTCGACCAGCGTTCTCTTCTCTTTTGAAAATGCAGATGACAACCGTTTCCATGCAACTCTGTGTTATAGTTGTGTACCCAACATGACATGAATAAGGGCTGATGGCGCAATGGATAACGCGTCTGACTACGGATCAGAAGATTCTAGGTTAGAGCTCCTGGCTGGCTCGAACAAGCTTTAATTTGTCCTTGTCCAAGTCTCTGTCTCTACTCAGTAACTTTATCAAAATGTACCGGTATTTGATTAATATCATTGATAAGTTAAAGGCCTGTTGCCTAAGATAAAACGTTAAAGAACCTTCTGTCACAGCTATCATTAACTCAATCTTGTTCTTTGACTTTGTTCCTACTCTTTTTGATTCAACACGAGTTTGTCTTAGAAGAAAGACAAAACAATACTAAATTAACCATCTGTGAAGTCAACACCATATGCACTTTAAAAATAAAAGTGAGATAAGATATAATATCTCAAACAGGTAAAATAATAGAATTTGTATAATTCAAACTTGTTGTTACACAGCAACAAAAGGCTACTCCTCTACAAACCAACCCGGCAGTAAATCGTGCAGAGGAGTTAGTACTCTGCGTTGTGGCATGGCATGATTCGAATCAGATCACATTTAACTAAAAGGGGGCTTGCCACCCATTTTTGATGCTTAGTACTCTAGGCCACTCATGATCTAAACGCTTTCAACTCAACAAATATGGTTTGCTCAGATCAAATCCTGCCGTGAACTTAAGCAGGTCAGTACGATAATTCTCTTCTACCGAAAATACGGGCTGACAACCGTTCCGCTTACAACTCCCTGTCATGGACGTGTGCCCAACATTGACATGAAACAAGGGCTAGTGGTATCAATGGACCTTGGCAATCATTCAGGATCAGAAGATTCTAGGTTACGACTCCTAGCTGGCCTGAACCAAACTCTAATTTATCACTTGTCAATCTCTGCTCTCTACTCAAGTAACTTTCAAAATGTATAGGTATTTGAGTCAACTATCCCAATGATAGAGTTAAAGGCCTATTGCCCTAAGATAAAAACATTAAAAGACACTACATCACAGCCTCTAATAGCTCAAGTACCATTCTTAGGCACATTCTCTCTTTTAAATTCCAAACACAAGGTTTTATATGAAGACAAACAGTACTAGATTAATATCTGTAAATTGACTTTCCCTTATCACACTAAAAAATAAGTGAGATAGATATAATATCAAACAAGGTAAAATAATAAATTTGTGTAATTCAAACATTGATTTACTACTAATAACAAACTACTCCTCCATAAGCCAACCGGCGTGATCGTATAAGGGTTAGTACTCTACATTGTGGCGCAGCAGCAACCCAGTTGAATCAGGTCTGTGGAAACTTCAGACAGGGCTTCCCTTTTATTTTAGTCTTAGCAATATACTCTAGGCCCTACTTCAATCTAAAACTGCCTCAACTCAGCAAGGCCAACGTAGTTTTCTGAATGAAATCCTGTATTGAACAAGCCAAGGTCAGTGCGACCAACGTTTTCTCTTCTCTTTTCCGAAAAATCTACAGGACGACAACTGTTTTTCCATGCAACTCCTGTCATGATTTGCTGTGCCCAACATTGACATGAAACAAAGGGCTAGTAGAGCGCAATGGATAAAGGCGTCTGACTCACGAATGGAAGTTCTGAGTTTGACTCCTGGCTAGCTTAGGCAAACTAGTTATCACTTAATGAAATCTCTGTCTCAGTAACTTGTCAAAATGTACTGGGTGGTAGTCAATATCAATGATTTAAAGGCCTATTTGCTAGATAAAACTTTGAACCTTTCTGTCACAGCTTCTCAGTAACTCAATCTTGTTCTTGGGCTTTGTTCTCCTCTTTTTGATTCAAACACAAGGTTTGTATCAATGAAGACAAACCCAATGCTAGATTAACCATCTGGAAATTGGCTTTTCCCTTATCACTTTAAAAAATGATAGGATAAGATATAAGCCCTCAAACAGGCCAAATAATGGGAATTTATGTAATTCAAACTTATTAGTTACTACAGCAGCTTAAGGCTATATCACTAAATGGCAAGCAGTGATCGTATGAGAAATTCAGCCTCTGGTGTAGCAGTAACTGATTGAATCAGGTCAGCGAAACTACAGACGGACTTACTTTTATTTTGATGCTTAAGTATCTATAATTTTCTTCGAAGTCTAAAAGAAGCCTTTCAGCTCAACAGAGCCAACGTAGTTTCTGAGATGAAATCCTGTATTAGACTTGACAAGGTCAGTCGACCAGCGTTCTCTTCTCTTTTGAAAAATACAGGGTGACAACCCGTTTCGCTGCTCTGTGTTATGATTTGTCTTACTAACGTTGACATGAAATAAGGAGCTGGTAGAAACGTAGATCGCAGCGTCTGGGCTCTGGATCTGAGAAAGATTCTGAGTTCGACTCCTGGCCCAGCTCAGACAGGCTTTAATTTCATCCTTGTCCAAATCTCTTATCTCTACTCAGTAACCTAAATGTACTGGAGTATTCCAATTCAGCCTATCTCAATGACAGTAAGTTAAAATATGTGTGCCCTAAAGATAAAACATTTAAGATCTTTCCCTTCCAAAGCTATCATTAATAAATCTTGTTCTTGGAAGCTTTTATTCCTACTCTTTGCAGTTAAACACAGTTGTCATGAAAGACAAGCAATGCTAGATTAACCATCTGGAAATTAACTTTCCATATCACACTTCAAATAAAAGTGAGATATGAATCTAATATCTCAGCAGGTAAAATAATAATTTATGTATTCAAACATTGAATTTACTACGGCAACAAAGAGCTACTCCTCAAAGCCAACGGCCGTGATATTATAAAGTTAGCTCTGCGTTGCTGGCATAGCAACCCCGATTGAATCGGAGTGCGGCAAAACTACAGGCCAGGCTTTGCCTTTTATTTTGATGCTTAACGTACTCTAAACCTACTTCGATCTAAAAAAACCTTTCCAACTCAGCAGAGCCATGGTATAGATGAAATCCTGTATTGAACTTGACAGGTCAGTGAAATGGCATTCTCTCTTTTGAAAAATACAGGACGACCCAACCATTTAGCACAACTCATTTATGATTCTTAACGTTGGCAGAAGCTGAAATAAGAGGCTGAGTAAACTTATTGAATATAGCGTCTGACTACGGATCAGAGATTCTGGAGTTCCCGACTCTGGCTAGTTAGACCAAACTTTATTTGTCACTTGTCAAATCTGTCTCTACTCAGTAACTTGTCAAGATGCTGTGATGTTACAATTAACTATCAGCCAGTGGGTTAAGGCCTGTTGCCCTAAGATAAAAACGTTAAAGAACCTTTCTGTAAAATATATTATCAATCTTGTTCTTGAAGCACATTTCCTACTCTTTTTGATTCCAAACACAAGTTTGTCCTTAGAAGACAATAATCACCTGGGTCTCAACATCTATGAAATTGACTTTCCCTTATCACACTTTAAAAAAATAAAAGTGAGATAAGATATAATATCTCAACCAGGTAAAATAGCCAATTGCTGTAAATTTCAAACATTGAATTTGTAACAAAGAGCTACTCCTCAAGCCAACTGGCAATGATATTATAGAGTTAGTACTCTAGTTGTAGCCACTTGCTGCTTGAAGGTTGAATCAAAGGTCAAAGCAAACTGGATGGAAACCTATACCTTTTGATCACTTACTTGTCTCAGGCCCTCTTCAATCTAAAAACCTTTCAACTCAACAGAGCCAACGTAGTTTTCTGAATGAAATCCTGCTGTGCAGACACACAGCAGGTCAGTGACCAAGCGTTCTCTTCTCTTTTCTAAAAAAATACAGGGCCCACGACAACGTTTCCATAACTCATGGCCCATGGTTGTGTACTAACATTGTGAAGCTAAAGGGCTGGTAGGCAATGAATGTAGCGTCTGTCTGGATCAGAAGATTCTGAGTTCGACTCCTGGCTAGCTCAGGGCAAACTTTAATTTGTCACTTGTCCAAATCTCTGTCTCTACTCAGTAACTTGTCCAAAAATATATAGGTGTTACAGTCAATATCCCAATGATAGGTTAAGGCCTGTGCCCCTAAGATAAAACTTTAAAAAACCTTCTTTCTATCACATTCTCAATTGTTAACTCAATCTTGTTCTTGGAAATGTTCCTACTCTTTTGATTAAAAACTGGTTGTCATGAAAGACAAGCAATGCTAGATTAACCATCTTATGAAATTGTTTTCCCACTTATCACACTTTAAAAATAAAGTAGAATGAATGTAATATCTCAAACAGAGTAAAATAATAGAATTTGTATAATTCAAACTTGTTGAATTTTACTCAGCAACAAACTACTCCTCATAAGCCAACTGTGACCGTGATACGTATAGAGTTATGCTCTGCGTTGGCGCAGCAACCCGGTTCGAGATCAAGGTCCAAGCAAACTTCACAGACCAGGGCTTCCTTTTATTTGAGTACTTAGCATGCTCTGGGCCTACTTCAATCTAAAACCTTTCAGCTCAGCAGAATGCAGTTTTCTGAATGAAATCCTGTATTGAACTTGGCTTAGTCAATGCGACCCAGCGTTCTCTTCTCTTTTGAAAAATACCGGGCGACAACGTTTCATGCAACTCTGTATTATGATTGTATACCCCAACATTGACATGAAATGAGGCTAGTGGCGTGTAATGGATACGCCGCGTCTGACCTACGGATCAGAAGATTCTAAAGTTCGACTCCAGCTGGCTAAGACAAACTTTAATTTATCCTTGTCCAAATCTCTGTCTCTCTCAATGTGTCAAAATGTGCTGGGTGTTGGGTCAACTATCTGACCAGTAGATTAAGGCCTGTTGCCCTGAGATAAAGCTTTCAAAGACCAACTTTCTGTCAGCTATCATTATCAATCTTGTTTATGGGCACATTCTACTCTTGATTCCAAACACAAGGTTTGTCCTTGAAGAAGACAAGCAATGCTAGATTAACCATCATAGAAATTGGCTCGCCTCACACTTAAAAAATAAAAGTGAGATAAAGATATAATATCCTAAACCAGGTAAAATAATAGAATTTGTGTAATTCAAACATTGATTTACTACAGCAACAGGCATTATATCACAAAACCGGCATGCAGATAATATAGAGGTTAGTATATAAATTGTGCATGCGTAACCCAGTTCGAATCAGATCACGCACAACAAAGACAGGGCTTCCCTTTTTATTTAAGTGCTTCATATTACTCCTAGGCCTCCTTCAATCTAAAATAACTCAACTCAGCAGAGCCAACGTGGTTTTCTAAGATGATCTGTATTAGACTTGACAGGTGATGAAACCAACGTTCTCTTCTCTTTGAAAAATACAGGGTGACAGCCATTTTCCATCTTCAAGAAATCTGTCCACATGATTTGTGCCCAACATTGACATAAGAAAACAAGAGGCTAGTATTTATTAGACTATATAAATCTCAGCTACGGATCAGAAGATTCTGGGTCCGACTCCTAGCTAGCTAAAGACAACTTTAATTTGTCACTTGTCTAATCTCACCTTCTCTATAGTAACTTTCAAAATGTACTGGGTATTGGTCAACTATCAATGATAGGTTAAAGGCCTGTTGCCCTAAGATAAAAACGTTAAAGAACCTTTCTGTCACAGCTATCAATAACTCAATCTTGTTCTTGGGCTTTGTTCCTACTCTTTTTGATTCCAAACACAAGGTTTGTCCTTGAAGAAGACAAGCAATGCTAGATTAACCATCTGTGGAAATTGACTTTCCCTTATCACACTTTAAAAAAATAAAAGTGAGATAAGATATAATATCTCAAACAGGTAAAATAATAGAATTTATGTAATTTCAAGCTTGTTAGTTACTACAGCAACAAAGAGCTTCTCCTCCATGCAAGCCAACGGCCGTGATATTATGATTTAATGCTCTGCGTTGTGTAACAACTTGATTCGAATCAAAGTCACGGCAAAACTCAGACAGGAGCTTCCTTTTTATTTTGATGCTTAGCATTACTCTGACTCGCTGATAAAAACCTTTCAACTCAACAGAGCCAACGTAGTTTTCTGAATGAATCCTGTAGTGTTGAACTGACAGGTCAGTCGACCAGCGTTTCTCTTCTCTTTTTGAAAAATACAGAGACAAACAACCCGTTTCCATGTCACAACAGCCATGATTTGTATGTTAACATTGACATGAAATAAGGGCTAGTGGCGCAATGGATAACGCGTCT
Organism: Hippoglossus stenolepis; assembly: GCF_022539355.2. Lineage (NCBI taxonomy): Eukaryota > Metazoa > Chordata > Actinopteri > Pleuronectiformes > Pleuronectidae > Hippoglossus > Hippoglossus stenolepis. The sequence continues at coordinate 12,281,384 of NC_061497.1, forward strand.
GACTACGGATCAGAAGATTCTAGGTTCGACTCCTGGCTAGCTCGGAGCAAACTTTAATTTGTCACTTGTCCAAATCTCTGTCTCTACTCAGTAACTTGTCAAAATGTACTGGGTATTTGAGTCAACTATCCCAATGATAGGTTAAAGGCCTGTTGCCCTAAGATAAAAACGTTAAAGAACCTTTCTGTCACAGCTATCATTAACTCAATCTTGTTCTTGGGCTTTGTTCCTACTCTTTTTGATTCCAAACACAAGGTTTGTCCTTGAAGAAGACAAGCAATGCTAGATTAACCATCTGTGGAAATTGACTTTCCCTTATCACACTTTAAAAAAATAAAAGTGAGATAAGATATAATATCTCAAACAGGTAAAATAATAGAATTTGTGTAATTCAAACTTGTTAGTTTACTACAGCGGCAAAGGCTACACTCCTCTTCCAAGCCAACCCATGTGTTGATCGTATAGAGGTTAGTACTCTGCGTTGTGGCCGCAGCAACCCCGGTTCGAATCCGGGTCACGGCAAAACTACAGACAGGGCTTCCCTTTTTATTTTGATGCTTAATGCTCTAGGCCCCGCTGATCTAAAACCTTTCAACTCAACAGATTGGCGTAGTTCTGGATAAGAATCACTGTATTGAACTTGACAGGTCAGTGCGATAGCGTTCTCTTCTCTTTTGAAAAATACGGGGCGACAATTTACCATGCAGCTCTGTGTCATGATTTGTGTGCCCAACATTGTGTAGAGCAAGGGCTGAGTAGGCAATGGATGGCAGCGTCTGACTACGGATCAGGGTTACAAGTTCGACCACAGCTGGCCTGGAGCAAACTTAGGAATTTGTCACTTATCCAAATCTCTGTCTCTACTCAGTAACTTTCTGATGTACCAATTATTTGATCAATACCAATGATAGGTTAAAGGCCTGTTGCCCTAAGATAAAAACGTTAAAGAACCTTTCTGTCACAGCTATCATTAACTCAATCTTGTTCTTGGGCTTTGTTCCTACTCTTTTTGATTCCAAACACAAGGTTTGTCCTTGAAGAAGACAAGCAATGCTAGATTAACCATCTGTGGAAATTGACTTTCCCTTATCACACTTTAAAATAAAAGTGAGATAAGATATAATATCTCAAACAGGTAAAATAATAGAATTTGTATGAAGAACAAACCCATTAGTTACTACGTAACAAAGAGCTACTCCTCCATAAGTAATGGCTATTGGTCATTATATAGAGTTAGTACTCGTTGTGGCAGCATAGCAACTTGGATTGAATCCGGTCACGGCAAAACTACAGACAGGGCTTCCCTTTTTATTTTGATGCTTAACGTACTCTAGGCCCTACTTCAATCTAAAAACCTTTCAACTCAACAGAGCCAACGTAGTTTTCTGAATGAAATCCTGTAATGAACTCCGACCCAGAGTCAGTCGACCAACGTTCTCTTCTACTTTTTGAAAATACAGGACGACAACACGTTTCCATGCAACTCCTGTGTTATGATTTATGTGCCCAACATTGTGCCAAATAAGGGCTAGTGGGCGCAATGGATACTTGAATCTGACTACGGATCAGAAGATTCTAGAGTTCGAGCTCCTGGCTAGCTCGGAGCAAACTTTAATTTGTCACTTGTCCAAAATCTGTCTCTACTCAGTAACCCATCAAATGTGCACAGGTATTTTGAGTCAACTATCCCAATAGTGATTCCAAAGGCCTGTTACCCCTAAGATAAAAACGTTAAAGAACCTTTCTGTCACGGCTTCTCCATTAACTCAATCTTGTTTCTTGGGCTTTTATTTCCTACTCTTTTGATTCCAAACACAAGGTTTTGTCCTTGAAGACAAGCAATGCTAGATTAACCAATCTGTGAGTGAGCTTTCCTTATCACTTTAAAAAAATAAATTGAGATAAGATATAATATATCAAACAGGTAAAATAATGAAATTTTGTGTAATTCAAACATTGAATTCTACAGCAACAAAGAGCTACTCCTCTTCAAGCCAACCGGCCGTGATCGTATAGAGGTTAGTACTCTGCGTTGTGGCCGCAGCAACCATGAATCCGGGTCACGGCAAAACTACAGACAGGGCTTCCCTTTTTATTTTGATGTAGCATTACTCTCATTTGCTTCAATCTAAAGCCTTGGCTCAGCAGAGCCAGCTGATTTCTAGATGAAATCCTGTATTGAACTTGACAGGTCAGTCGACCAACGTTCTCTTCTCTTTTCGAAAAATATGAGACATTAGCCTGGAAATTTCCATGCAACTCTGTCATGATTTGTACCCAACATTGACATGAAACAAGGCTAGTGGCGCAATGGATAAGCAACGTCGACTCTGAATCAGAAAGATTCTAGGTTCGACTCTGGCTGGCTAAAGACAAACCCAAATTTATCACTTGTCCAAATCTCTGTCTCTCCTCAGTAACTTTCCAAAGATGTACTGATGTTGAGTCAACTAACACATCCGTGATAGGTTAAAAAAGGCCTGTACCCAAGATGAAAACGTTAGAGAACCTTTCTATCACAGCTATCTGATATCAAATCTTGCCTTGTTCTTAGGCTTTGTTCTCCTCTTTGATTTAAACACAAGGTTTGTCACTTGAAAGACAAGCAATGCTAGATTAATATACATGAGTGCCAGCTTTCCATATCACACTTTAAAATAAAAGTGAGATAAGATATACAATACTCTCAAACAGGTAAAATATTAGGTGTAATTCAAAAACATTGAATTTACTACAGCAACAAAATACTCCTCCATAAACCAACGGCCGTTGATGTTACGTGTAGAGTTAGCGCTCTAAATTATGGCGCAGCAACCCGGTTGAATCCGGGTCAACGTAGGAAACGCTATGACCGGGCTTCCCTTTTTATTTTTGATGCTTAACGTACTCTGGGCCTACTTCAATCTAAAAACGCTTTCAACTCAACGATAATGGTTTTCTGAATCGAAATCCTGTGTAGACTTGACAGGTCAATTGACCAACAATTCTCTTCTCTTTTCCGAAAAATACAGGACGACAACCGTTCCTTACAACTCCTGTGTTATGATTTTGTGTGCCCAACATTGACATGAAATAGAGGCTAAAATGGCGCAATGGATAGCAGCGTCTGACTCACGGATCAGAGGAATTCTAGGTTCGACTCCTGTATAGCTAGATGACTTTGTTTATCACTTATCAAATCTCTGTCTCTACTCAGTGACATCCAAAATGCCAGGTATTTAGTCAACTATCTAACTGTGTCTAGTTAAAATGTATTGCCTAAGATAAAGGCTTTAAGAACCTTTCTGCTCACAGCTATCATTAACTCAATCTCATTCTTGAGCTGTTCTACTCTTTTTGATTCCAAACACAGGTTTTGTCCTTAGAATAAGCAATACTAGATTAACCCATCATAGAGTGGACTTTTCCTTATCACTTTAAAATAAGTGGATAAGATATAATACTCAAACAGAGTAAAATAATGGGATTTGTATAATTCAAACATTAGTTACTACAGCAACAGAGCTACTCCTCTTCAAAAGCCAGCCCGGCCGTCATCGTATAGAGGTTAGTACTCTAGATTATGGCCATAACGTATCCCAGTTGAATCTGGTCGGCGAACTGCAGACAGGAAAACTACACATCTTTTATTTTGATGCTTAACGTATCTAGGTGCCCTCCACTTCAGTCTAAAACCTTTCAACTCAGCAAGAATGGCGTGGTTTTCCTGAATGAAATCCTGTATTGAACAGTAGGTCAGTCGACCAGCGTTCTCTTCTCTTTTCGAAAAATGCAGGACTGACAAGCGTTTCCATATTACAACTCCATGTTCATGGTTGTGTCACCCAACATTGACATGAAATAAGGGCTAGTGGCGCAATGGATAAACGCACATCCTGACTACGGATCAGAAGAGATTCTAGGTTGACTCACCTGGCTAGTTTCGAGCAAACTTTAATTTGTCACTTCATCCCGATCTGTCTCTATAAGTAACTTGTCAAAATGTACTGAGTATTTAGTCAACTATCCCAATGATAGGTTAAAGGCCTGTTGCCCTAAGATAAAAGAAAAAATTAAAGAACCTTTCTGTCTTATTCTCATTAACTCAATCTTGTTCTGAAACTTTATTCTACTCTTTTTGATTCAAACCACAAAGAGTTTGTCCTTAGAAGACAAACAATACTAGATTAACCATCTGAAATTATTTTCCCTTACTCACACTTTAAAAAATAAAGTAGAGATAGAATGTAATATCTCAAACAGGTAAAATAATAGAATTTTGTGTAATTCAAACTTGTTGATTTTACTACAGCAACCAAAAGAGCTACTCCTCCATAAATAAACACGGCCGTGATCAGCGCAAGTTAGTGCTCTGCGTTGTGGCATAGCAACCAGTTGAATCGAGGTCACGGCAAAACTACAAACAGGGCCCTTTTTATTTTGATGCTTCGCGTACTCTGAAGCTCGCTTGATCTAAATAACCTCATCAACAGAACCAGCGTGGTTTTCTGAATGAAATCCTGTATTGAACTTGACAGGTCAGTGAAGCCAGCGTTCTCTTCTCTTTCAAGAAAATACAGGACGACAACCGTTTCCTTACCCCGGCTCGTGTTATGATTTGTGTGCTAACGCGGTGACATGGAAATAGGGCTAGTGGCGCAATGGATAACGCGTCTGACTACGGATCAGAAGATTCTAGGTTCGACTCCTGGCTACTTCAGACAAACTTTAGTTGTCACTTATAATCTGTCTCCTCAGTAACCCATCAAAATGTGCACAGGTATTTGAGTCAACTATCCAATGATAGGTTAAGACATAATTGCCCTAAGACCAAGCGTTAAAATTCTCAGTCACAGCTATCATTAGCTCAGTCTTAATTCTTGGGCTTTGTTCCTACTCTTTTTGATTCCAAACACAAGGTTTGTCCTTGAAGAAGACAAGCAATGCTAGATTAACCATCTTATTGAAATTGACTCCTTATGCACTTTAAAATAAAGTAAGATGGATATACTCTCAAACAGGTAAAATAATACACAGAATTTGTAATTCAAACATTAGTTACTACAGCAACAAAACTACTCCTCAAGCCGACAGCGGTACATTCGTATAGAGGTTAGTACTCTGCGTTGTAGCGCCGCTTCAACCAGTTCCGAATCCGGGTCCATGAAACTTTACAAGCAGGCTTCACTTTTTTATTTTGATGCCTTAGCGTACTCCATGACCCTACTTCAATCTAAGCTTTCAACTCAACCATGGCGTAGTTTTCTGAATGAAATCTGCCAGATTGACAGGTCAAGTCGACCAACGTTCTCTTCTCATCTTTTCGAAAAATGCAGAGGGCTGACCATACGTTTCCATGCAACTCTGTATTTATGATTTGTCATGCTGTGATGACGCCAGAGGCAGAGGCTAGTGGGCGCGGTGGATAGCGGCGTCTGACTACGGATCAGAGATTCTGGAATTTGACTCTGGCTCGCTGAATGAAACTACAATTTGTCACTTGTCCAAATCTCTGTCTCTACTCAGTAACTTGTCAAAATGTACTGGGTATTTGAGTCAACTATCCCAATGATAGGTTAAAGGCCTGTTGCCCTAAGATAAAAACGTTAAGAACAACACTCGATCCACCATTTCATTAACTCAATCCTTGTTCTTGAGCTTTGTTCTCTCTTTTTGATTCAAACAGGTTGTCCTTGAAGACAGAAGCAATGCTAGATTAACCATCTGTGGAAATTGACTTTCCCTTATCACACTTTAAAAAATAAAGAGTGAATGGATATAATATCTCAAACCAGGTAAAATAATGGGGTTGTGTAATTCAAGCTTGTTAGTTACTACAGCAACAGAGCTACTCTATCTGCAGTATTGGCCGTGATCGTATAGAGGTTAGTACTCTGCGTTGTGGCCGCAGCAACCCCGGGTCACGGCAAAACTACAGACAGGGCTTCCCTTTTTATTTTGATGCTTAACGTACTCTAGGCCCTACTTCAATCTAAAAACCTTTCAACTCAACAGAGCCAACGTAGTTTCTACCAGATGAAATCCTGTATTGAACTTAATGAGTCAGTCGATAATTCCTCTTCTCTTTTGAAAATACAGGGCAAATAACCGTTTCCATGCAGCTCTGTATTATGATTTGTGTGCCAACGGTGACATGAAATAAGGCTAGTGGGCGCAATGGTGTAGCGTCTGACTCTGGATCAGAAGATTCTGAGTTCGACTTTCCCTAAGCTAGTTCAGAACCAAGAACTTAATTTTATCACTTGTCCAAATCTCTGTCTCTACTCAGTAACTTGTCAAAATGTACTGGGTATTTGAGTCAACTATCCCAATGATAGGTTAAGGCCTGTACCTAAGATAGAACTTGTTAAAAAACCTTTCTGTCAGCTATCATTATCAATCTTGATGGACATTTCTACTCTTTTTGATTCCAAACACAAAGTTTTGTCCTTGAAGACAAGCAATACTAGATTAACCATCTGTGAAATTGTTTCCTTATCACATACTAAAAATAGTGAGATGAATATAATATCTCAAACCAGGTAAAATAATAGAATTTGTGTAATTCAAGCATTGGTTACTACAGCAACAAAGAGCTACTCCTCTGCATTGACAGCCGTGATCGTATAGAGGTTAGTGCTCTGCGTTGTGGCACTTAACAACCGAGGTCACGGCAAACTACAGACAGAGGCTTCCTTTTTATTTTGTTACTTAACGTACTCTAGGCCCTGCTTCAATCAAAACCTTTCAACTCAACAGAGCCAATGATTTTCTGAATAGAATCCTGTATTGAACCGGCAAGGTCAATCTGACCAACGTTCTCTTCTCTTTTCGAAAATACAGGGCGACAACCGTTTCATGCAACTCTATGTTATGATTTGTGTACCCAACATTTGACATGAAATAAGGGCTGGTAGAGCAATGGATCTTTGTGCGTCTGACTCACAGTCAGAAGATTCTAGGTTCGAGCTCTGTAGCTGGCTCAGGCAAGCTTTAATTTATCCTTGTCCAAATCTCTGTCTCTACTCAGTAACTTGTCAAAATGTACTGGGTATTTGAGTCAACTATCCCAATGATAGGTTAAAGGCCTGTTGCCCTAAGATAAAACATTAAGAACCTTTCTCACCATTCCTCATTAACTCAATCTTGTTCTTGAGCACATTCTCTCTTTGATTCAGGCACGAGGTTTGTCCTTGAGAGACAAGCAATGCTAGATTAACCACATCTGTAGAGTGGCTCCCTTATCACACTTTAAAAAAATAAAAGTGAGATAAGATATAATATCTGGAAACAGGTAAAATAACAAGTTTATTATAATTCAAACATTAGTTACTACAGCAACAAGAAATTTCTCCTCAACGACCAACCGGCGTGATCGTATGAAGAGTTAGTACTCTGCATTGTGGCCACCCAGCAACCCAGTTCGAATCAGATCACGGCAAAACCACAGACAGGAACTTCCCTTTTACCATTTTGATGGCAAAAATGCTCTGGGCTCACTTCAATCCAAAAACCTTTCAACTCAAGCAGAGCCAGCGTAGTTTTCAGATGAGAATCATGTGGCCAGACAGCCAAGGTCAGTGAGTAGCGTTCTCTTCTCTTTTCCGAAAAATACAGGGCCGACCGTTTCATGCAACTCTGTCGCGGTTGTGCCCAACATTGACATGGAGCAAGAGGCTAGTAAAACAATGGATATAACACGTCTGACTATGGATCAGAAGATTCTAAGTTCGACTCCTGGCCTGGCTGGAGCAAACTTTAATTTGTCACTTGTCCAAATCTCTGTCTCTGATGACTTTCAAAATGTACTGGGTATTTGATTAACTATCAATGATGAGTTAAGACTGTGCCCCTAAGATAAAAGCAATTTAAGAACCTTTTTCTGTCACAGCTATCATTAACTCAATCTTGTTCTTGGGCTTTGTTCCTACTCTTTTTGATTCCAAACACAAGGTTTGTCCTTGAAGAAGACAAGCAATGCTAGATTAACCATCTGTGGAAATTGACTTTCCCTTATCACACTTTAAAAAAATAAAAGTGAGATAAGATATAATATCTCAAACAGGTAAAATAATAGAATTTGTGTAATTCAAACATTAGTTACTACAGCAACAAGAAGCTACTCCTCCTGCAAGCCAACCATGTGATCGTATAGAGAGTTAATACTCTACCGTTGTAGCGCAACAACCCAGTTGAATCTCCGGAGTCAGCAAAACTACAGACCCTTTTTTTATTTTGATATAACGTACTCGACCTCGCTTCGATAAAAACCTTTTTAACTCACTTGAAATGACGTAGTTTTCTGAATGAAATCACTGTATTGAACGGCAGGTCAGAAGTGACCAACGTTCTCTTACTCTTTTTCGAAAAATACAGGGCTGACAACGTTTCCATGCAACTCTGTGTCATGATTTGTGTGCCCAACATTGACATGAAACAAGGGCTAGTGGCGCAATGGATAACGCGTCTGACTACGGATCAGAAGATTCTAGGTTCGACTCCTGGCTAGCTCGGAGCAAACTTTAATTTGTCACTTGTCCAAATCTCTGTCTCTACTCAGTAACTTTCAAAATGTACTGGGTATTTGAGTCAACTATCCCAATGATAGGTTAAAGGCCTGTTGCCCTAAGATAAAAACGTTAAAGAACCTTTCTGTCACAGCTATCATTAACTCAATCTTGTTCTTGGAAGCACCTTCCTACTCTTTTTGATTCCAAGCTGAGTTTGTATCATGAAAGAAGACAAGCAATGCTAGATTAACCATCTGTGGAAATTGACTTTCCCTTATCACACTTTAAAAAAATAAAAGTGAGATAAGATATAATATCTCAAACAGGTAAAATAACATCAAATTTTATGTAATTCAAACTTGGTAGTTTATACAGCAACAAAAGAGCACTACTCCTCAAATAAACAGCCATTAAATCATTATAGAGTTAGTATAATTTGTGTATACATCAACTTTACAGTTCGAATCAAGATAAAGCAAACTACAGACAGGCTTCCCTTTTTATTTTGATGTAAGTGCTCTATGACCCTCTTCAATCAAAATAACCTCAACTCAGCTTAGAGCCAGCGTAGTTTTCTAGATGAATCCTGGTAGACTTGACAGGTCAGTGCGACCAGCGTTTCTCTTACCTCTTTTGAAAATACGGGTGACAAGCCCGTTTCATGCAACTCTGTGTCATGATTTGTGTGCCCAACATTGACATGAAACAAGGGCTAGTGGCGCAATGGATAACGCGTCTGACTACGGATCAGAAGATTCTAGGTTCGACTCCTGGCTAGCTCGGAGCAAACTTTAATTTGTCACTTGTCCAAATCTCTGTCTCTACTCAGTAACTTGTCAAAATGTACTGGGTATTTGAGTCAACTATCCCAATGATAGGTTAAAGGCCTGTTGCCCTAAGATAAAAACGTTAAAGAACCGTTCTGTCACAGCTATCATTATCTTGTTTCTTGAAACACATTCCTACTCTTTTGATTCCGACACAAAGTTTGTCCTTGAAGACAAGCAATGCTAGATTAACCATCTGTGAAATTGACTTTCCCTTATCACACTTTAAAAAAATAAAAGTGAGATAAGATATAATATCTCAAACAGGTAAAATAATAGAATTTGTGTAGTTCAAACTTTGACGGTTACTACTCCAACAAAAGAACTACTCCTCTTCAAGCCAACGGCGGTGATGCGACATAGAGGTTAGTACTGCGTTGCCAGCACGCTAACCCGATTGAATCCGGGCAAAGGCCAAACTACAGACAGGGCTTCCCTTCACGATGCTTAACGTACTCTAGGTCCTCGCAATCTAAAGAACCTTTCAACTCTTCAAGTAACGTAATTTTCTAGATAAGAATCCTGTATTGAACTTGACAGGTCAGTCGATGACGTTCTCTTCTCTTTTCGAAAAATACAGGACATTAACCATTTTCCATGCAACTCTGTCATGATTTATGTGCCAACATTGACATAAGAGCAAATTATAGTAGTCAAAGTTCAAGTGTAACAGTTGAATGCCAATTGGGTTTCACACATATATCCAGAATAAGCGGGATGGGAGGCTGGCTAATTCCCAGAAATGAACAATTTATTCAAATTTGGACAAAGTTTGAAGACCCAGTCAAACTAGCACAGGATCATGTGCAATACTTAGGAGTACTGGCTATACTTAAGTCTAAAATAACAGATTAAAGAGAGAAATTAAAGGCTCCAGACCCGAATTTAACAAAGCTAAAATATCTTCACATAAAAACAAACTGCAGCACACTTTAAGAATCCCAACACTGGTGTGATTGCACCAGTGATTATCACTCTGACGATATTATACACTGAAATAACAGAAGAGGGCCTCTGGTTCTGGAGCCAATAACTCACCAATATTCAAGCCATTAAACCAGGATTGCACAGTACCCGTCAACCATATTTTGTACTTACAGAACAAGAGAACAAAATAAACAAAAGAAACCAGAAATCAAACCAATTAATCAGAAAGAAACTAGAGAAATCTAAACAAGGCCAAATAATCTAAATGAAATCTAAATGTAGGAAAAAACAGTGACCGTAAATATTCTGCCAGAAGGCAGCCCTATGAAACAAACATGTCATAATAGGTCACACAATTATTATCAAAATGTTTAAAAACATTTACAAATATAAAACACATCATTATACCATACCTTCTAATTCTAATTTAAATAAAGCCAGAGACCCATAAATCCTTATTGTCGTGATGACAAGTACTAAAACTAGGAAAAGAACCAATTACTTAATACTCCATAAGACGTAAATTATAGACTCTGGATGGCAGTATTGGCGCATTGCTTACAAGTATCGTTCCCATTAGTTTGTGTGTACACGCTGAAGTTATTAGCGTGCCTGTGCCAGCGACCTTGCTGATGCGAAATCTCTCACACACGCGAGGCGCACACCACACAGCTGTACGCTGGGCTCGCAGCAAACAATTGGCGTCACACCTGCTGCGCCACGCCACTTCCTCCACAGGACCAGATGCAGAGAGAGAGAGCATTTCGGTGTCCCTAAATAAACTTCCGCCCAACTCCCTCATCCTATAAACACATCATAAATCTGTAAAGTTAATTAAACTGTGATTTTACCTCTACAATGATATATAGCATAACTGGTAAAGTAACACTGCTAAAACTATCCTGTTTTAGCTAAACTTCTTTATTAAGTTAGCCCCCACATTACACAGACTCATTAAACAATGGATACTTGGCGTCTGACCCTCTGGATCAGAAGATTCTAGGATTCGACTCTGGCTAGCTCAGAATAAACTTTAATTTATCCCACTTGTCCAAATCTCTGTCTTTACTCAAATGTAACTTATCCAAAATATACCCAGGTATTTAGTCAACTATCCCAATGATAGGTTAAAGGCTGTTGCCCTAAAAGATCAGAAACGTTGAAACAGTTCATACAGCTATTTAATATCTTGTTCTTGGGCACATTCCTATCATTATTTTTGATTCAAACTAGTTTATCAGCAGAGAGACAAACAATGCTAGTTAACCATCTGTAAATTAAACTTTCCATATACTTCAAAAATAAAAAATTAAGATAAGATATAATATCTCAAACAGTGGAAATATTAAATTTGTGTAATTCAAATGTTAGTTACTACAGCAACAAAGAACTACTCCTCCAACAAATAAACCAATGCGATCATCAGTATAGGTTGATGCTCTGCGTTGTAGCGCAGCATAACCAGTTCGAATCGGTCGGCAAAACTACAGACGGAAGCGCCAGTTTTATTTTGATCATTAACGTGCTCTACATTCCCTACTTCCAAATCAAAAACCTTTCCAGCTCAGCAGAGCCAGCGTAGTTTTCTGAATGAAATCCTATGTTAGACTTGACAGGTCAGTGAGCCCAGCGTTCTCTTCTCTTTTTCAAGAAAAATACCAGGAGCGACAGCGTTTCCATGCAACTCTGTATCATGATTTGTGCCCACCCAACATTGACAGAAACAAGGGCTAGTACAGAAGCAATGGATACTTAGCGTCTGACTCTGAATCAGAAGATTCTGATTGGAAAGCTCTGGCTAGCTGGAGTAAACTTTAATTTGTCATATTTCCAAATCTCTATCTCTACTCAATGCTTTCAAGGTACTGGAGTGCTTCAGATCAACTATCCCAATGATGAATTAAAGGCTATTTCCCTAAAAGATAACGTTAAAGAACCTTTCTGCTCTGGCTACTCCATTAACTCAATCTTGTTCTTAGGCTTTGTTCCTACTCTTTTGATTTAAACACAAGGTTTGTCCTTGAAGAAGACAAACAGTACTGGATTAACCATCTGTGGAAATTGACTTTCCCTTATCACACTTTAAAAAAATAAAAGTGAGATAAGATATAATATCTCAAACAGGTAAAATAATAGAATTTGTGTAATTCAAACTTGTTAGTTTACTACAGCAACAAAGAGCTACTCCTCCATAGGCCAACCCACCGTCACCGTGGGGGTTAGTACTCGTTGTGGCGCCTTGGCCAGTTGAATCAGGTCACGTAGAAACTACAGACAGACTTCGCCGCATTTTGATGTAGCATGCTCTAGGCTCGCTGATCAAAACCTTTCAGCTCAAGAGCCCGCGTAGTTTTCTGAATGAGAATCCTGTATTAGACGACGAGTCAGTCGACCAACGTTTCTCTTCTCTTTTCATTACAGGGCGGCAACGTTTCCATGCAACTCTGTCATGATTTGTATGCCCAACATTGACAAGAAGCAAGGGCTAGTGGGCGCAATGGATATGGCACGTCTGACTACGGATCAGAAGATTCTAGGTTCGACTCTGGCTAACAGATAATCTTTAATTTATCACTATTTCCAAGTCTCTATCTCTACTCAGTAACTTTCAAAATTACTGGGTATTTGATCAACTATCCCAATATTAGAATTAAGGCCACCATTTCCCTAAAAGATAAAAACGTTAAAGAACCTTTCTGTCAGCTATCGTGCTCAATCTTGTTCTTGGGCTTTCATGTACTCTTTTTGATTCCAAACCCACAAGGTTTGTCTTGAAGACAAGCAATGCAGACAGATTAACCATCTACATGAAATTATTCCATATCACTTTAAAAAATAAAGTAGATAAGATATAATATATCAAACAGGCAAAATAACACAGCGGGACAGTTGCAGGATCACCGGCGATCTACCGTTACTCTGAAAACGGGAGTCAAGTCCCCGTCACACCAACTTACAACACTTCCGGTTTCAGTTTTCAGAATGCAAATACCACACAGGAATACTTCCGGGATTGATATTGCCCCATATCCTTTTGTAAGAACAATGTTATCTTTATGTTATGTTATATTTGTTTGTTTTATAAATGTATCGTGAATAATAATGCCACTTTTCATTTTTTGGGGTTCCCATATTGTTTATTGTTATTAAAACCAGCAGCTGAAAGGATTAAGAAAGAGGCAGAATGTGTTAAATGACATTAGTTGTACCATGAGTCTTATTTGATGGTTCCTGCTGGTTCCTGTGGCTTCATCCGTAACCATCTGACAGGTATATTCCAGACAATAACAACTTACAGTAACTGAGAACAACCATAACAGTACATATGGATCCTTGTTCGGCTGATCAAACTGTCTGCATGTCCAGATATAATATGCATTTAAATGCTCCTGCATATTATAAATAGACACGGTAATGCCCTCTTTACAAATACAGTACATTAGTTCTTAAATTCTGTGTAGATTTCATAGCATTCTTGATCTCCAGCAAAACAATCTCCCCCAGGAACAGAAACAGACACATGCATGTGGCCTTCAGCATCCAGCTATCTAACTGCGACATCTTATGAGTGTCATTCTAATCAGGCTATGTGGCTGAGTATGGGGGGGCTTGTAGGACTGGAGGTGCTTTGGTTGCTCAGAGATCAAACTGGTGCTTTGGAGTCACTTTCAAATTGCTGGACTTGAAGTGGATCGTAATGATTGTGCACAGACTGGAATCTCCATGGCACTGAGATCCTGGATGTGACGTGTCACACCAGTGCAGGATAGAGCACAGCAACAAGAACAAGGTGTTGACTTTGCATGTATGCACTGCAACTTACAAAGTCCTTTCCTGACAAAACGATTGATCATGCCATTTGTTTCAGAAATAAAATGCCAAAGGTTCACTACTTGCAGCTTCTAAAAGGAGGACAACATGCTGGTTTCTTGGTCTTTAATGACAGTTTAATGAATTACTAGTCAGAAAAAAATCCAAGCAATTTCAAGTCATCACCCTTGACATATGCAAGATCACATACTTGAGAGAATAAGACCTATTAATACTGAAATAATTGTTAACAGACAACCATAGATGTTCTCGCCTGGCTTTGTCTTGTTCCCACCAAAATTGATGAAAAAAGATCAAGTTATACATTTAGTGATTTGCAAAGTGATCTGATCCAAGATGCTATGGTACGGGAGGTAGATGTTGCAGGGTCCGGGAGGAGGGAAACACAAATTTCCATCTTCCAACACGACATTCTCACCAAAAACACACAGCTGAAAGAAAAAATTAAAGATTACATGTTAATGTTTTGAACTTTGCCTGTCCTTTTGCACTATGAATATATCTATATGAGTATATGTATGTGTCTGTTTCTTTGTGTACCTGGTTCTGCAGTAGTTTCTGTGCCACATTTAGAAGTGTGGTGCTCTCTGCACTTTTCAGGTCACAGAAAAGCAAAGTGGCCCGAGCCAGAGTCACACTAGACCTTGGTGGTATGCATGGTCGTCCTGACAGCAGACTCACCACTTCCTACATACATGCATGAATACACAGAAGACAAAGCATGTTAAACGATCAAAATAACACTATCTGAAACTATATAGTATAACTGAAACAGGTAAAATAATAGAATTTGTGTAATTCAAACTTGTTAGTTTACTACAGCAACAAAGAGCTACTCCTCTGCAAGCCAACCGGCCGTGATCGTATAGAGGTTAGTACTCTGCGTTGTGGCGGATTCGTACCTCTATATATTGAACTTGACAGGTCAGTCGACCAACGTTCTCTTCTCTTTTTCGAAAAATACAGGACGACAACCGTTTCCATGCAACTCTGTGTTATGATTTGTGTGCCCAACATTGACATGAAATAAGGGCTAGTGGCGCAATGGATAACGCGTCTGACTACGGATCAGAAGATTCTAGGTTCGACTCCTGGCTAGCTCGGAGCAAACTTTAATTTGTCACTTGTCCAAATCTCTGTCTCTGCTTACTCACTTTCAAAATTTTCCATTTCTGTTCTAGCTTTCATTAAGCCAATGTTGTTCTTTGCCTTTCTTGCCATACTCATCTTGATTCCACAGACAAACTTTGTCTTTGAAGCTAATGGCCTATCACCATATGCTTAAAACCAACGTTGTTTTAAGAGTGTGTGTGTATGTTTGCGTGTGTATGTCTGTGTGTACTGGTACCTGAAGTAGTGCCATGCTGTCATCAGTGTTGCCTCTCTGTGCTTCCAACTCTGCAGCTTCGACCATCAAAAGGGCTTGATTTTCAGTGTCTCCCCATCGAGCACATTCATTAAGACCCTCCTGTAACAACCGAGCTGCTTCCTCATTCATGTTCTTACCTTAAAAAACCACAAGCACACATTACATTACATTGCATGTCATTTTAGCTGACGCTTTTATCCAAAGCGACTTACAATTAGTGCATTCAACATCTACACATATTTGTATGCACATATACCTGCACACAAACACACAGAGGTTAAACATACTTCATTATTCTTTCACAAACCTATATGCAGCACGCTGGGCATAATATACCAAGCCTTGTTATGTCAAATAATGTAAAGGAGCAATGTAAAGAAATCCTCCACATGTGCATCTCATACTACATTGTGCACCAGGGAAGATTAATCATTTGTTTTGATATTTGAGATGTTTATGACATTAGTCATACTATTGTTGCCCCAAATATATCCCTGAGAAAAAAATGAAAGAGCAAAACAGCACATGACCAGACCTGAAAAAAGGGCCGCAGTGCCACAGCTTTGTGCAGTGAGGCTGCAGACCAGAGCCAGGCGGCAACGCAGCCACAGAGAAACTCCTATTCTCTCACTAGCCTCTATTGTTCTTGGACAGTCTCCATGCAGGGTATTTGACACACAGCAATCTTTAGTACCCTGTAGACAGGAATATAACACACATGTAAAAACACACAAACCATGTGCACATTATAAAAAAAAGTCTTACTTAGAGGTACCACTTTTACAGTATGTTGGTGTCGTCAGTAGTTTCATTTCATGTGGGTCTGATGGTTGTAATGTTAAGCATGCTACCTGTTCACTTCCAGTCCTGGGATGTGGGAGCTCAGGCTCTGAAGTTTTAGAGTCAAATATGGATCTTCCAGGAGACGTTTGCAGCAATGCCAAGGATGAGACTGCCATCTGAGAACTGAAGGAAGATATTAAAATTATTAAGATAGTCAGGAAATACAAACACAAACACATGTAAAGTTTACATACACAAGTCCAATGTACCTTAGTTCAACATGTCCTTGCTGCAGGTAGTGGTTGGCTTTCAGAAGATTAGTCTCTATTGCCAGTTCCAGGTTCTCTGTTTCACTACAGCACTGTGATGTGAGCTGCTGTGATATGGACTGCAACAAGGAGGATACTCCTTCTAACAAAAGGAACTAAAACAGATGATATTATATATATGCAAAAGTTACACAAATGGGTTGGAGTCAATACAATAAATAAAACAGTTTAATGCAGAAATTCGAGGTGGCAAACATCTGATGTAAAAATCGAATGAAAGATCCCCACCTTAAGGCTTCCTGGAGTGAGCATCTTCTCTGTATCGAGATCCAGCACTTTAGTCTCTTCTGTCTTCGGACAGTGGCTCTCAGCATCAGGTGTCTTCTGTTCACTGCTTTTTGAGTTTATTGAAATACTTGTTCCACTGGCACAAGCTTCGCTTACAGCAGTATCTGAAAGAAATTCCCAATACATTCATACAAATTTTTATCCAAAGTGAATCTTTTAGAATTAAATCCAATGGTTTGTATTTTAAGTGAACTACAGCAAAATATAATAAAAATTATGAATATAATGCAATAGTTAGTCAGGCCAGTGTATATGCAGATGTGACTGAATCTCATTTTGTCCTACGAAACTAAAGTTAATTGAAACTGACCGACTCAATAAACAAACACGGAGATACATTTCTCTATATTTTAAGTGTATCAAGGCATGTTTATCTCAATAAAACATAGATCTTTCTCACAGACCTGAGACAGAGGGGCCAGGTACGGTGTTAGTGAGTGCCAGGACTAGTTGAACTCGAGCCAGGTTGAATCGCAGGCATAATGTGGATCCATACAATTTTCGGACCACTGGTGCAAAGTCGCAGTTCATTAGTTCTTCCAAAGCCTAACCACAAAGCACATTCATAAAATCAACAAAGTAAGCAAGTTTAGAAAGCATCCTTTGGGGAAAGCATTTCTTCATTTTTATTTTATGAAAAGGTGCCACGGACACAGAGATGACTTCAAATTAGAATACAAACAAAATATTTTCTGATATAGAACTTACCTCAGCATTGTCCATTACAGACTTGTTGCTGTAGAATGTCTTCATAGGCTGCACAATAATCACAATGTTTAATAACTATACAGATTATGACATGTATAAACAAACACAATTTCAATACTTTGCAGAAGCAGCACAAGAGCATATATTTTTCTAAAGTCAACATGACAGAATTTCAGAAATTACAAGTACTTGTTGCTGATAGACAACACACACAAATTCCTGGGTCAAAGTCAAATTCAAAGTCAAATTCATTGCATGGATTTTTTTTACTAAAAGTCTGCAGAGGTGCAAACAACAGTGAGATGTTGCACCTTTCCATACCAGTTAACAAAGGCTACGAGGGAAAAACAGGGAACATGTGTGTGTGCTCCTAAGTGTGAACTCATACTTGGTGATCATCTTTGGCAATGTGGCGTCCATCAGGCAGAAGGATGCCTATTCCTTGTGTAAGCTGTACTGCCTCCTTTACAGCGTCAGTGTAAAGACACAGTTCAGTCAGGGCATGTATCTGCAGAAAACACCCATCCATATTAAAAACTCAGTTAGGACCATAACAAGAAAAACATTAACATGTGCGTATAGAAGACAACACAAAATGTCTCACCTTCAGTATTTTGCCCTCAACAAAACGTTGGACATCTCTGCAAACGGTCCCCACAAAATGTAGGTAAATTGCAAGCATGGGCAATAGCTGAAATTACAAACATAATTCAACACTAAGTAAATAACGTATATCTCGAGTATTTCAGTTCAAAATGAGGACAGATAGACAGTGTTTATGTGCATACCGTGATCCAGTAGCCTGTGGTGAAAAGCCAGTGGCAGATAAAGTTAAGGCTGGTTACAGTGGTAGCAAGGTGAACTCGGTGAGGTTCAGAGAAAAGGTCAACTCCAGGGAGCAGTTCATCTCCGATGCTGTAGGAGGCGTACAGGAGGTCATCTTGGGGTTGTGTCAGGGAGCAGCACAGCACACACTAAGGAAGCATCAAACACACAGGCATGTTAGGAAAAATGCAGATACACACAGTTATTAAAGCAAAAACAACTCCTTTCATCTTTCCTTAAAGGAATAATCAGCTATTCTAATTGACTTTTTTGGCAGAAGAGCATGGAAGTCATGAGGATGAATGCAGAGGTTGCTCTGTTTCTGCTTGACAGATATTTAACATGATCTATTTTAACAGGAAAGTTGTGAGTCTTGCTGTTTGGAGCTGATTTCTGGCCTTGGGAAACATATTCCACTGTGCATCTTATCTTCACAGCAGTAACTGTAGCTACAGGTTGTTAACTCTAAACCTAGGAGACATTAGTTACAATGCATGCTGTATTGTTGTTTGCTCTACAATATGTCTGTGCATCGTTGGGGTGTTTGTGAGAAGACAGATCAATATCCCCTGGAAGTATTACCTTGAAGAGGTGAGCTGAAAGAAGACAGTATTTGGTTCGCTGGCGGATATCAGAAGTCAAGATATGCCTGTGGATCAAAGCACAACCCTCAGAAGCAAGTACATTTTAAAGGCATGTTTACAATGTACACAAAAGCATATCAAATCAAAAAATATAAATTCACTGAGACTTACTGTGCAATCTTAGCAGTGAGCGCAGCAGCCTGTAGACATCCCCAGATGCCAGCCTGTTTCAGGGTTTCTTGCAGGGAGCAACCCCCAAACGACAAACCATCCCATTTCTCTACTGCCCCTGAGCTCTGTAAGGCACAATCTACAGCTTTAGTCCAGGACAAGTGTGCTGCCCTGGAGATGAAACAAATACAGGAATTAATTTATTATAAGAATGTATGAAAAATCATGTAAAGCTCAAAATGTTTGCTATATAATTGCAGAAGAATGCATACAATAAAAGGCACAGATAAAACTGATTTCTAACCGTATGTTTCCGTTGTAGAAATGTAGGTTTCCCATTTCATGCAGCGCCTGAATTCTGAGGGAGTCTTGACTGTTGGCCTGGAGATACTCTGAAGACAAGTTGGATGGGATGGAGAGAAAAGTAATACCTTTTTGACCTTGACAGCCTGACACATATTCATCCAGATATACCGTATTATTATCAGATCATAAAAATGTTAAGTCCCCAGGTGTTCTTAATACAACATTAACATGTGTCTCGGGGGATCAAATGGCAAGTGGACAGCTCTAAGTACGTCAGTTCTCACCTATCATTAAAATTCGCTTCCACATAATTCTCAAGTGACCACCTATGATTGCTATATCATTGCTGTTTGCAAAGACCAAATGCAATGTTGTTTTTAGCCAATGATGACGTATGGGTCTATTCTCGTCAGCTGAGTAGGTGGTCTTTCATTGTGGCCCAGGACACATTTGTGTTCACACAGCCAGAAAAATGTGGCCACATGTGGCCCAGACCGCCTCTGAATGTGGTCTGAGTGATTGGATCTCAAATGCAACCTCAATGCCTCAATCCATTTTAGGTGCATTCACATTTATACCTGGACCTGTCCACTTGTGATTGCATCACCCAAGACATAAGTTAATGAAAGGTCTGAACAGGGCCTTACTAATGGAAGAGGAGTATGCAGCAGTGACAGTTGGCAAGTGGTCAGCGCTGATAGGGAGGCCGTAGAGAGCATCTGGATTACTGTAGTCCTCCTCTGTCAGTTCACAGGGTTGGATGCTTGGAGTGGGCATGACATTGGGATTGAAATCCACCTGGTTTTCAGAATGACCCTGCAGCTGTGCTGCAAAGCCTGGGAAGAAATGATGAGTGGGTAAGAAACAGATGTCGTATGAGTTTGTGTCCACTCAATCAGAACTGAACTCACAGGGTTGTGTGTTTGCCAGAAGCAGCATCAGTAAGGAGCGGCTGTGCTGAAAGACGCGAAGACAATCTGGTCTTCTCT
This sequence comes from Hippoglossus stenolepis, assembly GCF_022539355.2. NCBI lineage: Eukaryota > Metazoa > Chordata > Actinopteri > Pleuronectiformes > Pleuronectidae > Hippoglossus > Hippoglossus stenolepis. The sequence continues at coordinate 12,301,810 of NC_061497.1, forward strand.
CAAAAGCCTGATGGTAACAGCTCAATGTGTCTTCTATATCCAGTGGAACACACACCAGGGACATGGAGCTCTGCATTTCTGCATCTTAGACATAGAACATATATGCATGAAAACAATGTTTTGTTTAGACATTGCACCTCACCCTTCCACCATTTCTGCTATTTTGTAACATTTGGAGCATTTCAATTATATAGCAGGCTGAATTGTTTAAGACATATAACTGTTTGTGTGAGTAAAATATGCTGACATGACATGAAGATGGCTGTTCAAACCTTTAAGCTCAACTGCCTCTTGAGGAGATGCGTTTGCGGGTTCTGAATTTATGTGAGTGGGCGGTTGCTGTGCATGGTGAGGGGTCCACCCACAGAGAAGCTGGCAGCCTGCATAGCTCCTGTAAGTCACCTGAAATATAATTATGAAAGCACCACACTAGTTACTATACTGTCAATATGAAAAAAACACATAATGTAAGAATATTTTAAGATTCTATGATACTAAATTACCATTTGACTTTAGTTTTAGAGTTTTTCTTCAAACTGCATTTATTTATGGTATTTTAGAACAAAGGAAAACTTGTATGTTTGAAGGTTTACCTCACTAATTAAGATGTTAACCACCAGTTGATATTAGCAACCACCAGCGGATGTTAGGAACATATCTCAGTTGTGTATCTATTTTATCTTACAAGGTAATCAATCAATGTAATACCATTCTGTGTCGATCATAGAGTTTTATTTGGTTGGATTCCCAATGGTATCATACGGAGCTTGAACATGTTTTTGTGTGGGATGTGTACTACCTCCTCTCCAGTGACCTTCTGTGTCCTGGCATGATGTGGTTGTGGAGCTGCAGGTCCTCCAAAACAACTGATCCTTTCAAGCAGCCTCCTCTGAGCATGAACGAGCAAAGGAGTTGTGATCGACACATAACGTTCCCTGAAACACATGCATATACACACATAGTCATGTTCAGACAAAATTATATTGTATTACGTGCATTTCCTGACGACCTAGCCTTTACCGGGACTTAATCTTTATCAGGTCCCAACAGTGTAAATGTGTTAACAGATTCATGTCCACTCAACATAAAACCATGGGCATGTACTCTCGGAGTGACTCATTCATCTGGAATTATAAATGTTTCTTAATACTAATCTCTCTCTGTCTATAATTGTTGCTATACGAACCAATTAATAATCTAATTTTTCTGTAATCTGTAATCTATGTGTTTTACAAATAAGAAATCTGTATTATTTACCTTGTGTATGAGTTGAAAAGTAAAGCAAAATGGGCCAGGCTTTCCCATTTGCCACAATCATGGAGCCGCTCCAGAGTGTGCAACACCAAGGTGCGGACCCAACGCAGGTCCACATGGGTGCTGTCATCCAATGAGGCTGAGAAGTGAAGGCTGGACTCGAGTTCCTCCTCAGTCAAGTCACTGTCATACAAACTCCACAGCTGGTAGAGAACAAGATGAAGATGAAAAACAAAAGTCACAAGCAGGACAGTGTCTCCTTCATAAGATGCACATTGACGCAGCAAATGAAATCTAGAGGTTTTGCTCTTTGTTTTTATACATTAGAAAGTTGTGAGTTTTTAAACATGTAGCTAGCTGGTTGTATAAATAGCAACATGTGATACACACCCCAAGGCTGTTCAGCATGTCCATGATTAAGTCAGTAGCCAGTGACAGTAGCTGGCTGATGGTGGTGTGCAGCTGTGCTGCTGTTAAAGGGGAGTCAGGTTCAAGGTGCCAAGCTGTCTGAGCTAGGGAAGCTATTCTGCAACTTTGGTCCCACACAGTGTGACACACATGCTGCAGAGTGGTCCAGTGGCTGCCACGATGCGCCAACACCTGCAAAACAACAAACACAAAATCCAGTCTGGAGTTACAACGTGTTGTGACATGTAGTCAACTGTGAATGTATGTCTGTGTATGTGTGAACAGCACCATGGCCCTTTTGAGATGTAAAGCAGCTTTGCTAATTGAGCCCAGCATCATGGAAGCGGTGCGTCTTTTCATCTCAATCTGCTGTTCTGCAGTTTTAGAGGAGTTCTCTTCCTTCTCACACTTCTCCTCTTTGGCAATTTTATCAACTCTAACAGCTGAAAGAAATGACAGGGACAAGTGATGATCTCAGTACAGTACGTTTTTCTTCCAATTTTCTAGTGCGCCATTTTCCTCACCCTCATCTTTGTCCGTGCGAGCAGCCCCATGGACCCGCACAACAGAATGCGATGAGTCTCTCTCTGAGCCGATCCCATATTCAGTAGACGGTTGTTGCTGTGAGTTCCTCCGCACCAGGACACCAGCGTAGGCCAGAGAGAAATACAGGGGATTTAACTGACTGAACCTAAGCAAAGCACAAACAGCACACAATATTACAGCCATACAAACATGAATATACAATATATACATAATAATTTTAGTTTTTTATGCACTAAGTATTAACAATATTGGCTACAAATTAAAATATATGACTTCAGATAACAAAAGCAACATCTTCCAAAATGATGCAATCCTGCTTAGCAGCAATGAGCAACAGTATGTCTCGGTTGACACATAATTGTGGGAACCACTTGGGCCAGTTCATGCAACCAACGAAGCTGATGAGGAATTACCAGAAAAACACAGAAAAAGTGAAGTGTAGTAGCTGCTATATTTTGTGTAAACCTTTGTTGCAGGGTGCTTCCATGCAGCTGATCCAGGCCCTGATAAAACAGAGCCATATGTGCCTTTGCCATGCTGTAGTTAATATGTGACTTCCACACTCTCTCCTCACAGTACAGGTTCCTCAGCTTAAGCTGCTTCTTGCGGCGTTGTACCACAGATGACATTGTTGTTAGCAGGTTCTCCACAGCCTGTAACTCCCTACACAGATGGACAAGAAGGCCAGTGAACATGCAGTTACATGAACCCACACATACAGTTGAAATAACACACAGCCACAGACACACAAATATTCACACACACACAGTACCTGTTAGTTTTCACTCTTTGAAACATGCTGTGTAGCTTTTTCTGCTTTAATTTATTTCTTGTGTCATCTTTAGTTGTGTTCTTGTTCTGTTTCAAAAAGCAGTGCAAAGTATTCCATGTGAGTTTTATAATAAAACAACACAACAAACAGCGTAAAATAACCTTAAAAATCATACATTCCATTTTTGCAGTAATTTAAGTAATTGTGATGATTGTCTACAATATAAATACAGCTCTAAAATTAAGAGCAATACACAAAGAATTTGTTGAACATAAGTTACACTGTAAATTCACTTTATAGATTCAGAAACCAGACTACCTTCCTCATAAAAACTGGTTCTCTAAGTAAGCAGATCTGTTTTACATAGACACAGAGACAAATAATTTGTAAATAATGTGCATTCAAGAAAACCTATTGCACATTAAGCTTGAACTATGTTTAGTGTAGCACAGATTTTGAGGAAGGTATATGTCCTTCTGTACCTATATGTACATATATATGTGCAAATATGTATTTTTACCTGGGATGGTTCATTTCCTTTTGGATCCTGAACACTTTCTCCTCTTTTATTGAGACCATTTCCTTCCAAACCTTCCAAAATCACTTTGTCACGCCTGAGAAGGAGGGAACCATTCACATACTCTTATATAGCAAAACACCAAATATCCATAATAAGGTCAATAACTAACTGCAGAATATTAATCAGGGAGTTGTATATTGAACATTTACCTGGAAAGGTATTCAAATATGCTCTGCCCCCACTTTAATACAAGGTCTGGGCAGCCTTCTGTCAGGGTTCTCTGGAGCAGTAACGCCGCATACTCAGGGAAGTACGCCTTGCGTCTGACCCTCATCACTGTCAAGAAATCACACAAACAGAAACAAATGCATTAACAACATTAATTATTAATTAAAAGAGATATGTGTGCATACATGTGATTACATGATACTTACCATTCTCATAGGCATCTTTTAATGGGTCATAGAAGATCACCTCGTACAATATGGTGGGATCCTCAGAGCTTGTCAGTGAGCTTGAAATCTCTACAAAAAAACATTTGCATTTACTATGGAGGAAAAACACTATTTTGATCACGATGCAGTATCTTCAAGCATATGTTATAGATTTAATATCATTCAATAGTCACCTCAAATTTACAATATAGAAATAGATATATTATAGATATACTGTATATCTATATATATATTAAAAAAAAGAGCGTACCATATTATTTTGTTTCCCAAAGCTTTGAAATAAAATAATGTTTACACGTTTTCAACAAACACAGCTTTAATTACTAAAAAGTGAATTAGTTAAAAGTCAGCGACTGCAAACTTCTCGCTATGCACAGCACCATCTTTTCCACATTGTCACATTTAAAACAAAACTGAATTACCGCACTACTCATTTGTGTCTGTGTGTTACCATTGTCTGTGCTGGTAGCTGCTTGAGATGGGATTCTTTTCTTGTTCTTCACATGCAGTGCCTTTAACTGAAGGCTTGTCTTTGTTTCACGCTTGATTGTAGCACGATCTCCACACTTAGACCACACACAGAAACACACAGAAACACTAAATTGTCTAATATCACAACATCACCTAAAACTGCAGCAGTCTTTTGTAAATATCCCCAAAAAGGTTTCAGCAATTATATTATTATTATGGTCTACCATCAAATCAACACTTTTGAACTTTTCCTTACAGCTTCATTGGTGGCTCTCCTGATCTGCAGCTGGACATCATAAACCTCCTTGAGCAGCCTGCGACCACAGTCCATCACGGAACCGGCCATCGGAGGCTCCCTGAGAGCACGACACGCCTTTTCAGGAAGGGAAAGAGAAATTATTTTGTGCAAAGCTCCTAGTAAAATATCGAAAGTCACTGTGGATGAGACGGTTGGCTAAATATGTATAATGTAAATCAAGTAAGTACTGGTAATACTATATAACAATTGCCATCAAATTTTAAAAAGTAATGATGCTTGTAATCCACTTGAAATCGTCGGTAAAAAAGCTGTTTAATGTAATAAGCATTGAATTTGAAAAAGTGGTTTAATGCAGAGCAAGAGTCATGTTGACTGATTTAACTGTTTATGAATGAGAATGTGCTTCAATGGAATGGAGTTTTTTATCACAATCAAGGCCAGTTACAGTTGATACGAATAACGTTTTTAAGGCCACTGGAACTTTTACCTTAACACAATGTCATAATTAGAATAAATAACAAATATGTATACACATGCAAAACACACCTTTGAAAGATAGTAGGTAATGCAGGCGATCATGTGCATTAGTGCCTGTGAGATGTTTACAGTCCATTTCTGCTTGAGACGATCTGAATTCTCCAAAACTGTCAAGCATTTTTTCAGCACCTGAACATCAGAACACAGACACAGGCATCAAAACACATAGTTGTGAATTATTTGTAATTTGTAATATGTTAGATTATAAACACAGTATGGATGTAGTTTTTGCATACTTGTACGACAGGTTTGCAAGGAATCTGATGGAAGGTTAGAGGTGCCAAAAGGCCGTAGCAGCTTACTACAGCTTGCACGGCAGCAAGTCCGTCTTTCAGATACATTGCCAAGTCCATCGCCACCAGCACTCGCTCACACTCTGCCAGTCTGACCTCCTGCGTATACACATAAGCACATATCACTTATGTACAGCATGTAATTTAAGTTCTCCTTATTCACATCAACACAAGTGACAACAGTGTGATGCTGGTATCAACACTAACTATGAAACTAACTCTTATATGTTGTAGTGATTAAATCTGGCAAATATACAGATACTTCTCAATCCAGATCGAGCTGTTACCTGTTCCCAGATGAACGGTCCATTGTTACAGCCATAGTAGAGCGATCCCTGCTGAATGTTGATCTCTGTCTCAATGAAGATGGAAATCAGGAACAACTTACGCAGGTGGGGCGAGGCGAGCTCAAGGGTCTGTTCACACAGCCTTTACCGTGAAAATTAGGAACAGAGTAGAAGAAGAAAAGTGGATGCCACGAAATTCAGACTCCTTTACATGACCTGTGAATGTCTTTCTCTTCTTTTACCTTGTGGTGTCCAGGCTATCATGTGAACTGTGGGACCCAGGGTCAGGTAAGGTGAAGTGGCTCCACAGTTCCCTGCAGGCTCTCTTGGCTATGGTATACTGCTCTGTTTGAAATGCCACCTGAAGAAGGAGTCACAAAAGATACACCCATAATGCTTTTCACTGGTTCTGTGGACGTCAGTATTAAGGTGTCTGTCAGTTTCCCATTCGACCAAATCCCAATAATCAACATACAGCTGTGTGAGTCAGTGTTGACATTGTGTTTGAGCAAAGGTGTCTAACAAAGGTTCTGCTATGAGTTTGTACACAGCACTGAGTGTGGTGAGGTGACAAACTAGTATCAAGACACTTCTTGTGACGAGTTTTGACTCGGTGTACCTGAGCCAGGTGAGCCCATGTAGAAAGCAGTGGAACAGGCATAGATGCCAGCAGTGGGAATGTTGTCCGCCCAATGCTGTTGCCCAGTAGCTTGCCCTGGCTGTTGTAGGCTGCAACAGCAAATATATATTTCTGGTTGGGCACCAGCCCCTCCACTCTCAGCACGCACTCACCAGATACTGCTGGTACCTGGAAACAGACAGTGTCAGGGAGACACATCAGGTTATAGAGGTTTGATAAAAATGTGAATCCACCAGTCTTTTCTGTAAAATATTATTTTTTTTTACCAAAGTTCCAGTTCCTGGCAGGAAGCAGTCTCTGAGGCGGACTTTCCTGTTAATGCCATCAGCTGCAAGTCCGCAGAGCTCGTACCAGCACACCTGGTGGGGGGAAAAAGTACAAAGTTAAAGATGAACAATGTGTAAATTGTGTTGGATGATTTGCAACTTGTTAGATTACTAAATTATCAACATAATTAAAGGCAAATCTCACTTGTCCCTCCAAGTTATAAGGTGCTGGGGCAAAGGTTAAGGCATGGTCGGTGCGTGAGAGAAGGATGGGGGGAGGAGGAGGGTTTTCCTCTTCTTCATTTATTCCTTTGTCTAAATCTTCAGCTGGAGTCTTAGCGATGGTGGAGATATAAAGTCCTCTCTCCTCTACTTCTGCCTTCTCTATCAAGGAGGAGGCCTCCTGGCAAAAGCACACAGACCAAACAAATTAAATTTTAATTACAAGCTCACCTCAATCTCCATTCCTTCGTAAAAGTAGCTGGCCTGCGTAAACAGGATGTAATGAAATAAAAAATGTAGCATTGAAGCCCCAAGGAAAAGGTTTAAATAAAAATAAAAAATTCTTTTACTATTTAGCATGCATTAATTAAAAGATATTAATGGAGACAACACCAGAAGCTTTTTAACAATTACCAGGATATTGGCTCTTTATAAATCTAATCTATATATGACATGAGGTATATAAACTTTCTTTGTGAGTGTATCTGAGAAAGCATGAATGTTTGTGTGTGTGAGTGTGTGTGTCACCTCTAGAAGATTCTTTGTTTTTCTGCTCTTATCTATTTCCATGCTGTTGTACAGTAGCAAGGCTTTCTGGATCAGGAGAAGAGCTTTGGACACCTTGTTCTTTTTGATCCGATCCATCAGTTCAGACTCTGCAACTAGACACAACAATCGATACAAGCCCCCTTTTTTAGACCCAAAAAATAAGTGTGAATTATTGGTAGACATCTAATAGGGAAATCAAATATTTAAGCTAACAAACCATTATTTCAACTTCTGTTTATACATCAGTATGAACATACACTAGCATTAAGAAATTTCACCATTTCTATTAATATAAAATTCTATACAAACTCAATGTAGGCCAAATAAATCTCAAAGAAACAAACTGTTAGTAATATTGTCAGTGCAGCAGTGAGTCTGACCTGCATTAAGCTGCAGTAACTTGAGGGAAGCTCTGTGGTAGATGATGTCTAGCTTTTGATGAAGGTCTTTGGCCAGCAGTAGCACACTCGTGGACCTATTGTCTCGAGAGTCTTTAATATCTGATTCTGTCTTAGTTTCCATCTGCTCTTTTTCGTTCTCGCTAATTTCATCATCCTCGTTTCCCTTTTCTGACGATGTCGCAGAAGATAGGTGGGAAGACAATGGAGGGAGGGGACAACATTTCTGTCAGAAGAAGAAGAAAATAGGTTTCAGCCGCATTCACCAATTCTCAATCTGTATTATTTATACTTTTCTCTTCCTATCCACCATACAATGCTGAGCTTAAAGCTCAAGACAACACCTGGTGTAGAATCAGTAAATTACCCACTGAACATTCATCAAACTCTTTTACATAAGTGTTGGACAGATTGACTGCCTACCTGCATGAAGACAGAGTCTGTGATAGCTGAGGAGTCTGGGGGCAGCAGTGTAGCTATACCCTTTGCTAGAGCTGTAAGACCTCTCCTCGCCATCTCACACACCTTCTGGAGCAACTCTGTACTCGAAGTCTGCAAGCACACACAAACCCACACACTTAACAAAATTAATTTATGTTTGCAACCTGAGACAGAATATGTCATTGTTTTTAACCGAAATATAATTTGATGGTTGGTATACAGATTAATCATTTAAATACCTCAGGCAGAGAGAAGGAGCACGCCATCACACCACCGCAGACTGCTTCAGGAGCTTCTGCACAGAAAAGTTGAGAATAATCGTACTATCATAACTATGGTGTGTGTGCATGTGTGTATGCATGTGTGTTCCCTAATTCCTCACCTGGACGTTGTGTTTTATTACTGCGTTCAGCTGCACTCTCCAGCAATATGACCAAAGTGTGGATCATCTCGGTCATCGTTATGCAGTCCACAGTTGCCAGGTCATGGACAAAAGCCACCTCACACAGTCTAGACAGAGACCACAGCCACTGCAAAAATAATAGCACACACAAATGAACAGAAATAAGTGGGAACGTGTGCTTTAAACATACAGTAAAACTTTTAGGTAAATACAAAGTCACATTCAGTCTTATACTCTCAATACTGCATTTATACGAAAATGTATGCTCAGTGTACCATTTTAAGGAATGTTTTCTTTTAAATAAATTTAAATACGTACCTTGTTGTCCTTATCTACCTTCTTAAGGTAGCGTGCTAAATCTGGGTTTTCAATGATATCCCTCTGCATCACCACCTTCACTCTACCCCAGAGAAATAACATGACATCCAAAACAAGGTCCTCATCTGGCTGCACCTCCTACAAAAACACACACATACAGTATAAACATACAGACATGAAAAAGTCCTAATTCTAATCTAAACCTTCATCCTTAGCAGATCAATACACACACACACACACACACACACACACACACACACACACACACACACACACACACACACACACACACACACAAACAACATGGGAACTTACCAGAGCAGAGCCACAAGCCGACTTGTGCAGGATGTCTACCAGGCAAACAAACTCATCACTCATTGACAATGAAGCCTTGTGTCTGTCTGTTGGAAACATTAAACACCAAAATCACGTATAATTTCAGGGATAGTTCATTTCTGTTAGATTGTTTGTGAACAAGTAATTATATCCCAGTGTTGAAACCATACTAGAACCTTAACAATGCTTAGTTACGACCATGGAAACCCATTTCAATGTTTATCAGCTAATATTCAGCAGGCAGTAAGTAGGTTAAGAGACCTAGCCTAGCAACACAGTAAAGCATTGGTCCTCATAATTTGAGGACTTTATGTTAGGAAGTAACGTCAAGCAATCAAGAAAAGAAGCCAGGTTGTTCAAGACCAATGAAGTCTGGATATCAGCAATAACAGGTCCATTTGTGGCACAATTTCAAACGTTCGCTACCATCAATCATGTTGCTGTCTTTGGGACGGCTCCTCTGGGAAGACATCAGACTGTTGAAACCGTCAAGTAAAGCAAGCTCAATCTCTGCTTTCCTGAAGGACACACCTTCCACACCCTGACACAGAGACACAAAGAGATACTCACATTCAAGATCATTCGGAGAAACATACTAAACTTAACCTGAAAACACAAGAATGCACAAGTGAGAACTGATAGAGATGGAATATATCCCCTTTTCTGAATAATGACAGTTACAGTTGATTGTTTGTGTGCTACTCACAGACAAAACCTGCAGCATCTCTCTGGAAAGTTCAGTGAATGCGTCTGGCTGCTTGTACAGAAATAACAGCTTGATAAACCTCACCGCAGACATGACGGGTACTTTATTTTCTCCTGTTAACACAACAGATCACATCATTGTAGCACAGTATTTCCAGAGCCCTGCACACATCAAACGTCTTGCATGAGCAACATAAAGTGGTGTATAACATGCTGATTGTGATGTAAGAAAAAAAGACCAAGAACTTACCTGTAATGGCTAAATCCATTAGAGTGGATGTTGGTGTCAGTGCACTGAGGCAGCCACGTGGTTGGCTATCACTCTTTTGCTCTTTAGTTGTTGCGACTCCTTAGCACAAAGGAATATACACATGACACCAGCTCAATATTCAATATAAAGTGAGGATTCCACACCATCCACAATTAAACCCACAATTACATTTTTCAGCATTAATTTCCTGCATCTGCATATTTGCTCTTGATGATGAACTCACTGAAATAACAGCAGTGTTTTTTAGCTATGTGTTTGTTTTACAAACCAGATAAGATACTGATGCCAGCAGAGAGAAGTTCCACAATCACTTCCTGCAGCTCTGGTTCTTCTGGCATCCTTTTTTGCAGCAGGTGAGTGGTGCTGTCCCAAAGTGCTTCTAAGATGCCCAAAAACTGTGCTGCGCCGCTGTCAAACTGGGCCATTAGCATGCGCTCTGTTGGATCTCGGGGCCATGGCCCCTACAGTGGATACAGATTTAGCATTTGTTAAGAAGGTCTTAACTACGCAATGCCCTTTAAAGCAGCATTAAAGTATGACATTTAACATTGAATATGATGACACAGCATTTAAGCGGATCTTATTACATTAGGAATGTCTTTGAGGCTGCTTTTAGGTTTGACTTTGACCCCAAATTTGGGTTTCCTTTTGGACTCATACACTGCCCGCTTGAACATCATGGCACCCAGCTGCAAAACAAGCATAATGGAAATAATGTTATTTTGGCCTCAGATTTTCCTGAATGTGTAACACACAGTCAGTGAGAAGAGTGAAAATTGTACATCATAGCAACAGTATTGTGAGTATATGTGGATGAGAGGATCCTCCTGCCTTGATTGAGGCTTCTTTATAAGCTCTCTGAGTCTCTCTGGTGGCAGGAACTTCACTCTGCCCCTCGAACTCTGCTAGCTCATTGATTTTTCCGAGGGCTCTCCTTGCAAATTTCTGAAAGCATTAAGAGACACACAAATAAGACTAAAATGGGGAATGGGACTTTCAGAAAATGTTTGAAATGTATTGTACGAACCCTTTCTATGTCACATCAATATATATTTATACATTCATATTTTGCCAACAAGTTACAAGTATTTTATTTTAACAAATTAAAAGCGATACAGCAAATATAAAAACACTGAGCAGGATGCTGCTGCTGGCAAGTCAGCTAACAAAAACCTGGAAGCAGATTGAGTGCAGATGACAGTTAGGTATTCAAAACTTGTTTCATTGGCCTGTGACGAGTTGGTTGACATTTGGATGATTGTGTGTTTGTAAGTGTCTGAATGCTGATGACGTGCGTCTCTCACCTCTGCCTGCACTGCAGCCTGGTTGTCATAGTAACAGTGGCACACAGCACTGTAGAGTGTGACAATCCATGACAGATACTGAGCAGTCATCAGAGGGACGGACAGCTCTAAACTGATGCTTGCCCACAGAAGATACTCCAGAGCCTGAATAGGATCACACATTGTGACAGTTACAACTCACACTAATTTCAGACATGACAAAAACAATCTTTGGAAAAGACTCTTTGTAAGATGTCTGTAACAGTTGCAGCAAGAAATACAGTCCCATACGCTTCATCTCAGTACCTGTGAACTATAGTTCATGGTCATCAGATAACGACAGATGGTGTAAATGTGTATTGAACCTGGAAAAGATTAGAAAGAAAAATACAAAGATGGACAGTATGACATTAGTTCTACAATGTGAAATTAAATACAGCAGAATTTCTAAAATTGCTCACCTCATTTTAGACAAAAGAGGAATTATCATTTCACAATATGTAATTTTCACCAAGTCTTGATCTTCAAAGAGAAATGCTAACATATTTCTGGGTATACTAAGATACCCTTGAAACATTAGTGTTATTTTCATTTGTTCGCATTATTGATTTAGTGAATACTACTTCTTCCTCATTTTTCTATGGGCAAAATCATATAAGTTAAACTACTTAATAATAATACCATTATATATATGCCAGCAGAGGTGCTCATGTTGCTGAAGAGCCTGCATCATGATCCGGATGAAGTTCAGCACACGCAGTAGTCTACTGAGTCCATCCTGCCTGAGAACGCCGTGTCTTTTCTCCAGCTCAAATAAACACAGGGCACAACCCTGCATTGCAAGAATCTACACACACACACACACAGGCACACATACACACATCAGGATTCAGGTACAAACAACTCAGAATAGCAAAGACCTTTTCACACATGACAACATTTCTTAGTATCAACAATCACCCTTTTACTTTAGTCAGCAGTCAAACATATCACAAACAGAGAAACTGACATATCACAGCGTACCTTCATGGTGAAGACATCTTGGTCTGTATCAAAACCTTCAGGGAAGAAGCAGGCCATGAAGTGGTCCACACTTGTAATGTCAGTTATTGTCACTGAGTTGAACTGTTGCAGGTGGTGACTGTAGCCCTGCCAAAGAGCTAACTGGTATAACTACAGATGAAGAGGAGAGAGAAGAAAGACTTATTGGAAAGTAAGGATGTTTGCTGGGCAGAAAACTCCTTAGCCAATCGCTGCAGTCATTTGTGCTAATAGAGGGACCAACACTCAGCAGTTATCGACACATGGACTCTGAGGAGAGCTAAGACCTGAGCAATAGCAGACATATATATATATAGATATATATATAGTGTTTTTATATAGTGTTTTTGTGTGTATATATGCATATAAATATAGACACACATATACACTATGCATACTGTGTACTTTGTACAACACTGACTTGGGTTCCTTTCACCAACCTGAACGTGTTAAGTGTTGAAATAACGAAGTAAAGTTTGAATACATTTTTGATTAAATGTAAAAGTTGTATCAACTTGTGTGCAAACAAAAGCTTGGCAAGAATAGACTCAGGTGAAATTACCTTTATTCCAAAGAGAAAGTCTGCAACCTGAAACATACGCTCCTCATACATCTTCGAAGGCAGTCGATGTTTGAACTTTCCCCATATATCCACTAAGAATTTAATCCTGCAAAATGAAAATCAAATTAAAGACAAGTCAAAGTTATAACAGATTTTGCTAGACTGGAAAGAGAACACTTCAATGCATAGTAAAAATGTAATATAAAACTTAGTCTAAAGTTGGAGCACCTCTTCCATTCACTGTGTATGTGGTGAAAGTACAATAGGTATATAATATAAAATGTAACTAAGTAGAAATAATAAGCAGCATTTAAATATATAAGTGCTCCAGAGTATTGCACTTGACGGATCACTTTAGTCATATTAGCTATAATCTAATTTTGTTAAAAAGCAGTGTTATTTACTGGTGGCCCATAATTTATATAAGTTACAGTACGTGCTGTCAAAGCTGAAACCGAGATAAAACCGCTTTGCACTGTACTGACGTTAGAAACAACAGCAACGTTAAATAGAGTAATTAACTGAATGAAGCTAACGGTAACTAGAGTTAACTTTAACTAGCTGACGGTAGCTCAGCCTTTAGCGTCTTACCCTCTAACATACGAGCTGTTGTCTTTGCTGCTTGAAGAGGCAACTCGTTTCATCAGAGTCATAAACGAGTTAATGTCCCGTTCAAACGCTGAGATCACTGGATTTTTTTTATCAAGTTTCCCATAATATGAAGCCGGATTATCCATCTCTGTAGCCGCGAAGTTAACTTCAACCCTTTGATACACAAGTTAAGCAAACCCCTTCTAATGCACAACATGGGTCAAAAATGACCCGTATTCATTTCCTGTGTTATTTCATGCATGGCTTGGTGTTTCTTTGCTAAATTCTTTTATAGCTTATTCTTCCTTCTTCATTCAGAAGAAGGCTCCTTGGAAGACATAAAAGAGGAGTCTTCCATGTCATCAAAGGAGAATTCTGTCTTGGAATCCAGCTATCCTAAATGGAGAAGGCTCCCTTGATGACATACAAATATTGCACTTGAGCAAATCAATTTGGTCATATTAGCTATAGTCTAGCTAATTGTGTTAAGAAGCAGTGTTATTTACTGGTGGCCCATAATGTATATGAGTTGCGGTACGTGCTGTCAAAGCTGAAACCGAGATAAAACCTTTTGCACCGTACCGACGTTAGAAACGACAGCAACGTTAAATAGAGTAATTAACTGAATGAAGCTAACGGTAACTAGAGTTAACTTTAACCAGTCAGTAGAGTAACTAACTGAATGAAGCTGACGGTAACTAGAGTTAACTTAAACCAGTCAGTAGAGTAACTAACTCAATGAAGCTGACGGTAACTAGAGTTAACTTTAACCAGTCAGTAGAGTAACTAACTGAATGAAGCTGACGTAACTAGAGTTAACTTTAACCAGTCACTAGAGTAATTAACTGAATGAAGCTGACGGTAACTAGAGTTAACTTTAACCAGTCACTAGAGTAACTAACTGAATGAAGCTAATGGTAACTAGAGTTAACTTTAACCAGTCAGTAGAGTAACTAACTGAATGAAGCTGACGGTAACTAGAACTCTGCCTTTAGCGTCTTACCCTCTAACATACGAGTCGCTGTTGACTTTGCTGCTTGAAGAGGCGACTCGTTTCATCAGAGTCATAAACGAGTTAATGTCCCGTTCAAACGCTGAGATCACTGGGTTTCTTTTATCAAGTTTCCCATAATATGAAGCCGGAAACTCCATCTCTGTAGCCGCGAAGTTAACTTTAACCGGCTAACGTGTTTATGCTAGCTACCGTGTCCAACAACAAACTGAGGCTTGTTACCATGGAAACGACGCACAGGAAATGGCAGGCAGGCTCTTGGCAACTTTTAATGTATGATTATGTGTATTTTATATTTTAATGGGCGATTATATGTATTTTATATTTTAATATGTGATTATAATGTGTATTTTATATTTAATATGTATTTATTATGTGCATTTTATATTTCGATGTGTGATCATTATGTGTACTTTAGATTATTAACTTTAATTATTTGCTGTACTTTAGATTATTAACTTTGTTTTAACCGATGTAACCTATGTGTCCTAGAGCTTTATTAAAAGTGTACACAGGAAAAAAAGACAACTTTTAGGTTTCACCACTTCAGTTTCACTTGGTCTGGTTTTTCAGGTGGTGAGAACTATAGATAGATACATGCAAATTAGGCTTTTGACTACTCCCACTATTATCCTGTAATTGTAATTGCTGGCTTTTTGTAACATAACTTTTCTGCTTTGTCATGATGAATCGTCTTTGCCTGTCCAAATGACAGCCCATTTATAATAGGTTCCATTGCATGGTATCCTGGCTCAGTACGGAAAGTAAAATGATATGTGTTAATAGAATAAGTCACATAAACTAACAATTGGTGTTTGAGAACACGCCTGGGAGAATGAAGCAGTCGCTGAAAGATGTTTGGTTGGCACAACTGAACCATGGTAGGAAGGGACTTCATATTTTTCATCTGAGCTCATGGCAAAATGATGCTCAGTGTCACCTAATGCTGCCCCTTACAAACTCATCAATTCCCATTCAACCCACACTTCTACTCTGCTCACAAACCTAAAGCTTCTGGCACTCGAAGCACAGCAAGCTAATGCTCTGGCAGCTATTCCTCAAACAAATCACACACACACCAGACAGGCGCATTTCCTGGGGGATGAGTATGGGGGCATCAGCAGTACTCTGAGCCAGTGTCACCTCATGACCCAGAGAAGGGAGAGACAACCAGTCACAGGCGGTCAGATGAAACAATGAGGGCCATGGAGGGATAAATAGTTGACATCATTGTTCCAGAAAAATCAGCCTGTTGGCAGAGTCACTGTGCAAGTGTGCATGGGAGGTTATGGAGGGGAGGGGACATGCAGAGGACGTGACCACAGACAGAGGCTCGGGCAAAGGCCTATAAATGAGGTGCCGCAGCACCCATGTCAAACCAAATCAAACCAAGACTCAGCCTCGCTCAGATCCATTGTTTTTTTCACCCCTCCTGAAATCTCATCATGGATATCCCCATCCAGTATCCTTGGTACCGTCGGGCCTTCCCTCATCGGCTCTCTGACCTCCCCCCGGCAGAGCCTTTTGTTGACTGGCCCCACATGTGGCCCTTTTCATGGTCCTTGCCCTGGATGCGCCAGTCGGCCATGCGCTGGTTCAACTGGCCTGACAATGGACACAGTGAGGTAAAGTAAAATTCATGTTTCCCTAATACAATCTGACATCTTAGGTGAAATTACTGCTTTCTGAAAATGTATTACCAACATAACTTATAATCCTATATATACTATGGAACATGATGTAACAGACCATTGATGATGACTGAGTCAAAATGCAGCAGACTGGCTCATTTGTCAGTCCTGGTCCTAACAGCTGTGCTGTCTGTACAGATGCGCATAGAAAAGGATCGCTTTGTCATTTATCTGGATGTGAAGCACTTCTCCCCTGACGAGCTGTCTATCAACATCAGTGACGAGTTCATCACAATACATGGCAAACACGAGGATAGACAGGTCAGAGGGACTACACAGCTCTGCAGAAATAATCATACAGATTTGGTGACACCTTACTGATGCACTGACTCTAAATCTGTTTCCAGGACGACCATGGCTTTGTGTCGAGAGAGTTTCTCAGGAAGTACAGGCTTCCTGCAGGCATGTCGGGTACTGATGTCACCGCCAGTCTGTCATCTGATGGTTTGCTGACAATCACTGCACCTCGGTCATCTTCTGGACAAGAGCGCAATATTCCCATCTCCTGTGAGGATGGGACACCGAAACAGAAAATGTAGAACAAAGTCTGACGCTGCCGATGCTGTTTCAGTTCTAACCAAAAGTGCTGCCTGTTGTTGTGTTTAATCTGTCTCAGTTTAGACACGTGTAGGTGGGACATGCATGTCTAGATGTCTACAGGTGTGTGGCTTCTAATAAACCAGTAACTCCTGATAGTGTCACAGCGAGACAAATTGTTGCCTTAATAAAAGACTAACATGTTGAGTTTAGATGACACCATATTGAAATTTTCCAGAGACACACTGTGGTGACTTGTAGTTTATTTTTCTATCAAAAATAACTTTTAGACAAAAAATATTCACATCCACCATGCATGTCAGGCAAGGCAAGATTATTTGTACAGCACATTTCAACAGTAAGGCAATTCAAAGTGCTTTACATAAAATACAAAATGCAACAAGTAGTCTATGGAAATGGTGCATCAAGGCCATGTCGTTCTAATTTGAATTCCCTATCTTTATCACACATTTTACAACATACCATGTCTAAACTGTTCCTGCACTTTGGTGACAAAATTATAAGTAATTGTTTTTTATTCTAACCTAACACATCTTGCAGCATTTATTAGTTGTACTGGGAAATGCTAAACAGTCAATTTAAAGGAGATGAAATGGGAATTCCTGTCAAAATTGTCAACTAAAGATGATAACAGACTGAAATTGTTAGAATTAATTTGTTTTTACAATAGTGTCAGTGTGGGTATGAGTAAGATGCCAACTTGATTGTTGTATGAGATTAGTGTTGGTTTCAGTACGTGTGAGGAGGAAGGAGTTCTCTGGAGGCATATTCAGTGATTTTATGGTTGTTCAGTAAGAATAAAAAACGCCACCGAAAGGACTTGGGACCAGGTGTGTTCTCTGTAGAGAGGAAGGAAAAGGGTGAACGAGCAGGAGGGAAAGTAGACGACAAAGAAAGAATCAACTAATGTTTGGAACTGATCACTTTTCCAGAGAGCGAGGACTGGAGCATGGACTCTGAGCTGCTAACTCTAGTGTGTGTGTTGGTGTGTGTGCATATTTGTTGGTGGATACAGAAATTGTTTGCTCTATCTCCCCTTTATATTGGCAAAAACCCTTTGGCATATTATTACAGAATAATCAAATAGAATAAACGTTGAAACTTAAAGTCACAGGCCTGCTGTGTTTTTTGTCTGTTTCATTTACAAAAGAACAAAAGGTTTTCTATCAAGCTGCTTCATGTGAATAACCATCACGTTATGCACTCAGATTTTTATTTGTTTTTGTCAGGTCTCGACTTCCAATTTCTGAATTAATATACTGTAGAAGCACAAGTCCAATACCATTGTAGCTTGTCTTGAAAATATCCCTATATGCCATAATTCCTTAATCCAATACTGAGGGATAAACGCAGAATACCACTTCTTTGATGACAACATTATGAGTTGGATTCATATTTTCTGTGATACACAATCAAGAAAAGACAAGTACTGTAGTAGTGGAGAAAAAATATACACAATTCATATTTTTCTCTTTTTTAAAACACATTTAATACTTGCAAAACAGATATAAAGAGCATGAGGGAGTATTACAAAGAATGCAGGCTGTGAGACTTTTCTATGAATTCCATAAGGTGGAGGAATACAAAGCATTCAACAGAAATGGTTCATAATTCAGCGCTGGGAAATCCTGATGATATATAATTGCGTTCTGCAATAATTTGTTGCTAAATGAAGCTGCTGCCCATGTTCCCCTACAGATTATCAGCAGTGGAGATATACTGTGCATTTACTACACCATCAACAATGTGTGTAAGATCATGTGACAAAGTCATTCTGTATTTGAAGGTTGACCTCTTCATTGACAAATGCATCATCAGTTACAGTAGAAGTCCCATTTCTGGAAACAAAAAGAGAGGTAGAATTAGATGAAAATATCATGTACGTGTGTGTGTGTGTGTGTGTGTGTGTGTCCACCTACAGTAGTTGTGACTTCAGTGCTGGCCGGCATGAGAGGATGCGTCTCCTCCACAACGCTGCTGGGGAAGTGGCCAATGCGAGCCTCCTGTTGTCCGTAATAAGAGTCTTGAACCTGCAAACAGACAAACATTGTTAACAGCACCACTGGATGCTATTGCTGCACATGGTTGTCTTATGTACTATACTTATTATCCCATATAAACCTTGTTTGTTGTACTCACACTGCCAGCCCAGAAGAGGTTCCCTCTGTCTTTTAGCATTGCATATACGTAAACCAGCTGGCCCTGTCTGATGGGGATGAACCTGCAGTCTCCAGGATAGTAGTCCTGCACTGCACGAGCTATCAAGATGGGATCTGAGCAGAAATTATGCAAGAGAGGGATGTGAGATAGGTTACGAAAGAAGGCATCATAGAAAGGACTTTTGCAGTACATGATATTTGCCATATTTATGTGCAACTTTAGGTCTGCATGCAACAGTGGCTGCATGCAGCTAACTAATGTGTGCAGTAAAAGGAAGTTGTGCTACTTACGGCTGCAGTCAGAATCAGTGCAGAGTTTCTTGTTGGAGAGTTTTGGCATCTGCCTTCCAGCTTCACATGTTGCCAGCAAAAGCCAGATGGAAAAAGCGACCAAGAGTTTGCAAGTCATGTCTGTATGTGAACGCAGCGACTGATCCTGAGGTACTGAGCTTGTTCACCCCCTTTTGTCTGTTTGCCGTCTCTGAGCGAGAGGTGTAATGACAGCAGTCCCCTCTTCTGCTCTCCCTACCCCCTAAATGAACACACACACACACACACACACACACACACACACACACACACACACACATGCAGACACACAGAGCTCCTTTCAAAACTTACAAGCAGGTAAACAGGATGGGGGGATGATGAGGAGGAGTAGGAGGGCCAGATTACACAGACTCTGGTTTGTCTCCTATCCTCCCCCTCACCCCATCTCACCCTGTTTTATCCCCACTCAAACTGCATCATGTTGGACTTTGCAACAACACATTCCTCAGAGTTAATACACTATATGTTTCCCCCGACCTTATTCAGCCACTAGATGTCATAGCAATGACTAATTTACACTGTTCCACATCTTCCCTGCTCAATGATTATTCCTCCCTCTGCTTGCTCCCTTTACCTTACCTCTAGAGGTGGAGCCACTGGCTGTATTTACATGCTGTATGTTTCCACTGCCAAGGAAACTAGCTGAGCCTCTCTTGTACAAACACACCCACACTCACAGACACACACACAGACGCACACTCACCAAACAGGAAGACTGTACCTGTTTACTGCGCGTTGGCTGGGAACTGTCAGGTAAGACAGACTTAACATTTGTTCTTTAATCAGGTGGGTTAAAACGGATTATTTCATTTCAGATAATAAAAACATGCTAATTATAGCTGGAGTAAGAACAAGTTCATTATTTTGTTTTCATAATGATTTTAAGTTGGTTGACAGCCCGGTTTCATGGGGTGTTACCATAACAGGTGAGGACACATATGGGGACATCAGGCGTCAAGGCAGAAATGACTGAGGTGAAACTGAGGAGACAGTCTGAGACTGAAATTCAGTTTATATAAACAGAATAATGACAGGAAACTATATAACGTTGTACTAACTTCTCATGGAGACTTAATATTGACTTAGAAGGTGGATGTGGTGATTAGGTCTAAGTGATTTGGTTCAAATTGATTACTTTAGAGACTGTAATGAGAAGAGTTAATTACTTTGTTGTCTTTGTAGGAAACAGTGGAGCACAATGCCTTTGGAATTTAGGGAGGGGGCAGGACAACACAACAGAGGAGCTGGTATTTCGGTCAAAGTAACAAAAGCGCCCCTCAGACAAAAGACCTCGTTAAAAGCCATGTGTGATTGTATTACTAGAAAACAACTCGTTTGGTTTTCACATCATCCATGTACATGTCCTGATTTTCACTGTTACAGTTGACAAATATGTTTATTGTGCTCTTCTGTGTTACTGAAGGTCTTTCCTTTGCCCACAGAGTTGTCTGTGAAGACAGAGATTTAAATGACACCAGTATCAGGACCACTGGCATCCCAGTGAAGGAGTTTGGC
The DNA here is from genome assembly GCF_022539355.2 of Hippoglossus stenolepis. NCBI lineage: Eukaryota > Metazoa > Chordata > Actinopteri > Pleuronectiformes > Pleuronectidae > Hippoglossus > Hippoglossus stenolepis. The sequence continues at coordinate 12,322,903 of NC_061497.1, forward strand.
TGAGACAAATTGGACTACTCACTTAAACACAATTGGATTCCTGATTGTACACAAACAAAGATCATGGCTGCCTTCTTGCAACCTGTATGAGTGGATTACAAGATCTGGGATGATGCTTTTCTAACCGAGACCTACAAACCTGCAACTGTCAACAATGTTCACCCCGAGAAAAAGCAGTCTGCCCTCCCCCAGCATGGAGGACTCCTTCTTCCCTCTGTCCTCATCTTCCTCAATGTCTCTCTCCTTTGCTCTCCCTTCATCTACCTCCTCTCCTGGCTGTCTCGATGGCACAGGAGAGATAGAGACAGATCTGATCCTGGCTGCGGAGCTGGGACAGGCGTTGCTGGAGAAGAATGAGGAGCTGGCGGCCTCTCTGGAGCAGAGGGAGAGGGAGATGGAGGTAAGGATGAGGCGGCTATAAGTTTTCTAACATTAATAAAAACTATAGGGAGGTGGGAACTGCAAACTTTTACCAACTAGCAAATCACACCTGAGTGATTCGAGCCTGCAGTGTAATTGTTGTGTGGAATTTATTTACTTTAAAACTAAAATTAACTCACTTTATTCCATTTTATATTAATTCCATCTAATCTACTGAAATAGATTTAAAAAACATAGAACATAAAACTAATATAAAAACAACATTAAAATCTTCCACATGCATTTGACTTTACTTTACTTTACTTTACTTTACTATTCTTTACTTTACTTTACTTTACTTTACTTTACTTTACTTTACTTTACTTTACTTTACTAAACTTTACTTTACTTTACTTTTGTTTTTGCAAATTACACAGAAAATAAATTAGACTAAGGACTATAGCTAATGAGGAGAAACATGCAGAGAGATATTATCCTCAATATTTAGAGTAGTTATTGCAACCGTTATGAACGCTGGTGTATTCTTTGAGTGTTTTTCTGTGTAAATGACTGACACATTCATATACATTTATTGCTTTGGCAGTGTTAAGCTGTCCCTATGATAAGCCTATTATAATGAGTCAATATAACATGTGACATTAGGAAACCAGATATCAATTATAACTTTATTGTTGGCTGGATTCCATTTAGCTGTCTCAGTTTCAGGGACATGTCATTGTGTTTTCAGACTCACTGTCATAGCTTCCTGTAATGCGTAATAGAACAGAGCCTTGGGCACTCAAAATCGAATACTGGTGCTTTCCCTGAGCCAAGAGTAACCTGCCTATAGAAACCAGCATATGTTACCATTTCACTTCATATTCAAAGCAACAAGAAGGCAGAAATAAAATGATCCATCTATTTCAGTATCGGATATTTTCATGGTGCCTCAAAGTCAGTTCATGTTGCGTTCACTGTCTCAGGTTTTACAGCAGGAAAAGCATGTTCTTCAGAGGAGGCTGGAGATGAATGAACTGGACTCTGGACAGAAAGAGGCAGAGCTGACGGCGGATTTGTTCTCCCTGAGGGCCGAGGTGGAGCGCCATCACAGCCATGGAAGAGACCGCAGGAGAGACGAGAGCGAGCAACTGACTCAGTTGGCCAATCATAACCAACGATTGGTGGAGCAGCTGGCAGAGGTCAGTTTGAGGGTAGCCTTGATACCTGGCGAAGAGAAACGTCATGATTCTGTTGTAATGCAGTTAGAATGAAGAGAATCTAGGTGTATATGTGTGGTGTGTCTGTGCGTGGGAAGTGTCTGCGTCGCTGTGGTGTCACGTCACACTCTCACAGACGAGAACAATGCAGACCAGCAGGTTTTGGGAGTCCTATCTTTGTCACTCGTTGAATAACAGCCTTTTTTAAAACCTTTTCATCTCCCTCCCATCCAGGCTGTAACACTGGAGCACTCCTTGAGGATTGAGCTTCGTTCCCTCAGGGAAGAGATGGATGAATCGTCTTTCAGCAGAAATATCAGCTTCTCCCAGATACAGAATATTCAAGCCGAGGTATACTTGACATTTCAAACTAGCAGAGTTTTGTTGGGACCATGCACCTGTTTGCAATATATGGCTTTTTCTGAAAGAAAAACAAGTACTGTTAAATTATGTCTATAAAAATTTTAAGATTTTTGCTTTAACGTCTCAAGCTTCTTGATGTTTTAGGTGGCTTAATTCTGACGTGAGTGCATACCTCTGCCATAGCCTACCAGTCCCTTCAAATTCAATCAAGCTGCATCAAACTCCCAGATATCAGTCCCCTAAATGTGGCAAATTTTTTTCTTCATGACCCATGAATTATTCCCTTATGGGAAACCAATGAAAATCTCAAAGAACGCCCTATCTCGCAATGTTAAAGTGATCTGCAGCCTTGTTCAGATCTGTGCCAAAATGTAATGGGCTGTTTCTTTGCCAATGTCCCATCCTTCCACAAAGTTTCATCGAAAGCACCCCTATCAAAAAAAAAAGGACAGGGGCGAGGATATAAAAGCACAATATGGAGTAAATGCATTAAGATTTAACAGACACATTACTCACTATGCAAGTACGTATATATGTCAAAGCTTCAAATCCGTTTAAAAATGAATTGCAAATGTATTTAAATGTTGATCAGAAGCACAATCATACAGCCAGTGCCTGTCTCATGAGTGCCAAGTCTCCTTATCTTCATCCATGTTTCCCTCCCTCCTGCACAGAATCGAGTTTTGCTGGAGCGGCTGTCGTACATGGAGGCCCAACTCAAAGCCTCACAGGAGGACGGCGACAGACTCCGAATGGAGAGAGAGGGACAGAGAGAGAGAATATCTGACCTGCAGATGAAACTGAAGGACAAAGAAGCAGAGGTGAGGATCAGTCACTGAGGTGTTGCACTGAAACACGACGCTGAGGGAACAGGGAGGGAACCATGTGTTGCAGGAGGTGTCACTCACCACTAACAGAATAAGACACTAACATGACTAGTTTTAAGCTCTTGATTCGTGTGTCTGTGTCTCACTGCATGTGTGTTTGTGTGTCTACATGTAGATAGAGCAGGAGCAGGGAGTGGTGTTTGAGTTGCGTACCTTGAATCGCTCTCTGAAGCAAAAAGCTCTGGGCCAGGGAGAGGAGAGCTTCCTGGACAGTGCTCACACACAACCTCTGTCTCTGCTTAGTGAGATTCAGCAATCACAGGTACTCACAAGAGAGAGACACACACACACAACACACCGGCATCTGCACAATAACTGCACCGTCTTACTTGTGCACTAACTCTGACCCTGTACTCACATCCGCACTTAACTACTTTGATACTAAACTGCTTTCTGACATTCTCAACCGGTTTGCATCAAAAGCACAAACAGCTTCTAATATATGTTGTGAACGCTGTGAACCTTCTGTCTGTTTCTCCTGTTGTTCAGGCTAAAGAGGCTCTTCTAGCTCATTCTACAGTCCTGCAAGCAAGAGACGAAGAGATACAGACACTCAAAGAAGAGGTCTGTCGAACTGTACACACACATACATACACACACACACACACACACAATTTAAAATGGTGATTGACTGAGTGGAGGAAACACAATGAGTTGTTGCTGGTTTCCATTTCAGTGGGTTATGAATACCTGTGAAAAGTGAAATCTTTGCTACCAAATGTAACAATAGAATTGTTACAGTTAAAAGTCCCTGTTTACTTTGTTAAATATTACCCAGCTTCACTTTGTTTGTGCTGAACAGTATATTATATTCTATGATATCACCACTAATATTGTGTCAGCTGTGGTCCACTATCAAGTGCGATGTGGGAACTTACAAACACTGATAATAGATTTTTTTGTTCTCGTGTCCAGTAATCAAGAAGATATTTGCATGTTTGTAGATTTAGGAGGAGTGAATAAGAAGTTAATTGTTTTCATCAAACACAGAGCAGTTTTCAAAGTGGACTATTTTAATGGGCGTCTTGAAACATATCTGGATCAGGATCTCAGAGCTGAGTGTTTTAAAAAAGGAAAAATATAATATTATGATGACTTTTGTATGCCTTTTTCTTTTCCACTCTGCAGCTACAGTCCCAGCGAGAAGAGCTGGAGACTTTGAGGGAAGAAGTCAAGCAGTTCGGAGGCAGTAAAGAAAAGCCGAGCTACAGGTGATGATACACAGCATCTCGTGTTGATTTGATTTGAACTGATTTCATTAGAAACCACAGTGACATATGTTTAGCTAATTCCCATGTTCATCAATGTTCAGTTCCTTGGAGAGTGAGTTGGCCACAGTGCGCCAGGAGAAAGAATCCCTTACTCAGCAGCTTCTCAACACCATCAAACACAAGGTGGCGCTGTCTCAGGAGCTGGAAGCCTGGCAGGTGGGTCTTTGTTCATGGATCCAAAATTCAAAATGATGCCTTTTGGCAACACATTGAGGTGGATTTTCTTTTCTGTATTGTTGCAGGAGGACATGCGTCTGGTGATCAATCAGCAGGTGCAGCAACGGGAGGAGAAGAGAGAGCAGGACAAAGAGCAGGAGAGAGAAAAGACAGTGGGACTCCAAAGAAGCAAATCTCTGAGAGTGAAGGGAGACGGAGCGAAGAGATTCTTCTCCTTTTTCAGAGACAAATAACTGTCAGCAGTTTAAACGGACTGAGAATCAGCTTTTATCTTTGCCACTGGGAGCTGATGTTGCCACATGCGCTGTTATCAGAATCAACAAGTCAAATGTTTACAGACCTTACATATGAATATATTTGTATATACAGTAGATGGGTGTACAGTAACAGTAATATCACTTTTTTTTGCATTTTTGTATTAAAAGGTTTTAAAAGCCACTAATGAATAATGGGTTTTACAATATTGTGGTTGCTTTGCAGTATTAATGATGTATTTTCTAAATGTCTGGTTTAGTTCTAATAGAGAAAATTGAGTATCATATTTTGGATACAAAGTTCATGTAAAGCACGTGAAAGCACAAGTTTGACAAAAAGATCCATCCGTCCATTATCTACCTGGAGCCAATCCCGGCTGACATTGAGCAAGAGGCAGGGGAACACTCTGGACAGGTCGCCAGCATATCGCAGGGAGAGTCTTCAGATAACCCAACCCCAATATGTCTTTAGATTGTATGAGGGTGGCAGTACCTGGAGAAACCCATGCAGACGAGTGGAGAACATGCAAACTCCAAACTAGAATTCAAACCAAGGACCTCCTTGCTGTGAGGCCACAGTGCTATAAACACTGTTCCACCAATACAATTCTGGTTCTTTATGAGACTGCTTCATAAAAAGGAGAAGGGTGAAAAGGAGAGAAACAGGAAATTAAGCAGAAAGCGCCTCAGTTTCTGGTGCCCATAATCACTCACCTATTAGCTTTGTTCCCTTTCGATGGGTACATTCAGTACAACCAATCAGTAAATGGCAGATTCAACCTAACCCCATTAACTGATGTGTTGTACTTTGTTTCCCTCCATCAGGGAACATTGGTTATATGTATAACCTCCAATTTAGGTCCGTGAAAAAAATATCTGGCTCTTAAATTTACTAGATGTTAAACTAAACACACAAAAATCTAAACAATAAGTTGAAGCTAAGAAGCTAAGTTAAGAATTATGTCTTAATTATGTTAAGAATGTTTTCTGTTGGTTTGTCACTAAGAACCAACCCCATCAAGACACATGTATTTATTGGTCCAGTTAATACAGTATAAAGAACTGCTGATAGTGGCTTTAAAGCTCAATGAATGTGCAGTACTATATTTTCAGAACTACAATATGTTGAAGAAAAAACTGTTTCACTATAATATAAATAACATCTTTATTAAATTAAGCCCCAAAATACAGTCATTCCCCTCCACCTCTCTCCATGCCTATAATACATTATGTATAAATTATACATTCAAAACATTGAAATTGTTAAATAGGACTGGAAATGCCCAGAAGCAGCGTGGGTAGTGCAGGTTGCATACAGGTCAGAGTTTCCACATGATCACATACAGAAGAGTACCGGTTCAATGGAGTTACCGAGCACAGCTGCTCACACAACCCTCACCTGGGGTTAACATGATGCGCAGCACAACGGTTCATTTGTTCCTGTGGGGAACACTCATATACTTTTATACCCTGGCAAAGAAAAGATGACAATCACACAGAATCAAACGCATGGTTTTAGGGTTCATAATGTTTCAGCATCACCCAAGAGTTATTACTAAGTTCCTGCTGAACACTTTTGTTTCTAAATTGATCCTCTAAAGCTTTAGTTGGTAAAAACCATCTCACTGAAACTGTCTGAAGATAATTACATTTAATCTTCTATATTTTTCCTCTGTTACTATCATGTGGTAATACTGTGGGGCAGCAACTCTTTCAAACCTCATACATGTTGGTGCATTCAAGCAATCGGATGCTTTAAAATTTTGCCTTGCACAGATTCAGTTTTGCTGTTTGCCTGAGTTTATTTTTTTTATTACACTGGCACAAATATAAACCAGTGGCTGCCTGGATGATGGGGAAAATTATGTATTGCTCTTACAAACCACAATAATGTGCTGGAGAAAATTGTCAACATCCAGTTCAGGTATACACAAACCATAGTTAATGGTCTAAGACATAAAAACATAAATAGCTTTGAATGCAATCTTTAAACATATATTTTCTTTATGTCTAGCTACAGTATAAAATTGTATATTATTTTCAGTTGAAAGTACAGTATGTCTCTTATCCTTTCGGTTTCCATTGTCCAGAAGGTGGTGTCCAGTCTGGTTTCAGGGAGAAGAAAACTCATCTCAAGTCACATAAGTGGAGCCCCTCAAATGTTAATCCAGTCTGTGTAATCCTCTTGTCGCCATCAGAGAACATCATCACCATTTCAAGAGGTAGGTTGCAAGATTCGATGCATCGTTTTAAGGAAACATTTTGGGCTTCAACACCCTAAAACAAATCCACAATACTCTGCTGGTTCCAAGTGTTTTACCGAAGTAGATAAAACTTGGAAGGTTGGGTTATTGTGAAGCCTCTCGAACGGGTCCCTGGACGGTCCTCCCCACGTTGGGCTGTATTACCAGCAGGGGTTAGTGGAGGATTATCCCACATTGACACCGAGCCCCACTTGCAGCTTGTCACCTCTGTGATTTACAAAGGCACCCATGATCAAGGTGGCAGGGAGTGGGGTCAGGCGCTTCTCCAACACGCCTCCTATTATACACCGACTGTTTATCATACCTGGATACACACACAGAAAAATGTCTCTGTATGTTTTCTGAATTATTTTCATTAAACATGACATAAGAAAGAAAGTTACCTCGAAACACCATGTTGGCCTCTGGGAGTTCCATCTGATACCCAAACGAGGCTGTGGTCTCTTGTGTCCTGGTACTGGCTTCAAACTCCACTCCCACTTGGATCTGGTGAACATGCACACATGCACAATCATTTTTGCAAAATGCAGCATATGTTGTATTTATATATTCTGGTGGTATTTTCTGTACCTGTTTGTTAGCTCTGTGATAGTAGCTGGCGTGGGCACCTCCTTTTCCCGCATTCAGTGTCGCCACCCAGTTTGGTCCTGCGTCAAGAGGAAGAAACATGCTGCTGCTCGATGAATCAGAACAGTTCAGAGAATGAGCCAACTAAATGAAGTCAGGTGTTAAAAGTGGATACACAAATAAAACCAAATTCTCACGAGAGTACTGTCCAGCCAAAGTAAGAATTCCTCCTTCCTCCGCTCTGCCGCGATGGTAGACCAGCTCCCCTCCTAACACCAGTCCAGAAGACACACTCTGCAGGAAGTGTGCCACAAGGATAACTGTAGCAGAGTAACACACAGATACATTGCAGACACATAGTAGATTAGATTAGGTAAGGTGGTACCATAAATCAGTTTGAAGGCAGATAGGAAGGACTAGAGGCCGACCGATGTGGATTTCTGGGGACCGATACCGAGATTAGGGTGTAAAAAGATTTCGTTATCGATATATCCCGCTGATAAGTTTATACATTTTTTAAATGTTGGCAATGATTCCTTAGATGTGATTATCAAACCCTCATGAGAGAGAAATGTAATTGAGGTTTGATATTTTATGGTCTAACCATATACTTTATTATAAATGATTCTTAATATAAAGAGAACACCGGTACAACCAAAAATGTAGAACTTGAATTAAGAAAATAAATGTATTTTTCTTGTAAAATTTAAACGTAAATGCACATCTTTTCTGCATTGTTAATTCTGTAAAATTAAAGTTTTCATAATTCATATCTGCCAACTGATAAATCTGTCAGGCTGTACTGAGTTTTAAAAGCTAATATAAATATATCATACCAGGAGAAACAATATCATATCCTCAAACCTATCAACCAACATTGATATGCAAATGTTTGTCTTCATACAAATGCAGGTGCAAAATAATTGAGCAATTACTGTAATGCTCAGGTGGGGCTCTAATTGTTCCACGCATCATTTATCACCTGACTCTCTGAGGACGTCCGGGTTGGCTACTGTCACAGCGGCAGTGAAGTCATTCCCTCTGTACTCGGTCTCAAACTGCCACGTTACAAATTGGGACTGCTGAGTCTATAACACAAGAGTTTGACTGTTTGACTGTTTTTCAGCAAAGTGCGTGAACTTAGCGAAAAATAACTGACTTTTATAGACATGGAGAGTGAATGTGGTTTGTGATAGATACATATGTGGAAAGAGATGGACATTTGGACCTCACCTGGAAGACGGACCTGGCTCGTACACGCTCAGTGAGATGCACCAGAGCGTGAGCGTTCAGGCTACCTGAAGAGTCCATCTCACCGATCAGTGCTGGGGCATCCTGAAATGTGAGGAGGCATCAGTGTGAAACCCGACAACTCATAAAGGCAGAAGTTCTTTCTTCTCCAATATAGCAGCTAAAAACATGACTGATAAAGTAGCAGTAAAATATTCATCATCTGATGACCCGTGCTTGACCTTGTCTTTGCTGTAATCATCAGACTGCAGATGCTCCACGTGGAACCGGTAGTGCGAAGGATTAACAGCACTGAGATGCAGAGTATGACTGGCCTGGAAACAAACATACACAAAGTAAACATCAGGTATTACAACATTTATACTCTTGACGTCTTTACCTGCAACAAATGGTTTGCATGTAAATGAATGTCAAATGATGAAGAGTCACCTTGAAGAAGCTGCTCAGAGTTTTATTGAGGATCATCTTAACTCCTTCAATCTGTTGAGGAAAAACATCTGAGAAGAAAAGGAGAATGATTTTATTCATTAGATTTTTTAACTGGGCTTAGTGTTTTAATCATGGGTTTGTTGTACAATTACATACAGATACAGGTACTGTAATATTCTGATTATTCTGCACTTCTAATGGTGATTGATTTCAGTAAGACTTTTGTGTAGCAATTTTTTGGCCGGTGCAGCATTATTATAACAAAACTGGCATTTACACAGCTACAGCTGAAAAAAATACAGTTTACACTTTTACACATTATTTTAAGAGCATAAAGTGCATGTACACTTCTGCGATAGATGAAAATATATTCTATGTTAAATGACAATTATATTGGCATTGCTTTTGAAACATCTGGCAGCCTATGAACCATCAAAAAAGATGTTGACCTTATGCATCGAGTGTTCAGTTTTGTGACTCAAGGGTTCCTGGGTACATGTCACACTTCTTGCTGTTTATCAAAGACATACAGTACCTTTGCAGCTTCTGTGGAGAGAGTGAAAGCTGCCTGGGTTGGGCAGGCGGCCATCTCTCCTTTCCCAGCGCGGTGGACTGTCCCAGTGAGCAGGATGTGTGTCCCAGCGAGGAGGAGGGGGGTCCGTGGAGAAAGGCCAGTTCTGATGGCCCGGACCACAGGTCAAAGCCAGGACGCTGCCCATGTGGGTGTAACACTTCCTACACGACACAAAAAATACACAAAGGACAGTTTTAAGATGACCATCTGCAGTTGGATGTTCCAGACTTTGTCCCTGCATGAAGAGAACAGAGGTCGAGCATAAAGCAGGAAAAACAGAACAGAAAATACAGTTTATCCTTGGCTACTTGTGGTTTTACTCAAGCCGGACATCTTTCACACAATATCTATATTGAATGCAGACATTCTCATATATAAATAACATAGATATATAGGTATAGATATTAATAGTATATGTACAGGTCTGTTGCTGCACCAACATATACAACTAGAGACAGTTACTCAAAAGTTAATGACATCATCAAGGGTGCAAACAAAATTCCCATATTCAAACTTAATATTTTGAATTGGTTTACATTCGATTTGAACCTTGAATAACAGAGATGGTCGCTACACTGTGCATCATGTCAGGCTGTCTGTTGTTTTCATGTGCAGGTGCAGCAACATCCGTTAGCTAGCGTGACCTTAGCATCAGCAAAAACACATGCATGTACGTACACGTTGCTACCTACGTCCGATGCGATCAAAACGCCTTAGAATTCCGGGCGGAACTGATCGCTGCACATCAGATAAACTGTCAGCTGGACGTTCTTCTTCAATAAACCCTTCAGTAAACGATGGCAGGTGATGCTGGGATGAACTGATGCTGTGAGTGGGGCTCCCTCCTCCAGATGTGACGCTCCACCCTGCATCACGTCCCCCCGGAAACACGAGTTTAATAAAAAAAAAACACACACTCTGATTTGCATACGTTTATTTATATATTATTATTATATTCATTTATAATAGGATAAAGAATACACATTCGCTTACGTTGCTTTTAACGTGAAATGCGTTTGTTTTGGGGGTTTTTTTTGGCACAGGTGCACGTTTGTGAGCTCGGGCGCGCACCTCAACGTTCCTCGCGTGTTGTTTCATGCCGGACGAATGAGTGTGCGACACAGCGACCAAAGCCAGCGTCTCCAGGTGAGAATCACGTCTCATGTTCCGCAGCGGAGCAGAGGAGAGGATCAACAGCTTTATTCCACCTCACATTCCATTTAATCCGTGTCTGTGAGCCGAGACAGTCACTGACACATTGTAAATAAGCCTTTACTGCGTCGGTGAGGGAGATTGACGGTTCACTGTCCCATCTTTGCTCATTTCTCTCTCAGAGCCGCTAAAGGAGGAGCAGGTTTTTGGTTGTTTTTATTATTTCAGGGAGTTTTCCCCCCATATCTATTCGCAGTGGACATGTCTCCTTCACGGTCCATGCTGCTGGTGGGAGAAGGGAACTTCTCGTTTTCTGCGTCCATGAGTCAGAGCCACGCTGACACGGACACCGGCGTCACGGCCACTTGTCTGCAGCGTGAGGACGAGGCACTGCGGCATGAAGGTGCTGCCGCTAACGTCCAGATCATCGAGGACTCCGGTACACGCCTGTTGCTGCCTGGACACTTTGGTTCATTCCACTGGCTGCGCTTCTTGTCTTTTCTCACTCGATTGGTGTGATTGTGTTGCTCAGGTGGAACTGTGCTCTTCGGGGTGGACTGCACGAAGCTGGGGGAATGTGCCTCCCTGCAGGGCCGCGTGTTTGACCGTGTGCTCTTCAACTTCCCCCACAGAGGCAGAAAGAGTGGGGTCAAAAAGAACCGAGAACTCCTGAGAAACTTCTTCCTCAGGTATAACTGCATCATGCCACAGGATTCAGTCCTTTCACAGGACCTTTACACTGTCAGTTTTCAAACCAAACCAATATCAAAGTTCTATTGTTTTTTCTGATTGAAATGTATCAATACCAAGTTTTGAGAACTATTAGGATTCAAAACTTTACTGTCCGATAATGCAGGCATTAAAGGAAAAGTGTCTTTCACTAGAGTATTGCACGCACACGAATACAACACGTCAGGAATAACATTTCAGAACAATGCTTAATACTGTATAGTAACAAGAGTAACAATTTTAAATTAAGTAAAAAGTTACCTGTGGCAATTGAAAGTTAAATATTAGATAATAAATATTAAGTGCTGTATGCCTGCTAAGCTGAAAGTAAAACATATGTGTAATATTGATAGGTAAATAGATTAATTGAAAAAATATTGAATGATCATGACTAAGGGCTGATGATGTCATAATTGTTTCCATACTTTTATGAACTGAAAAAAAGTTGTGTTCATTTTTCCGTTCCTCCAGTTGTGTTCAGGTGTTGGCTGAAGACGGCGAGGTTCATGTTTCCCTGTGCAACGGACAGGGCGGCACACCAGCGGACCAGCCGAAGCGGGAGTGGCACAACAGCTGGCAGGTGGCTGCCATGGCAGCAGAAGCACAGCTAATCCTTAGTGACATCCGTCCTTTTGACAGTGAGAAATACCAGAGCTACAAATGCACTGGATACAGGTAAGCAGTAAAGGTGAGTGTTGCAGTGTACAAATAGAAACAGCCCTTTGTGTGTGTGCGCGTGTGCGTGTGCGTGTGTGCGTGTGTGTGTGTGTGTGCGCGGGCACGTGTGTTTGATGTGTGTTTACATGCTCAGATCATCTAATGAGGATGTTGGTGTCGTGCAGGAGCCAGGATAAAGGCTTTCATGTGGCGAAAGCTTTGCTGCATGTGTTTACTCACAGCCTCCCTTACGTCTCTGCTGGGACGCTAAAGGTGGAGGAGTTGGTTGAAGGGGAGAAAGTCCAGTTCAACATGCCAGCTGAGCTCAGTGATTATATGTTCAGGTACTGTATAGCGAAAGCACTCACGCTGTTTGCGTATGAAACCACCAACGCAAAGAAAGTTACATAACCACATGCTCACTCTCTTCTCCCTTTCATCAGAGGATTTCTCTGCTCAGGTTCTGTCCACCCGGTCAGATTGGTGCAAGATTTTCTTCTCGAAGGACTGACGGAGAAGTGGCCGGTCTCCATGATGACAGAGACGGTTCCTTTCCTCATCAAGGCCAAACAGCTGCAGACGTGCTGCCGTGATATAGACGGTTCACACTTCTACTCAATCCACCTACTTCAAAGAGACACTGACATTCATATCTCTGCAGACAAGGAAAAAGATCCGTTGACGTGTTCCGACAGTCAAGGAGGCACAGACACACGAGGCACTCTAGTGTCCGCCAAATCTGTCACCTCAGAGAAGGTGAGGAGTAAAGGGGCTGAGTGTTTAAGGTCTGCATGTGATCATGATGTGGATCCTGAAGGCGAAAATGGTCCTTATATGCTGCGTCCATCACTGCTCCCTCACATAGAGGAGATTCTGACTAAAAAAGAAAAGTTGATTAACAACGCAGGGAATGATAGGGAAACAGAGTCGAACAGTAAAAGTGTTGAAGGAAATAAGCAGGAGGAGCCCTGTGGTGTCTCTAATGGTGTAAATAGCTTGTTATTTGGCATTAGCGGCCTGGTGTTCAGGAGCGTCCCCATCAACCTCTGGGCCCTGCCTGTTTTTCACGAGCTTCTCTTCAGAGGTGTTTTCCCCTCGGATTGTGAGCCAATCAGATCTCTTGGACAAGGGCTGGAAACACTGCTCGCACCGTATGGGGTTTCTCTGATTACAGAGGAGGGGGGTCTGCGTCTGATGGCACAGCCAATGGGTTTGGTTGGAAAGGCGTTTGCATGCAATGCAGATGACAACACGAGCCATGTCAGCATTACTTTGTCCCTAAATTTGGACCTTCTGGCCGCGCTTCTGTTTTCCCTTCCCGACTGGCGGCTGCTGTGGTCACACGACCAACGCTTCATGCAACAATTTGGACCTCGCCCGCCACCTGGGACATCCTTCCAGCCTTTTTCCCTGTTCCCTGAGCACTTCAACTTTGACATCAGCTTCTGGACGGGGCCGACATGGGAGGAGCAGAAGTTCCACGCCGTGGTCAGAGAGGCCAGTCAGGGAACCGTGGAGCAAGTTAAACTCATCGACACGTTCTCGCATCCCGACCTGAGCCAGACCAGTTACTGCTACAGACTCATCTACAACTCACACACACACGCTCTATCTCACACACAAGCCCTCACGTTTCATAAACACTTGGAGTCTTTAATTTCCTCTCGGCTGCAAGTCACCATCAGGTAGTTACATATCAATAGGAGGAACAACGGGATGAGCAGGGATTTGATCTCTTATTTTAATTATTAGTAGAGATATTATCATTACTGGTCCATGTCTGTCTGTGACTGCTAGTCAAGATATAAACATCTAATCCACAAAACTGTCATTGAATGGTGTTTACAGTAGCTGAGGCATTGATAATGGCATTTGAAAGTGATTGGAATTCTATATTTCTGTGTGTGTTTAAATTATCATACAATAAACCAGTAATTTAACATGAATGTGTGGTCCGTCAAGAATCATTGTTAAATAGTTGTAATCACAAGGATGTGACGAAGAATAAAAGTAGTTTTGCATTGAAGCCGCTCTGTCTAAAACAATCTGAAACAAGCAAAGCCAGTTTATTCTAATGATGTTATTTACTCGAGACATGAAGGGGACTTCCAGTCTATAATCCACTAGCATTTAACTTACTCTCCTGGAATGAACAATGTGAGTTTGATGCTAATTATGAGGAAAATAAAGACAATGTTATGAGATTGTTAATGTTGTTTAGTTGTGCATAATTTACGAGCAGAATTTGTATAATTGAAAGAACTGCTTTTTTTTTTTAACCCTAGTGAATTTTTTGTGATCCAACATATCTTTATATATGTTGAATTGTAATTGGTTAAATATACTGTATATGTTTGATATTTATTAATACAGAAGATACATATGATCGGAGCTTGATGCCTTCTGCCAAACAATACAGGCAGAAATGTTCCTCAGAGCCTGGTGCGCTGTCAGTGACCGGACAGAGACGAAAATGAACGAAGTCCGCCTCGGGAGCATCGTCGGTGAACATGGCGGCCAAGGCGCTCCGACAGCGCAGCAGGCGAGGCAGCAGACAGGACGCAAACAGCGTGAACGTCTCCGCCGAAGCTCGGACACCGAAAGAGGAGAAAGGCGGCGACGACCCTAAAACCACAGAGACCCGGCAAGAGTGAGTACGAGCCCGGAGGAGAGGCGCGAGACTTCCCGGCGCGACGGGCTCCGTTCCCCGGTCTGACTGACAGCCTGAGCCGGCGGCAGCTAGCTAGCTAGCTAGCTACTGTGAAGCTGTGGCTCTAAAACCCCGATAACAAAGACTGGAAACGTCCAGCTAACAACCTGCAGGGATGTGTTTGCACAGCGCCTTCATCTTTAATGGCTGCTCGGTTGGGTTTCCTCCTCAATAATAATATTTATTTGCATCGCTTATGTTTTGATAAAGCGACACATCGCAGCTAAGTTACCTTGTCATTCATTCTCCCACCCGTCCACAGCCAGACTCCCCACAGCTGACCCCAGTTCAGCCTGACCTCAGACAGACTCGGGTTTACTCTACAGCAGGGATCTCTGTTGTTGATTTGCTCGAGTGTTTTCAGGGACATGTTCACAGTGTGTAAGGTGACGTGTCTTAGTGACACGTAGTGTGAGGATCAGCGCTGAGCTGCAGCTCATCGAACTAATCTGATGGTGGGTGTGACCCGGAGGAAACACTGGCAGACACAGAGACCAGTGGAGATTATCACAGTATTTATAAACATGAAGGGAATTGGCTCTGAAACGTTCTTCTCTAATGATCGAGCTCACAGCTGTCCACATCTGGGAGGGGATCATAATGATCATCGATAAATAATGCTATTGTGCTATTATTTTAAATGATCATCTTCAGCAAACTGCTCATGCAAACACATCTATGTATATGTATGTGTATGTATAGCATACAATGTGCACATCCACCCTCTCTGCATATTTATACAGTATTTAATATTTATTTCATCATCGCTTCTTTGCATAACTTCTCCTCATATAGAATCATGTGACTTGTGTACATACTTTCAAGGTGTTTACTTTTATGCTGTTGGTCATTAGTGTTTCCAATATACAGCTTATTCTCCTACTGTATTTTCACATGCTATTGTACTGTACAGCCCGGACCATCCACCACTATAATTTGAGTATAATGATTTAAGTACCGTTCTCTAACTTATTTGTTCTTATTCGTTCAGTTTCATCATGCACCACAGTATTTATGTACTTTCAGGTGTCTTGTAAGACCAGAATATTTTGATGTTTTTATTACATTTGATACTGAATTTTCCTTACAATGAATTTGTTATTGTGGGCTAATTGTGCTTTGTGTGTATTTTTGTAACAGGTCAATAAGTCGCGGGGGGCAGGTCTGGGCTCCGGAGGGTTCCACTGCTTTTAAGTGTCTGCTCTCTGCACGTTTCTGTGCAGCTCTGCTCAGCAACATCTCAGACTGCGATGAAACCTTCAACTACTGGGAGCCTGTGAGTACAACCCACTAATATAACAAATCCACAATATGGCGTCATACGTCTCCCTTCCTGGGATTTTCTAATATCTGTCTATAATTTTCATCTCATTACTTCTCTTTCTTCAACTGCTCATGTCTGTAACTGTTGTGTTCACTGTTTTTGGCAGATGCACTACCTGCTGTACGGCACAGGGATGCAAACGTGGGAATATTCTCCATTGTACGCCATCAGATCTTATGCTTACTTATGGCTACATGCTCTCCCTGCTTGTTTGCATGCCCATGTTCTACAGACAAACAAGGTAACAATTACAAACTTGCTATCATTTCTACATTTGTTGTTCTATGAATCTACCTTATACTTGTAACAGTATATAGTCTTTGTTAAGAATAAAATATTTTTATCAGTAAAAATCTAGTAACATGATTTTACACCAGGTGACTGAAAACCATACCTGAATCCCCCAGGTCATTATTCTGGAACGTGTGCAGTGGTTTCAAGCTTGTGTTATAATTGTGTTGTAGGTGCTGGTGTTCTACTTTGTACGATGTGTGTTGGCCTTCACCTGCTGTGTCTGTGAACTCTATTTCTACAAGTGAGTTTTGTCTTCCTCTAATATGAAAGTGGTCTGTCCTAAGCACTTTGTCTCACAAATTCCTGGGTCTTATACAGTATACAATGACAAAGTGAACCATTTGACCCGTGTGTGTGTGTATGTGACACAGGGCAGTTTGTAAGAAGTTCGGCTTGCACGTGGGCCGTCTGATGTTGGCATTCCTTGTCCTGGGCACAGGAATGTTCTGCTCATCTGCAGGTTGGTCACATTTATTCACATAGTTTATCAACTCTGTCTCTCTCTGTACATTGTGTATCTTGTGCCTCCATTCATCATTTACCACCTGGAAACCTCTTTGTAAATTCTGCAGTGCATTTCAATCCTGTGATGGTATTTGCAGTACACGGAAAGAGGTTTTCCTGTTTGCATTTTTGTTTACAATTTGTCCCCCTTGTCTTTTGCTCTCTTGCCTCAGCTTTCCTACCTTCCTCTTTCTGTATGTATACAACGCTGGTTGCCATGACGGGGTGGTTTCAGGACTCAACGCCGTTAGCCATTGCAGGCGTGGCTGCCGGTGCCATTGTCGGATGGCCGTTCTCTGCTCTGATCGGGTAGGGTTGTAAACTAAAATACAGAGTTGTCCGCAATGCTTTTTCCAGATAGAGCTGTCAAAATGTATTGCTCTTAAATTGGCTCTGGTTTATTTGATCTGCAGGGCTCCAATTGCCTTTGACCTGCTGGTGATAAAGAGGCAGTGGAAAGGTTTTATCACCTGGTCGGTCATTGCTCTGACTCTACTGCTGGTGAGAGAATTTAAGAAATGCTTTATAACAAATCAGTAGAGCTTTTTTTTTTTTACTCCCTAATATCGATATTGGCATCAGCCCCCCAAAAATCAGCAGTAAGGCTCCACTAAATCTGTATACTTCATTCATCATTCATTTTTTAATATTATGTTAAATGTAAATGATTACAACAAAACTGACTCAGTCACCTTCCCCTCTGTTTATCCTGTGTGTCTTTCTTAGGTTCCACTGGTGGTAGTCGACTCTTTCTTCTATGGCAAACTGGTCATTGCTCCACTCAACATTCTGTTGTACAATGTCTTCACATCACATGGACCTGATCTTTATGGTAATTATACACAAGAGCACAGACGTAATTAAAGTGTTTATTTATATCACGGTGGCGAAAGATCTGCTGGGTGCACATGCTCCCTCTAATTAGTTTTAGAGTTTAGTGTTTAAGTTCTCATTCATTCAGTAAGTTCTCATTCATTTAATCAGTCACACAAAATATCTAAATAACTGAATACAGGACACTTGTCTCCTCCACCAGTATTCAGTGTTTCATCTATAAAACATCTTTGGTTATTTTAAGTAAATCATGCACTAATTATTCACTAATTATGTTGTTTTTATGTGCTAGCCTTTACACCATCTGTGACATTCTTCATGTTGTGTGTTGTTTCATTTTCAGGTACAGAGCCGTGGCATTTCTACTTTGTAAATGGGATCCTGAACTTCAATCTGGTGTTTGCTCTGGCGCTGTTTTCACTTCCACTCACCGCTCTCATGGAGACACTGCTACATAGGTTCAATGGTGAGAACTCAGGGTGGAGAGGGTGTCTACCATAGCAAAACTATTAATGCATGTTAATATACCTGGGAAATAGACTGGGTTTTGATAAGAGTTGATAAGAAGTACTCTGTTCATTATTTCCTGTCACTAACTGTGAACAGATGCTATTACTGTTATATAAAAATGATCCACATCCCAATTGATGCTATTTTGTACCCAAGTCCTCTACTGTATCATATAATGTATATTGAAAAAAACAAGAAATTAATCAAATCTAATTCAGCGTTAAGAGATTATTTTGGCTGAGATCTTCATTTTCAAAGCAGCATCTCTTGTGATCACATGTTCATGTGGACTTATGTGTTTTCTACAGTGCAGAACCTGGGCCGTCCTTACTGGCTGACTCTGTCTCCCATGTATCTCTGGATGTTGGTTTTCTTCACCAGATCTCATAAAGAAGAACGTTTCCTCTTCCCCATCTACCCTCTCATCTGTCTCAGCGGGGCAGTAGCCCTCTCTTCTCTACAGGTGGGGTTTGAAAAGTTCATATTTAAGCTTGAATAACAAAACAGTAGTCTGTTGTCATTGGCTTAATTTGTTTTTTGTCATGGATATGCCTGTAAAGTCAGTTTTTACACATTTTTTTATTCCTTATAGAAATGCTACCACTTCCTGTTCCAGCGATACCGACTGGAGCATTACACAGTCTCCTCCAACTGGCTGGCTCTAAGTTCTGTTGTGGTCTTTGCAGTGCTGTCGCTGTCTCGCTCCGTCGCTCTCTTTAGAGGTGCGTGTGCACAAAAACTCTGCTCTCCTGAGACCCAGTGTCGGACAACAAAAACAAGAGTTTAAGATGGATGAAATGAGATATTTCCCTCTCTGTCTTCAGGTTACCATGCCCCTCTGGACCTGTACCCAGAGTTTCACCGCATTGCCAAGGATCCGACTCTTCACTCAGTCCCTGAAGGCAGACCTGTCACTGTGTGTGTGGGCAAAGAGTGGTACCGCTTCCCGAGCAGCTTCCTACTGCCACACAAGTCAGTATCCAGGATATTGCGTTTGCGCAGAATCTTGAAGTCCTTCTCAGTCCTTTTCTTCTACTGGGACTTGACATATAAATGCTTTTCAAACACATCCAAGCAGAGATTACCTTTTTTTATCACCGATTTAAATGTATACTCAGAGTCAGTCACTTCCTGATAGTTACTGTTTCTAATCTCCAGCTGGCAACTGCATTTCATTCAGTCTGAGTTTAAGGGGCAGCTGCCTCAGCCATACGCCTCTGGTCCTCAGGCCACGCAGCTCATCCCAGATAATATGAATGACCAGAACCTGGAGGAGCCTAGTAGATATGTAAGTCACTCAGAAACGGACACGTTTATTGATGCATGGACAATGTATTTAAGAGCATTTGCAGGATATTTTTTAATGTGTGCTCTGTGCAGGTGGATTTACGGCAGTGCCAATACCTAGTAGACCTGGACTTGGAAGAAGAGACACCACTCGAGCCACGTTATTCAGCCAACAAAGAGGAGTGGAACGTCATCGCCCATAAGCCCTTTCTTCAAGCATCAAGGTGTTTTCCCAAACAAAAAATTTACACTGAGAAGTTTAAAGATTTTAAGGTTTAAAAAATGTAAAAAGTAAAGAGTAAGAAACTGCTAAAAATTCAGCTGTATCCTTGGAGAATTTTAGTGTCAAGCAAATTAACTGACAACAATGAATATAAAACCAATTCTGATTCAGCATCCCCACTATTGTTTTCCTGTTCATTTTCTTTTATCCTGAGACTGACACCGTTTTATTCTCTCTCAGGTCTTCTCCTCTCGTCAGGGCCTTCTACATCCCATTTATATCAGACCATCACACCACCTACAGGCGCTACGTCATCTTGAAACCCCGGCGGCAAAAGCAGCCTCGTAAGCGTACGCACGGCTGACCTTTGAACCTCAGCCCGGCACAAAATCCTGACCACAGAAATCAATGACTTCCCCCTCAACAAAACTGGTATTTGTGTGTGATTGTTGGACGTGTTTGGAAGTATTTGTCTCATGAAACATTCGAAGATATCGGACCCTTTAAGGACATTATGTCTGTGTGTGTGTGTGTGTAATTGAATGTATTATAGTTGATGCAAACTACAAGATTTTAGCCCAGGACAGGCCGTTACACACAAATGTCTTTTTTTTATACATCACTTGAAAATGCGGCCTGGAAGAATTTTTCTGACCAATGTGTCTATGAAATCTTGTAGTATTTGCTCATCTGCAGTTGAACAGTGTTTTCTTGTGTGTGCTGTTGAGTGTGAGCGTTTAGATGAACAGAGACTGAGTTTGTTCTTAATTTAAGTTGACATATGAATAAAACACGACTGACTGTGAATACAATACTCGTTTCCACCGTAATCTCATTTTATTTGAAGATGTAACAAACATACAAAGCACTCTCACTTACAGTAGAGATGTCAAGGCATTAGACATTCAGAATAAATAATAATATCAGTATGATGATATATTTTATCATTCTCTTCGATATCATGCCGTTACTGTGGTCGGGCTGCAGGCGCTCGAGCTGAATTCACTGCATGACCACCTTTACTCTCAATAGCATTGTTTGATTTACTTTAAAAGAGATACAAGACCATTAAAAATGAAGGAATGCGTGTATTTAACAATGTAACTTCAGGACATCTTTCAGTTTAAGGCCATGTCAAAACACACTTGTGTCTCATTCTGTACGAGGTAGCCTGTTTATATCAGGTAAACTAGGGTGTGAATAACACAGTATCTTCAGGCACAAGTAACATAATGGTCCAAGACATCCATAGATATTCAATAGAACAAGGGCAGCATGACAAGGCCATGCAAAGAGGCTGCTTTACACACTCTCACACATACACACTCATTCACGCACTCATTTCAAATGATACAGCCACAAAATGTAATTTTAACACCTCATATTCAACCTAAAAGGTTTTAGAAACATACCAAACAAACAATTATAACCACGTACATGCAGTTTTTTGCTCATGTCCCAGTCCACAATTGTACATACACACACAATGAAGGACATGTAGAGAATCAGTAGCTTTCTCTGTTGATCCATTCTTGTTCATTGAAGTATCTTCTCCCGCCGTCGAGATTCAGGCCATTCCTGTAGGAATCCGGATTAGCTTGGAAGGATTTTCGGTTTCCGTATGTTCCGAGGCAGGTCTGGTAACTATCTTCCTTCCCGTTGCTGATGTACGTCTGATAGAGGTCAGCTTTCACTGTTTGACTTCCAGGCCTCAGTTTGGGATCATAGAGGTCACTCCCTCCTCTGATGCTGCCGTCATACAGTCCGTGGTCCCCGTACACACTGCTGCCGTAATGCTCGCTCTTTGTCGTACGACGACCCAAACTCCTGTCATAAAACTCTCTGTGCCCGGTGCGGCCCAGGCTGCCGTCATTCAGTTCCCTCTTTCCTGAGCGGCCCAGGCTGCCGTCATTCAGTTCCCTCTTTCCTGAGCGGCCCAGGCTGCCGTCATTCAGTTCCCTCTTTCCTGAGCGGCCCAAGCTGGTGTCGTAGAAGTCGCGGGTGCCACGGCGTCCGAGGCTGAGGTCATTGATGTCTAAGTTGAGGAAGCAGCTCTCCGTGCTTGCAAGAGTCACAAAGCCGCTCTCTGTGTCCCGACCCCCCAGGTTGTCGTAGTCGCCTGTGGGTGTATCAGGAGAGGAGCAGAGAAAGGAGGTGTTTTTGGTTTGCGGGCGAGTTGAAACCAGGTCATCGTCCTTCTGGGAGCGAATGACGTTGTAGACGTCAGTTGGGGTTGAGCTGGGGCAGATGCCCGGGTCCGTCTGGCAAACCTCTGATTTCTGCTGTTTTCTCCTTCTGTGTCACACAGAGAGAAGCACAAGGTTAACAGAAGATGTATATTAACAGTTTTCCTGATGTGAATCCAAACAGGTGGATTTCATGATCTGAGACAGAGGTGTCGATTTTAACTTCACACGAGGTTTTGAGTCAGAAAATATTGTGTCTTAGTGAACAGATCCTACTAATAAATGTTGAGAAGCTATATAATAACATGTATCCAAAAAATGAATGTTAATGACCCACAACTTGCACTTAGACATGTTCCTTCATTTCAAAGAACACAGGCACTGTAGTTTATTTTTAACAAATCCCACAAACAATGTTTTTCTTTTGCAAATACTTCCTAGTGTGTATCAATCTGCAGTTGAAAATAGACCAGGAAAGTATTGAGAGACCAACTAAAACATTTTGAGTTGGGACACGTGGACAGTAAGTCAAATATCTAATAACCCCAGGCTGATCCTTTAAGTTTAACATGAGGTCACACTATTTGTGACAATTTTTTCCTATGTAACAAAATAATCACATGACAACTGCATTACACATGATAACATAATGCCTGCAGCTGATCTGTTCACTGATGAATGGATTCATATTTGAATTACGATTGAACAGAGCTCACCGAAGCTCACGTTTCAATTTGTGATTGTTGGAATTGTTTTTATCTTATGTTGAATTAAAACTTGTATTTGTCTGTAGTCAAATGCCTTGTTTCGGACCCTCACCGTGTGCCAAGCAGTTTGAAGCAGCAGACTCCAGTCAATGTCAGCAACAGCAGTATCAGGGGGATGGTGGGAATGATGATGTAAACCAAGTTCATAGCTTAAACAAAGAGATGGAGAACAGAGATTTAGTGACCGACGTGGTGTTTGGATCATCTCTTCTCTGCAGAAAAATTCATCAATAGCAATCAACCTGTACTTCTGTCCTGGTTTTGGTCACTTGGGTTCAATGGCAGCACAGATGCAGGGAAGACATCTGTAACGAGAGTCATCCTGATGGTCAGACTGTGTCACTCTATGTTCAGCAAGTATCTAAAACCTCTGTTTTACCTGTTTGACTGGAGTTAGGAGAGGGTGGTAATGGGTCCAGTGGATTCTCTGAGAAGAACATGAATCACAGTCAACTAAGTTCAAGCATTTTCAAAGAAACATAATTCTGAATAAGTAGTAGCAGTAGTACCTGCAGTGTATTTACAGATGAAGTTGTTCTTGGTTTCGCAGTTGTCGTCGTTCCACTGGAACATGTAGAGTCCGCCCAGACCCGCGGGTGCAGACGGCTGGTGATACATCACCACACACACTTCGTAGCCGCATGAAGGCTCGTCCCAGTGCCAGTTCCTACAACAATCACACACATGAACATGAACAGAGTCCCTTTGTTTCAAAGCTTCCTCAATGGCCATCTGTACAGAATTTACATTTTCAAATTTCAACATTTCAATAATTCAATTTTAATTTCAATAAAGTCAGAAAATGAAAGTAAAAAAAGTATATTTCCGTAATATCGGAAAATAGATCTGTAGCACCTAGTGTCAAAAGCCGAAACTAATAATGATAATAATATTAATAATAATAATAACTTGGATTTATATAGAGCCAAATAAAGAAATGAAACAAACAATTAACAGATAATAGGAATAGGAATACTTGCTCATCGTGTAATGAAGAGCTGACAGCCGGTCTTGAATCTGGTCAGATTTTGTATTTAGATATTCTTGAACAAATAGTTCCTTATTTACAGCGAATCCATTCAGACTGTGTTATGAAGGCCAAGTCGTAAGGATGCTCGTGTTTGCAAAGCATTAGAGGTAGTCTTCATCAGCGTAAAATTAGCTTATTACAGAAACACATCTACATCTGAACAAATGTTGGCCATTAAAAAATAAACAAATACTAACTCATCCAAGGAATCCTAATCAAACATGTTTATTCACATTATGTACTTAATTAAGAAAAGAATGTCGGCCAAATTTTTATTTTTTTTAACTCTCAAAAGCAATATTAGTGCAGGCCTAAAAAATGCTATAGACCAGTGGTTGTCAAATGGGGTCCGCAGACCAATTACAATTATCATGCTATATTGGTATTCTATGTTGATATGGTGTATATTTGAAATACATGTCTAATATCTTTCTAAGACATTTCTCTTGTGTTGTTCTTGTGTTGTTCTTTTAACTAAGTAGAAGTGTAAAGAAATATGTTATGTCAAATTGTTCAAAGGGATTTATATGAGGGGGTCCCCGGAATATGTTCTATCTTGTAAGGGGTCCTTGGCTGAGAAGAATTGGAGAACCTCTGGTATAGACAACAATTATTATCTAAAAACTCGATATAGAAAAATATATTTAGAATCTATCTCAAATTTGCTGGTAATGAGACCCTTCATTAGACCCTTCATTAGACCCTTCACGGGACCACACAAATGAGGAAAACCCTCTCTTCAACACAATTTGTCTTTGACATTTCACTTTATTGTTTAAAAGATCTCTCATTTTGACCCCTTTAAATTTCTTTGACCCTTTAGTCTATACACACCTAAATGTGGACTTGCTGCTGTCCAGCCAGTAGTACTGCGAGGAGCAGTCCGAGCTGCTGTCCGAGCCTCCTCCGTTGCGCCGCAAACCAATCCAGAAGTCTCCATCCGTCGGGCGGAGCTCTGTGATGAGCTGCTCTATGATCTTCTGCTCGGACGCCGACTCCACGCTCAGCAGCTGCCCTCCGTCCCGTTTGCAGGCGAGCTCGGCCTCGACAAAGTTCAGCCTCCGCCGGAGCTCAGAGAAATAGGCCAGCTTGTAACAGGGCCTCCCTTTTCCTGCCTTGCACACGCGCTGACCTACACACATACACACACTTTGTTACACATGATGTGCACTGATTTATTGGAACTTCATACACACGACTAAAGATACAGGATTAGTTCTGGAAGTCGTATTAATATATTATTTGTAGCAGTGTGTCTCCTACCTCTAGCTTCAAATATATCAGCTTCATGGGCAGAACATCCAGTGTAGAGTCAGGAAGGCAGCATGTCCATCAGGAAACCAAAGACAGATCCACAAGTGAATCAAGAGTTGTGTTTTTGTGCTGTGTTTTGTGTCTTTTTGTGTGTTTTGTGTGTGCAGACGTACCTGTGATGAGGCTTGTGGCTGCAGATGGATCAAAAAACAAAAGCAGCAAGTGACAGATGACGCTTGTGAGCAGATCCATTGGTAGGATGGAGGGATCTGTCGTAGTCACCAGTTCACCACCACCTCTTGTATTTCAGTTTAGTCTTTCTCATGCCTCTGTCTGTTCATCTGTGGAGCTCAGGTGACATAAACCCTGCTGCTGCTGCTGCTGCTGCTGCTTCAGGTGTAAGACAAATGCTCCCAAAAAAAGGTTGAAATTCAGAGAGAAAGCAAAAGAAGTGCAAAAGATGCAAGTCTCCTCATGTGTCTGCTGGGAGAAGGAGTCTGTGAAACAGAAGGAGGAGCATAAGGAGGAGGAGAGACGACTGTGCGTGTTTGGGAGGGGGCTGTAATCTGTTAAGAGCAGTCTTAATGATTGGGAGAAGAGGCTGCATCGATTGAGAGACATCTAATCATGCAAGTGCTTCTCATCGTAAACGCTGACAAGAGGCAGATTTCACTCCTTCTTTTATTACTTAAGCTCCGGGTATTATCGTTACCAAAGTGTTACATGAAAATGATCCCCTCTAACTCGATCAGGGATGTTTTAAAAATATTTCCCCTCGTTTTGTAGCTTATTGTGTTTCAGGACAAATCACGAGAGCAATAACTGCTGACAATGAGGAGGAGTACTGGATCTTTCTTTACGTTAATATTGAAGCTTGATTGTGAATCTTAAATGTTTCTCTGCATCAAAAGATCTTTTGATTGAAGTTCAGAAATAAATATCTTATCTTATATCTGATCTGGACTGTGTAGGTATGGTTTCATCGGATTTGATTAGCAGAGACATTGGAACAAAACAAACGTCATCACAACTGTCATGACATCACCCTCCTACCAATCAATTTACATTCACTTCAAACTGCATAAAAGAGGACAGACGGAAACACAAATGGATAAATTGAGCTTGTCACAAAACCAAAATGGTATTGTTTGTTTTCAAGGATGTGTTGTTGTTGGATTTTTCTTCAGGGGCTGAAGTGGTTTATGTATATATGCATTAGACAAAACTTAAACATGCATGGCTATGCTGCAAATGACAATCATATAAGTCCTTGTTACCTCATGCATGTTACCACCATGCAAGACGGTTATGTTTTCACCCTGTCCATTCGTTTGTTTGTTTTTTCTGTCAGATTTCAGCGAAACATGGTGGAAGGAGGAGACATGGTCCAAGAAAGTTCCCATAACATTTTGGTGTGGATGTGGACAAAGAGGTGGATCAAGGCATTTTTTTAATCCCTTTCATCAAAATGGTTGGATAATGTTTTGTTTTTTTCCGGTTGTTTAAAATATTTACACAGATTTCTCAGGGAATAAATCATGGATCTGGATGAAAAACATCTGACATATTTAAAGGACCGATGACTATGAGTGTGCTGCCTTAATGTAATTTAAGGGGATTGTTGATCTAATGAATGGCTATTTGCCGTTTTTATATTTTTGATTTGCAAAACTTGAATAATATAATTTCACCATTTGGGGAAATACTCTTATTTGCTTTCTTGCTGATAATTTGATGACTACCACTCTCATGTCTTTACAACAATTAGACATATCACAGTATATGCATTATCTTAGAATAATGATTTGAGAGGGGGAAAACAGTGAATTAGCTAAATCTTAAGCAAATACTTAATATGCTTTACATCGGATTAAACCATAAACTTTATATAAAGATGGACACCCACTATCTAGAGATGAAGCCAAAATATCTTCAATACGAACGCCGCCATCTTGCACATTTGGAGTAAGAGTCAGCACAATAGCAATCGGGGGAATGGAGCCGCGATAACAAACTGGATTGGACTACAATTACAGAAACCATCTTTTTAATTTTGGTCCATGTCCCATCCACTAACTGGAAGGAGGCAGGATTCATGACCTATACCGCAGCCAGCCACCAGGGGGGCTTTGTTGACAAGTTTGATGTATTTCATAAACTCAGTTTGGACAAATTACCCAGATGGATATTTGACGTTACCGTTTGATAACAAGGAAAACCTCCTCCCCCGTCTGTAATTTGATATCAGAGCTTCAGGATCAGCAGAAACCTTGCATGTCAGCGTGACCTGCTTTTCTGAGCACAAATTGCCGGAAAAGTGTATGTATGCAGTTCCTAATGGTAGTAATTTCTAAAATGGCCCATAAGGTTGATTTAGGGATTGCAGAGAGACAGATCAGCCAGAGTTTAAACAGTAGGATGCTTCATCAGGAATATGCTGCGTGTGCTTGCGTTGAATAGGGAGTGAGGAAGGGGGGGGTCAGTGAGGCTGCCCTGAATATATATGCTGTCTCCATTCATGCTGCTTTATCCGAACACTAATCCGTTTAGGTGCAGATTGATTCCAGTCGAAAGGGTTTCAGCTTTGTGTAAATTGAAGGCCGGGGACAGGACGTTTGCATTATCAGCTGATGCTCCAAACAATAAAAAGACAGAGCGGCTCCTGAGTCCCCCCCGGTGGGATTTAATAAGGAGTGGTTCTCGTTTTACAGCATCTGAGACCAGGAGAAGGTTTCATTCAATTATGCCTCTCCCATTCGTCCCTCCTCTCACACAGTCCGTCTTCTTCTGTCTCTGCCTCCCTTCCTCATCCCGTTCACCCCCTCTTCCCTCTCTCCCAATTAGTTAAAGGGAAACCAGATGAATGCTCCCATGGGAGGCCGCTACATCACTGACCCAACGCACCACCACAACACACACACACACACACACACACACACACGCAGGACCCACCCTCACACACGAGGTTCACCATGTCAGAAAATTGATGTTGAAAATTCCCCACTGTTCTGACATTTAGCCAATATGCCTTGGTAAAGAGAATTTCTAAATGTAAATTTTCACTGAGGCAAATGTGTAATGGTCAAACCGATCCTAGTTACACAGTAAAATAACACGATTTGAAGCCATAAACTGGCTTGGAGCAAAATGAATCATTCAGTGGACAGTTATTTGTGTGCTGTAAAAACAGGGCCATGACCGACAAACTCAGTTCATCCCCATCTGAAGGCCAGAGAGGGGAAGAAAAAAAAACCTAATCACCCACCAAAACAAGAACTTAACTTTCCACTAAATCTAATTTGAATGATCTGACTCGGCCCACTGCCAGGCCGAGTGTCCGCATTGCGTAGGGCGGCGCAGAGAGCTGGAAATGGGCCCTGAGTCACTGACCTGAGGGGGAGCTGGACGGCTCCCTCAGCAGAGCAGCGTCCATAAAAGAGTTTTAATGAAACCTTTTAAGTGCTGTAGTAATTCTTTTTTCCCTTTTTGATGCATGTGTGGAAAAGGCCTGACAGAAGAAAAACTGTATAACAAGCTGTGGTTGTGTGTCATGTAAATTATGATAATAACAAATTCTACTTCAAATCATTCTCTGAGTGTCCTCCTGCATAGAGACAATGATGAATGCACAACTTACAAAATACTGAGGTTTGGGTTAATTTATCCATTTAATTAACAAACAT
Organism: Hippoglossus stenolepis; assembly: GCF_022539355.2. NCBI lineage: Eukaryota > Metazoa > Chordata > Actinopteri > Pleuronectiformes > Pleuronectidae > Hippoglossus > Hippoglossus stenolepis. Next base: position 12,351,661 of record NC_061497.1, read on the forward strand.
CATGTGAAACATCTTTTCCTGCGTCTACAGTCAAACATCTTTAACTTAAAGGAGCTTGAACTGGAGGCTGCACTGACTCCTTCAGGACTGTAGTCTACTGTAAGTCCTTCTGCCGAGTTAGAGAAGATTTTTAAATCGTCTCTCCTCTCTCATGCCAGGTTTTGAGGGACCTTTATTGTTGGTGGCTGTTATTTTAGGCTGCTGGTTTTTTATTACCTCCAACATGGAGGTTATGTTTTTGGTGGAAGGATCGGACAAAAAAAACATTACATTTTGTTGCACATTCGGATGAAGGGGCAGATCCAACAATTTTGTTTATCCACTTCCTTTAAAGTTGTGAGATAGGGCTCATTTAGAGGATTAATATCTACCAGTGAGTGAAATTTGGTGCAGCTTGATTGAATTTAAGGTCACCGCTGGGCTTGGCGGATGTATTATTTAGTGTCACTCTGGTTTTCTCCCTGATTATTGCCTGTTCATTTAATAGCAGATTGGAAACCCTATGAAAGAGAACAAGGCAGAAGTGTAAATATGATATAAAAGCTCAATCATGCAGATCCGGATATGTAGAAGCCAGACCCAGGAATTTGGGATGTTTTTCAACATTTTCCCCGAGAATAATTCTTAAAATCTCTCATTTTAGGGGACTTATCTCATCTCCTGATCTAATCTGTGTGAATTTTGGTGCTGGCTGTTGGGCTTTCGTGGAGGTATGCTGTGTACTTTGCTGAGGGCCATTCTAGTTTATAGTCTTCTTTTGTTTGTTTTATCAAATTGTGACTTGTGTCTGAGTTGGTCAAAATGAAACTTTAAATCAGACACAAAGCAGTTGTACTAAGACATAACGACTTGGATAAATTCAGTGTATCATTAGACAGTAAATGCTATGATTCATGATAATATGTACAATGTACCTGACAAAGCAAATGGAAATTTTCACAATAGAAAATGATCATAAGTAACCCATCATAAAGTCAGTCAGTGACATTAAAAAGACAAGTCAAGACCCAGGTTAATACTGATTTATTGAGCTGTTTACAAACTGGTTAACCACTTAAAATGGTGAATAAATGAATGTGCAGACAAGATACAGCTCTGATAAACATAACTGACAATAATTGGTCCTTTTGAGAAGTAGTGATGCCAAAATGTTTTAAAACATGATGTCAATTTGTGAACATGTATGTATTTGATAAGAACATTTATAATTTGCCTCTTTCCATTCTGAGCCCACATACCGATTGAATGAGTGTTGGATGAATTCAATCATCCTCAATCATCCAGCTAAATAACATAAACCAATGTTTTTGAAAAAATTAATCATATAAATGAAATGGTGAACCAAACTGCAGCAAATAAATGAATTTAGTCTTCCAAAAACTGAAGTGGTGCATAATCGTCCTGCATGTCATTTGCCAGGACAGATTTGAGAAAAGGGACGATTCTGAAAAGATTAATGTGGAAATCTCTGGAGCTGGCAGTCGACTCAACTTTCCCCCCCGACGTGCAAAGTTTCTTGGTTCCCCAGCTCACCACGCCAACCTGTGGAAGAGGTCGTTACTTTACATCTTCAGCAAGAACTCACACGGTCAAACTGTTACCTCAGCATAACATTTGATGCGTGAGTAACAACAGCTGTTCACCTGTATGATACGATGCTTGTAGTTTTTGTATACAGCTCCTCCAGAGTCGCCTGTCTCCAAAAAATACACACACATATGGTCACAATAAGAATAAGAGACTTCAGATTCTGGCCATTCTTTAGTGTATAAACTGCTTCTTCTGTCATTTTCCCGTATGTGTGTTGATGAAATGATCTTAGCTCATTTCAAGGATGTCTATGGGATAACTACCTGCTCCTTGTCAAGTAGAGCAATAACCTTTACACGTACCTGTGCATGCTATGTGATCTCTATAAGGAGTCTGACCACCGGTGCACAGGAAGTTTTCAGTCACAGCGACCTTTGGATTCTTCGTGTCTATGCCTTCTGCATCTAGTGCATGTACGATACATTCGATCCTCTGCTCGGGAGAAGAACCACAGCTTTAGGATTAGAGTTGAACAAACTAGAGGCACATCATAGCTCAAGGATTTTAAACTCACATTATCGCCAAGTTTAGCGATGACATCTTTTTCCTCGATTGAGCTTCCCGACTTCGTCAGGAAATTGAGTTTTTCCAGATGAGATTTCAGCACACTATCCTCTGCAGAGACACACAAAAAGACAGAGGCTCAACAGATGCAAGGCCACTGAATTGACAGGGGAAAATTCTGTTACATGACATTACACTGAAGGGTCTTTGGATTGAGGATATTTACATGTGAGACATTGTGAGGTAAAAGAAAAATTAGAAACTTAAGCATTTTGATTTGAAGACCAATTCACAAAACCGCTTCAACAGCTTCAACATCTCATTGTAGTTTTGTTACCCTGACTCCTGCAGCCTGTCAAGCTTTGGCCTCATTGAAGCTAAAATATTAATAATACTAATAATTAAAATAAAAACAATAATATTAATATTACTACTACTACCTATAATAATAATAATACTTATATTATAATAACTTTATACCCATAGTACTTATCTTAACAAGGTTACTTAGTGCTTTACAAAATACGGAATGGGAATAAAACAACACAGAACAAAACAACACAGAACAAAACAAAAATCAGAAAAATAACATTAAAGAGAACCGAGTCGTGAGCTGCTCCATAGATTTTGCTTCACCCTGTGTACACACAGCAGATAAATGACATTAGGTCGAGCAATACATAATTTAAGTGTTATGGGGACAGGGCCCTCTCCATCGCTGGCTCCCCTCCCATTATCCGATTCTCCCCCTCAATAGAAGTTTTCAAAAGTCATCTGAAAACACATTTTTATTCATAACCTTTCAATGTGCCCAGATTGTTGTTAGTATTATTATTGTTGTTTGTATTGTTATTATTGTTATTACTATTATTGGTGATGGTAGTGATAATAATGACTATATCTTTTGTCCTGTTTTAAATTTGACTGTTATTTTTGTGTTGTAAAGCACTTTGGAAAGCTGTGAATTAAAGTGCTATATTAATAAAGTTGAAGTTAAAGTTGAATTTAGTGCTATTAAACCTCGTCCACACATGATTGGTAGGATGCCAAAGTTCAGAAAGGAACAGAGCCAAAAGAGCCAAATTCCCCATCACTATAAACTAGTGAACTGGAAACATTCAAATTAATTCAGATACTGTGTTTTCAAACTGATGGACCATGAGCCTAATCAGCTAGTCAGCAAAACCTAATAAAAATTCGCCAAAGACTGACTGACAGCGAAAAATAAGAGTACTGCTTATGTGTCTAATATCAAGGACCCACTGCTTTTGAGTAAATCTTCCATCAATATTATAAATAAAACTGCATATAAGTGGTGTGAGAATTGACAGGTGAGTGACTTGCAGCTCAGGAATGGGCTGATAAAGGTCACAAAAAGTCACCCAGCTCTATATGAAGATGGGCATCTTTATAAGCTTTTAATCACAAACGAGCTGTGTGACAGTGTGACATTGTGTGGGTGGAAGTAGCACACCTTGTTGCTTGAGGGTGGATTTACCCACCAGTTGCAGAGCGTCACTGGTCTCCTGGGTGCCAGGAATGCAAATACGTCTGATGGCGACAGCAAAAACATGAAAGAACTCGTAACATGGTACATTTAGCAATAAAGAACAAGTGCAGTAGTCTATTACAAATGATTTTTGTTTATGTGTGAGATGGTAAGAAGAACTATTTTATCAATATATCTCCAGGTAGGACTAAGAATCAAATTTAAGCACAAACGACAGCATGAGTTGTTACCTGACGAAAGAGGAGATTTGAACGTCTTCCTCCAGTTGGATGAGAGCAACATCATAGTCATAGAACTCCGCCACGCCTTCGTTCACCTTAGCACTAACATTGTACTTTGGATGTAATATGAAGGTTTTAACTCTTTTTACTGCAAAAGAGATGAGGTCACATGTTAGTAATGGTGTTACTGTCATCATGCAGAGAGCAGAAAACTTAGTCAAACTCATATTTGAAATTAAAATTATTAATTCTAATTCTAATTCATATAATTGCTACAATGATGATAACATGTCGATGAGAGGCAGGCATATGCATTCAGACATTAAATAAACATTTATTACCTGTGCCCTTTCCATCATCAATTTCAACTTTCAAATGCTCTGGTAAATCGCCAAATTTGAAGCAGTGAGCAGCGGTCAGAACAAACTTGGAGGTCACCAGAGAGCCAAGGCAATTCCTTAGTCCTTGATTCTTGAATTTTAAATGATAAATAAATACAGTTCAGTTGTTAAAGCAGGAGGCAATTTCTACTGTGTCCTACTGTGTTTTCATTACATCAAATATTTCTAAGTAACCAGTAGAATCCTCTAAATTTGAATAATTAAAAAGACTCATTGTGGGAAGGGTTGTAAATATTCATGTTTTCATCCTCGCAAACATTTCTCACACTCTTATGAAGTTAAATGAAATACTGAAACATGCACCTCGATCCGGATGGACGCCAACCATGGATACATTTTCCTCTCGCTTTCTTTGGAACCGTCTTTGGAATTTTCATTGTCATAATACTTGTGAAGACCACATAGGCCCTGAACGTCGCTTTCATCTGCATTAAAGAAATCCATAGAGAATAAATTAAATGGAGATAATGTTCCTGAATACAAAAACATTCTTGGTTATATCAGACTCAACAATTAGATTAAACATTGCAGTCATTTGTCACAAGGTTTTTATTCTAACGTGACATTTTTTTTCACATACATTAGGGACCATTTGGGATTCAGTGTCTTGAACCCATTTCATCATTAAATTACATTACATTCATTTAGCAGATGGTCTCATCCAAAGCAACCTTCAGTAATATGCATTTAACCTCTGAAGGTGCATTAGTTTTCAATTGCAACAATAACTGTAAGTGCAAGACACATTTTCAGACACATGTTCGAGCTGTGAGTGTATTGTTCAGTGGACATACTGCTCAGGATTTGCACCAGATGTGTGATCAGAATCTGTACAGTGTAAATGCAAACTGAACCGTAAAAAAGATCTGCCCATCAAGTTGAAAGGTGACTTGTCCCCGTCATCCTGTTACTTCAAAGCAAGCACGACTAAAGTTACAGGTCTTAGCAGTAACTAGCAAATCCTGATTTAGAAAGGAATTACGTATTCGAAGCAAATAGATAACGAGCATTTCAATATTAGGTGTAAATTCAAAGATGTGTGGATCTTATGGTGTTATCGCGGATAATGGTTTCAAATAATACCCAATATAAATATGCCCTATCTTAGTTACACATGATGAAATTTGGTTATTAGAACGAAACAAAAAAGCACAGCAGAGGCCAGATATGAACATGAACCATAGACTTATTAATAAAGATGGACGACACTGACTCCCACTATCCAGAATCAAAAGCTAAAATAACCAGGATACAAATGCTGCCATTTTGCACATTTGGAGCCAGAGTCTGCGCAGTAACGACCAGGGGAATTGAGCCGATGGTAGCATGTGCTCGACCAATCCCGAATCAGTCTAAGCTGCCATTCATCATGTTTGTCAAATAACCAAAATAGAAAAATTTGTACTCGAACAAAGATCAGTGATCAAAAGAACTTCCTCTTAATGTGAAAATTGTGTATAGTTTTTAATGGTCCATTCTCTTGATGGATATAGACATGATGCCCGTGTACAGTTTAAATGTGATCCAGAGGGAGATTTTATCACATCTGTCCATGCAGTGGTGTCGGGCTGTGTATCATAGAGAGACACCACAAGATCAAGAGTTATGACTGCGCCTGCTCTTAAGCACTTTAGGAACCAAGACAGAGCTGTGTTTCCCCCCCCCCCAGTTATGATCATATATCTCCTGCGTTTCAAACTGGAGAATGGGGATGAATGCTGGGGTGTATGTTAGCAAGCAAATGCATCATTGAACTGAAAATGGAAACGTGTCACGGGATTCATTTAGCCTTCTGACATCACTCACCAATTATTTCATCAAAGGTCTCCTGCAAATCCTTAATGTCCTTCATTCTGAAGTAATGCTGGCCACCGAGGCCTGTTGTGAGCGGCTGCAGGTCGGCATCTAAGACCTCAGCTCCAATGGCAAAAATGTAAATGTCTGTAGAAGGAGGGCGCATGGCAGGAGAAGTTAAAACACAAACATCAGCACAGTAACAGAAATTTAAAAGCAGCAACATATAAATAAAACTCACCAAGGAATTCTTCTCTTGATTGAGTCCCTGGTTCACTGGTTTGGTTCATATAAATCATGTTCTTTATTCTTTCCACAGTGGGAGCAGGTGAGCCACCCATATTATAACCACCTACAATAAAAGAAGACAATATGTTTAAATGATGTTCAACAAGTCTATGTGTACCCGAGGACAATTAAAGGTTCAGTGTGTACGATTTAGGTGAAAGGGATCTATTGGCAGAGATGGGCCCTTTATATTTAAATACTTTATATTTACATTGGGAGAGGGTCCTCACTATGTAGGCTGCCATGTTTTTTGTTTTTATTTAACTGAAGAAAGTAAAATTACATCCATTCCTTAATGGCGGATAGGCACTCTGTTAGGACACTCACACAGCTGACATTGTCTGGCTTGAAGGACAAGTATATTTGGGTGTCATCAGCATAGGAATGATATGATATCCCATTAAAACGGCTGATGACATCTCCTAATGGGAGCATGTAGAGCAAAATAGTATGGGACTAAGAATGGAACCTTGTGGCACTCCGCACATCAGTGGGGCCAAGGATGAGGTATTATTTCCAATGGAAACCGAGATTTGTCTATCTGAGAGATATGACTTGAATCATCTAAGGGCAGTTCCAGATATGCCCGACGCGTTGCATTAGTCTATTGATCAGAATGTTATGATCATTGGTGTCAAATGTGGCACTATGGTCAAGGAGCAGTAATACGGCGCAATCACCAGCATAGATACAAAATAAAAGCCCTATAATTCAGCTCTATATAAAGCATGGCAGCAACAAAACAAATATTGTGCTTTTTTATTAAGACAACTTGCTAAAGAGGAAGTGATTCTATAAATGTTGTCGCCATGATGGTGATCTAGAATGTTACCATCAGTAAAAAGGATGATGACATGACGATGTTCCTTAAAACCTTCATCTTTCACTCGTCTCTTTATGACTGCCATTTGCTCCAGGAAGGTCTGGAAGACGAGATTCAGATCAGTTCCAGCAATGTTTCTGTCTGGGAGTCCAAACACATAGTAAAACACAACATCAGGCTCAAGCTGTGTTTGATAAAACAAGACTCCCAACAACATCTCTGATCTGTTTTACTTACTGCCTACTTTAAACTTTTCCAGCTCTTCCTTGACGCTGTCCGTGTGCGTTATTCTGCCGTCCAAGAAGTCAAGTATGCTGACAACTTTGTGTATCTCAGAGGAGAAAAAGAGGACTTCATAATTTGGAGTCACACTAAAGGATGAAATCTGAGGAGACATAAGTGAAACCGTTGAATATCAGGTGTGTGAAGTTTAGTATTATATGAGCTTTGTGAGCACATGTGAACTCGTGGCACATTCTGTGAAATATTTTGTTAATGCAACACCTCCATATGTATCAAACTGCTTATGGTTGTTTTTTTGTTGAGTAATTGACTCATTTATCAGCAGAAAGATTTTCCCATAGTGTGCATTGACTTCGAGCCAGGGGACTCTCGCCAAGAGGCATCAATCAAGATTATGATGTGTAATTCATAATGAAATTTCATTCTAATGGGCTGTTGTCCTGGCAGCCTAATGGGATGAGATTATGTTTGTACATGTTGAGTGTTCAGTGTGCCAAATGTGATTCTAAAAGTGTGTCAGGCTTCGTATGTCAGCTTACACCAAACATATGGTCATTCATATAACTACAGATTGTGAAATCGACTCCTCTCATCCTCTTAATAGGATCAGTGTTATGAAAGTCACATCCATAGACAATATATACACATATATATATATATATATATATATATATATATATATATATATATATATATATATATACACTTGGACGTACATCAGTGTGATAAGAACTACCTAACTTGACCGAAACCATCAGTCCAACATTATACAAATGTTTTGCTTTATATAGTTACAGGTCAAGCTGGAATCAAGGTAGTTGTAGTAACCCCCTGTTTACAGCCTTTGTGCTAAGCTATGATAACAAGTGGCTGCCTCAAATTCATATATAAAGATGAACAATGCATCTACACTTCCTCCAGCTATTCAGAAATGAATCCAAAATACCCTGCATACGAATGCTGCCATCTTGAGCATTTGGAGCCATAGTCTGTGCATTGGCGAGCCACGGTAGCCAATTACCGATGATACATGTGTTTGACCACTTCCCCTCATTTATATAGCATAACTAATTAAAATCAAACTGACTGGGAAAATTAACACTTGAAAATACATAAAATGACAGGAACCATCTTTGAGAAAAAGTTATTAATGTATACTTTGATCCACGTCTCATCTGCTAACATGGAGCAGGCAGGGCTTACGACCTTTATTGCAGCCAGCCAACAGGGGGCCAACAAGACGCTTTGGCTTCAATTTTGGTGAGGGATTGGTGGGGGGGGGTTGCCTTTACTGATAGGACAGCATAAGCGTGAAATGGCAAGAAAGAATGGGGTAGACATACTAAGTTAATGACTCTTTAAGTAGTCAAAAAATGTATGTTAAAAAAATTGTTAAAAAAAAGGTATCAAAACCTTCACTGCAAATATGGAGGACTGTTGACAAATAACATTGACAAATAAATAAAAAGGACATTTAGAAATATGTAATGATATAAAATATAGATCAAAATAAAGAAAAGAATGATAAAAATGAAACAATCCAATCCATTTGTAAAACTTATCATGAAATGTTCATTCATTTAGCCTCTTTTCACAATAACCTTTATTGCAAACCTTTTGATTGATTTTTCCTTTCAGCAGTTTTTGTTTCATCACAATCATTGCCAAAGTAAAGCAAAATAACATGTTTTTATTTCAACATAAAATCAATTTCTGTTTTTACAACACAGCTTTTCCTTAATTATCATTTTAGTTCAAAATGCAACATGGCAAAAAGTCTCTCTCCGTCAATTAAGAGAAACAAGACAAATCAAATGAAGCGATTGTTGATTTGATGTGAATGTGCAGGCGTTTTATAGCTACATGACATTCTGACCCATAACTAATAGGCTAATGGCTTCCTGTGTCATGCACAATATGAGCTGTAACATTTTCATTTTATTCCTCACGAGAGCAAGTGATTGATTAAATGTCCAGACGGCTCACACTAACTGCTGTATTGTGACATGTTTTAACAACTCAGCAAATTTATTGCCAACATCCATCAACAGCAGCTCGTACTTTCACCCCATGTGCATCTTTTAAACTGTGCCCACGATCCCAATATAACTCAGGTCCCTACTTCTAGCACAATGTTGCTGACTGCAAATTCAGCATTTTAAAAAACACTAAACCTTTTACATAAAACCTACATTGTTTCTCATTTTTTAACGAAGAGTAACTTTGTTTGTTTCTTACCTTTGTAATAAGTTTGGTGACAGCGTCTTTTGCATTCACGAAGTGTTTCTCCTCGATGCTCTCAGAAATATCCACACCAATATAGATGTTAAGAGTCCCATTTTTTGAAATCCTGATTTTCTTCTCCTCCTGTGTGTCATCTGAACAAGCCACAACAAATTCTGTTTATTTTTCCCGAAACATGTCATTACATTTTCATTTTTTATTTTGTCAACAGAGAAAAAAGCCTCACAGAAGACAAAACTGTGTCTTCTGAATTTTTACAGAGTAGAAATATTCTCAGATTTATATATTCAGAGCTTCTACAGTATTATCATTGTATACATGAGTGGGTTTTGATGGAATGAATGAAAAATTGGATAAACTATAAAATCATCACTCATTTACTATCACTCATTATAGGATTCCCTTCACGCTTAAGAATACAACATCTGCACAAGAGAGCTCCACGCACTGCAAATTTTTAAAACACATGCAAATAAAATTGCAGCGCATGTGTCGTAAAATTGATGAAGATGTTTTCTTAATCTGCAGTGCGTTGAGTCCACCACTATGGCATGGACCTAACAACGAGACTGTTGACGAGATGTTTCAGGAGCTTCAGGAGCAGTGTTTTCAGTGGGAGAGAGACCTCTCTCTGCTGGTTCTTTTACCTTTGCACACCTTTTACAAACACAAAAGACCTATATAACACACTAGAGGAAAGGGAAATACTGAAAAAGCATAATATGTCCCCTTTATATAATTTAAATATTCACATTACCTCCTGAAACTTACCGAGGGGCTCTAAAGTGACAAGGCTTTGTTTGATCGCACTGCCAAATGCCTCTGAAACCTCCAGAGTAGTGTCATAGGTGTGTTTGTCTGGAAGAAGCAAAATGAACAGAGGTTTTCAGTCACCGTGACGAGGTGGATTGATACAAAGAAAAAACTCTCCCATCACTGCAGGGACCGGAGCTCAGCTCTCAGCAGTTTATGTTTTTACATTCATAGGTGGGGGGGCAGGTGAGGGATCAAGTGCATGTAACTGGAATAGTGATTCCTACTTGTTGCTCAGCGTGCAACGTGAGCAGACCCAACCCAGATCCCAACGGGTCTCAGACTGGGTATCTACATTATTAATATTTTTTATTTGTAGTCTATGATTCCCTCACTGACTTTATTATAGTTTTTAAAAAATTTTACAAATGATGTGCTGTACCATGCAGTAATATGTATGTATGCAGTAACATGTGTCTATGTAATAACATGTATGTAGGTCTCTTATAGGTAACATGCTATGTAATGTGCAGTAACATGTATGTAGGTGTCTTACAGGTAACATGCGATGTAGTGTGCAGTAACATGTATGTAGGTGTCTTACAGTAACATGCTGGCTCTTTGCCCGTCCACTGGCCGCTCTCCTGACACACTCTTTCTTTCGACCCGACCACAAACAGGTTGCCATTGCAGCTGTATTTCACTGTGTCATCAATTCCAAACACGTTTCCGATCCTTGAGGCTCCAGCTGGGACTCCAGGATCAGCACAGTTATCTCCTGCTGCGGAAACACAAACAACAAAAGACCCCTCACACATCTGTTATGAATGTGAATGTATGTATAAGTGGAGAGTGAGTGGGGAAGCAGGTTGGTGTTCAGGACTCACAGTCACGGCTACAGATGGTAGTGGAGCCACTCCATTTCCCGTTTGGTAGGCACACACGCCTGCTTGAGCCTCGCATTGTGTATCCAGAGTAGCACTCATATGTGGTCTCATTGTTCACAAAGTACTTCTCCTGAGGAGGGGAGACGGTCCCATAGTCCAGTACGTTGGGGTCTGGACATTCAACAACTGCAAAACAACACAAAACCCCCTGAGTTCTCGTGTAGAGCAGGAGGCCTGAGGCAAAGAGACACACACTTTCATCATCATTATCATCATCATCATCATCATTACTCACTCCTGCATCTCTGAGGTGTAAATCTTTTGGGTCTGGGTGACCAGTGGCCGTTTAGCTGGCACAGACGGGTCAGGACAGGAAATGGATAAAAGCTCTCAGGACAGTGGTAGATCAACAGGCTGCCCCTCGTCAGCTGCTGGGTCAGTGTGTAGTGACCTCCTTCTATCTGCATACCCTCCTCTGTGCATTCACACCAAACCCCACATCCTGAGAAGAAGAGAAACATTATTGGCGGCCAGGATCTAGCTGGGTACTCATATTATATTATTTTGTTCTCATTTTGTTGAAAGGAAATTTTACAAAACACCAGACAAGTACCCTTTACATTTAGCTAAATGCTAATTTAAGTTTAAATAGATAAATAACAGAATGTATTACAAGGACAATGAGAATAGACTTTATTGAAAAGGTAGGAAGGAAAGAAGGAAATATAATTCTCATATCATTCCTCCTCAAAGAGATTATTAGACTTTCACAAGTCTTGTTTTTTTTTATCTTCTCTGAAATAAGCTTATGACGTTGGGGGTAATTTTGGTTAAATTTTGTGTAAATGAAATTTACCATAGAAGATCAACAACAAAAACAAAGTTGTGATTGTCCGTATTAAAATATACAAGTACATTCTCACAGTTAATATTATTATTAGTTTTACGCAATAATTTATTTTCTAAATAAGACCAAAAGGAGTTTCGATATGTGCAATGTTAAAATAAATGAGTCACAGGTTCAGGTTCTATGTTACAAAAAAATGTCACTTGTCTTCTCTATGTCGAAGAAGTATAACTTGGTCAAACATTCTTTTTTTTTTCTACAAAAAATACCATCAAATAAGTTGTTCCACAAAGCCGTTCCTGTTGGGCCAATCATTTACATGGTTCTCCTATTTTAGGAAGCTCCCTCCAGAACCTGATATTATGTAGATGTTATTTTTATGTTTTAAAGATAAGTTGTTCCACACAATGAATAAATTCCTCTTCAGTTGAAACATTCAGATTTCAGAGAGCAAACGTTCTGACTCCGGAAGAAATATCCAAAGGTTTTTATACACTGGAATCTTAATGTCAGTATTGTCATTTCTATTTAAAAAAGGATTGTAACAGCAATGGAAATCATTAATATACACGGTTGTTACTTAAAAATAACATATAACTGTTTTGAAAAAAATCTATTTTAAAGTTTACTATAATCTATGTTCCAAAGAAATCTACTTGACTTACAGTAAATATAAATACATGAGCATTTTTGTTCAATAAATAATTTTAAATTACATATAATATTGTTCCTTTCACGTCTGTACGTGTGTTTGAAGGTACTGGATGCCTAAATTTCCTTCAAGATTTATAAAATATCTGTCAATCTATCTATTTATCTATATATAATATTTACCTATGTGTGTATTTTTAAATTTAAGGTAATAATAAACGTACCCATGCAGAGGAGACATGAAAAAACAGCAAACCAGGTCCAGTGGAGAGAAATTCCCATGTTGAAGCCTAAACTGGGGAAAGGTATGAAAATGAGGTTTTTCTTCATGAGATGCACATTTATTTCACAGAGAGGGGGCTGGACAAACACAGATGGTCCGGCTACTTATTAACTTCAAGACAAATAAAAGGAGATCATTAGTGAATGTCAAAGAAAACTATTTTCCACTAAAGTTTTAACCATTGCATTATAGATAGGATAAGATAAGAAGTCCTTTATTTGTCCCGCAATGGGGAAATTTGCAATGTTACAGCAGCAGAAGACAACACATTAGTAGCATGCAGTACTTGGGTGAAGGAATATAAAGAAATAGAAATATACAACAATATATAGAAAAAAGATATAAATGTGATTAAACCGGTATACACAGTGTAAAGAAATATATTATGTGTCAGAATATGCAGAGTAAATGGAATTGCACATAACGGTTTATATTGCACAGAATTTTTTTTACAAATGAGTATAGACCTCAATAACACACAATATAAATAAAATCATTGAGTTATAATCAATAAGACAAACAAATTTAATTAAGTGTGTATCTTCTTAAATATATTAATGTAACGTGTAGTAGAAAATCTTATTTCTCCTACTCCCAACAGTGAGAAGATTTAACAAAATTCAGTACAGTTTAGGATTCGTTTATTTCAGTCCAAACATTATTCTGTTTATTCATGTATGTATGTGTGTGTGTGTGTGTGTGTGTGTGTGTGTGTGTGTGTGTGTGTGTGTGTGTGTGTGTGTGTGTGTGTGTGTGTGTGTGTGTGTGTGTGTGTGTGTGTGTGTGTGTGTGTGTGTTTGTGTGACCATAAATAGGACAGAGATCCAGGATTTCACATGTGTACACACACAGTCACATGCTGCATGAAAAAACAAAGAAATTGTGAAACCAAGACAAACAAACGTTTGCTTCATCATTTCCCAAAATCCAGAGGCACTGTCGAGCATCATACACGAACACATTGATTCATCCATCGATTGACGTCACCCCTGGGCCCGTTTTCACTGTGGCTCACTCTCTGACATTTGATTGACTCCCTTTCCTTTCATTATTTTTCCAATTATTTATTTTCAATGATCCATTAAAGGTGTGAAAGACTTACTGTTAAAATAAATAAATATATTTTAGAAACTGAAACGTCAGGAAAACTTACAAAGTTGCTCTTTGACCTCTTTGGCCCCTGAGCCTGTGCAGGACCCCAACTGCAATTCTAGTTTTCAGCTGTGATTTAAGTCTTCAGCTACAGTCCTCACTCTTACTCGTCATATTTATAAGTTGCTTGACCTGTTACCTTCAGAAGTTTCCTACATTACAAAATTGTTTTGGCCCAGATTTGGCCCACATCCAAATACTACATGGAACCATGGCACTTGGGCAGACGCTCCTGTTTTCCAGCTCTGGGACACAAATAAACGATTGAAACACTGCATGACAACCAAAGGTGGCCTGAATTTGTTTTGTGCTATTCGGGCCGTATTCACAATTTACCAGATGGGCCACTTTAGCTTCACATCCAGATTTCATGTTGCCTGGAGCACCGATTGTTTGATAAAAAAAAGGCCCACATCTGTTTTGGGATAATTGGTTCACATTTGCTATTTTACAAATGGGCCCCTTCAGGCTCAAATCCATTCTGAACGGGCCACAAAAAGGCCAGAAGTGCCGCATCATTGCCTGAAGTGGCCCACATCCATATGTGTTGTGTTTTCAAGAAATGTTAATGGTGGTAAGGATTTCACAGTTCATGTGAGGTGTGTCTCCAGCTTCTCACAGAGCTGACGTCACAACTGATAAAGACCAGATAGTTTGGATTTGTCACTGTGTTGATGCAGAGATATTACACAAAGACACTATTTGTTGTTGTTTCCTTTAATACACCTTGTGAGTCACACTTGTTGAATGTTCCAGGTGGAAGGAATTGACTCAGATGGGCTGATTTGTCTATTTTTGTTTTGTCTTGTGGTATGGAAGATTTCTATTTCATTTGTATTTATTATGATTTATAGTACAATAGGGATTTCATTTTCCACTTGCATTTAACTGCTTTCTGTCCATGAGTTATTGCTTTGATTTATTCATGCCTCTAAGAGCAACAACATGGTCTCTCCTCTAGCGCCTCCTATTGGATTAACCACACCACTGGTAAGAGAGTATTCAAAATGGTCATTATTTGTTCCATCCAACATTTTGTGCCATGTAATAATATAGAATATACGGCCTGTTTAAGCTGGATATTTTAACAATTTTAACTTAATAGTAGATAGTTTCCATCTGTAGACCAAGGAAAATTATTTCTTAATATTTTCTAGCATTAGATGACATAAGAGTATTTTTTGTACATATTATGTTTATTCACTTAAATTATAAGAATTACTAGGCTAGGCTGCAGTTCCATCCACTATTACATCGCCTTTTCAAGGGTTTTGTCCCACTGTGATAAGACCTGAATTACTTTAAATTAAAACTAGAAATAAACGTTAGGATTTAATGTGGTTAGACCATGTGCAGATATTACAGGTTCTACAGCTACATTGTTTAAATATGCAAACGACCTGCTGAGTTGCCTTTCTTATTAGCTCAAGTTTAATTTTCAACGTAGGACTTTTACTTGCAAAAGAGTCATTACACAACATGATATTGCTACTTTTATTTAATTAATCTGAGCGTATTATTATTAAAAATTATTGTTATTTAAAGATTTCGTACAAGCAAAATGACTAAACTACAAATGAATAAGTGAATGTGGTAAAAACCTGTTGGAGTAGGAGTTACCCGTAGTGAGCGGTAGAGGGGCGCTGAGGAGAGCAGCTGCCGTGAAACCTCAGCGAAGAAGAGGAACAACCGGAAGTGTCGAAGATGTCGGAAGTCATCAACAGGAGAAAAAACAAGGCGCCAAATTTGTGGCAGATTCTTCAGAGTCGCTGCCTCAGACTCATGAGAAAGTTCGTCTGACACAACAGGTGAGTCGGTTATTTAACTCTGAGTCGATACGTCCGTGACATTTAAGGCTTTGACTGATGAAACGGGGAATTTCCACTAAGCTGACAGGTCCGCAGGAGGTGAAATATGAGGAAAATACATGAGTGTGTGTGTTTGTGTTTGTAGCATGGCGGTGCCTTTTGTGCAGGACTGGGACCTGTTGCAGACACTGGGAGAAGGAGCCTACGGAGAGTATGAATCCTCCTCTGTTATTATCACTAACAACATTATTTACTCTCCCACTGTTCATAGCAGCACATCTCCACCCGATAGAGTCAATGTGTTCATTTGATGTGTAGGATTATTACATAAATAAATCGCTGGAGCATCTTACTTCTGCAGCTCGCCCCACAGGACTTTTGAGAGAGTTGTAAGATTTCAGTTTGCTGCCTTCTATTCTGAAGGGTCAGATAATTAATGTGATATATATATTCACATTAATGTGAGAATAAATCCGCATTTTATCTAACACAACACAGATTTTGTTTACCTAAAACCATGTTTGGGCAATAAAACAATATCAATCACAAAGTTTTTCATCCAGATCTATTAGTTATTCCCTGAAAAATCAGTTCAAAAATAATGCTCTATTGCTATCTTGTTTATGAAAGTGAAAATAATTTCCTGGATCTGGCTTTTTATCTGGATCCTCACAAAATTGAAAAGATTCTTCCTTGGCCCATGTATGTGGAAATCTGTTTTGTATTTTTTGCGTAATCCTGCTCACAGACAACCAAACAGAGGGGGTGCAAACATATCCTCCTTGGTGGACATACAAAATACACAGTTTAGTTAGTCAGTTAACAAATTGTGCTGCCGACACTCACTCACCCTGTTCAATCAAAGGTAACTTTAACTCTCCACCGCTGCCTTTATCTGTCTCCTTTTCCGCCTGGTCCTCTGTGATCGAACCCGTCTTGTCTCTTTGTGTTCCTGCGTCTCAGAGTGAAGCTGCTGGTGAACCGGCAGACGGAGGAGGCGGTTGCAGTGAAGGTGATCGATACCTCTCAGGCTAAAGAGTGCGCTGAAAATGTCAAGAAGGAGGTGTGCGTCCATAAGGTAGGTCAGTGCAGTCAGTGGTTACCGGCTGCAGTGGGAAAATGTAATGTGTGTTGACCAGTTACTATGTTTTTAAATGGATAAAAAGCTTTAAATTTATTCAACCTTTGTTTTTAGCTAGAAACATTGGCTGAAAGCACCTTTTTATGAAAACTGTGTGTGCACTTAACGCTATTTACTGCTGTTTGGTAGATCCTCACCCACCCCAACATTGTGCGTTTTTTTGGCCATCGGAAGGAAGGGCCGACGGTCTACCTCTTCCTGGAGTACTGCACCGGAGGGGAGCTGTTTGACCGAATCGGTGAGACAGATGGTGGCAAACATAGGACTACTTTCATTTAGCTTTGACCAAATCTCTGATAGACTGAAGTCTTCTCTTTGAACATTACAGATAATGCCAAGAATCACAAGATTATAAAGCTACATATAATACCTATTTGTTAGTCATACCTGACTCCCAACTAATTATTTTGTCTTTTCTTTTTCTTCTTTGAACTCATTTAATCTAAAATTTACTGGACACATGGGTGGAAATACAATCGTTGCCTTTCTTTTCTTCATATTATAATAAATGCACATAACCCAAATATAAAAACGACACAGTGGCAGTGGATATTTGATAGTCAATGCTTCATAAACTATATCAGCCTGATGACCAGTCTGTTGCTGCTATCTATTAATGCTGTGATTGATCGATGTTATTAAAATGTCATCCTGCTCTCACTGTAGAGCCTGACGTGGGGATGGCAGAGAACGACGCTCATAGGTTTTTCCAGCAGCTAATGGCAGCTGTGGTGAGTGAAACAAATCTGTGCAATGATGTGATCTCCTGCATGGTTCTGCTGTTATTAAACTCACAGTCACACCCCTGCAGGAGTACCTCCACAATATTGGCATCACCCACAGAGACATAAAGCCAGAGAACATCTTGCTGGATGACAAAGGTGAGGAAACACAATGTGTACCCACCAGATTGAGAAATATTACATCACATTACATAGAAATACATTTTTAAGAATGTATTCTTACAATCATCTGCTACTCTTCTTTACCTTTAGATAACCTGAAGCTGACAGACTTTGGTCTGGCCACCATGTTTCGCTTCAAAGGACGAGAGCGTCCTCTGAATCGACTCTGTGGGACGCTTCCCTACGTGGCCCCGGAGCTTCTCAGCCGACCAGAGTACAAAGCTCAGCCCGCGGATATTTGGGCTTGTGGGATAGTCCTCACTGCCATGCTGGCTGGAGGTAAAACCACAAAGTCTTTGTTTACAGGGGGTCGACACAGTATCATACCCACTTCTGTGCTCCAATAGTAAGAACCTCGATACTGTGAAGGTTACAGACAGATTCATTCATCTGTCCATCCTGTTCTTCCCTCAAGGGAATTTCTTCAAATTTGACGAAAAGATTCACTTGACTCAAAGATGAACTAGTTTTAATTTGGTGGTCACAGACATTGTCAAACTATCAAAACCTTACGGTAAATTATATTTATATACCAAACTACAGAAGGAAGATTTTTGTGGCTGTGAAATAAGTTTTGTCGCTCTCTTTATGTTGCTTCTTTGTTAGAGTTACCATGGGACCAGCCCTCTGAGAGCTGTCAAGAGTTTTCAGACTGGGTTCAAAAGAAAACTTATCTATCTCCTTGGAAGAAAATACAACCAATGCCACTTAGTAAGTAAATCTTGTAAATACTACTTCTTTTTAATTTTTTTGTGTTTGAGGTTAATTTCATTAACATGTAACCGCTCTGCACAGGTTTGTTGTCCAAATTACTGCTGGTGAGTCCAGATGCACGCATCACCATCACAGACATAATGAAAGATCGCTGGTTTACACAAGGCAAGTTTTAGTATCAGGACAAAAAGAATCAACTGAATTTTAAGTTTGTTGTTCAATTGCGTGATTTCTGTGTGGTTCCCTGCAGGTGTGAAGCACCCGCCAGCTTCTCTGGGTTCAGGAGGAAAAAAACTTCTTCGAACAGATGTGGGACTAAAATCCAGAAAAAATAGGTCAGGAGCTTTCACAAAAAAAAAAATCTTAACTCTAAAGTTGTATTTACTTTTGTTTGCATCATCTCAACACCACATTCCTCCCTCTGCAGTGATGACAGGATGCAGTTTTCCAGCTCTCAGCCTGATCTCGCAGCAGGTGGCTGGGAAGCCATGTTGTTAATCAGTCAGGCCGACGGACAAGTCAGCTTCTCCCAGCCGACCAAGCCGGAGCACATGTTGCTGGGTAGTCAGCTACTGGGCACACCGGGAGCCAGTCAGGTAATTCACATGCTCGGTGCTATATCAGTTTGTATTTTGTTTTACAACACGTGATGATCTGTGTGAACAACACAGGCCCTGGATCTTTTTTCCCCCAATTATTTCATGCTTTAACTACTTGTCTTATTTTTATTGTGTAGTCTCCTTGGCAGAGATTAGTGCGGAGAATGACGCGTTTCTTCACTGCTGTGAATGCCGACGCCTCATTATCTGCCCTGAAAGAGGCCTGCGAAAGCCTGTCGCTTGGCTTCAAACTCACCTGCACCAAACAGGTACATCTGCACTCACAGGATTTAGATATATGTAGAATCATTACATGCTTTGAAATTGAGTAAAAAAAAACACCTCCTGCACCACACAAGCAGAATATCTGTTTCAGTTTCTGTTTCACAAACATCCTACACGTGCTTGGAACCATCAAACACCTCAGTTTAATGAACCTCTCTCTGCTCCTCAGGTGACGGTGAGCACACTCGACAAGCGCAATAACAAACTCATCTTCAAAGTCCATTTGCTAGAGATGAATAATAGAGTGCTGCTGGACTTCAGGCTTTCTAAGGTTGGTTTTTAGCATTTCAACGTGTTTTTAATGTGAATAACCCATTACCATAATAAAGGTTGAGACACAAAATGTGCCATTAAACCACAAAAAACCTCAGAAAAGAATCAGTGAAGACACAGCAACATCCTGTTTGAAAACGTTTTTTTTGGTTGTTACCTAGCATCAACACAACAACACCCCAGTACGTGTTATTACCAGTTTGACGTGTGTCTGTGTCTTTCCAGGGCGACGGTCTGGAGTTCAAACGACTCTTTGTGAAGATAAAACAGAAGCTCGGTGACATCATCAGCACTCAGAAGATTTTACTCACATGAGTAGCGTCAGCCTCACAGTTTCTGGTGACTACAAACAAACTGCCATGGACGTTACAGAGAACCTGTACATATTTAGCTGTTGTGTCGGTTTTTTTAAACGTGTCCTGCTTGTGTCTTTATGTCGTACTTGTTTTCTTGTAGAAGTATTATGTCATATTAGCCAGTTTTCACTTATTTTGGAGCAGAAGCTGTGGGTGGATGCACAGGGGTGTCTGTCTGTCTCTCTGTCTCTCTTTGCTCTGCCTTTGAGAAGACTAAGTTGTTCTGGTTATGTTTGACATGATACAGTCCAAAGTCTTGAATAAATTATTAAACAATGAGCATCTATACACTAAAGGTTATGTGATAAATGATAAATGTGCACAATGAGCATGACCAGTGACAAAGTATAGAATAATTTTAAGGATAGATATGTGATGAGCTCAAATTTTACAAGTATCCATGTGAATATAAAAGCCCCAGTGGGAAATTGTTAAATAAGGAAACAGCAGAAGTTGTTCACCTCGTGCAGGACATTTCTGTTGGCTAAGCGGTATATATATTTTTTAATGCAGGATATTAATTGATGCTTCAAATGATGGTGTGACCAATTGTTGTAGTGACAGATATATGAAGTCTTGTTATTCTAGTGGAGATCAGATAAGTCTCAAACTAACCATCAACAAAAAATAATTTCTCAACTGGGGGAGTGATAAATGACTATGAGCCTGTGGCCTTGACGGTGATGGTGACGCTGACAGGCTCGTTATCGTCTTCGGGGGGAGGGCCTTGGCTGGCAGAGGGGGTGGCACTCATAGGCGAGGTGGTGAGGGGTGAAGCCGCCCGGGGTAAAGCCATGGTTGGACCTGGAAGAGACCAGCATCAAGGTTTAGCATCAGGTAGACAACTGATACGGTTATTAGTTCAAATCGGATTTCTCATAAACGCTGATGAGATGACAGGACGATTTACTTTTCTCTGAAATAGTGGACAGCTAAAAGAATGATTCTTTATTAAAGGTTGTGTATAACAAAAGTACACTCCTTCCATTGTTTGGCTGATTAAAGCTACTGTGTGGGTGTTAATTGCGAATCTTGCATCTCACTCCTTTTACGCCATGGCCACATTACCTGGCTACCTTGGGATTCCCATAAACCATAAATCCCTGTTTGATCATCTGTAAAAGTATTTCATTATCGTGGGCTTCATCTGTGAAGCGCACTATGGAGGATTACCCCAACAGTAATATTTCATTTTCAAAGTTTTGGAAAAAATATTGAAGCCCAAATCACATTCATTAAAAGTCTTTATATTATTACAAAAATGGAGAAATCCAAAGTCTTGGGCCTTTTTTTTTTTATCTCTGGCAGTTGTAGGCCCATGAGCTGTAAAGGGACAAGGGAAAAAGTGTTTCAAAAGCCCACAAAAATTACTTAAATCTCTTTGTCTAAGTGAGTGGGGGGGGGGCTGACATTTCTATGAATCTGTGTTCGATGGGGGTTCATCTACCTGGACTGGATAATCCACCAATCTCCTCTATTCCTCCCTCCGACGCGCCTACAACGTCATCCTCTGGGAAGTTGATGTTTTCCCTCGACTGGCTGTGCTGCCTGGACACACAGAAACAAACACTTATACCAGCATGTCTACACATAGTAAGCTGTCAACATCAGTACAATATGCTTAATTACTCACAAGCCAAACAGCACATCATGTAGCCCTGTTGGAGAAGAAAAACACCAAAGATCAATGCCACATTAAAGGAACAAATGCTTCATTATAGAAGCCATTAGGATGCTGGTGTTTGTGTGCAGGACTCACGAGGATTGTTGTTGCGGTTGCGGATTACGTACACGAGCAGCAGAGCCGTGAGGAGGGCTGCAAAGAGCATTCCGCCGATAGCTGCTCCAATCACAGCAGGGTACATGTTGGAGCGTGCCTCCGCTGCAACACATCACAGTTACACATTGCAAAAACAGTACACCTCTGACATAACGCACAGTGTGTTTGGTTTATCACATTTCAGCTCCTTCAAGTGGTTCTCAACCCATGTCTGTTTGTCTTGTGGCACAAAATGCACTTAATTCACAATTGTTTGGAAATTTTACATCCGCTCAAGCTTTGAGTGACCCATGGTCGGTTTTATTTTCTATGGGTTTGACGCAGCCTTACTTGGCCTGGTTGATGGACATGACCGCTCCCCAAAAGTCAATCCAGTCTCGATAGCTGCCTGTTTTCATGCAGGGTTGAAAACCACTGACCTATCCCACCCTAAACCTGACTTACAAGCCTTTTCTGCCTCCTAAATAATCATTTGGCTTGGATTAATCAGATCCTTCTATACATGGTACAAAGCAATTGCAGGAAGAAGCACACAGGGCCAGTTTGAGGAAAGGTAAGGAAGTAGATAAAGAGGGAGTGAAGAGTGAAGCGGTCATGTGTGATTGTGTTAGTGTGCTTTTTTTGTTTGTGTATGAGTCTTTCACCTAAGTGGATAACACAAGAAAACAAAAAAAGGTTAGACTGTTATCAAAGTCAAAGTAACAGCAATCAGAGCATAATTTTTTTTAAATCATTGATTTGTAAAGGAATCCCCAACTACGGCACCTGTCTTTGCTCAGTTCACTACATTTTCCTCACTATGTTTACGAACTATACCTGGAGTCTTTGGTGCCGAAGGGTGTCCAATGGTGCGATGGTTGACAGGTGTGACACGGAACTGGTAGGTAGTGGTGGGAGTTAGTCTTATTACTGTGTGACTTCTGACATCGGGGTCCTGGAGGAAGTTACGGTACCAGGCTGGTGGACCAATCCTGTCCTCGGCTTCGTCTTTTGAGTCGTTGCTGCTGCCTCTCCTCCCGGGTCGCTCTGACACCCATCTGTGCTCCAGGAGAAAACCCGTCCACCCTCCGTGTTCCTCGCTCTGCACCTGCCACTCCAGCTCCACCTCGATACGCTGACGGCTGTTGTACATCGCTTTGATAAGGGTTGCATTGGGTGGCATGGGGTGCCCTGAAGAAGAACAAATACATAATCAAACAGAAATACGCACTTCCGTATTACCTGTCAGTTTGTGCATGTTGATATGGTCTATCACAATAGACATTAGACAGATAGCAGCCTACATCATTATTGGATGGACTTTGGTGTCCTCGTTTTTATTATAGCACCACCATCAAGTCAAACATGAAAGTTTAAACTTTTATGAGCTTTCATATTTGTGAATACAGCTGGATTGTGACAGACAATGCTCAGATTCAAACCTTCACTGTAAGCTCTTTATCTTTTTGGGAAATATGCTTTTTGAAGTTTATGCTAAGAATTAGATTGGAAGAGTGATTGATAATGTCTGTGCAGTAGATATGAAGCTGATAGTAGCTGGTTAGCTTAGTTTACCATAAAGGCTGAGCAGCCTAGCTCCTTCCAAACAAATCGACCTACCAGCCCCTTTAAAGCTCATTCATTAGCATATTATATCTTATTTATATAATCCAATAAAAAAACAGCAAAATGGGTTTTTATGGGTGGTAATAGTGTGATCAGTCTATTTTATTGGTTGGGCGCAGTTACTCCTCCCAGCCAATCATTAGTCTCATACCACAACTTGCCATTTGTACAATCAAGGTTTGTTTGCCAGTCTTCCTCTTGTCTAATACTAACCTTTATGCTAAACTAAGCTAATCGCTATGTGGTCTCAATCCTCTAATCTAACTTCCCAGAAGACAGCAGATAATGCATAAGTGCATTTCCCAGGATGTCGAACTGTGTGGTGGAGTGATTGCTTGACAAATATAAGGATTTCTTACTCTTGACCACTAAAGTGACATTGATTTCCGTTCCTCCCACTGCGTTGGAGGTGGTGCATCTGTACTCGCCGCTGTCTCCAGTCTCATCTGTGTCTCTCACAGTCAGATTGGCCCATGCAGATGTTCGCAGGAGTTTGTACTTGGAGGTGTCGTGGATGTCCGCACCCTGATTGTTGAACCAGGTGATGTCACTGACCGGGAGATAGTTGGCTCTCAGGTTGCAGGTGAGCTGCACATCACTCCCCTCATACACAGACACAACCCTGCGCTGTGTCAGCAACACAGGAGCCTCTGCATGGGACAAGTGAATATTCAATTAATTAATGATCAAGCCGTGTCTCCCATTTGTTGTGAGGTGATATTAACAATCTTTACTGACCCAGTGTGAGCCTGCAGGTCTTGGTTTGGACCAGGAGAGGATGTTTAGCATGGCAGGTGTAGGGCTTCTCGCTGCGAGCGGTGCCATAGCGAAGGATCAGGATGTTGGAGTTTTCCTCTCCGCCTTTGCCTTGATCACCTGGGCCCTCCCACCACACCAAGGCCTTTGGGGCCCCTCCATCCCAGGAGCAGGACAGCATCAGATACTGCTTGTTGTTTGTCACATAGGCAAAACACACTGGATCTGCAGGGGGAACATCTGATGGAGGAAAAGAGTTGAGAGTTGTCACAGGTTTGGTGATCAGGGAGCTTTAAAAAAACCAACTTGTCACTTTTCTTCTGTGTTTCTTACATGTGCGCGTGCTGCACGCTATCGGCTGCTTGAGAGCTGGGTGGGAACCCATGCATGAAAACAGGCTGTTGTTGGAAGTCAGGCCTTCAGCTGGCAGCAAGATGGCAGTGTTGGTCAGTGGATTTGGTTGCTGCCTTGTGTCGGCCTCCTCCTGTCCCAGTCGTTTCAGGTCTTCGCTCCAGTGGAGGGAGGCGGAGGGGAAACCACCGGGCCAGGAGCAGAGCAGTCTCAGGGAGGTGTGATTCAGAGCCGGCTGCACAGAACAGGAGGGGGAGCCATCGGGCGGGTCTGTGGAGATAAAGTGCAGCGTGACAGGGTAGTGATGTGCAAAGTGGGGGGTGCATGAGGTCATCGGGGCCAAAGACAGGGCAAGTGGGACTAAAGAAGTTAGGATATTTGGTGTGAACCACAATTATAGAAGAGCAATGGGCTTTTCATTCCCGAGCTTGTCTTTTCTGTTGTGAAAGATGCATATGAATAGGCAATGTACTCTGTCTCTCTTGGGTGATGTATTAAATCAGATACACCATCTGAGTAACTGACAGAACAGCAGAAACTCAGCAAAAATCAAACATTAGAGAAAAATGGCAAGCACTGGCTTTCTAGCCAACCAGCGCTTGCCATGGCTGTGACATCACAGCGAGGTACCTGACAGAGAATCCCGTCAACATCCCAGACGGCCCGAACAGGAGAATAGGTCTGCAGTACTTCCACACTCTGCTGCGTGTTTGTTGTGTAGGCGTATGAGTGTGTGTACATTTGCAAGATATTTGGGAGTGTTTGGGAAAATTTGTGAGAACAGAGCTTGAAATAAGAGAATTGACGAAGGTGAATGTTTAAAACAGAAAAACAGAGGGAGCAAAGGAGGTTTCTGGTTAACAGGATAGGTGTCATTACTCTTTTACACTCCTTGCCATTTGCAGTACCAAGACAGAAGAACACAGGTTAGGACTGAGTAGAGAGGTCAGCAGTGGAGTCAAAGCATTGACAGCATGGACCAAGGTTAGGTATCAGACTCACAGTAGACAGTCAGGCTGATGGTTTTTCTGGAGCGGGTGTTAAGGTACGTGTTCTGTGCCAAGCAGGCGTAGTCGCCACTGTGCATGCGGAGGATCTTGGTGATGGTTAACTGCGGCCCGGTGTAGACCTGGGAGTTGTTGTAGAACCAGACGTACTGACTGGCCGGGTTGGACTGGGCTTGACAGAGTAAAGCCACAGTCTCTCTCTCCAGGGCTGAGTATCCCCGCTCTGTTATAGTGTACGGAGTCACGTCTATATGAGGAATGTCTGGGCCAACTGAGGAGAAAGGATATGAGCACGACACATTTATGATGGACACGGACATGTAAGATACAGGTGACTTCAACCTAGTCTTTTCTACACAGCAGCAATTCAACATTTGGAGTTGTGAATAAACCTGGTGAATAAACATCAGGCATCACTTTCTTTTCCGTTCTGTTTTTGATCTTCACCTACTCCTAGAAAAATATCTGCCTCTTACATTAGACATAAATCTTGCTCAGTGGTCTATAAATATTACTTATGAACATGTGCAGTGTCTTTAAAAGCTTAGAATACAAGTATTTTGTGAAGTAAGCAAACCCCAAAGCATCCAATGAATACTCACAAATGGTGTCTAGCCATAGCCGGTTAGAGCTCTCGCTGTTGACGGCGTTGCTGGCCACACAGCGGAACCAGCCAGTGTGGTTTCGGTGGACGTCGGTCACGTTGATCACGCTGGTGTTTCCCTGTGCAAAGGTGGATATGTTGCCTGTGCGGGTTTCATGTTGCCACACATACTGGATCGGTCCAGTCCCGTTTTCCAGATTGCAGCGCATCCACATGGTCGATCCTTCCACTGGAGACACATCACTCATCAGGAGGTAAGGCTTACTGACTGGAACTGAATTCACGACAAAGACACACAACATGTAGGTGTGATTAGATGAACATAAATCCAGTAAATGTATTGGTAAATGTATTTGTATTGTCTATGTATTTAGCTGGGTATCCAGACAGATCATGTTAGATGTTACCTTTTCTACTGTAGCCTGTTGGACTACAAGCTGACAGATGAAGAACGTTTTTTATCTGTCCAGGATGTTTACACTTTTGATTCAAAGTTGTTTTGGTTTTGTTACTCAAGGATGTAGTTGTTTGTAAAATCCAAAATGGCCGACAAGTGGCCGAAGTAAGATAGTCAGTTAAACTTGTGTGTCGATAAATGCAGTTTAGTTGGGACATCTTTTGATATAGCTATTATATTGTGTGGTGTTGGGTATAGAAGACCAGATAAGGATTGGCCACTGCCTTTAATCATTGGGTCTTTCTACACTTTCTGTCATTATTTTGATTTTGAATTGTCTATACCTACCTTTTGTTTTCCAAACTCGCCTCAAGTCGAGCCTTCGGAGATAGATATTGCAGTTGAGTAATAACTAAGATATGTTTGTTTTGTCCACCTGGTTTATTATTGAGCTGTAAAACATCTTATCGACATTGTAGACGCAATTCTTTCAAATCAAAATTTAAAGGATCCTCAACAAAAATCTTTATGTTACGTGTTTATAAAGAACATGGATGTTTGGAATGTTTATTCAGAATTAGTGGAGCTTTAGATTTGGATAGATGCAGATGTTAATAAAAGATGGAATAACTAATTAATAGTGATATTGGGGTAAAAGAGTTGAGTATTGCGTCCTAGCTACACCCCTGTCTGAAGAAGTGAAGTCTTACCTCGGACAGTGAGGTGCACGTAGTGGTAGACTACTTTGGGCTCCTGTTCTATATCATAGAAGGCTTGGCAGGTGAACAGGCCATGTGCAGCCACAGACAGTTTCTCGATGCTCACAGCTGCACTGTTTGAGATGACCGTCAACTTTCCCAGAGTCACGGCCAGCTTCTGGATCCTCGTTCCTTTCCCCAAATCGTACACCACAGCTTTTATAGCTTCAGTGCCCGGCTTGGTGAAGCTCCATATGTACATGTCAGGTAAGGTGGTGCCGCACTCCAGGATCACCGCTTTTCCCACCACGCCATACACACTGGTGTCCTGATACACCACCTCCCAGTTGGACTTGATCTGCACTGTTGGAGGAGGAAGAGGAGACACACAATCATGCAACCAAATGTGTGTGCGTGAGGGAAAAGGAGATGGTCGTGTCATGTGCCCTGTCAGTATTCAATTACAGGGTTGATTACGCAGCATGTTTCAGACCCACTCTAATAGTTTAATAAGGGATTAGTCCAATTATTTTTTCCAGACATATTCAGTCTATAAACCATCCTTTGCTTTCATAGCTGTTTTCTTTCTCTGTTACCATTTCACCAAGCGGTCAGCAGAAATAGGTTTGGGTGATATGGTTGAAATAAATGTCACAATATTCAATATTTATGTCGATAAGTAAGACAAAATTTACAGAATGACTTAAAACAATCATGTAAAATAATGACTTGACTTTGAGGGCAATGTTCCACTGTTGTTGATTAAATCAGAAACAACTCATCACATGTCAAACAATCAATACCACAATTCTGCTCAGTGTTTAATTGTCAGAATTAAACACTGTTTCATTTCTGCAGGTCCATTAAATTGACCACTCTGATAAAGTTGTCGGTTTTAGTCCAGCTATAGATGTGTAGGTATCAGTGCAGGTGTTATGCAAGAAACAAGAAATTGCTGTACTGAAAGTGAAGAAACTTCAAAACGGTGTTGTCGTTTTTGCCTCCAAAGAGACAATGTTTTTGTTTGGTTTGTTTAACTGTAACCCCCTAACCCATCAATACCAGATTCCAGTATCAAGTGTCATACTGTAGGCTACTTCAAATGCTCAATTTGTACAACAAAACCACAACATATTCTTCTGAAGCCAATCAAATCATGTTATAAAACCAGTTATTTAAGTACAAATGAATCTAAAGACACTGTAAAACACTTACCATGAGTTGCACAGGTGACCAAGCTGACAGGTAGAAACAGAAAAGCCAGCCCTAGCAGTTGGGCCACCATGGTATCATGATGAGCCTGAGTCTAACAACCTCTTCAATCCCAAAAATGTAGAAGAGATGATCAAACGTTTTCACCACAAAAACCGGTTCCCCTTATATGGCCTAGGTCACGTATGTCTCTCTCTGCACTGCAGGAGTTTGTTAGAGAATCCAGTTGCCGGCACTGACTTCATTAGACCGAGAGTAGGAAGGGACGGACGGTCACTAAACTGATTTGGGCTCAATTATTCATGTGTTGTTCCTTTCTCTCCGTCCCTCCATCCCTCTTTCTTTCTCCCGCAGGGTTAGAATAACACGGTCATACTGAGCTCATCTATTTTACATGAGAGACTCATGAGTGGCCAGGTTAGTCTTTCGCTCACACTCACGCAAACACTGGTGATATCCAGGGTCTCAACATGAACATTCCTCCACACAGGACTTCAATTTGTGCTGTCAACGATGAAAAAACACAAATCATTGAGAGTCTCTCAAAGGTTTTGCTGTGATGGAGTTATTTTCATATGTGTGGTGGGGAATTGTATTTTGTCATCGTTCTCATCTTGTTGAAGCTGTGATGTGTGAAACTTAAAAACACTGATGAATCCCTCATGGAGATATAAAGCCAGCCTTACAGTAGAAGCACACAATAAAAATAGGGATTAAAGGATTTATATCTTCTTACTTTCTTTGCCCTTTGGTTGTTTCAGTATGAGCTTAAGGACAAAAAAAACGGTGCATGCTTCACAAACCATTTCAAACTCATTCTGGTGGTGAGGAGACTGCAAAGACATTCTTTCGTGTAGCCAAAGCGAGATAAGAAGATATTTCCCTCTGCTTCCAGTCGTCTTGGGCGAGTTGTAAAATTACAAGCTCCAGATTTTAATTTCAGAGGTCATGTGGGGACCAGAGAGCAGAGTAAACTCTACTGATGAGATTAGGATTAAAATAGATTTAGAATTCTGGCATCTTGTAGCGATGCTCTGGGTTTCCTCACAACATGCTGTGATCCCAGCCCTTTGCAGGCCGCAATTTAAAGATGTAAAAAAAAACTGCAGTGTTCAGTGTAATGAGATGCTGATCCTGCACTTGCACACAATCTCATCTCTGGAACGCTCATTCTGAGTTTTTTAAAGATGAGCAGTAATTTTATGTTTGAGAAGCAGTTTCAGAAGGGAGAAGGAGAAGGAGGAGAGACCGTGTGAGTGGAACCGTGAGTGTGTAATGTGAGAGGTTTGTCATGAATGAATGAACAAAGGACGGAGATCAGTTTCCCCTCGACTGGCAGTGATGAGGACTGGGGGCCACAGTCTCCTCCATGTCCATACAAAAACAAACAATCAAGTGAAACGCCATGGAGAACCTTTATCATTCAGTAGAGCGTATATCACCCTAACTGTCCCCCCTTATGAAACCACATTTAACTTCACGAGAGCTTTTTCTCTCATGGCAGCTTCCTACTGTGGCAACAAGAACCTAAAATATGCCTTAAAGCTCTGTGAGACTGAAGGGAACTGAACAGTTAGTTGACTCTTTCACACACACAAGTCAAATAATCCAATGTTAATTTAAAAGCTATTGATTATATTTGAGGTTCTCTGAAACTCCCATATTAGCGTGTACACTTTGTGAAGAATAGTCAAACTTAGGAAATAAAATAAATAAAAATATGATCTCGTTAATTCCACTTCTTGAGAGTCAAAGTCACTGTTTCTTATGTATCATATTAAACTGCAACAATAAACAGCCTTTAATGGACTCAAGGAGGATGCTGTTCCTCACTAATTATTGGTTTGTAAGTTGTAACCATGAGACATCAGTAATATTTCACCTCCATATTCTAGTTAGTCCAAGAGTCAAACTTCCTTCGTCTTGTCTCCAGCAGGGATCAGCCGTCCTGTCGTCTCTGATTGTTTTTACAGTGACGACTGTCAGCTGACACATGATCCTGTTATTGTTGAGACAGAACTAAACAGAAGTAATTGGCTAAAGCTGTAAAGGTTTAGGCCAGTGATCGTACGTGTGTAGTGGGGGGAAGGGGACATATCAATCAAACTGAAAATGGCCACTCGCCTCTTTTACTTCAGCCTACAATGTTTTTATATACACTATGTGTGTCATGTTCTCCTGACGTTGTTCAATAGTTATCTGATCTGGTCTTGACGTGCACTTAAAAAGTGAACTGGACCTACAATGTATCCCAGCACTGCAGAGAGGGAAGCTTATTATGTCAGAGGTGATGACTTTGGGTCTCTGCCAATAACCATTGTGTTATTAGCAAATGGTTTAAGTGCTTATTCAGCGATTTTCATTATTTGCCCAAGTGACTGCAAGAGTGAAGAAGATTGTCAGAGCTGACTTAGGTTAATATACAGAGATAGTGTCACAGCTAAGATAATTTGTTAGAACAAATAAGTCATATCAATAATCATACATTATTTAAAAAAACACATTTTCAGAAGAAATACAATTGATTTAAATAATTACATCCAGTTATCCAGAAACACATTTTGAGGGATTTTGTCTCTTGCAACTTTTAAGTATCGAACATATTTCTTTAAGTATTTGATAAAAACAACGTATCCGGTATTTATTTTAACAGTGTCCTACTTCCTACATGTGCTGGAAGTGGTTGACCAATCATAACAGAGTGGGCCAGCTGGCCAATCAGAGCAGACTGGGGCCTTAAAGAGGCAGAAAACCAAGTGTTTCAGACAGAGGCTGAGAAGAGGAGCTGCAGTAATGGACAGTCTGTGTTTTCTGAACCTTAGAGCATTCAACCCTTTCAAGTAACAGCCTAAATTAAAATTCTCAGTCGAGTGTACACCACTGATACAAGTTCACATGATAACTTTTATTTATAGCAAATGCTAAAAATTCACGGTTCATTCAACAGCCAGTGCCAATGAATACTAAAATCCACAGATACCACAAATAAAAACATCAACGTCATAGATCTCAAAAATGTCTTCTGTAAATAAAAAATGTTGTTTTCTTTGCAAAGAAAAACATAAATCATACAAAATACAAGCACAGTAAAAGTATAACATGAGGACAGAAGGTACAACCAGAAGATGAGATCTGGGATTGTCAGAGTGCACAACACAGCTAGGATACAGAGAAAGTTGACTTTAGAGATAGAGGAGGAAACCATAATAAGTTTTTGTTATTTGTTGTTTTGTTTTTTTTACAAAATGATAGAAAGGAGGATAAAGTACAGAATCAGTCACATCAAGAGATAATCCCATACATTCTGTTTAAAGTTTTTTTTCATTCATAAATAATACATCCATGCAATATATTGCATATTCATTCCACAGAAAAGTAAAATCCTCTTTCTCTAACCTAAAACATGGTTCAACAATCTTCCCTTTTCAAAGATTAGATGCCACAGTAAAAGACAGGACAAAAGAGAAAATGCTTCAAAACAAAAGCATCATTGTCTTTTTGAGTTCCAGAGCCGTCCACAACGGTGCATACAAGTGCAGAGACAACTCCTGACAGTCCAGGGTTCAACATACATCTCCAACCTCCTCCTCCTTGGCAAGGTTTGGGTTTGAATCGGGTCGTTTCATCTGAGCTCACTGCAGAGGTTTGAGTTTGTGACGAGGTGCTGGTTCAGACGTACTGCTCTTTAGGAAAAGTGTATGCCGCCACTCCCGGGGGAGGAGAAGACAGGCCCGTTACAGAGGGGTATTTAAAGATGGCCATGGTGTGTGAGGGAGGAGAGAAGGTGTTTTTCGACGTGTCGGTGCTGCTGCTGCTGGTCGTGGTGGTGGGTTGTGAGGAGTGGTAGGGGTGCTGGGGCAGAAACGACAGAGGGGGGTTGATGGGAGGGGAGTAGGGCTCGGGGTAGTCCTCCTTGTTACAGGCCAGTCTGTAGCTCACATAATCTGCTGTGTTAGGAAGCTCTTCATAAAACCGTCCTGAATGCTGTGGAGACATGAGAGTTGTACGTTAAAGCTCAAAATTAATACAATACATTTACACATATAGTTTTACACAGGCTTCCCTGCATCACCTTCCGTTGGCACGAAATGCTGCGAGGATTATTACTGGTTTAAGAAAACATGGCTGCCTAAAACTGATTGTAGCCTCGCTGCATCGGCTTCTTGTTTGTTTTCGCTTTTATCCTAAAATTGTATTGATGACTTTTATCGCTTTACACAACCAAGCATCTGTGTATATCCAGGATTTACTAACTCCTTATGAGCCTGCACGCCATCTTAGATCAACTGATAGTCTTCTGGTAAATCCCAGTTGGTGACTAAAGGATAAAGTACAGGCCCCCAAACTCTGAAATCTACTTCCCAGCTGAGATCAGAAATGTAACATCTATTACTGCTTTTAAATCCCTTCATAGAATGTTCTTCTATTTCGTTTCTGGATGAATTTCAATATATTCTATTTACTTACTTTTTTTTTTGTTGTTTATGTTTATACATGTGTTTATGTGTTATCCTATTGTGAAGCACCTTTGTAACTTTGTTAAGAAAAGATTAAAAGCTTATTGTTATGATCACATTATTATTAGAGTTTCTGAGCTTGTAGCAGTACTACAGAGGGATGTTTGGTCCCCTAGTGTTTTTTTCTCATCATGCTCATGAGGATGAGCTCATCTGTGACACAATAAACTTTCCTGCCAAAGGTTTTAATGCTTTTTCACTGACCTACGGTTTGCTGTTTCTGTATCAAGAAATGCAGCAATTTGCCAACAAAGATAGGGAAATAAAACTACATGCAAGTAAACATAGATGTATATACTACAGGTTTCAAAATGTTCATAATAATGCATTCGACACAATTGACACATTGACACATGATGCATTTTGGTGAGGAAACTAAATATAACAGAAACTTCACACTGTAATATTATGGATGAAGACTGATGTAGAGTAGAGACTACTTGCAATTTGTGAAGTGATGCATTGTAATGGCTTCTTTTGTTTGTGACAAAAACTTTTGAGAAGAGCTGAAGGGAGAGGGTGAAGTGTTGTTTTCTGTAGCAGCTGCTTCATGTATTATTCAGCATCAGCTGCCAATGACTCTACTATTACCAGCCAGCATTAATTACATTGAAAACTATATTATTATACGACCATTATAATTCACACTCAAATATAACAGGTAGTGTGGAACTGCCATCACAAATTATAAAAATCTGAGGGAAAATATTTTTCACAGCTGTATATGAATTATAGATACAAGACACTGTACCTGGATATCGTCTCCTGGTCTTTTCCTTATCGGCTGGGACGGTTTTCTGGACGGAGAATCATTTCTGATCAAGGAGGAAAACAGAATAAAAGATGGATGATGAGGATGGTAGTGAAGGACACAAACCATAATGGGACAAAGAGCAGGTGAAACAGAGGGAAGAAAAGATAATGTGGTGTTTACATACGAGGAGTTGTCCTTTCTACTTCTGATTTTGAGCACCAGGACTGTGATAGTGATGCCCATGAGCACTCCAGCAGCCAGCAACAAGGCGATGACACTGATGACATCACCTGTTGCTATCTGCGGTAGAGGCTTTTCTGCAGAGAAAGACACAGTAATAAAGGTTCAAACATACACGTATACTTTTTAGAGTCATGCAAGAAAAATAGGAGCATAAAGAAAAGTATAACACAAAGCAACAGCAGGATCAGATGAAGTTATATTGGGAGGAATACTTGTTCACTTATTAATTTACTCTTATCATCAAAACAAATGACCCCAGAGCATAAGTGAACGTACCTATGACGCTGACCTCCACAGAGCCCGATCGTGTCCCGATGCTGTTGGTGGCGTCACACACGTATGTACCTTGCAGGTCGTATGTGACCGGCCCCTTAAAGCTGAGGACGTTGTCACGGATCTCAGCACTGTTCGGTATGGAGCCATTAATCCTGCAGAACACAGAATATTACACTAAAATAATCTGGAAACACATTGTGAAACAAATTCTCTACCTGCACACATCATTAACAGCCTCAGACACCAACGTGGTGAAGGTAAGAAACATTGAATTTAGCATCGTGTGCAGGAGAAACGTGTGACACTTCTACATTTCACTGTGTGTTCTAAAAAGTAAGAAATAGCAAATGAGTTACAGAGAGTTGTACTCACAATTTCCACTGATACAGAGAGACGGTTGGGTTGGCATCAGCATTGCAGCTCAGCTGGACGTTCTCTCGGTTTAGATACCAGTTTCCATCAAAGCCGTCCACTGAAACATCTGGCTCATCTGGTAAACACACAAATGTAAAATTAATTTTGATTCAGAGACTGTGGAGTTATGAGGCTATTGTTACGAATGAGCGAGACTCACACTGGATATCGAGGGTGACACTGTCAGTATAGACTTCCTCGTTGTAGCTGGTGACACAGGTGAGCGTCTCCTTGTGTGTTTCTTTGCTTGGCACCAAAATGTAGTCACTCTGAACAGTGAACGTCCCGTCTGAGTTCCTGTACTCTCGAGTGGTCGCCTCTCCCGGCACCTTCGTCTCCCAACTGCTCACACCCACGAGGAACCAATCAAACACAGATGTAGATAGATACTGTAAATGTGTGAACTCTAAATAAAAGGCAAGGGTTTCCTTAATGGGTGTGTAGAAGAAGAAGAAGCAGAAGATTTAAAATTCAATAAGACAAAAGCGTAGTGGTGGGAAAAAACGTCTATGACAGTGTAGCAATGCTAACCATAATAAAGGGAGGGCTAAACACTCCTCATCTCTAAATCACACACACACACACACACACACACACACACACACACACACACACACACACCTAATGACACCCGGTGGTTTTCCATTGGCAGAGATGCAGGTGGCCACAGGTGTTTTCAGATTGGACGAACGAGCCACCAGCGTCGGGGTGGACAGACTCATCTGAGTTGTCGGGCGAACTGAGGGAATTAAAATGAACAGAGATGATCAGACACGAGAAGGCGTTTGGTTGATTTAAAGCCCGTCCAGGGTGCGGACAGGTAAAAGCTGGTACTTTAGCTTGACAGTAAATATAAAGAGCAGTTAACTCAACAATAAATCTTGCATTTGCACAAAACTACACATTTCCTAAAAAAATCCTGTGAAAAGAAGATTTTACAGAACATCATTATTATTCAAAATGAAGTATCAAATAAAAAGATTAAGACTTCAAAAATGTTGGATCATTTTCTATGTGAAATGCAAAGACAGCATTCAGCAATAAATTAGCTTTTTTATTACTCAAAATCATAAACAGAATATGGTATTTTGGTATGGTATTAAGTTTGTGGAAGTTCAATATTGACCATGGAAAGAGTTAATTGTCTATATCTAACAGTAATAAATCAGATAGGAACCACTTAATCCAAACAAGGCTTATACATCGAACCAGCAAGTTGGTCAATAGTGAAAGGGAAGACAGGAAACATGGGGTGAGAGAGTGGGGTGTGTGACAAACAACCACACAGGCTGGAATCAAACTGTGGGCGCTGCAGTTGTGTGACCCCTCACTACAGGAGCGCACTTTGACTGTGTCTCAATTCAGGAGCTGCATCCCTCAGTCTACGCAGTCTACCCAGCCCATGAGGACCGCTTTCTTCAGAGGCCGAACAGGATGAACCAAAATAAGACGGTCTGGTCTACAGAGGCTTTCCCTGCTCGGCGTCACTGGCTTGTCCTGTCCTTATTGCTGTTGCCTAGCAACAGATATGAAGTTGGACATGCCGAGAAAAGATGAAAGTCCCCTGGTGTGTACCATTTGCTGTGCAATTGAGTTTAAGCGTGATACTCAAGCATTGGACGTCTCGTTGTTTGCTGGCACAATTACCACATTACTATTGTAGCCTTTGTTGCTTGGGGATGGAAGGATGCATTTGTTGGCCACAACCAAATAAATGCAAACAACAGCTGTAACCTGGGCTTTGCAGCTCAGGTTAGCTCAGTCCTTCTCTCTCAGTCTCTCCTCGTGTTTGTCTCTCGAGTTTCTGCTGCTGCCTTTTTAATCCAGAGAGAGCTAATTGGTCAATTACTCTCAACTCTCCCTGGTTCACCTGGAGGTGCTCACTGATGCACCTCCACAATATGCTGTACTAATAAACATAACAAATCCTAATATTCAACAACCTCTGCTCAGATCGTCACACACGTGTGTCTTACCGTAGACTGTGAGGTTCACAGTGTTCTCTCTGTTCCCTGCGGGAAACGTGGTGTATTCGCAGATGTAGCTGGACTCGTCAGTGAGGCGGAGCGAGGAGAAGCTGATGGTGGTGTCTTCAAGGGTCGGAGTGCGTCGCCTCACTGCCGCATTCTTGAAGGTGACACGGTCCCTGTAGGGCGGGGCCACGGACACACCCAGGGAGGGGTTGGCGATCGCCACATTCTGCTTGGTGCCATTCACCAGTTTCTGCCATGTTACCTAAGATGGACCCAATGTAAGTTAATGAGGGGGTAAGAAAAAATTTGACTTTATACGAAAAAAGACAACCTCAACTTTTATTTCTATAAAATGTATTGAAACAGGAGTTCACTAAGGCTTGAAATGTTGAGTAGAGACTCATTTTAGATTGAGGACTGTCTTAAAAAACAGTAAAATGTGCGTGCTAGAATCAAGTGTTATAAATTATATTATATTCAAATGCTTAAGTCAAAGTATCATTTCCGCATCACTGTCACTTTCAGAACAAATTCCCGAAGCCTTTTTCACACAGTGACACATGTAAAACCACCATTAATAATCCAGTTTAATACGCAATGCAAAATCCGGTTTCTGATGCAAAAATATAGCTAAATTAAATGAATCACTGGATGTATAAGAACGTAGGTTCAACAGATTACTTAAGCGCAGATAAACACATGGACAGGGTTTATGATGAAATATGGAATCTGTGCTCTGAGTTTCTATAGTATCATCGGATTTGGGAGTTTTTGTATTTAATGTCAAGTTATCCATATGTTCAAGAGGACAACTGAATACCTGTGAGATTTTGACAGGGGGGAAGCTGTTGATGAACCGACAGCGGAGATCCACCTTTGACCCGACATACCCCGCCTTCCCATCATCCATCTCCACAGTCTGGCTTTTTATTCCTGAGGGAGAAACGTGAGTGTTAAAGACATGAAAACACGCTCACCTAAACTGGGCACACTTACAAATACGCATACACACACGTTGGCAGCATCAGACTGGCACGCTCTAAGCTGTTCACAGTCAGCGCAGCACGTTGAGCCTATAAAGTGAGCTAAGCTGTCAAAGATGGTACATTTTAGCAGCTGAGGTCAAAGGTCATGGATTAGAGTGAGGTATAAATAAGCACGATTTGTTTGGTTACTGCTCCCACTGACTTACTGATCCCCTTCAACCAATCCACCGCCGAGCCACAACCGCTTCCTGAATGTACACGAGTCTCGTGTGTGTCTGTCAGCTAAATTGAAAGGTAGCATCATACTCAATCTGACAGGTTCACAGATATTCTCAATATCCCTCATTCAACATCAGTCAGTGACAATCAGCCATCTTTGAATACATCTCATCTTTCCATTAATATCTTTTACAAACTTTTTTTACAAAAGAAATTGTTTATTTTATGGTTATTCCCTTTGAAAACCCTTTACCTCTATAATGTGGCAGAACATGAATACATATGTTTGAAATATTGTGCTTGAAAAAACAACAGATACGATAAGTCAGAGTTCGTCCTGCGGCCAAATAGTTCCATGTTATTGATGGAGTATTGATCAGTCCATTAGTGTTCTAGTCTCTGACATCAAAACTACAGCTGACCCCTCTGACAAGAGTGGCTCAGCTTTGTTAGAGTTTCCTCTCGAAATGTGCACTTATCTTCTTACATCTGGCTATCTATTAGCATTAGATTCAATTATTTAAAGTCAGGACAAAACAATATCTTACAATCTTCTTTAAAAGAACAAGTTGGAAACAGAGACAGAGGAGAAGTCTGCAAAAACACACTTTGTTATGATAGAAAGAGCAAGAGTTCATCTAGTGTCAGATCTGTAGACTGTGGGGGTGTGGAAAGGGTCTTAGCATCTAATGTAAGAAATTGCATCATCATACTGGATGACATTTAAAAAATTCTTCAACAATAACCCAAATAAAGGTCAAGCACAGGAAGTCTCTGTACGAGAATAGAGAGGCAATCAGCCCTGAAATACAGTGAAGAATCGAGGTCATATGCCTGTAAAGAGATGAATTGATCTTAATTTAAATCAACAAAAATTACCTCACAAGGCTGTACATAAGGCTTATTAAGTTCAATGAATGAAAGCTATACTTGTTATACTTGAAGCTGTTTTAAAGTGTGGGTGAGAGTACAGTTTATATATTCAATTTAATTCAATTTGTATAGCGCCAAATCATAATATACATTATCTCAAGGCACTTTACACAGGAGGTCAAGACCTTAAGAATCATAGAGAAACCCAACAGTTCCCACAATGAGCAAGCACTTTGGTGACTGTGGAGAGAAAAAACTCCCTCATTAACTGGAAGAAACCTCTGGCAGGACCAGACTAGACCGGATGGGGTGAGCAGAGAAAATGTTGAGTGGAGGAGAGATGGATGGAAAAGAGGGGAGAGAAGAGAGAGAGATAGAGGGGAGGGGGAGAGAGAGGAGAGAGAGACCAGGAACAGTTGTGCACCATCAGGTTTCAGCTCTGACTAGTTATAATGAAATAAATAAAAGTGTAAATATGTTATTAATGATAGCAACAACAATTATATATATATATATATATATATACACATATATATATAACATTGTATAGACAATACCGTATTCTCTGAAGCTTAAGTGTCACTGCACTTTTAAAACTGCACAAGGTCACTTAAGACCTGCAAAATTTCAGAGAATGTTTTGACAATTACATTGGTTAAATTGAGGTACAAATTCAGTGTCTTATTCAAAATCACAAAAACATAAATTTGACTGATGAAAGACAGAATCTTGTGCTTTGTTTAAAGTTGATTTATGATACACATATAGAGCACGGATTCACATTGGTAACAAACAGCATGTTACATTATAAGTACGTTTCTTTTTACCTGCAAGATGAATATAAAAAAACACAAAAGCCTCAATTAGATGAAGAGTATATTATTCCTATATTTGTTTGGTCCTGTTTTTCAATATAAATCCAAGAAAAAATAATTCAATATGCAGATATTTGGTATATGGTGTGTTTTTGTATGTTCTATAAATATAAACATGCATATAAAAGCTTGAAAACACCTTTATGTTCCTCCACCTGCACTGCTGACATCCACAGGTTTTATAGTTTTGTACTGGAGTGGGATTTTATAACCCATTGTGTGTTTGTGTGGGTCAGTGGGAGGGGAGAAGGTCAGCAGTGGGAATAGATTACAGCATTTAGGATATTAAACCGCATCTGCATCAGAGACTCTGTGGTCCATTTGATGGTGTACATATACGCAGCTCACAATTACAAAATGTTTTAGCCGGAAATATTGTGGATTTAACCATCACAAATTTGTTTGTGCATTTTTAAGCTTCTGTTACAGACGAAGAACCCTTGGTTTAATGTTATGTGAATGTTCTGTGATTAACTGAGGCTCAGTTTCATCAGCTTTTACCATCTCATTTTAAAGTCAAA
This sequence comes from Hippoglossus stenolepis, assembly GCF_022539355.2. Classification (NCBI taxonomy): domain Eukaryota; kingdom Metazoa; phylum Chordata; class Actinopteri; order Pleuronectiformes; family Pleuronectidae; genus Hippoglossus; species Hippoglossus stenolepis. Next base: position 12,391,994 of record NC_061497.1, read on the forward strand.
CACTCTGAACTCCACTGACCTTATTATGGTAGATTGATATCAGGATTTTGATTATGGCCATGTTCCGTATGCATTGTATTCATCTGTGAGAGGATAATTTACTGTATCTCTGATGGATGAAATGTATGAGACCTGTCTTAAAGGAGCAGGTTGACATTTTAAGAAATTTGTCTGTACAATAACTGATTCATAGCTACTTCCTGTTTACACCAGCACATGCATGAGTGATATGTGTTTTCAGGTGTGTTAGTACAGGCTGAGTTTATTTCTGATACAGAACTTAAAATATTGTCTGGTTTGAGATCTTTGATCTTTGTTTTAAAATGGACTTGTTGTGGACATCAGTAAATACAGGAAGAGCTCACGAGCAAGTCAGTTTGTAATTTCAGCCCTGTCTTCTAATGGAAGTGTTGATGGTTTAGGTCTATTTTGTTCATTTAATTTGATCATTTTTCACTTCATTTGTTTATTTTTGGGGGCCTCTCTGTAACCCAGGATGACAGAACCTAGAGTAAAGTCAGAAGAGGATTATACACCACATGTGTTAATACTGAGTCAGTAGACTTAGGATGCCAGATAGATAGGAGGACATGAGGACATTCACTGACTTTCTTCGAGAGAGATAGAGAAGACACGACAATGGTTTGGTGAGATGAGCCAGGGTTTACATACATTTGTCCAACAGAGAAGCTCCACGTGAAAAGTAATTTCAAGATTTTACTGGAGTTTATAATACTCCTCAGATTTGATGGCAACACAACTGCTGACTTCTTAACTTTCTGTACGGCTCATCAGCCTGGTTTCCCTGATGCATCCAGTAATGAGAATAAATACTTCAGCTTAAGACATAATTTGTCTCCAGACAAAAAATGATTCTGTCCCCCTGAAAGATTTCCTTCACAATGAGGAGATAAAGTACCTTTCAATGAATTAAACACATTTCTTTGGCTTTGTTCTGACCCGGTATTAACATACTTCTCAAATGATCCAATCACAAGCAGACAGCTCTGAGTTCATCAGTTCACGTCTGGCATTAGCATGTGTCTCCTCATGTGTCTCGAGCGACCAGGGCCCAGGATGTATTTGGGTTCCACAGCAAAAAGAATGTGGCCGTATGTGTCCCACACCACCTCTGGATGTAGTCTGAGTGATCGGATCTCAAATGGGTCAATAATTTTTAATTGTGTTCACACCTGAACTTACAGCTGTCCACATGTGAAGTTAAAACCAAATCTAAACGGGACTTTTCTCTAAAGACCACCCATCAAAGTCACATACACAATACTCTGAAGCTACATTCGCACCAATACATTTGGATTTTAAAATGTATTGGTGCGGATGTGGTCCTAACACAGGACCGGAGTTTACACACTAAAACGGGCCAGCAGCGTTTCCAGAACGTTCAATTTTAGAGACACCAAAACTCCGGAGTAGTGTGGTCGCAGGTGTAAATGTAGCAAAAGTGATGTATTTGAAAACTAACAGGTTTTAGTGTAGATGTGGCCTGAGAGTCGTCCCCCTACTGAGCTCTGTAGCTGAGCTGATTAGGGGCTTTAGGTGGAGGCAGAGCAGAAAGAGAGCCCACAGCTGACACACACACACACACACGTTTATATCTCGTTTGCCCACCTTCCTCTTTTCTGCTGGGTCCATTCACATTCTTCTTTTGTTTAGACTATAGGAAATGACCTCAGCAGTCGTCCGGACAAAAATACATAAACAGCAGCACACAGGCAAGAGACGATCATGGGAACGTAACAAAACAATGGCAATATTGTTTCACACTTGAATGTTCAGCATGTAGGAACAGCAAGGGCATCACAGCATGCTGCTGGGCTTTTTGTTTATATACTGAAAAGGATATCCTCCATCTTTCTTCATTAAGTGAATCTATTTTCAGCCTTTTCTTGTCTCTCTGTGAGGGCAATGGAGAGACAGTGGCAGGTGTTTCTGGTTATTATGAAAAAATATGGGAGAAACACGTGTGTAATGTTAAATGTAATGTCATTCACGTACACTCTCTGATTGCTGTTTCACATTTCAGCACACAACAATGAAATGTAAGTTAGATGCAGCAATAACAATGAACAAAAAATAAGACAGACATCCCAATATACACCGAATCAGAATGAAACAGATATGTCATAAAATCCTAAATAATTTTTTTGTCATATAAATGATTGAATCTGAGCGATAACCTAAAAGACACATTAAAGGTGCTATGTGTAAGTATTTTAGTTTAAAATATTCAAATTAAAATGATCTTAAACTATCGACAAAATGTGAAGAAATAACAGTTTTGACATTACATCAAAGATGTACATGTATTGTGTCACACAGATATTTACTGAAGTTAGCATGTTAACTGCCCCTGGCCTGTTTCGTCTTATAATATAACTTTGTACCTCAAGAGGAGATAGTGTGACATGATAGCGTCCAACATGAGAGGACGAAGAAGCAGCACGGCCCAGAGGAAAAGAAGTGATATCACTATTTCCTCGAGATTGGTGAACGAGTTTAGTTGTAAATACTAAGTTTTGCTATGTAGCATCAGCAAACACACATTTAAAACAATCCAGAAGTCACTCAAAACCACAAACATTAACCTGTAGGATTCACTAGGTGAATCCTCTGGGGACCATGAATGTATGACAAAAATTGTAAAGACCAATCTAAAATGATACCTATTTAAATAAATGTAAGGGCTCTATTCAAACAATCTACAATGTGTTGTTTTTTCTTTTTTTATATTACTACATCAGACGCATAGTTCAAAGGGTTGTCCTTAATTATATATGGTCTTTATGTTATAAACCCTTCAGAATGCCATCACCAATTCCCTTTAAAACCCAGGTGCACTTTCGCCTTGGTGGATTGCCAATATAAATGGGATTAGTGTGTCAACAATGCATTTGACCACACTCATGGGATTAGGTGCATTTGCTATTCAAACAGCGTGGGCACTGCACACACAATGACAACTGCATTGTTCTGACACTATACGACTTCATACATCACACTGCTTTGTGCTGTGTTCGAGAAAAGGCTCCTCACACATTAAGGTTCATAAAAACTACATAACATCAGCAGCCATAAGCAGCAATGACATTCGCCATTACTGTTAAAATGGACGTCTTAACAGACCATTCATGCATGCAGTATGTGTCCAGATTAAAAATATGAAGGTGACATCCTTGTCTGCAGTGATGCTGTTAATACAAATCATCACATTACACTGCAATGTTCCATGCCCCATCAAACCACATCTACCTCCAGCCTCCCTCACTTGCCTACCAGACGGCTACAGATACAGAGAAAAAACCTCTGACCTCATGCAACAGACGAGAAAATGAAAAACACAGAGAGAAAGAGTAGACGACAGATTAACTGTTTAATCTTTAGGCCATCAAATCTGTGATTGATCTGGGATTACACTGTGTATTTGTGTCTTTGGCCTTGTGACTTACAATGTAGGGAAACCTTAGGCAGAATGAAGACCGAGCGAAAAAACACACAATGGTCAAACTAAAGACTCATGTGTGATATGATTACTCTACACCACTACCTGCAACTTGACTCTTCAAATATTTGTACATTTTACATGGTATCTCTCAACAGATTGCGTAGCATCACAGCAAACCAGCAACTTCACCAAAGATGAACTCTGACATTTGGATATCCACTTTACCAAATGATATGCACTGCTGCCCATTTTTTCCTGATTGGAATTGAGAACTCTTCTTCTCCCCTCGTTTTTTCCCTCCCTAAATTGATTGTAATCTCTCATTGTTTATGACTGGTATCTGTGCAGACACACACACGCGCATGCATGCATGTAGATGTGTGCATGTTTGTGTGGGTGTGTAATCTCTGTGACACTACAGGAACCCGGAGTGTGTGTTTGGCCGGTGTTCAGCGGGCAGCTCACAGGATTACGATGACTGTTACTGCTGCATCTGTGTTTTTGGACATGAAGGGAGAATATAAAAGATGGAGAGAAATTAAGAAAGAAGTCTGTGGAGGACGATCAACTGGCCGAGAGAAGAGGAGAAGGGGGAAATGGGGCTTCAAATGAGCCGACTATGGTGCAAAAAGGAGAATGACTCAAAATGGAGGGGGGGTAGAAGGGCTGTGTGTTTGTCCTGGATTATTTCTGTGGAGCAGCGTCTGTGTGTTCCAGCTGTGGACGGTGGATTATGCTAAAATTCATGAGGATGTCTGTCTGTCGGCCTTGTCTGTGTCTTTCTGCAGAGAACTTTTCTATGCAGGGGGAAAAACATATTAGTGACTCTCCGTGACAGCACCCTCATCAATTTGGTGGCAACCTCACAAGGAGCTGCCAGCCCTGAGGAGCCACTCTGAGTAGGAGAAGACAGACACGCTGCAGCAACAGTCAGCCGGCTGATGGGACTTGGCAGCGATCATGTTGTTACACTCTTGCTGCTCCCTGTGCAGCTCTAATCCACTGGTCTGTCCTTCAACATGACAATCCTACACACATGGTGCGACCTCACACTCGCTAATAACACATACACACATGTATTGCACACCAGCAAATTACTGCTCAACTGGCCAACGGGGGGGTTACCACAGACTGAATGAAAAAAGCAATCACAGCAGATGCAGCAGCTGAACACTTCCGTATGCCGTATACCACCCCTGCCCCACCCCCCTTGTAATACACAGCTACAACTCTGATGCCAGCTGCATGTTTGGCCCCCAGCTTAGTGTGATTACACCAATGCACCTGTTACTATGAGGCAAGAGTTAGACACACAGAACTCTGCAAGATGTGCGGAGGCCATCTGCAGGAGCAGCCGCAGACGAGGTTATTCAGAGTGGAGTTGGGACCAACTGAAAAATACACACCAGTCTGCTGAAGCTGTCTAATTTGCATTGATCAAGAATAACGTTGTTTAGTTTCAGAGAGTAAATCATTTCGATATGCAGATGAAAATGATTAGAACTGACACTAACATACTGAGCATCAAATACAACATCAAACATTAGTGAAAACAAGAAAATCCCTGAAGCTATAGAATAAATCACATGAAGAATAAACTTAATTTTGAAAATGTATAATAACGGTTTTATAAGTTGTTATTAATCCCTTCAGTGATAGTGTATATTAAACCATTTACTGATGAGGAACACATCAGTTGTTAGCTTTTAAGCATTTTGCTTGCCACCTAGTGGTTGGCTGCAGTATGGATCATAAATCAAGTCTCCATGTTAGCGGTATGGACATGGACCAGAGTAAGAAGTAAAATAAAAAAAATATTTTTTTAGGTTGTTCTTATCACATTGATATTTGTTCAAATGTAATTTTTTCTGATAAGTTTGGTTTTAATTAGTTATAAAAACAGGGTTAAATGTCATGATTGACAGCTGAGACTAATAGTGATTGGATGAACGAGTGTATTGACAAGACCTCGTTACCACGACTCATCACCTAAAAGCTACAGCGCAGACTCTGGATCCAAATGTGCAAGATGGTGGCATTCGTATCTAGAATATTTCAACTTAAAATATGGATAATGGGAGGAGGTGCAAACACATTGTCCATCTTAATATACAGTCTATATTTGTACCTTCAGATATGATTATCATGCAAAAGGATTTTCCACAAGCAGGTAACATACTTATTTCAATTTAAAATGGTTTATAAATATAAATAAAACATAAGTCAAATATTACCTCTGCAAAGGAGGTTAAGTTTTCAACCCTATCCATTTGTTTGTTAGTTAGTTTGTTCATTTCTGAGCAAGATTATACAAAAACAACAGAACAGAATTTCATGAAACTGTGGAAGAATGGTTTATAGCTCAGGGAAGAACCTATTAAATATTGATGATTGATGTGTACTGGTATCTGGAGGCAGATCCAGGAGAATTTAAGGAACGGATATCTATAAGTGGATTCATGCCAAAATTTGATGGGTTCCCTCTTAGCCCATCCTTAATTGTCCCATGTCACATCCTTCCAACAAGTTCCATGGAAATCTGTTCAGTAGTTTTTACATAATCCTGCTGACAAACAAACCAACAAACCGACAGAAGTGAAAACATAACCTCCTCGTTGGAGGTCATAAATGGATAATTAATGGGCCTGGAAATTGTTGTGGTGGGAGAAAACAAATGAAAGCACATCGTTTCTTAATTTGTGATCTCTAATTGCTTAATTTGTACTCTTATTTGTGTCCTTCCATTTTAGCAAATGTTGTTTTTATGAACTGAATGACTCGGCAGCCAAATCATTACACATTTTGTTGTGTAATATTGTTGTGTTGACTAAAACTTTCTTTGTGTGTTTTTTAGTCTAGTATGTTAGTATTTTTTTGTGTTATCTGTCCCAGCTTGCATTTTATATAGAAAACTTTCAACTTAAAATATGGATAATGGGAGGAGGTGCAAACACATTGTCCATCTTAATATACAGTCTATATTTGTACCTTCAGATATGATTATCATGCAAAAGGATTTTCCACAAGCAGGTAACATACTTATTTCAATTTAAAATGGTTTATAAATATAAATAAAACATAAGTCAAATATTACCTCTGCAAAGGAGGTTAAGTTTTCAACCCTATCCGTTTGTTTGTTAGTTAGTTTGTTCATTTCTGAGCAAGATTATACAAAAACAACAGAACAGAATTTCATGAAACTGTGGAAGAATGGTTTATAGCTCAGGGAAGAACCTATTAAATATTGATGATTGATGTGTACTGGTATCTGGAGGCAGATCCAGGAGAATTTAAGGAACGGATATCTATAAGTGTGTGAAATTTGGTGCAGCTTGATTGAATATAAGGGGACTGTTAGACCTTGGCGGAGGAATGCACTCTACTGAGTTCAGTTCTACTTCACTACTACTATTAATATACATAAAAGTAACTTATCAGAAAGTGGTGACCTTTTTATTTTTATTTTACCACATGTACTTTAATGAAGATAATGAAGATAGAGATATTGTGAAAATGAAGATAATAGAAGTAAACAGACTCATTGATCTTTGATTCATTACACATGCATATGCTACACATTACTCATCTAAAATAGATCAAATATTTTATGAATTTCAAATCACTCATGTAATATAATCTTTTATAAATTTATACTTTGAATTTAATTTACCTCCTAATGTCAGATATGTTTACTGAACAGTGAATATACAACATACTGGACCTGATCCTGATTCTGAATTGTTCTTTGGCACAGTTTTACTTTCAGTCTGTGCCCTGTGTCTGATCTCCTCGTGAGTGATCGGTAGCTATAGATTAGAAACAGATAAATCAACCATGTCCTGCTCCTGACATCACCAGACTCATCTTCGACCCGCCAGGCGCTAAGAAGAGAAGCAGAGCAGCCATACCTGGAACAACACAGGTTGTTATCAGGAATATCCACAGTCCAGTGTTTTCCATGCCCATGCCACCAGTGCCAGCTTCTCTGTGTGGTTCGATTCCCAGCGTGCACTTGTTTTCTACCTCCTGCCTCCCGGACTGAGTGCAGGTTGCAGGTTCAGCTCCAGCACCGTGAGTCCGCCTCCCCTCAGCGCTCCAAAAAACACACCGAGCTCCCGCTGACTCCGGATCCACAAACTGCACAAAAACAACAAATGTTTCTCAAACTTATCTCCCCGCCTGTTTGTGCGTGTGTGTCACTTTTTCTTTCTCCCGCTTTAAGTCCGACTCCCCGCCGACTGGTGACGGGGCTGCGGCAGCACTGTCCGGTTGAGGCTTGGCGGGGATAAAGCAGCTTAACGCGTGGGCAGATTATTTCAGAGAGAGCCTACCCCCCCCAGTTCAGTTCACTGTCATCCCTGTCAGTGTGTGAGGGCTCAGCTGGATGGTGTGCACATTTACAGAAAAACCAAAAGGCGCAGTCAACATGTTTTAAACGAGCAGACTCAATTAGGACACCAGACAGGGGCGTACATAAAGGAATCAGATCCCGTTGACCAGTGAAGGCCCCCCGTGCTGATCCATCATCCATTGATGAAACTGAGATTTGATCCCTGAGTTGATCTGAGTATGAATTAACTAAACTAGAATGGCACTCAGTCGAGAGCATACCTCCACCATGGACCAGCAGTCCAACCATATTTAAATTCACTAGATTTTAGATTCATACTTTATTCGGATCTGCACCCGATTGCGCACATTCAGGAATATCAGTGCCCGATTTTTTCATCAAGATCTATTAATTTCCCCCTGTGTAATCAGTAAACAATATTTAGGATCCACACCAACTAATTTGGTCTTCAAACAAACAAACAAATGCAGACGAAAACATAACCGCCTCGTCAGGGGTGACTAGAAAGGCCCAACAGTCCCCTAAAATTAAATCAAGCTGCACCAAATTGTTCATACTCATAGATATCAGTCCTCTAGCTAATGTTTTTCATTAAGATCCATGAATTATTCCCTGATAAAATGAAGGGGAAAAATGGATCTGGCCTTTGTCTGGATTCATGCCAAAATTTGATGGGTTCCCTCTTAGCCCATCCTTGATTGTCCCATGTTACATCCTTCCAACAAGTTCCATGGAAATCTGTTCAGTAGTTTTTACATAATCCTGCTGACAAACAAACCAACAAACCGACAGAAGTGAAAACATAACCTCCTCATTGGAGGTCATAAATGGATAATTAATGGGCCTGGAAATTGTTGTGGTGGGAGAAAACAAATGAAAGCACATCGTTTCTTAATTTGTGATCTAATATGTGATCTCTAATTGCTTAATTTGTACTCTTATTTGTGTCCTTCCATTTTAGCAAATGTTGTTTTTATGAACTGAATGACTCGGCAGCCAAATCATTACACATTTTGTTGTGTAATATTGTTGTGTTGACTAAAACTTTCTTTGTGTGTTTTTTAGTCTAGTATGTTAGTATTTTTTTGTGTTATCTGTCCCAGCTTGCATTTTATATAGAAAACTTCTTTTATTTTGTTTGCTGCCCGAACAGGAAGTGATATTTTGTCTCATTTGGACCATGTAAAAAATTATATAAATCAATTAAATGAAAATAAAGACATAGAAATGGTGATCTGATGCTTGTACACTTGGACGTGTACAGGGAGTTGTATAGTATAATGTTAGAACACACAAAAATATCCCACATGCATTTGATATACTAACAGACTGCTGAGATGACTTTTAATGGTTTGGCCTTGTCTAGATGTCCAGGGTGTTTTGCAGAGGAGGGAGGCTCAGGAGAGAAACCTTTTGTAGGCAGGTGAGAAATGAGTGAAACTTGAAAATGAGATCCGGAAGAAAGAGTGAGACAGTGTCTGATGATGAAAATGAACCAGGAAGATGATGTAGGAGGCATCGTGACAGAGAAATGTATTCACGATGGCATCAATTCAAAGGATTCAAAGGATTATTTGTCAACAAGCAGGTATGTGTAGTTGTATTCGTGTGAAATTAAGTTGGGATCCATAACCAGAGATCAAGAAAATGTGAATTTTGAAAACAACACCGATTTTTGGTGTTAATCAATTGTTTTTTTTCAAAGAACATACTGTAATTTTATGTTGTTTTACTCAATATTGTCAAGACAAACTGCTCACAGTGATTAGGCCTTTAGTCAGTATTCAATAACATGCTGTGCTCAAACCCTTTATTCCTTGCTTATCATTTCCTTGTGCAATTTACCCTTTATGTGTATGTTTCTCTGGGGTTACTCCCTCATCCATACACACATGGCTCATATGGACAGCAGACTGATCATCAATCAATGTGTCCAATTATTCTCTACATGAGCAAGCAACTTGTCCAGAATCCTTCCCTCTGAAGTGCATGCTGGGAACAGCACTGTCCTACCACAGAGGTCATGAAATGGGTAAAAGGAGTAAAAAGGATTCACAAGGTCACCTGCAAGTTCATCCTAAATTATTTAACTTCTTACTATGTTGATTATTTCCATACTATATATTTGCTTTATGAGTGTTAGAATTTAAAAAGTGAACTTGAGATGAGGTGAAACTCTACCCCTCCTTTAGTTTAAGCAATGTAGGTCATATCCATCCCTACCACAGCAGCCACTTTAACTTCACATGGCCAAACACTGGCACCTAGTGATACAGGCTGTGAATGTGCACCCAACCCACTTTGTTCCCTTTATTGGCCTTAAGGTGGAGACACTGAGCCGTTATTGTGCATGAGTCATTTGGAATGACAGTGCTAGAAATTTCTAGGGACGTGGAAGGGATCTAAAATATCCCCTGTAATTGTGTGCATTTCTACTGTGAAAGCTATCTATATTCTCTTTCAAATCATTACCCTACAGTAAGTGTACAGTTACATGCTTGTTATGTACAGCAAAAAGCAAGATTAAATCATCATGTAAATCATCTATAATCTAAGAGCAACTTTAAAAATGGAAATCAGAGGGAGAACATAACTTAGAGAGACGTGAAGGGCCAAGCAGAACAAGGTAGTTCTGTGAAGGGAAAAAAGTGAGGAGAGGCCCAGAGAGGAAAGGAGACAAGGTCATTACACAATGATGCTGACGCTGTGTTTTCTTCAGCCAGCCTGCCCATGTGTCCTCCGTCAGACACTGCAGAGGGGAGAGGCAAATCAGCGCTCTCTGGTCCACCCTCAGCCCTCCCACTCTCTCTCCACCTCTCTGTGTCGCTCCTACCTCGCCTCAGGAGTCAGATGCTCTGCAGTGCTGCACACTGAGGCACAAAATACCATCACCGGACGAGTGCACAGAGGCAGGAGCTCCTTCATCATCCAGTCCTGAAAGGAGGTAAGATCCCTGAGAGATGTTTCGCTGCAGATCAGAGAAGTTGTGTGAGCACTAGGGTCAAATCTGGACAACAAAGAATGTGCTAGATCAGAGGTCACTAACAGGTGGACCGCGGTCCGAGTCCGGACCCAGAAGCCGTCCCGTACGGACCCGGACCTACAGCCAAAACAGAAGGTTATGATTTAAAACCTGACGGGGCGCTTCTATTTGTAACTGGCGCAGCTTTTGTAGTCTTTACGGTAGTGGTTTAGCGGATGAGAAAACGCACAGACGAATTCCATGCGAGTTAAGCCATCCCATGTGATACTACTCAGCCAATAAAGTATGTGCATTCCAGGCGGTAAACATTGCGACTCTACAGTGCGGACAGATGAGAGAGTTAGAGACAAGTTACACACGAAAAGACGGTAGAAAGAAAAAGAAAGATAGCGATACAGGTAGAGAAAACAAAGGGAGAGATACAGTCGACTGAGCCGGAGAAAGGGAGAGAAGCAGAGGAGTGAGACGGAGAAAGGGAGAGAAACAGAGGAGTGAGACGGAGAAAGGGAGAGAAACAGAGGAGTGAGACGGAGAAAGGGAGAGAAACAGGAGTGAGACGGAGAAAGTTGAGAAACAGAGGAGTGAGACGGAGAAAGGGAGAGAAACAGGAGTGAGACGGAGAAAGGGAGAGAAACAGGAGTGAGACGGAGAAAGGAGAGAAACAGGAGTGGGACGGAGAAAGTTGAGAAACAGAGGAGTGAGACGGAGAAAGGGAGAGAAACAGAGGAGTGAGACGGAGAAAGTTGAGAAACAGAGGAGTGAGACGGAGAAAGGGAGAGAAACAGGAGTGAGACGGAGAAAGGGAGAGAAACAGGAGTGAGACGGAGAAAGGGAGAGAAACAGAGGAGTGAGACGGAGAAAGTTGAGAAACAGAGGAGTGAGACGGAGAAAGGGAGAGAAACAGACGAACAAAGTGGGGGAGTGGGATATAAGAGGGGAAGAAAGTTATTCTAAAACTGTTCAATTGTTAAGATGTGTTGAGATTTATTATCTGTAAAATTGGTTGAGACTTTTGAGTCAAGATGTGAAACAGAAAAAGGGAAATTCAAGCTTTTGCTCCCTTTATTTTATTTTTCTGAAGTTAAGCCCTTTATTTGAACATGCACAATTTTCACATTTTATTTATTTTCTCTTATTTTGAAATGCAGCCCTACTTTTATTTAGTTAATGAGAGAACATTATACATATCTGCAATCATACATATATGTTCAGTTCTATGTTACGTGACAATAAATATTGTCAAGAAGTTTTTGAATCGTACTGAATTCATTTGATTTGACAGTCAGGTATTTACTCCATGCAGATGTTGATACAACTACTAGGCTACTTAAATATATATCACACTAAATAGTTAGACATTATGATCTTCCGGACCTTTGCTTCAAGAAATTTTCTCTAACTGGACCTCTTTAAATTTTAGTTGAATACCCCTGTGCTAGATCATCTAGATTTGCAGGGGGTGATAACAGAAAACAATCAAGTTCAATAAATAGAAGTTTTTAACTTGGCATTTAAATCCATTAAGGCTCGGGATAGTGATACAAGCCAAACTGTGCCAAGGGCAGTGGGAAAATATGAGGAATAGTGTAAAAAACAGGAGATTAAACGGAAGAGAGAAAACATCTATGTCATCTTTCACTTTGAATCCTGTCCAGTCATTCGATTTTCCCACAGGTGGTTCTGTAGACAATATTTTATAAATTAGATCAGAGTATCTCAGCCTTTTCAAACCAAGGGACAAACCTGTGTTTGCTGTATACTTTTTTCCTTTTGTTCTTTTTGAATCCCTTTACTATAAATGATGTCGTGACCTCAACCAAAACTACATCACAACTGCCTGGAGAGCCTGGTTGAGAAGCAGAAATGGATTATAACTCGATTAGTCTTATCACTGTAAAGCCATGGATTGTTTATGTTTTACTTTTACATGATGATCTTTGTAATGTGATTTTCTTTCTCTCATTTCCTCTCTTGTTCTCAAAGTTGGATGGGTGCTTTTCCATCATGCTCAAGTCTCTGTTTGTGTGTGGAGTGCTGGGAGGTGAGAATCCTGCTCAGTTACGTAAAGGCTTCTGGTGCAATGAAAGGAAATATACAGTAATCTAATCACTTCTGTGTTTTTCCTGTGCCCTTCTCTTTTCTGCCCCAGTGCTGCTGATCCCAGCAGAGTGCAGCGATCAAATCTCTGTGTGTGTTGAGGATGACAAGGACCTGAGAGTGGACTGCATGATCGAGCTCAAGTCCAACAAGTACAACAGCTATGAGTTCTCCTGGTCCTCTGGAACCAAAGAGTACCTCATTAACACCAATGTGTCCGGCTCGTCCGCAGAGAGCCAGTTTAAGGACAAGAGCTACGTGCAGGAGCTGGAGCCCCGGGGCTACAGACTGACCCTGAGCGGCTTCACGGAAACACTCCCATACAACACCACCTACATGTGCAAAATATCGGGGGAGGTTGCCAGTATCAATGTGGAGGCAGGTAGGTGGATTGATTGTTTGGTGGTGTGTGCGTGAGACTAAGTGAGTGGGATAAAACTTCAGAGAAGTTTTTGTTACTTTTCATCCTCTGCAGGTCAACTTGTCCCGTGTTCAGCTGTAAGCGTGTTTGTGAAGAGATCCTGCTCCTGGATCGCCTGTCTGCTGCTCTTCTATCACACACAAAGCTAAAGAAATACACACATACGCCCATAATTAACCACACTTAACCATCTCTCTGCATCCTTCAACATCCCGACAATACCACCCCACATTAAAAAGATGTCAACAGCTTGCAACTACTCTCCTTCCCTTGTATTCTTCCTGTAAGGCCACTGAAGTAGTATCCATCTGTTTTCATCACTCTCTATAGAATGAATGAAGATGACTCAACAGAAATGTATACAGATGTGCTTTTTTGCGGCAGGGACACACTGTATTGAATGTGTATAAAATTGCACTAAGTAACGTGTCAAGTAAATATTACTTTGTAAGCTGCAGTGTTTGTTTTCAATAAAGAATATTTGCTGTTTAAAGTCAGACTTGCTGTGAATTCCATGTTCATCATGGGACAGAACTGGGAGCCACAAGGTCCAATAGAATATTACACTTCATTTTTTTTTAAAAAGCTGAGTCATGCACACATGCTCCATTATGTTGGAGACTAATGTTGACTAACAGTAGAGCTTATACCTCCACTAAGGCACAACAGTGTGGTTGTGAAACCACATTTAGTTTCACCACATACAGGTTTTTTACTTTAATCTGCACCAAATTGCACACACTCATAAAAATCAGTCCCTTAAAAACATGACAGATTTTCACAAGTGTGTGCAAGATCCATTATTCTCTGACAAATAAATGAAAATGTAGAAAAAATATCCTATCTTGAAATGTTAAAGAAAGTGGACAAAAATTCCCTGTTCCAGATCCACACCAAAATGTATTGGGTTCTTTCGTCATGCCCTACCCGTCTACAGAATTTCATGGAAATCAGTTTTTGTGTGATTCTGCTAACTACCAAACAAACAAACACAAATAAAAACATAACCACTTCCGTAGAGGCAATAATGAGAGCTTATGTGTTACAGAATTAGAATTAGAACATCTGATGAATGTTTTAAAGTAAAATGGTTAGAGTTCTCAAGCTGATCTACAGTGCATATAAACAAATGAACACGCCCTTTGGGAGCTGTTATGTTTTATTGTTTTACAATATCAAATCAGAGTAAGTAAATTAAGCTTTATTGCAGACTCATGGGTCCTTCAGTGTGAACATAAAATAAATAAATGACTAAATACAGCAAAGTCAGTTTCATGTGGCTTCTCTGACACTGATCAAATCAATCAATCAAAGTTTATTCGTACAGGCCATATTGACAAATAAAATCGAATGAAAAAGATAATGTCCACGCAAAGTGACGTGAATTAATTATAAATATACTTATTACAACTATAAGATAATCCTTTATTAGTCCCATGATGGGGAAATTTGCAATATAACAGCAGCAAGAGTCAAAAATAGGCATCAGTAAGCAATAAAAGGTAAATATTAAAAAATAATTTCAAATGAAAAACATGAATAGAATAAAACTCATATATACAGTGTACAAACAAAATAAACATGTGCACTGTGAGAATATGTAGAGTGAATTGATTGCACATGAACCATTATATTGCACTGACAGAATGAATATTGCACAGTTAAAATAGAAAATACTTGTTTGTATAAGTATTCTCAATATGAGACGCATAAATCATCCCATATGCAGTAAAAAAAAAAAACACATTTTCACAGCAGACATGTTGACTTGAGCAGCAGAGACTTGGACCGAACCAGCTTCCATCTGGAGTTTGACTGAGAGAGCAATAGACGTTCTTGGCCCTCGGTGCTCTCCGTAGTTTCCGACAACACAAAGATGGCCGCCTCCGCTGGACGCAGTGAGGGAACAGAACTTTCGAGAGCGGAATACTTAAAACGATATTTATCTACTGATGAAGATGCCAAGAAATCAAAAGGGAAGCTTAAAAAGAAACGAAGTAAGGTCCCGGAGAGAGGGTGAGTTCACGGGCGCGTTTAAATGGAGCTGTTTCCGGCTAACGTCTGTGTGTTAAGCTAGTTCATGTGTCTGCGCTCTCATTTCAAACTGGACGTTTTGAATGAAATCGTGTTTGCAGCGTCACCCAACTCACTTGTAATTGTTTTGTTTCAGACTGAAAATAGTAGACGACGATATAGACTGGAAACAGATGGTGGCAGAGGAGCAGGAGGATGAAGAGGACGAAGAGGAGGCTCCAGTGGTGAGTTCACTTACTGCTAACGTTCACTAGCTGTTCAACCGGAGTCCATTCATTTTCATGATGTAGACCCGTGTTTCTGTTTGCTTTCCTCTGGGGTTCATTTTATAGTTTGTTATGAAAAATTGAATCAAACTTGATCAAATTTTAAAAATCATGCCAGAACAAACATGTCTTGAGATAAGAGTCCTCTGTCATATGGCGAGTGTTATTTTACATCACGATATCAACACTAGAGCTGCAAAGATCAGTTATTATACAATAATTATATACAAAATAATCTGCAGATTTATCAATAGTCATCGGATCAATCGATAGTCTCTTAATTATTTGCTTCTATGGCAAATCCTGATCACAAACTCTGGTTCTTTAATTCCTTTTATGTCAGTTTCAAATAGATTTTTTTTAAACTATTAAAAAGTAACAATTGAGAAGCTAGACTGAGGAAAATTTGCCATTCTTTCAGTCAGTCAACTAAGAATTTATTGCTTCTGCTTTAATTGTGATATTATTTTTGGTTCATCATCACATTGAAAAATCATATCCAATACTGCCATAATGTAGTTATTCTCATTGATTTACAAGAAATGCCTTTTATACTCCAATACAAGCAGAGATAATAAAAGATATTGTTACAAAATGCAAAATCTATCCTCTTTATTAAATTTATATCGCCACATTGACAAATGTTTTCTTTAATCTTAGTCTCTTGATTTTCCTCTCAGGTTGCTGAGATGATTGATGATCGACCAGAAGAGGTCAAACAGCTGGAAGCCTTCAGAACCGGCAATAGATGGAAAGTGATTGGAGGTAATTATTGTTTGTAAAAGAGGCAGAGAGAACATTTGCCATTGTGGTAAAGAGCATTGTTCACTTTGAGTGTCCTCTTCTTATAGCTGATGAAGATAACGACTCAAGCGGAAGTCAACATGACTCTCCAGACGCATCTCCAACCAGAAGAGATCGCCACGACTCTCCGGACATATCTCCTCCCAGGGAAGGTCGCCACGACTCTCTGGATATATCTTCTCCCAGGAGAGATCGCCATGACTCGCCAGACTTGTCACCTTCACGTCAACACTCCAAGAAATCAGGGAAGGGACAAAGTAAAGGTGAGAAGTAATATTTGAGGCTAAATCTAATTTATTTTTGCATTGGGCAATATGATATGAACAAAAATAAAAACATCACGATAACCAGAAGACATCAGCATACGTGGTTAAGTTATTGTCCTGTTTACAACCATCTCATTTGATGATTTGGTCAAACTAAAACAGAATTTTCTTTAAGTGCTTAAGAAATCATTTTGTGAAAACTAACTTTAAGTTAGAAATTTCTTTGGAGTCTAATTTTGGATAACAACATTGTATATGATGCTATATAAATAAAATAACAATGAAATTTGATAAACTATGAATCTGCATGTATCTCCATATGTCCAGTCAAGCTTTTCCCGTCCTGTCATCCCCTAATAGTACAACTGGCCAAACAACTTGTGCACAGTTGAACCAGTTTGGTTCAAGTGTTTAGTGGTATAAACATTTATATGAACACTTGTCTAAACAAGTAATTATGTATTTGTCAGATTCTTCACCCACTGGAAGACAGCCTAGTAAAAAACGCTCACCTGATCCTTCTGGCTCACCACTGACAAAGAGGGATCAGAACAGGCATGATTCAGACTCTGATCAGTCTCCTCCAAGGAAAAAGCCAGTAAAGGTAGACGCTACAGACCTCGACCAGTCTCCTCCAAGGAGGCGCTCAAAAAGAAAACAAGAACCTGATACTGATCAGTCTCCACCCAGGAGGCGGCCAAAGAGTGGAAGGGACTCAGATGAAGATCTGTCACCTCCTCGTAGGCCTGGCCAGTCACAGGTAAGAAAAATGTGTTGAATTCTAGATGAATTATAAAATTATGTTTTTCTCAGATAGCTGTGTTTACAGTGTGTGTCTGCTTTCAGGGGCTGCTTTCTGGTGGACATGCAGGTCTGGTTTCTGTAGATGTTTTAAGGAAAGAGAAGGAAGAGAACCGCCGCAGAGAAAAAAAGAACAAGCCGCTGGAAGGTTGGCTCAGCTTTTCTCTTTTAATGAACTTTACCCTTCACAGCTGTTAACTACAAAGTTCCCAGGATATTCCATTCAAATGAGTCGCGTATACTCCAGCAGTATACTGATTACTTTGGTCATAGCTGAGCTTTGTTCTTATAAATATGTTACTTATGTTTTACCTGTATTCCTGCTTTGAATAGATGAATCACGTAATGCCCAGACCGTGTTCCGAGACAAGAGTGGTAAAAGGAGAGATCTGGAATCGGAGAGAGAAGAACAGAAGAGGAAAGCCGGAGTAAAAGCAGCAAAGGATGAGAAATATGCCCAGTGGGGGAGAGGGTGAGTTTGCAAACACTTACTACTTACACTACACCAGAGAAAACTACAGAGAGTGATTTTGACCGTGTCAATTCAAATTTAAATGTCTTATGCTTCGACTTGTTTTCCGTAAATTAAAGTCAACGTGTGTCTATAGGTTGGCCCAGGGCCAGATGCATCAGCAGAATCTTGAGGATGCAATGCATGAAGTCCATAAGCCGCTGGCACGTCACTCCGATGACAAGGACCTTGATCGTATGTTGAGAGAGCAGGAAAGGGATGGAGATCCGATGGCTGCGATGCTCAGACGGAAAAAAGTTCGGAGCACAAATATGCCAGCAAAACCTCAGTATAAAGGACCACCACCACCTCCAAACCGATTCAATCTTCCACCAGGATATCGCTGGGATGGAGTTGACAGGTGCAGTGTGTGTTTCTGTAAAAGAGTGAATAAATGGGATGCATTTGTAATTGGATTAATGTGACCACAACTTCAAATGATTCTCTTACATTTAATTGTGTTATAGTCCAGGTCACTTTTTTGGCTTTTACATTGAACAAGATTGGGCACCGTATTGAAAGTTTGCTGTGGTGCATCAAATCAAAGATGGAGATCAGGGTGTGATTTGCGCAATTGACGGCAGTTTTTAATTTCTCTTGCAGGTCAAATGGTTTTGAGAAGAAACGCTACTCGAGGATAGCAGATAAAAAAGCTGTCCAGGACGCGGCTTATAAATGGAGCGTGGAGGACATGTAATGGAAATCTGAAGCTGTTGAATTAGGAGCAGAGCTGAGGTGCAGGGCTGCTGAACTTCTATAGATCTAGTTGACACAGAAAATCTGTGCTAGTGAAAAGTTGTTATTTTTTCACCTTTCCAAAGCAATTCAAGTGCTGTACATTAGAGTGCTACAGACTGAGAAAATACAAACTTTATTGTACATAGCAGAGGGGTGACGGTATCTTTATGATTTTGTAAGAACTGATTCAATGTGGAGCAAAAAGAGATGTGTTTTCACAGTTTTATTAAAAATCTTTTTTGTAAAGTGTTGCCCTGGACCTTTATTTTTATTTTTTAATGATTTTATTTTTTTGAAATGTGTGAAGGTCAAATTTACCATGAGAAAGGTATTTTGACATATTTAACATCTGTGTGTCCTGGTTCCATACTGTCTCAAATGTGGAGTTATTCCTAAATCAAAATGGCAGATCGCACATACCAGACGATCAAGCTCCAGAATTAACCACAGGTTAAACAGGAAATGCTGCCGTGACATGTAATAACATTAAAAGATGACATTTATGTGTTGTCATTTGGGTTTCAGCAACCTTGCATGGATAGGACTCCAGAGCTGGAACATTTTAATGAAACGGAACCGTCATCAATATTACTAATAACTAATATTACTTAACTTAAGTCCCTGCCTTAAATCCAAATGTCTTCTCTAACAGGGGTTATTGGTCCCACATGCTATTACTTGCAGCAGTAAAGTAGACACGATTACTTCATTGGGGACATTTAAACATCAGTTTTTTTTTTAAGTAACTCTGACATTTGTGAGGTATAAATTGATAAATTACTTTGCCCAAAGTCAAGATTGAACCTTCACACTTCACTTTTCAGCAGATGCAGATAAGAAGTCTCAACTGTGTCGGAGATGAAATCCTATCAGCTTCTTAGCTCTCGTATGGAGGTCCATTCTCATAACAACTAGCAAGTGGGGCTTGAGTTGGGATGGTTAAGTGAAATTTCATTACCACTTTATATTTCAAATAATCACGTGCAGTCCTTTGAATATATTGTATGTCTGGGTCAGAGGACAGTTTCTGGTGAAAAGGCAGGTATGTATGGAGTGTATATTATTTTTAGTAGCATTTTTAGTCTGTGGATATTTGTAGATTGCAATATGAGTTCTGATTATTTAATATAAAATATTTTTACCAAGAGAATTCTGGATTTGAACTACTACGTGACATATTTAATGTTTTTGTTGTTACTCTGCATATTATATCTATCTATATATTTATTTATTTCTTTATTTGAGTATTATTACAAATGTGTTACCATACAGGTCATAATTTTGACGCCGTCTGTCCACAGCGTTGGTGATTAAACTGGTTTCAACTCACAACGAGTGAGTAGGAACTATTATAATGCGATGGACAAGGGCTCGTTTCACCACGGGGTGTTTTTGTGGACGGACGCGCAGCTCCCGGTTACTCTCAGGGAACACTCTGGAGCTCATGGACGAAAGGAGACGCTTGTAGCTTCGTTTCGGGTAAGAATGGTTGACTGGAATCCCATAGCGAAGGTGTACGACCCGCTCAAAGCTGGCAGCATCGACGGGACGGACCTGGAGCCGCATGACCGGGCGGTGTGGAGGGCTATGGGTGCCCGATACAAGCCCAACAAGGGTGTCGCCGGAGATCCGCTGCTCATTCTTTTCGTGTCTCGTCTGAACCCCCAGACCACCGAGGAGAAGCTGCACCAGGTCTTCTCCAAGTACGGAGACATCCAGCGGCTCCGGCTGGTCCGGGACATCGTCACGGGCTTCTCCAAGAGATACGCCTTCATCGAGTACAAGGAGGAGCGCTCTGTGGTCCGGGCCCGCCGGGACGCCAACAAACTGGTGGTGGACCAGTACGAAGTGTTCGTGGACTTCGAACAGGAGAGGACCCTCAAGGGCTGGCTCCCGCGGCGGCTCGGTGGCGGCCAGGGAGGGAAGAAGGAGTCCGGGCAGCTGCGGTTCGGCGGCAGGGACAGGCCGTTCCGTAAACCCATCAACCTCGCCGTGGGTCTGGTGCAGGACCGGGGAGGTGGAGGCAGGGAGTGGGAGAGACATGGGGCGAGAGACAGGGAGGACCGGGACCGACACAGGGAGGGGGACTGGGGCAGCAGAGGGAGGAGAGATGACCGGGACAGAGGCAGAGAGAGGGACGACCGCAGGTACCGGGACAGGAGCAGGCACCGGGACAGGAGGTGATACCGTGTGAAGCAACATGACTCTCACCTTGATGGCGGTAAAACCAAACGAAGAAGAAGACTCTCCCCTGGTTCATGTGCTGCCTGGGACAGATGTTCATCCCAGCTGCTGCAGCTCCTCGAATGTGAAGCCAAGAAGGCAGTGGAAGACAGTTGATGAGGTTTGCACAGGTTGGGACAAGTATGGCAGGTGGACAGTTTAACTTCTCGGTGTCATACAGACTTTAAACCGATGAGGACATTTGAAGGCATCATATGTGGTAGAACCCACTGATTTGTGCTACGCTTGTTCTATGCTCAAGAGATTGCGACTAAAGTTTTAGCCGCTTCTCTGTTTCCTCATTCATCGTCAGTTTAAGTTACTAAAAATTTCCAATTGTTCTATTTTTAATTGGTGGCATTTCACTCTTTTGTTATCTATTGCTATTTCTGGCACTAGCAATGTTGCTAAACATCATCAAGCAAATGTAGAGTCCACCAATAAGAGTTATTAAAGGTGAAACTGCATTAGTTACAATTAAGGCTTGATTTGTGTTCTTAGCCAATGGAGGTTGTTGTTTTTCGGACATGTTCAAAACCACTCATTTGAAAACGAAAATAACAACACTGATAACTATAAAATACAAGAAATCATGTCCAGACCATAAACTGAATAAAAAGATGGACGGCAAGACAGCTTTCTAAAAGTAAAGCCAAATCATCTCGATTGCCCCCTGGTGGCTATATGGAATATTTTACCTTCATTTTTGTATAACATGAGGAGACGTGTCGTTTCTCTTTATTTACAGCCTGTGGTAGAGACAAAAGCTAAATAAGAATGTGCAGGATGTCACTTTTAAAGTGTGATATAAAACTCATCAAACTCTCAGTGCTGTGGAGTTTTATTGCAGCTGTTTGATGCCTGATCCTGCACAGAGAGGCAGGTCATGTTTCAGGTATGGGTCATCAAGAGGATTGTTTTCTCTCAAGCTGACCGCAGGTATGTCTGAACGCATCAATATTAACTCTAAAGGTCTTTTATTAGCATTAGCTCTTATCCAGTGACTCACACACCAGGCTGTGGAATCATTGGTCCATTAGTTCTTCAGATTGATCTCACTGCTGGGAAATTCATCATTTGTTTCGAAACGAAAAATCACGAGTTACAGCATAGTTCACGAGTCGGTAACAAACTAAAAAATTGCTCATAAGAACCCATAAGACGGGTATATATTTCACCTCTTCAAATCCAGTTTATTGCTGTGCAAGGTATTATGTGATTATGACATCATCACCGGAACAAACTTGGATTCATGGCAATACAATGAAATTTCACAATAATAATAGCAAGCAGAAAATGGTTAAATAAAGACATCACAAGCGGGTCTGGGGTGACAAGCTGATTTCTTACATATGGTAGACTTTCTTTGAGAAGCCATGTTGGGTTGTCAGGACGGGGCTGCCTTCAGTCCGCTGGCCCGGCATACCTGGGGTTCATGATGGGCCAACCAGGGTACGTCTCTCTTTGAACTGTGTTAAACTCGATCCTGTGAACCGAAACACACAGACTCTAATGAACTGTTCTCTACACAATGCTAAAGTACACTGTGGTGTTAGTACAACTCTCTCCCACCTGAAGGCCGGGTTGATGCCAATGTTGTCCGGCTGCGGGAGGGCGGGCGTTCGCCTCCTGCGGCAGGAGGACTGGGGAGGGAAATCCTTCTGATACTGAGACTGCATCTCTGCTGTATCTTGTTCATTTTTCACTGCTGTTGCTCCCTCCCCTGGTTCCCTGTCCCCGCTGCTGTTTCCTCTTCCTGTTTGTCTCGAGGCGGGGGGATGAGGACAGTGTGACTCCTGCTGTGTGCTCTGTGCGATATGGCTTCCTGAAGGTATTCATGAACTTGTTAAAGGGTTTCCATTTCAACACAGATTTGAAATGTCCCATGAAACAGCAAGTCTTTCTGTCTAAGGAAACCACATCCATAAAAATATATGTATAAAAACTTCACAAATTTAAAACTTATAACAATTCACACGCTTAGTTGCAGACTTCATTTCTTCTTCGATGTTGTTAATACCCTATAATTCTTAAATATGAACATTGTTATTTATCTTATATCATGTTTGTCATACAATTGATTCAACTTTTAAATGACAGAAGAAAAAAAACATAAATCACTTGCCCTCACATGAACTTTTCCAAAACACCCTCTCATGTATATGACACACAACACGCTGCCGGGCATGTCTACTGTCAACACTGAAACAATAGTCGGTGCTTATCTCAAAACAGATATGATATGATAGAGTTTACACTGTGACCTTTGACTCTGTCTGGTCGTGGGACTGGCCTGAAGCAGAACGCCTCTTGTGACGTGGTCTCCATCTTAGCAGGAGTGTCCGGGTAGAGGAGGAATCCTGGGGAGGTCCGGACGTAACAAAGACGGAAAAAAGTGCTTTCGTTAGAGAAAAACTGTTTTCTGTTTTTCAGTACTGTGCATGTTTAACATGAAACAGTATTAAGAAGTTATAATAAGTTATTTTCAAAATGTATTATATTGAATACGATTTCCAATTTACACATTGTCACCGCTTTAATAATTTCACTTAATATTTACTGAAATGCTTCCAATCAGACTTTTCTATTCCGAATCTTTGTAATCTTTGTTTGACTTAAAGAAGAATAAATAGTTTTTCTCTTATTTACAACATTACAGGAAATAGGTAACAAAACTAACTAGACATTCTGAGACTCATTTGCACACATATTTGGAACATCCGTAGGTCATGCAAATATACACAAATACACTAGCAGACTAGGAACATGATAAATAAAAAAAACCTTGTATGACAAAATAAAATATTGATTGGACGCATCTTGTATACTGATCCCAGAACATCACCAACAACGCAGCAGACCTTTACCTGCCACAGACGGCAGCTCCCCCCTGTAGGGTCGACCACGCAGAAGGAATTCGTGGCGAAGTGGTTGTTGTGGGTTGGCATTTTGGATGAACATTTTGTCTCTCGGCTCCTGAATGTCTTGTCGGCTCACTGGCATCACCAGCAGCTCTCAATCTTTGATGTCGGACACAAAAAATACTGTAAAAATGACCCCAGGTCTAGTGCTGTCAGTCGCAAAAAGTAGTTGTGATTAAAAATGGCCTTATTAGGTAAGTAATATACTGTATTGCTTACCTTTATATGAGATATACTTCTGCAGTTTCCCTATACCGTCTATGTGTGAACCTGTGTGCCAGGCATTATATAGAGTTGAAGCTTGTTTACTGCAGTAGTCATGGCATCCTATTCTTCTACAGAGCACATACAGTGGTTACCAACTGAGACAATAAAGCACCAACAGAGAGCTGAAGCTTTGCAGTGGCCGCTTGCACAGTTTTAAAAAAGGGATCATAATCCGAGAGACTGGCGCTTCTCAGCGAGTAAAAAATACTAAGCTAAGCCTTGTTTCTGAGGAAACATGTCTAAATCACGTTTTGCATCAGTGATGTACAGTTTGTACAGTAGCAAGTACAGCGATGATGAAGTAAATCAGACTGCAGTTGTGTTAAGTCGAACACACACCAAGTTGTCAGAAAAGAGAGAAAACATGTCTATTCAGTGGTTGCCCCGAAGCATCTGGGCAGCACTCAGTAATGCTCTGAGCTGCCGGGTTTCCAGCTGGCACAAATCCCAACTATATTTCTTTCACATCGGAGGCTCTGGTTGAGCCTGTTTCTTCTCAGCAGGGAACCCTATACTTGGGGGGAGTAATGACCTTATCTACCACAGTTTCACAATCGTGTGTGCACATAGTTATATTGTCTTGCTATGTAGTTTGTACAAGGACAGTTCACAGTCAGATAACAGTTACAAATGGTTTATATGTCTATATTTTAAACAGTTTATAAGTTATATAAGGTTATACAACTTATTTAGGTCCAGTGAGTTGGATTAAGGTGAAAGGGATCTATTGGCAGAAATTTTATATAAAATAATCCTATTGATGTTTTCACTAGTGTGTTTCAATTAAATTGTACAAATTGTTGTTTTCTTTACCCTAGAATGAGCCATTTATATTTAAATACATTATATTTACAGGGAGCCATTCCCCTCTACAGAGGTCGCCATGTTTTTTACAGCAGCCCAAACTGGACAAGCTCAACACCTTTTGAGTTTTTATGACAACTGAAGGTTTCCACAGGTTCTGTTTCATGTTTGGAAAGGGAGGGTGAGGTGAGGGGTATTCAGCTGCAACATGCAAATTCACCACTAGATGTCACCAAATTCTACATACTGAACCTTTAAAACCCATGTGAAAATTCTTTGCAACACTTTAAACTTACACACACGGGTATCATATATGTAGGTGAATTTGATCTGATTAAATTGTGGTGTTGCTCTATAATTTTGCATATCAAAATAGGTACAAGAGATTCCTGTTGTAATGTAAGCTGTTAGATTTCTTGATTGGCTCTCTTCTTCTTTGTAATGTGAGCAGTATCATCTTCCGTCATGAATATCTTTGCAGTATATAATGAAATCCAATTGCCTCCTGTTCAAAAACGTTTTCTGTCAAAAGGTCAGTTTGTGATGATTCCCTAATTCTAACCCTAACCTCAAGAGATACTGTAAGTTAATTATAGTGTTTAAACTCACATCATCTTATTCTTAACTGGTACGTGAACTGACTGACTTTGAGGACATTATCATTCAATCACACAATCATTTCAGCACTTTCACTTCCACTGTCAAGAAATTGTATGTACATACAACACACACGCATGTTTGTACTTCTATCTTAGTGAGGACACTCATTGGCATAATGCATTCCCTAGCCCTTTACCCTAAACTTAACCTAACCTAAACCTAATTCTAACCATAACCCTAAAACCAAGTCTTAACCCTCAAACAGCCCTTTGATAAGTGAGGACCGGCCAAAATGTCCTGACTTTCCAAAAATGTCCTCACTCTTAAGGGTCTACGCTTTAAATGGTCCTCACAAAGGAATAAGTAAAGGAAAACACACACACACATACAGGATTGCATAGCTATCCTTTTTAAGACTTTACATTGACATCCATTCATTGTAGCCAGCCCAACCAAAAGCTTACCCCTAACCTTAATCATGACCAATTCATTTCTAACCCTAACCACAATTCACATCCTACCCCCAACCCTCAAAAATGACATTTGGTCTCATTGGGGCCTTGGTCCCCATGAGGTCTGCTGGTCCTAACAAGGTCAGTGTTTATACTGGAAAAGGTCCTACACAGGTAATAAAACGAGAACACACACACACACTATACATATACGGATATACATATATATGTATATATTAATAATAAACGTGGATATATGTTTAAACGCACACACATATACATATGTTAATAGAGAGAGAAATTGTTGTTGTTACATGTATACAGTCCAGCCTGTGTATAAAGGTTTTTATTTTTGTATTTTTCTTATTTGGCAAACTTATTTTATCACGCGCCAGCAGGAGTCTCCCGTTCCCATAGTAACAAGGCTACAGTGGGAGCCTTGTGTGGAGCTGCAGCGCAGCCTCTGTCCACAGCTGTGTGACGTATGATACTGGCTGCAGCTGCTTTGTTTGTGGCGGCGGAGGTTTCACATGTCTCCCGGGAAGTTTCTTACAAGTCAAAGCGACGTTATACTTGAACACTTCATTTAAAAGGCGAGGAGAGCAGCGCGGAGCTCGTCGTGTATGTAGCCGAGCGAAAGCGTCTGTGTCCGGGGCTCTGCTGCGTTTCAGTGTCCGGAAGTTCTGTGGGAGAAAAAAAAGTGAGAGCGGCATGAAAAAAAGGAGCTGGAACAAACTTCTGACCAAACGTCTCCGAGCGCAGTGAAACTCCGGTTCATCATCCCGTGAATCCACAGCAGAGGAGTCTGTGCTTTATTCATCTGATACCGGTGAGAGTGAAATCGAGCGATGGGTCTGCCGACGCTGGAGTTTAGTGATTCTTTCCTGGACAGTCCGGAGTTCAGGGAGCGACTGCAGTGCCACGAGATAGAGCTGGAGCGAACCAACAGGTTTATCAAAGACCTGATCAAAGACGGAAACATGCTCATATCTGCCCTCAGAAGTAAGTAGTGATCTGTTAAATCCGCGCTACATTACACTCAGCCCTCAGCCTGATAACAGAGGGCAGCCCGAGGCCATCAGTTCAGACAGTGTGGTGAGTTTAGTCTACTCACTTGTTGAAAGTCTATCACAGGGACCTGTGCTTCATGGTGTGAACAGCACTGTTAATGACACAGTTCCAGTGTTAAACTTACAATCTTACAACTGCATTTTGTTTTGGGGCCATTGTCTGACAACGACCTGTTTACAAAGCTGCAGTTTAATTTCCCAACTTACTTTATAGTTTTCTTATTACCAATTATCGAGAAGGGATTTAGGGTTGCATCACACTTTGCCTGGATTCTTAGTTTCTTATCAACATTAGATTTATAACTTATACATAGAGTTTGACTAACTGTTGGTCTGTGTGTAAGACTCAAAGAAGTTGTACAAAGAACAGTAAATGTTAAATGTATCATTTAAAATTTTAAACTTCAGAAGTGGCCATTTGGTTGTTTGAGTAAAGACATGTGCATCAGTATGTCTTGGTAATAACATGGCTGTGTGTTTTTATTCAGTAATAATGCAGACTTTTTCAATAACTCAGATTTATTAACAATCAAAGGGTTTGGGGTGTATCAATTTCGTATTAGCACTTAGGGTAAAAGATATGATCAGTCACCTAAAATGATATGTTAATAAATAATAATAAAGGGTTCTACAGTAACTGATCAAGTCTGCATTTGTTAATGTTAATCTAAGCAAGGATTTAACAATAGCACAGGTCCATTGACATGTGTTGTTTCCTCCGCCAAGGAGATTATGTTTTCACCCCTCTCCGGTTGTTATCAAGAAAACACAAAAACAACTAAACGGATTTCCACGAAACTTGGTGGAAGATTGTAGTTTGGGTCAGGGAAGAGTCGATAAAATTTTTGTGAGAATCCGGATTTTTCCTGAAAAAAAATCTGGCACATTTAGGGCCCTGATATCTATGAGCGTATAATTTGGTATAGCTTTATTGAATCTAAGGGCACTGTTGGGCCTTGGCAGAGGAATGCGCTCTAAGATAAATATATTAAATCAGGGATGGTTCTGAAATGTATCAGAGACCATAGATTGTTCTGTACCTTCTGTAGAGCTGGCTGTTAACTGCTGCTCGGTTTGATGGGGACTCTCATATTCTATTTCTTTTGATCAGGTTTAAGCTCAGACACACCGTCGCTTTGTGACGGCCTGTGGTTTCTTTGACTCACCTGCTGGTTGAATACATTAGCGTGTACCATACACACAAGTTGCCATGTCACACTAATACACCATCGCCACAGAAATATGATATAGCCATGATGCGGTGCTGTTGTTATTTGTGATAGGCCAACATTTATTACCTTCACTGACTGGAATTTCTGTTGTCATTGGAAAGTCTTTTCAAGATATGGTGTTGTCAGTGTTTTCATCTCACATGTGTTTGTGTTATGGCAGTAAAGGGGATTTTCAATTCGATCGAACAACAATGTCATAAAAATAACTGAAACCCATTAAAAGATTTGCAGACGTCTGACCACAAACTAATACAGTTCAGCATCTCGAAACTGAACCAAGCACAGTGCAGTATGTATTCTGCTGTACATTAGATGCATAATAACTCAATGCAGTGCATATTTTAGATATCAATAATTAAGGACAAATTACTGATAGCAATTAAGCTATTATTTAATAGTAGTGAATAACTTCCAAAAATTATAGCTCTGCTTCCCCCTGTGTCTACTTTCATGCATTGGACTTGACTGCAGTTCTGTTTTGCTGATCTCCAGGCAGTGATCTGGTCTAAACTGTTACTGAATCACGTTTTAATGGTTTAAGTGTAAGTGCATAACGCAGCACTGTGATTAAAATAGTGCCTTACAGCAGCTGGCGAATGAGTTATGACTGTGTGAGTGAGATAATGCGGCATTGTGGTGCCAAGTGTTGATGCACCACAGAGTGAAAGGGGTGTTAAACTGTTATTGGAGTGTTGTTTGGACACATAAACACAGATTTTGGCGAGTCAGTCTAAGTGGCGTTTACTGCAGGGCGTGTCAGTTTGTTTACATGCGACTCTGACACCTCATGTCCCTGCGGTGGTGTTAGCTTATTACAGGAGGGAAAAAGTGATGTCACCTTTAGCTTTGTAGGGAAATAGCATCGACTGAATATAGAGATGGATAGCATGAGAACTCCCGAAAGTGAAGCCATATCATCTGGATCACCCTCTGGTGGCAGGCTGCGGTATAGGTAATAAACCCTGCCTCCTCCATGTAAGTGGATGGGAATTGGACCAAACAAAAAACTCAAACAACACATCAAATTTATTAAATCAAGTTGGATTTAAATACGTAATATGATGCTATAAAATGGGTTGAAACATAATCGACAGCTGAGACCGACTCGCTATGGTTTGGTGTGTGTATTGGCAGCACCTCCACAAAATCACTGCTGCACAAACTCCAAATGACGTCAAAAGTGCAAGATGGTGGCCCCCACATCTGGAACATTTTGATTTCAATTTTGTACCGTCGGAAGAAGGGGAGATGTTTCTAGCGTCTACATCTACAGTCTGTGCAAAAAAGTAACACTACATTGTGTTGAACCAATAATGGCATTGTGCAAACTCATGCCAAGAGCATTATTGTCCATTATAAGGGAATTAGTGATGGCAATAACTCATTGTACCTGCCTTAAGTGACTGATTGAAATCCTCTCTGTGTTTCTGCCAGGTCTTTCTCTTGCTGTTCAGCGGTTCTCTCAGTCTCTCCGGGAGTTCCAGTTTGAATGTACTGGGGATGCTGAGACTGATGATGAGGTCAATATTGGTGAGTTGAAAATAAAAAACTAAGAGCTGAAACTGCAACATGTGTAAAATATGATCAGTCTTCCCAGATTTGAAGTGTAAAATGTCTTTTACAGCTCAGTCCTTAAAGGAGTTCTCTCAGCTCTTGAGCACCATGGAAGAGGAGAGAAAACGACTAGTAAGACTAAACCGTTGTGTACTACGTGTGTGTGTGTGTGTGTGTGTGAGAGAGAGAGAGAGAGAGAGAAGAGGGAGAGAAAAATAGTTTTTTGTGTTGTACATTTTAAAGGGCTATTGGTACAAGCTTCTTTATACTTCTAATACTTCTTAATTCTTCAAAACGTAATTAATTAATAATTAAGCATATTACACTATATATTAATGAGAATACATTTTTAGACTTTTCTCTGTACACTATCTCTGTACACTATTTTTATCTGTATAAAACTGAGAAATGTATTCTGTCGGGAACAGAAACTAAAGACTTCTGAAGGACTTCAGTTGGGAATTACATGGAGAAGGATTCTCCTTAGTCAAGGAGTCGTATCTTGTGGATCTGAGTATACCATTAAACCAAAAACCCTTCTCACCCACATTATTGTCAACGAAGTCTAACCTAACAGTTTCCTTTGTCCACCAGTAGTTGTGCACCCTCTTTAACTCTGCTTTATCGGCATGAATCTGCCTCAACTCTGAACAAGTGAAAGTAATAGTTTTTGTCAGTAGCCCTCACTCCATGAATCACACCAGCTTCCTCATGCCTGTGCCTTGATCTGGTTTTCCCACAAGTCTGATTCACACATTTTGTAGAGAAACAAAATCTTGTGCCAGCAGTGAGTCTCCATAGTGATTCTGAGAAAAACGTCTTTGACTCAGAGCCCCTCCAACAACCAGAGAGGCCTTTGTGTGTGGGAGTGATTGGACTCTGGCACAGCCTTTGTGTAGGCTAACCCCCATACATGTGCAATGTATGTGCAGGTATGCTAACTGGGCTAAGTATGTGGTGTGTGTGTGTGTGTGTGTGTGTGTGTGTGTGTGTGTGTGTGTGTGTGTGTGTGTGTGTGTGTGTGTGTGTGTGTGTGTGTGTGTGTGTGTGTGTGTATGGTCTGGTTACAGAGGAACCATGTGGAACCTATTCTGCCAATTCCCCTGTGAGACTGAGTACAGCTCTGACTGCTTGGGAAAGTCCATAAAAGGGTCCTGTGTGTGTTTGTCTGCTCTTTCTCTCTCTCTCTCTCTCTCTCTCTCTCTCTCTCTCTCTCTCTCTCTCTCTCTCTCTCTCTCTCTCTCTCCCTCCCTCTCTTTGTGTGTCTGCTGGAGTGGCCCCACTGCTACAGCACCGCTGATACGTCTTATTAAGTTAAAGGGCAATTCCAGCAAATGGGTTCCTCTGAAATACCTGTTTGACCTGAGTGGACTATTGTAGAGATTTGACAATGCCCCTCATTCTTTTAGTTTTCAGTTTCATCCTGCTTATTGTTGTGTGCTTTAAAAAAAAACCTACAAAGAAATCAGGCCTTTTTGTGGCTACTGGTGCAGCACTAAACTGAAGTAATGATGCAGGGCTGGGAAGTTATTTAGACTGTAATGCTTAAATCAACAAGGCAGAACAAAGCAAGACATGACAAAGACGTGCAGTATTATAGACTCATGACTAAAGAGGACCCAGGCTAAATATAAACACCAGACCTCTGATAACAGCTCTGTCAAACCTCAACATCAACCGTATGTTTCTAATACACATCGTACAGTCCGCTCCAAAAATATTATTACAATTGCTTTGTACTTGATATGGCTGGTTGATAATTTGATTTTTAAAATACTTAGAGGATTTAATTGCATGATGCTTGCTCCCAGTTAACTCAAACACTAGACTAAATCTTTGTTTTAGCCTTTGTACCCATAGACAACTTCATGATGGATTCAAATCTTATTAGAGATAAAATATGTAACAATCCTTCTTTAAAATGTCTAAATACGACTAGACCTATGTTATATATTTGTTGACTTGTGTACTAACTTTATCCAAAATGTTTCCAACAATGTTCAAACCCAGAGAAATCCCTAATTTTATACAAGATAATAGGATGTTTCTTTTGGGGCAAAAGACATTTTTCCTTCCACTGTTTTTAGTAGTTACTCACAATGGATCTGGATTATTTATTGCCGTTTGCTGCTTAACGTTAATAAAACCTCTATACATTACCTCATCCATAAACCCAATGGTTGAAACGACATCAACTCCCACGATCCCACACTGCTTCCCGACATCATCAAACTAGGTATTTTGTTAATGTTTTGATAGAGAGACCCCTTGCGATCCCAGTTATGTAATTTACGTTTTAATGTCTTCATTTGAAATGTTTTGAAATCCTGAGTGATACACAGGAAGATTGATGTTGAATTTGAGTGTTCAGTGTCAACATCTGCCCATGAAGGAAACTAATGTCAATAAAGTCATCACCGTGACTGAACTAATGTCTCTTTTTCATTGCTGGTTTTAGTATTTACTGTTTTGCCACCCTGATCTGACTGTTTTTTTCCGCTCAGATCCAGAACGCGGATGACGTGCTGATCTCACCGCTCGAGAGGTTTCGTAAGGAGCAGATTGGAGCTGTTAAGGTATATATCTGCACTTGTTGGAATTAACGCTTTAACTAAAAGGAGCACATTTGATTCTCAAAACTTCACACTGTCTCTGTTCAGCTTTTAACCAGGCCGGTCTGTGAAGATCATTATTCATTAGTTATCTAACACTGTGGGTGGTGAGCAGACAGATTATCCCGCTCTGGTCTGGTCCCAGTCAGCCTCTCAGCCAGTGGTCAGAGAATCCAATTTGTTCAGATAAACGATGCATCTCAGTCCGGTGTCAGTAGCAGGGTCATGGGAACGGACGCTGGGAGACAAGACAGGGGCCGCGTTGCAGACAGACACAGTTGAACTCAGTGAGGCAGTGTAAATACAAACTGAGTCTGGTGTCTGGTTTCAGCAGCTGTCTCAGATCTAATGATTCCATTTTTCTCATTGTCTTTTCTTTGTATACTTCTGTATTTTTATACTTTTATGAAAAGCAGAAGCAGAGATATCAGTCTCAAGTCAAAGGCAGCGTTTGGAAAATAGAACTGGTCGCAGCTCAAACTAATAAAATCAAAGGCCCCTGCTTATGCAAGCGACTCCTCAGCCTGCAGAATGTAGCAGGAGAGTGTGAGCACTTAACCCTCACACTGACAGGAAGGAAGAGTTTGGACATGTGCAGTTTTGGAAAAGAGCTGTTGTCCTAAATATTTTGTCAGAGTCTCTTCATTTAGATTATTAATGGTCCCACTGTATTTAGTCATAACTTCGATCTGGAATGTTTGTTCAGTCCAAAATTCTACGGAACGTATGAAGAATCAGATACAGGACGTTGTGGGTGGATATTTGGAGGAGTGCTGTGATCCCACTGGAGATTGGTGGAAATGTGATATTTTGAGGCACACCAGTAGCAAGTCTCTTGGTCAGCGGGTCACACCACCGCTGTGGTCCAAACTATAAAATGTCTTAACAACCATCGGCTGAATTCACATGAAATTTGTTTGTGGCCACTGGTCTCCCCACGGGATAAATCTGGCTGTGTTGCTGAGCCTGTGATGTTTCCCCTGACGTTTGTGATTCAGAGTGAAATATCTTGACAGTTATGGGATGGATTTCCTTCATGCTAATAGTTGAATTTAGATCAGAGAGAACAGAACCCGACAGATATTTTGGCGGCCGATGCCCATATTGAGTAAAAGATCTTCAATATCAATATATTGGCTGATATATATATATAGAATAATGATTACTGCGATGTCATTATCAAAACCTTATAACCAGGAAACAGATTCAGGCTTGATATTATACAGTTTAACGATAAAATGGATCATAAATAACTATCAATAAAAGACGTTTATTATCAGATGTAAAAGTTCACAAGCCACCTGTTATCTGTTGCTCATGTCCTCCCCCTGTCTGCACCAGGATGGAAAGAAGCAGTTTGACAAAGAGACAGAAAGGTACTACTCTGTCCTGGAGAAACACCTCAGTCTGTCCTCCAAGAAGAAGGAGTCCCAGCTGCACGAGGTGAACTGTCCGGCTCCTACAAGACACACACACCTAGTTCCTCCCACATGTGTTAGATAACATTCAGTACTGTATGTGTGTTGTGGCTGTTTCTGTTGCAGGCTGACTCCCAGATGAGTAAGGACAGACAGGTTTTTTATGATGCATCACTGCAGTATGTGTTCAAGATCCAAGAAGTGCAGGAAAGAAAGAAGTTTGAATTTGTGGAGCCGGTAAGTTCACAGATATGCATACAATATTATAATTTCTTTTATAATTATATGTTTTTATGTTGCTTTTGTGCAATTGAAAAGTGTATATTCATGCTGGGATACAGATTTAATTGCAGTACATGATGTTTGGTCAGTATCAGCAGTTTTCCTCCTGCCGAGAATTGTGTACATGCAGACAAGATCATGGAAAGGCAGCTACATGCTACAAACAGTATTTGGCCTGTGATGAGAATGTTTTATTGATACATATCAGTAAAGCCCACTTCCTGTTGCTGTTGCAGCAGTTCCTGCACTGAGACCTCTTCCGCCGGACAGAGAGGGAAACTCTTTGTAGTAAAGTAAACAAGGGTAGAAAACCCAAACAATAAGCAGCGTTTGGGTTTTTTTGGACTATTTTGACTGATTGAGCCGATGACTGACGATCATTGTTTTGTAATCATCTCAGCACGTAACATTTTTCCTGTGGATTTTTCCCTTTGCTCTTCAGCTATTAGCTTTCCTGCAGGGTTTGTTTACATTCTACCACGAGGGCTATGAGCTGGCCAGTGAGTTTGAACCCTACAAGCAGCAGCTTCAGTTCAACCTGCAGAATGTGAGTGTGTGTTTACTGCAAACTTCAAGCTTGAATCTGGGTCTGATATCACTTGTGAGAGAAATCTTTACTGAGATTATTCTTTCATTTTGTCTACCTGCCTCTTAAGAGAAAGTGATAGCTCTTCATTTTTTTCTTTAATAATTTATTTTTCTTAATTTGCTCTTTTCTTTTTGGATGAAAGCAGACACTGTTAAAAATGCAAATGAGAAAAGGATGCACAGCTTGGATTTACAAAATAATGTTTACAATGTAGTAACTTACTCAGCTTGACTAAGTAACCATTCACTGTTTAACTTGTTAACATTTTTAATTAAAGACTAAAATTCCTCTGCCATCTGCCCCCAAAATTTAACGGGTTCCTACCTGACCCATACCCCATCCTTCCACCAAGTTTTGTGGTCATCCATCAAGTAGTTTTTGCGTACTCCTGCTAAATAACTGCCAGACAAACATAATCTCCTTGGGGAAGGTAAAAACTACACTGCTTGTATGTTTCTTGTGTAAATATGTTTGAAAGCCTCCCCTCAATGCAGTTTTTATGTATATGTTTATCGTTCAGGCTCGCAATAACTTTGAAAGTACACGTGCTGAGGTTGAGAGGCTGATGAAGAGGATCCGATCAGCAGAAGAAGACTTCCAAGCCCCCAGTTGTTTCACCATGGAGGGATATCTGTATATCCAGGAGAAACGTGAGATACACAGAAATCATATTGTCCCCTCTCTCTCTCTGTCTCTTTATCTCGCTTACGCAAACTCAAGTGCTTCTGCGTGAAAACGTGTGTCACGTATTCCAGGTCCGTTGGGCAGTGTGTGGACCAGATACTACTGCACGTATGAGAAAAGCTCCAAGATGTTCACCATGAGCAACACAGAGACCAGACCAGCCAGCAGACAGGTGAGCTGGCAGCACAGATGAACGACTACACCAGTGTTGATAAATGTTTTTAGCCCATTTAAAAAAAATCGTGTGTCAACATTTACTGTGAAAATAGTCTTGAGCAGACCTGAGGTATGTTATTGTCATACGTTAATGTAGTTTTAAAGACCATTCTAAAAATGTGTGGGAATACAACTGGCCTTAAAATGTGTTGCAGCTTCTCGTTAGCATCTGAATAGACAAGTCCTGTCAATGCAACTTTTACTTGAATAAGAAAGCTAGGGTTTTTAACTGATATTTTTGTAGTGTTTTGACACAAATTAGTTCAGTAGCTGATGAGCTATAACTAATGATCCTAAAAGCATTGAGTTGCATCTATCCAGTTTCTTTGCTACAATATAATCGTACCAAATACCAGACACATTTTGCAAACACGTCTCTCTATAACAGAATGGCGTGATTAACGGCGCACCAGAGATGTTCCGGCTGCGCTCGTGTGTCAGGAGGAAGACCGATTCCATTGACAAGCGCTTCTGCTTCGACATCGAGGTGGTGGAGAGGTGAGAGGGGAAGACTGCGTGTCTATAGCACATCTATAGAATGAATGAATTAAGTTATTGTTACTACTGAAGTCTCTCTCTCTCTCTCTCTCTCTCTCTCTCTCTCTCTCTCTCTCTCTCTCTCTCTCTCTGCAGACATGGCGTCATCACCCTGCAAGCTGTCTCTGAGGCCAACAGGCGGCTGTGGATGGAGGCAATGGATGGAAAAGAACCTGTATGAATACAGTATATGCATTATTAAATAATTAAGTATCAGGGGAATGTAGGCTGCACAGAAAAGGTGCATCAGACTTGCACTGCAGCTAGGCGTCATAATTTAATGGTTGGCAATGAAACCTTACTGCATTGGAAAGTAGATTACATTAGTTTATGTTATACATTTGTTTTAATGTTTAACACAATAAAATTTGAATTTCTTTCTACAGATCTACACTCTTCCTTCTTTACTTAGCAAAAAGGAGGAGAGTAAGTACCCTGATTTATTCTGTTCTTAAATTGTGCATCTGCTTCAGCACAGAAGAAATTCATGAATTAATCGATTATCTATTATTATTCCTTAAATGCACAGGAAATTAATGTAATGTTTGTCTGTGTTTTTAACAGCATTTCTCAATGAGGCGGGCTTCAACTTTGTTAAGAAGTGTATTGAGCTGGTGGAAAACAGAGGTAAAAGGATCAAGTCAATTCATGTTGGCTCCGCTTCCAGGCTGTTTATTTACCTGGTGTGTTAAAACATGTCTGTATGTGTTTGTAGGCATCACCACGCTGGGACTGTATAGAACAGGAGGAGTCAACTCCAAAGTGCAGCGGCTGATGACGAGTGTGTTCGGTAAGAGGATTGATGAAAGGTTTCAAACTGTGGATTAAAAATGTGTCACTGCTGGTGAATCATGAAGTCTCTACTTTCCTGTAGCCGCCTCGGCTCCCTCTGACATGCAGCTGGACGCAGACGCCTGGGACAACAAGACCATCACCAGCGGGCTTAAGAATTATTTCAGGTTAAATACAGTACAGTGCTAACCTGTCTCTTTTTTAAAAAAAATACTTCTACTTAATTATGAATTCATTATTTCTATTTTGTAAATCCAGGTGTCTGGCAGAACCAGTACTGACCTACAGGCTGCATAAAGAGTTCATCAAGGCTGCAAGTAAGATCTTCCTCTTTAAAAACACAAAGTTAATACATAATGACAAAAAGCCTCTCACCCTTTCAGCTCTAAATCATAACCTTCTCCTTGCTTTCACAGAGTATGATGATCATAAATACAGAGTGAGAGCCATTCATGCTCTTGTTCACAAACTACCAGAAAAAAACAGAACGATGTTGGACCTCCTTACCAACCACCTCCACAAGTGAGTACACAATAACACTTCAGTCGGACAATTCAAATAAGTGTTTATTGCAGCAGCAGAACATAGTTTGAGTTTGACATCCAACTTCCTGACTCTATATGATTATATTGATATTATGGAGAGAGTTGACTGCCTGAACTAGCTTCCATGCATCGCAACTAATTTGAGACTGCGAGAGCATCACACCCTTATATCCTTTTTGTTTCAAGGACATCTGACAGCTGTAGGTATAGTGAGCAGGCACATTTTAGACCAGTATTACAATGAAACATGAAAAACATACATGAAAGGTTCTCAGCAAGCTTTTTTAGTACAATGTGTAGTGAAGTTTGCTTTAGCTCAACAAATCAAAGCATGATCAGAAATGTATTAACATGCTTAAAGATAAATAAGGTGGGGAAACACAGGTTGCAAATTCTTGTAAAATTGTAAAAGCAGTTTTATTTTACAATTTATTCAAATTGCTTTCATCGCTTTTTCTTATTTCCTGGTGACATGGGCTAGGACATGTTAAAATGTGCGCGTGTGTGTTTGCAGGGTTTCCTCTCACAGTGACCAGAACCTGATGACCGTGTCCAACCTGGGAATGATCTTCGGCCCCACGTTGATGAGGTCACAGGAAGAGACGGTGGCCGCCATGATGAATATCAAGTTTCAGAACATTGTGGTGGAGATAATCATTGAAAACCATGACAAGGTACGCTTGCACTTTGACACCTTTTACACACACTCACACGTATGCACCAATACAGTCTATGGTATGCACGCGAACCCAAACCGCTGACAGACATGCATACTGTATGCTCCTGCCAGATATTTGGGGAGGCCCCGGACCTGTCGGTGCCGTTACCTCAGGCTTCGTCCTCTCGAGCGACTCCTCGGAGGAACAAGGCCATCTGCCTGTCATCAGGAAAGAGGAAGGCTCGTCTCTACTCTCCTGCCCTCTGCCTGGCTGACAATGACAGTGAGTAAATCAGTGGTGAATGGTAACTAAGTACATTTACTGAAGTACTGTGCTGAAATGCAATTTTTTAGTACTTAACTTAGTGTTTCCATTTTATGTTACCTTTACTTCGATTCTGCAACTTTTCAGTGATAAATATTGTAGTTTTTACCCCTTTACATTTATTTGACAGGTTAATATTTTATATCAAAAGACATATTATACAATACCGTACTCTATTAATGTCGGAACTGGTTTCCAGCCTTTGCCTAAAGTGATTTCCCATCAGCTCTATTTAGTGTAATTTTAAAAAATCCTAAAATGATCTAATGTGCTGATTATTATATCTAATTAGCTAAAATGCTTGACTGTAATCAACACACAAATGACTGAATGGGCTAGAGAGCAGGAGTTTTATTATATGATGTGTTTTCATGTCTCCTTCCAGGTGACACGTTTAGCAGCAGCCCTAGCACAACTCCGAGGGGCAGCCAAGAGTCTCTGTCCTCACACTCCTCTGAAAAGAACGGCTTGTCTCAGACCTCTCCTCCGTCCTCTCCTGCTGCTGAGCCCAGCTCATCCTCCCCGGCCCCTGCATCTCCCCCTTTATCTCCCCCTGCATCTCCCCCTGCAGCTTCCACCGATTCCCACGTCCACATTTCCTCAAACGAGCAGGATCAGAAACGTCTGGCAGACAGCGCTGCATCCCCTCACATCACTCCTTCCTCTTCCTGGATGTCCTCCCAGCTCACTCCTGCCCAGCAGACTTCCTCTGTGTCCTCTTCCATGTCCTCTTTAGTCTCTGCAGAGAGGACCTTGTCTGTCAAAGGAAACTCCACTGCATCCTTGTCTTCTGTTAAAGAGTCGAGATCTCCCTCCCGAGCCTCCACATCCACCGCCTCCACTCAGCACGTGTCAGTGGAGCGCGCCTGCTCTCTCAGGTCGGGTCAACCTGTTCCAAGGGCATCCTCCATCTCCTCTCTGAAGAGCGTCCATTCAGTTGATCAAATAGATGCACCCAGTAACTCCTCCACCCTCACAGAAACCAAAGTGACGGACTCTACCTCACGCAGGACTGCCTACAGGATGGCCTCCTCCTCCTCTTCCTCCTCCTCTTCGTTGTTTCCCTACCAACTTTCCACTTCCTCCTCTCTCACCTCCCTGCACATCTCTGAGGGTGCTTACAATTCTGATGTAGTTGCTGAAATGCTGCAAATAGGCAATTGTATTAAATGTGATGATGGCGTGAAGAGTTTAAACATCTATTACGCAGCTGTTTATGTCCAGGTCTGATTTATCCTGTTTTATTGCAGATTACAAAAGCTGTCATGGATCGGTTCAGAGTCTCGTGTCGCTTGACCCACAAGGCGTGAGACCTGCACGCAAACCCTCACACATCCGCTATGGCTCCGATGTGACTGCCAAACACTCTGCGACCATATCCAGCAATGGTTACCAGAGACCTGGATCCCTGTGAGTGTCAGTCTCCGACATTAACGTGCTCTGTTACAGTCCTGTGATTCTCTGAGAGAAGGAAAAGACATGAATGTGTTTGACCAGAGAAAAATACATCGTTTGATTTTGAACTAGATTTAAACTGTGACATCATTGGTCTGATTGCAGGAGTGATTCATTATTTCTGATTAGCTCAATACCTGCCTGTATTATTTTAGAAGAAAGCTGTTTAATTGTTTTGATGCTGAGTGTGTTTTTTCGAAAGCAACATGTTCACTCTCGCAGTGTTTAAAGCTTTGTACTGTTTGTGTGTCATAGACTGTCAGTCAGACTGCCACAGCGTGAGAGCTCAGTCTTCTCCTCAGCTTTAGACATTTGTTCCTCAGGAAGGTACGTTGATTTATGAGGTTGTTTTTCAGTTTTGAAGTTGTCATTGATATGTGAAGTTTACACATAGTAAAACACACTCAAAGATCCCCTTTAACTCATGTTCTAAATCGCTGTTTTTACTGATAATGTTTTTTTGTTTCTTAGGGAAGCAAAAGCTCTTTACTCCTGTGAAGCAGAGCACAGCCATGAGCTCAGTTTTCCACAGGGGGCGCTGTTCTCAAACGGTAAGAAAACCACTCGCACATCTCATCTCCTCAGGAAGCTTCGGTTCCATTAACATGTGTTTTTCCACATGATGTATCCAGATACAGATTAAATTTTAATGCCAAGTTAAAATTTTACTAGGTGTTCATGGGGTCACATAGATGTGTTTGAGACGATTGTGAGTCGTTACATGCTGAGTTGTGTGTGTTTGTTGGCGCAGTGTACCCGTCTGTGGAACCAGGTTGGCTTCAGGCGACGTACAATGGCAGAACAGGACTCATACCTGAAAACTACATCACCTACGTCTGACGGAGATGATGATGTCATCCCCACATCACAGAATAAAGACCTAACGTAGCCTTTAGGGATCCACGGTGCGTACGGTCACACTGTGCTAATGATTGTAGATAATATAATATATTTATCTTGTAACTGTGACAGTGTGTATGTCAGACTACTGTGGCTGTATCTGGATGATGTGTGTATCTGACTACTATAACCTTACCATGTTATTAAGCAGCTTATAATACAGTAGATGTTAATCAGTGTATTTTATGTTCTATGCTACATGTAAGGTACTGTACCTGTAAACAGTATTTTTTCTATTAATCTTGATAACTTATGTTTGTAAATAATCATATATATGTTATAACTTGAAGTGTCCACTTCTCTGTGCTGCAGCGGAATTAATCCTGCCATTAATGCCCTCCTCCGGCTGTGTGTCAGATTTCATGCCGTCTAAATAAAGGACGACTATTTTCCTAAAAGATGCCACTTTATGTTTGTAGATTCAGTTCATGTTAAGTCATATTGTACGGAAGCATATTGCATTCACTTGAAAAAAAAAAGTTCTGTTTTTCCAAGACAATTATCTCGGAAAAACAGAAAAAAAAATTAATTAGAAAAACAGAACTTATCTCGGAATTTCCGAGTTAGTTATCTCAGAAAAACAGAACTTTTTTTTTTTTCAAGTGAATGCAATACGCTTCCGTAATATTGTATGTGGGTGTGTTTATTGTTGATTTTTTTCAAGAAAACATAGCAAATGGTTCATTCATTTTTTGAGTTTTTGAGTTCCTTACAAATATATTACCAAGGTCATAACTTTAAGTTGAACATGAGGTTAAAGTCAAATTCTCTGGATAATTTCTATATTATCATTTCTTACCAATGAATAATCGCTTCTTATACCTTAGGAAAGAAAAATCACTATTTATGTATCATACCTGCCCAGATAATACCAACCAGCTTGTAGCCAAAGCTGCTACAAAAGAAATTGGGGTTTCTTTGTTAGTGCTGCAAATTAAATTGACTTGACAAAACCAACAGGTTAATCATGTTTTATAACAGTCCATATTTCTCATTCAGTGTGCCGGCAGGATTATTGTGTTGTAAAGGCTGTTTTCGATTAACGGGGGGGGTTACATCCGCACAGGAAATAATGCCGCAGTCCATGACATATTATGTGTGTAATAAGTGCGAAACAGACTATTGCTATTTAATCATTCTCACGTAAACTGTATTTCAAATTAAAGGGTAAACACTGAATGTTAGTGTTGACAAGGTTCAGGCTTTCTACCTTTGCGCCCATCTATTGGTTTGTTGGTTTATTTTTCTACAGGGTTATTTATGCAAAAGAAAACCAAACAGATTTCCACGAAACTTGGTGGACGGATTGGACATGGATCTAGAAAAAAGGGGCAGATCGACAACCTTCTTTAACATTTTCACCAATTTATAATTCATGGATCTTTAACGAGAAAAAATCTGGTTCATGTAGGAAATTGATCTCTGTGAGTGTGTAAAACAGCAGCTTGATTGAATTTAAATGTTAATACAACAGTTGGGCCAATCTAGTTTTGCCCTTTTGCTTACATGAAATATTGCCTGAAACTTATCTTATGTACATTTTTTAGTACATGCGTCCATTTGTGTGAATGTCTAAATTATAATGATCTGTGTTTTTGGTAGGTGAGTGAAAACGACACAATCTCCTCTTTAAAGAGTGTGCTCCCACTTATAATTTATCCAGATAAAGTGATAAGTTACATTTTTAAATTTATATTCACATACATATCAAAGCTTTAAAGCTATTATTCTTTATCCACATCGAGTGATGCAGAACAGGCACTTTTCGCTTGTGTGCGGTCTCCTATGAAGACGAACTGATCTCTCCCATTCTCTTCAGCAGTCCGTCCAGCGTGTCCTTGCTCTGGGATTTCTCCTCGAGCAGCTCGTATCGCAGGCTGGAGATGTCCTGCTTGATCTCTTTCAGCTCACCTGAGTGAACAGCAGACACAACGCTTCATGACAAAAAAGAAGATTCTAAAATTCATGATTCATGTTTCTTACATTAAAGTCAAACTGACAAGAACATTTAGAAACCTTTATTCCCAAAATGAATGTTAACAATTAAAAACTGGTTCCGTCTCGGGATCGTTCTGCTGATTTTACCTTCAGTGATCTCGTCGCTCTCTCTGTCAGCTTGGGCTTTGATGATGTAACGTTTTATCAGTCGCTTCATGATCTTCT
The DNA here is from genome assembly GCF_022539355.2 of Hippoglossus stenolepis. Lineage (NCBI taxonomy): Eukaryota > Metazoa > Chordata > Actinopteri > Pleuronectiformes > Pleuronectidae > Hippoglossus > Hippoglossus stenolepis. The sequence continues at coordinate 12,435,028 of NC_061497.1, forward strand.
GCAAACAGTGATGGGAAAGAAAGCTTCTTTTAACAGCTACAAATTAACAACATTAAGATGCTCCCAATTTAAAATTATAATTTTGATAAATAATCTTATCTCTCACAGTCCGTAAAGTGACTGTGTAAAAAGATTTAGGTCCCCACAACATGAGTAATACCTGGACACACACACATACCTGATACCTGGACGGGCTGGTTGAAGTTCCATATCCTGAAGTTTTGTCCACTCCGAGCTGGAAGATTAAGCTGAAGTTAAATTCATTGAACACAAAAAGGACATTTCTTGTTGTCGTCAGGTCTGGAGCTTGTAGTGCAGCAGAGAAACCACTGGGAGGTGCTCAGGCTTTTGCATCTCAAGCTCCACTGTGGTACCATGGACTTAATGGCTGCACAGGCATTATACACACATGTGAACAGTAAGTGGTACCTGATTAAGCTGTGTCTCCGTTTTGTCCTCTCTGTGTCTTGCCACATAGTGCAGCAGCAGGGTCTTGATACCTGTGCCCATTCCCAGCATGGACTTGGGACTGGGCACCAGGTTAAAGGGCACAGGGAGCGTCCTCCCCTCCTCAAAGTACGAGAACCAGAGTTTGGCCCGAGCGAACTTCCATTCGACATCAGCATCATCCTAAAAAGGGAAAACAAAACAGGTTGGAGATGAAAGAGAAAAACACAACAGCTGCACCACATGATGTTGGACACACACACTCCAGCAGCTTATTACAGCCCCTAAAACTCTTTGTTCCCTAAAAATTACATATTCAAAAGGTTTGTCATGAAAATTCCCTTCATGGTCTTCAAATGGCTTAAATATAACTCTACGCCGTCCTTTCTCATTTTGTGACAGGGATCTATGGCCGATCTCCACCAAGGATGTTTTCATGTTTTCATCAGCGTTTGTTTTTTCAGCAGGATTACACAAAAACTAAATAACTGATTTCCATAAAACTTTGTGAAATCTCTTCTCAGCCTTTTGGCTAAGATCAAGTTTAGTATCTGTTGCTATCAGTTTAATATATGATACTCCCCCTTGATTTTTGGAACAGGAAGATGGAATAGGGGCTTGCTCATTCCACTGGCGCATCGACCTAGTGTTGCAGTACCTCCAGGAACGGTGGGACAAATAAAGTTGTTTTGAATTTTTTAATTGGAAGGATGCCGTATGGGTCAGGGAAGAACCCATCAATATCCAGGTGCATATCCAGGATATATTTTTTTTTCTTTGTGAGATTTCCTTGGATTTCCATGGGATCATATGTGGATATAGATTTTTTTAATAAGTCTGACAAATTTCACACACTTTGAGTGTGTGAAATTTGTTGCAGCTTGATTGACTGTTGGGCCTAAATACTCCACTGACTTCCACTCTAGTTTTGCCCCTTGCTGTATATGTATCCTGCACGTGAAGCACATGATGACATCATTATGTGGACAACATTTCTTTAACTCGCCTCAATCTCCTGGAAGGAACTGTTAATCATGGCGATGAGCATGTTGAGCAACACTATCACCATGGTAACGTTGTAGACCCCGTACAGCACGTAGCCGATGTTCTCGATGAATTTGTGTCCGTTGTTGATCACGACGGACTTGACCTCAGACAGTCCAAATATAGCCCAGAATAATGTCTTGAAGCTCTCCTCCAGGCTAGAGGGACACACAGAGAGGGAGGTGGAGGGAGATGAGAGAAAAGTTATTTTGGAGTTCAGACGACCATTAATCATAACGAAAGACGCTCTGTGAGAAAAAGGCCACACAGTGAAATCCTTACAGTCTTTAACACGATGTTTGTGTTGCTGTGCAACCGTTTCAAAACTGTTATACATTTTTAGACTTTCATCATAACTTTCACACAAAGAAAACTCCTACTTAAGTTCTTTTTTCATAAATAATAATTAACTGTGTATAAATGCAGTAACATGCATTTTGTAAAGCAGAGGGAACTCCTGTGAACTTTTGAGAGACAGTTTTGAACTTTTTCGAAAGGTTTTCTGTTGTATGGACTTTTTCGGTTGTGGATGTTCACCTCGTTTTCCTTGTGATTGGAGTTCTGGATTTGTATTCTGCATGTGGTTCTCTCTTTTGTGTGTATATCGTTTCTGTGTTTCCCCTTTGTCTGTTTGCACATAGATTGTTCCTCATGTTTTAGTTCAGATTTCATTAATCAATATATCTAATGTTTTGGTGCTGTTTGCTGCCACCTGGAGACCGTGGCCGTTTTTTTTTTTCACATTAAACTTCACCTTCACCACCCTAACTTAACTTGCCTGCATTTTCTCGCTGCCTTTAAAAATCCATCAAATCAATTCATTTGAGAAGGACAAATCACTCTTTGGTTGATTAGGTTGAGTTGCTGACTACTTGTGTCCAAATTTAATCCATGACCAATGAGGAGCATTCCCTAGTTAAGTTGGGACTCACTCTTTTGAAATATCTGTGCATTCACTTTCAGACACGTTCTTATTCATCTGTAAATCATGCATTTACAACATTTTTGTGCCAGCTGAGTGTCACATCTGGAGTAATAATAATGGCACTCAGTTGAGTGCATACCTCCACCAAGGCCCAAAAGTCCCCTTATGAAACCACATTTAAATTCACTAGGTCTGGGTTTTTATTTAAATCTGCACCAAAGTACAGACACTCATAAATATCGGGCCCCTAAACATGTCAGAATCCTGGATCTGCAACAAAATTCAGTTTGTTCTACACTGACCCAAACCCCATCCTTCAACCAAGCTTCACGAAAATGGGCTCAATAGCTTTTGTGTAATCCTGCAAACGAACAGACAAACACTGGGGAAAACATTAACTTCATGGTGGAGGTAAAAATGAATTAAGGCTATGGCTGGGTTCACATTAAAGCTGGATTTTGACACAACAGATCAGGAAATAAATTGTGTATGACCTATCTTAAGGTTAATATTGTGGTATTGAGTGAATGTAAATGACTCTGAAGGTGTACAAATCTGAAGCTCTCACGTGGTGAAGGCGTCGTTCTGCTTTGCCCCCAGGTAGTAGGAGTACAGGTTGAACATGCCGATCATGAACGCCAGGAAGACCAGGAGGAAGATGACCATGAACTTGAAGATGTCCTTGACGGTCCTCCCTAAAGAGATCTGCAGTGGACCGAAGCTCTCGTTGGCTGGGAGGATGTAAGCAATCCGAGAGAAGCTCAGCACCACTGCAACTGCATACAGGCCCTCTGACACCAGCTGGGGATCTGACGGCAACCAGTAGAGACGTGCTGCAAAAACAAAGCTCGGATATGTTAGTGAATTTCAGCAAATCAACTTTGTAAAACTTTCTTCTTTTTGAAGCATGTAGTTGTGCTTTCATTGCAGATTGAGGAGGTTTTTTAATAAACACAATTTCATTAGGACACAGAGAAGGAATATGAATTAAGCCAGTCCATCTCAATTCATTATGATTAGAGGGATTAAACAGAAAAAAAAACCTAACCCTAACAAGAAAAAAGAGAATAAACTTGAAATTTCGGTATTAAAAGTCAAAATTTTAAGACTATATCAAACTAATAACGTTAGCGCTTGACTGCTTTAACAAAACACTGTGTGTAGATACATTTTTGAGATTGTTCTTCAGAACCAGTTTCGGTAACAAGGAAATTCTTTCTCTTTTTGCACATTAACACAGTGTCTGTTCAGAAGAAGAAACCATGTATTTTACATACATGGTTTCTTCACCATCATCATCTTCGCGAGTGTTTCTTCATGGAACACTCGCAGCTCACATAGCTGTCAGTCACTCCTGCGACTTTATTCTTGACAGTTCGACTCTATTAACAAAATAGTCTTTGAACTTTATTCTTGAAATTCAAAGAGAAATCTCATAGTCCAAATACTTTTCCAAAAATATGCAAGTTTGCTTTTCATGTAAATTGTTGAATAGTATTTGGTCCTTTTGGCTTCTAGCCACTGTCAAAGACGTGTGTGCAATCTGTGACTTAGTAAGTACTAAAGTATGTGTATTTTACAGGATCTCAAGATGAAATGATGGAAACAACTGAACTAAACAATGGAATCTCCTAATGCTATTTTTCTCCTGTGCCTCAGGATCGCCAGAGCCAAACCCGCCTGCCTTTTCTCCTGCTCACAGGATCTTCTGCACATTCTCAGCCAGCCACCAGCCTGTCATCTGCCTGCCCCAGCTCTTCCTTAAAAGACTATTTTCATTGTACAGTACCCTCATGTGCTAACTTACTGCAGCTGTTTGTACATTTATACAAGAAGTAAAGGATGGTTTGTTAGTCTGTGCAGGTGTGTGAGCATGCTCACCCAGTGTGAAGTAGTGTATCTCGGGGGGCAGTGTGACATTAATCAGTGTTGTGTAGTGTGTGTGTACATAGGTCTGTGCTAAGTCAGCGTGTCTCAGAGCAGAGAAGCGGCAGCAAAAGGAGGCGAGGAAGATTGCCAGCATCCCAAAGTCCAGGAAGTTCCACGGCTCGACCAGATACTCCCCCAGTCCCTGACTCCAGATCTCCTTCACCTCAGCCCAGATCATACCTGCACAAAGTACATGATGATAAACAGGATGACATATTCATGTTCCTGCTCTGTCATCTGCAGCTCTGCAAACATTAAACCCTGACAGACATGATGTTTCAATGATCATCTAATGCTCACCGATGACCCATGAAATGATGAGGATCTCCATACATGTGAAGGGCGTCGTGGTCATGCGGTAGAGCAGCAGTGGGTCCGAGGTGAGGTGTGCTCCTCCTGGGTGCTGATGGTGGGTCATGTTTGGTAAATGGGTGGTGCCTGCGAAACGGTCGGCAGCATTCAGGATGAGAAGACCCAGGAAAATTGTGAAGGACGAGGCATGGGCCACAAACCTCATGAAGGGGCTGCGCATTACTTTCCCCACCTGGATGAGAGAGAAGGAACAACCGAGGGATGAGAGAAAACCTCCAGTGGGGACTTAAAGTCAGGTTTGGATATGTAGGAGTTAATATGAGGGTCCTACTCTGCTGCACGGAGCAATCCAGTAAGCCACCGCCAGTCCAGGAAGTCCAATAGCCACCGCCAGCACCACCAGCAGTTTGATAGCAGTGGTCTGTTGTCTCAGTCCGGGTAGATTCTCAAACCAGATACCGAGCAGCTGCTGCTGGCAGTTAGGATGAGCCACAAACTAAAGAGAGAAGGACACATGGACACAGTGGTTCAGACCAGAAACACCTACAGTTGTCGACAATCTAAGTTTATATGAACATTTGTGCCAAATTTGCCAAACTCTCGAGGTGTGCTTAAGATAACATGCTACTGGGTGTTGTCAGCACAGAGTCACAATACAAAGGGAACATTTTTCACTGTGTTTCTAGTCATTCTGTATTCAGACTCTAACACGACTATAATACATTAACTTTACCTTACCTCACTGTTGTTGCCTATTTGTGAGCATACTAACCTTTTTAAGTTCATATTTGATGGCTAATTTGAGCCTTGTAAGTGAGGGGCGACCTGGGAGATCATAGCTGTCTTCAGAGTCTTCTTCTCCGCTCAGTATGGCCTCCACCTCCTCTGTGCTGCGGCACAGATCCAGGAGGCCCACCACATAGTCCTTACACTGGCTCGACAGGCGGCAGTAGTCGTTCTACAAACACCACAAGGGGAAATTGTAGGAGTAATGAATGTGCACTGTGATCTTAGAGGACTTGTGTTTGCACAATTGTTGTTGGTGATTCTGTCTGATCTTTGGTATGTGTACCTTAAATTCTTTCTCAATATTGGCCAGCATGGCCAGTTCATTGCTGAGCTCCAGGGCGGCCAGCACCGGGTCCTCGTTGGACAAGGAGAGGTAAGCAGGACTGGCGAGGCCTCTGTAGGCATTGATCCTTGATCGCGAGTGGCTGAAGGAGTCAAACTGCTGCTGGTAGTTACAGGAGTCGCAGCTGCAGAAGTAGTCATGGGGGGGATTGATGCGAGCGCCTTTACTCAGCAGGGTGTGAACTATCTCGTATTCCTGGCAGTGTGCTGCAAGTATCACTGGAGTCACATCATGGGAAAACCTATGGGAATGAACCCAAACAGAACATTTTACAAAGCAACAAAAAAGGTAAGTCAAAGGCCTTATACAATATATTCAGGACACCCCAACAAGTCAGAGAATTAAGATCTTTATGTCACTGGTGCACAATTTGTTGTCACACATCTTCCTTCCAAATGTCTTACCTCGTCCCGTCCTCATCATAAGCGTAGAAGTCATCCAACATGTCAGCTTGAGCAGGGCTCGCTGTTTGACGATGGGAATCTCTAAATGCAGGGTGACTCAACAGGGTCTCTGTGATACGAATATAACCTTTACCTACAACACGGACACACAGACAGACACAGGGCGTCATGTTATTAGAATATCACCCAACTCTGAGTATTCTGAGCATCTTTATTTTGGTTCTACGTCCCACAGCTTTACAGTTTCGGCTCAGTCTAATATGTTTTGAGTTGCAGCAGGAAGCCGTTTGTAACAGTGAAATAGTGAGCACTGTGGAGCTTTATGCAGCACAAGCGCTGGTGGAGACCTTAAAATAGCTAAAGAGTGAGAAATTATTGGACTGACATTCATCAGGTGGCCACAACCATGTTGCCCCACATTTAATGGATGTATCTGCTAATTTCTTATGCTGAGTTTGACACATATATACTTTATATCGTGCTAATATACGGCTGATGTATATGACAACATTATATAAGTATAAACCAATAGAATGCAGAATGCAGTTGGACTCATTTAAATGGACACGTCTTACTGATGGCTAACAGAAGGGCGTCACCCACTCTGGCCAAATCCGCCCTCCCCAGCAGCAGCTCTGTCACCTCCAGATGCTCATTGGACACAGCCAGCTGCAATGCATTCTGGCCCATGTAGTCCACAGCATTGACATTCAAGTTGGGCATGTGGAGCAACATGCGTCGCACCTCTGGTATGTTGCCGTATTCGGCTGCCTCCAGGAAACGCTGCTCAACCTCAGACAGGCTGACTGAAGGTGCAGAGAACATGTATGAAGGACCACGAAGGGCCTGGCGTCGTTTAACGGCGCTGAGGCGAGCCATGAGCTGCATCTCCGAGCTGCTGTAGCTGTAGAAACACACAGTACATAATGTCCACATGGTAGATTATAGGCCTACACACACACACACACACACACACACACACACGACTTCATCACTTCAGAGGAAATTACATTGGCCTCCATTGATTTCCTGGAAACTTACTCCAACCTTGACCATTGTTGTCTAACCCTAATACTTACCCTAAACTAAACCAAAACCTAATCTTAATTGAATCCAATCCTGAACCTTTATACATCCTAACCTTAGTTTTTTTATGATGTATGTTATGAGGACTTTTTGTCTCCACAAGGAAAACAAGTCCCCAAAATGTGACAGATTTATGTCCCCACAACATGAGACCTGTACACGCACACACACACACACACACACACACACATACACATACGCACACACACATCACAACACACACACACACACACACACACACACACACACACACACACACACACACACACACACACACACACACACACACACACACACACACACACACACCCTTTTGGAAACCACACATCAGGAGCTTGTCTCATCTCAGTTTCACATTTAACTACATCAATAACCAGAGTTTGTGAATTACATGAAGGAAATGAGATAAATTATTATTATTTTACTACAGTAAATATAAAAAACTACACAGAGAAACTGCATGTTGAACAAATCAAAGGTTGTAGCTGTAGTCAAATAAAAATATAACTAATCTCCAAGTTACATGTTAAACATTGTGCGAGAGAGATTACAATCTTAACTTCCATATAGTTAACCAAGTCTAGAGGAAAACAATAGAGCTTATTAAAATGGTTTGTTTTAAACCTTTATTTCATGTAAAACCAAGTTCCATTTGTATCCTTTACAATCATTGGATCATTGTACCATGTTCAGTGTTTTCAGTGTTAAAACAGTGAAGGCTGTGTCTCATACAGGGAACATGCAGTAGACATGCTGGACAAAATCCTTAGCCTCATGTCTTTGAAGGTTTTACATCAATTTTTAAGAATCTAACTTTCATCACCAGCTTTTTTATAGACAGAACAGCTTTGGCTGTACACTCTCACTGTGGAGAATACAAGTAGCTACACACATGCTGAGGTGATTGATGAGGTTATTGTCCTACTTCATTGTCTTATGTCATGTTTCTTTATATACTTTAATCTGCCATGTTGTGTTAATATAAATACTCTGAAATGGCTAAATGCCGAATGGTTATTGATTCTGATAACAAAGCACAAAACACACCTGACCAATACATAAACATCTGCCTCAATAAGGAAGGTAAATCAAAGAGTTACCCAAAGCTTCGTCCTGCAGTGCAGCAGTTTTCCTCTCCCAAATCATCGTAGGTCAACAGGTTATCACGGCTCCTGGCCCTCGGGCTGTTAGTGTAACCTACAGGCTTATAATAAGTCTCCAGTGGTTTGTGGTTCATCCTGCAAGTGGTCAACACTAGAGGGTCTGCTCCAGCTTGATACAAACGAGTTATCAAGTGCCTGTGGAATGACTCTCCCTCCGTCTCCCTCCCCCTCGGTTTTTTTTTCTATGTCCTTGAGAAAGAATGCTCCCTTTTGGGTCCCACTATACTTTTATTTACGTGACTCGTTGAACCTGACAGATGTGGAGGGCAGCTCAGTGTTATGAATGAACACACTGGAGTCTAATCAGTAAAAAATGTACGTACATTTTCAGCAGTGGAGTATTCTCCAAATATTGGGTTTCAGCAGCTGATTCAAAGCTCAGGCTGTAAAACGTTATTTTAAACTGCAGTGTTTAGAGTACAACAGTGTCAGTGCGTGCGTGCGTGCGTGTGTGTGTGTGTGTGTGTGTGTGTGTGTGTGTGTGTGTGTGTGTGTGTGTGTGTGTGTGTGTGTGTGTGTGTGTGTGTGTGTGAGTGACTGATGGCAGATGAGATTCCCCAGGGTTCAAATTCCTAGGAGACTTTGCTTCCTGTGCGCTCCCACTCTCCACTGATCCTTGTCCACTGTGGGAAAACGACGTCTTACTCTGCACGCACACACAATTTGTATACATACACTGTTTAAGAACGCAAACATGCATTACCTCATCAGCAGTTCAAAGGTGAGTCAAGAACATGACAAGAACACACTCTCACTCACAAACACACTTGTAAAAACTTGTACTTTAGCTTTTCTTGTCTGATAGTACAGTGCGGCCTGCAACACTCGCTCGCTTTCCCAGTTTTGATATGAATATCATAAAAAAAACTCCACATTATATGACAGGATTATCTCAACAATAAAAAAAACTGATAAAGCAGAGTCTCTGATTTATGTTTGTGGTCGTGAAAATTGCCTTTTAAGGGCCTCGTTGCTGAAGCTTAGTCACTTTGGACATTTCAAGGTGTAAACGCATCATATTTGACAGTAGGGATAAGGAGGCTAATCTCTGATAAATGACACCAGCAATAGTTTGTTAAGACTTCCCCTTCGGAACAGAACAGACCTAAGATTTGGATGTAAACACTGTCAGCTCAAACATACACACTCTTATTTGGGGGCATTGAGTGGACAAGCGCAACTCTGTGTGTGTGTGTGTGTGTGTGTGTGTGTGTGTGTGTGTGTGTGTGTGTGTGTGTGTGTGTGTGTGTGTGTGTGTGTCTGTGTGTGTGTGTGTGTGTGTGTGTGTGTGTGTGTGTGTGTGTGTGTGTGTGTGTGTGTGTGTGTGTGTGTGTTTTAGTATCACTGATTCTGGTGATAACATTGTTGGAACTCTGGCTCTTTGGGTGGTCTTCTGTGTGCGTTTTTCCAATGAATCCACACATGCACACATACACACAGCTGTGTTTGCTACTCACACCTCAGCTACATCACTTGGCCGAATTTTCCCTCAAAGGTAATTATGTTATTTCACTTCTGCATCACACTCACACACTGTGGGTCTTTAGAGCCAGGAAACCTGCATGGCAGGGCAGGGCAGAACAGAGGTGCTGCCTCCCTCTAGTGGTGATGAATTACTGCATTCACCGTCTTAAAAGGATAGTTCACCGAAAAATGAAAATTCACCCATTAGCTGTTGACCACTATGGTGGGGTGGGTTTGAGTGTTTGAGTCCACAAAACAGTTTTTGTAGTCTCAGGTGTAAAAAGTATTGGAGGATTGTATTTGATATTTGTATCGGAAATATATGTAGATTTTTGTAATGTAGCCATTATAATAGGATTAACTCATTATACCAAATGCAATTTTCAGTTGTTCTTATTTTATTGTATTGCAGGAACGTGAACAAAGTCTCATGTAGCTTCATTTACCTGTATGCGGACAGTCACGTTTTTGATTTTTCTCTAATTACGCCACTTAAACATACTTCAACCAATTTCAATTATCATCACAACACTCAGCTTGAGGACATTTCAGCTAGTAAACCACTTAGTTCAAATATTTATACTTTTAAACATATTAAACTTTTCCTGCAATATTCTGCTTCATTATGGGTTTCTATGGGATGCTTCTAGAAAGTTGATACAAGGACAGGTTCCTTTAATCTTTTTTATCACACATTTTCTGCTTGAATCAGCAAAGCCTTTCACCAGTTTAGCATATACACTGCATATTCAGCAGGAAATGCATTTTCTAGTTTTCCGAAATATCTCCAAAATGACAGAGAGAAACAAATACTATCATTAACTTAAAAAGTGAATAAATTATTCTTGTGTTATACAGTGTTTCTTTTAATTTGTCCATTGCATTTCAATCGTTGAGGCTAGACCTTTGATCTTTTTAATATTTTGTTATCTTCTTCTTTGTTCTGTATGATGTCAATGACTGAACAAAGAGATCAATGTCACCATTGTTATCAAATATTACAGCGGGAATGGTAAATGGTAGGTTATTTTCAGTCAACAGCATTTGGAAAAAACATTTTCTTTCAAAAGTGTTGTCCACAGCATTGACATTGAGAACCAGCATGGAGAAAGCAGTAAAAATAAAGGATATACTCCACAGCAATAACTTCAGCTATAAAATATATGGCTTTAATGGAGAGGGAATGTTTGGCAAAGTCGTCAAATGTGTCAACCTATCCACGAGAGAACATGTGGCGATAAAAATCCACAAAAATCTACAAGATGAAGACATTCAGAGAGAAGTGGCGATGTTACAAAAGATCAAGGCTCTTGACCCTGACCAAAACAACATCGTGAAATTCATTGAAAATTTCTGGTTCAAAAACATGTCTTGTCTGGCTTTTGAAATGCTTGACAGGAGCCTTCATGCCCTGATGAAAGAGAATAAGTTCACCCTGAAGATCCCTGAAATTGGTTACGTGACTCAACAGCTACTGGTGGCATTTGATGGCCTGAAGAATATTGGGATACTTCATACGGACCTGAAACCTGACAACATAATGCTTGTCAATCACACGAATCTGCCGTTCAAAATCAAGCTGATCGACTTTGGTCTGGCTCTTCCAGTGAGCCAATTGAAAGTTGGAATGACCATGCAGGCTACTGCATTCAGGGCTCCAGAAGTAGTCTTGGGCCTCCCCTTGTCAGAGGCTGTCGATATGTGGGGAGTAGGCTGTGTCATGGCATATATGTACTTTGGCAATAACCTCTTCCCTAACAGCTGTAAGTATCATTGGATGGAAACTGTGGTGCGCTTGCTGGGCCAGCCAGATGATCACCAGTTACTTGCTGGAAAATACAGCCGGAGGTATTTCATCTGTGATGATCAGACTGGAGTTTGGAGACTAAGGACACAAAAGGAGTACCATGGCCGTACAAACATTGCCTGGACGCGTTTTAACTTGGCTAAGAATTTGGAGGATGCAATAAAAGTAAACGAGCCTGAAGATATGGCTTTTTTCGACTTCCTGAAATGCTGTCTGCATACATCAGCTGAACATAGAATTAGTCCCAAGGATGCTCTTAATCACCGTTTTATAACAGGGGTTCACCTGGTTTATGAAGAGGAAACCAAACATCTGGATAAATCAAACGATTCCCCAGACCAAGAGGATTCCCATGCTGTAGATATGGATTATGAAACTGAGAGGGAATCAGCCAATAACTCCTGGTGGGATGAAGAGACACGCCATAAGAGAAATTTTGGGCTCTGTTTAAAGTCCAATGAAGGTTCAGCGCCCACAGGCTCGGCATGTACATCAGCAATGACCTTGTCCTGCAGTGAAGGGTCTGAACTGATGAGGATTTCAGTTGGGGAATCCTACAGACACCGGAGAAGTTTAAAGCTGTGTGTAAATGTGAAAGAAGGTTTAACCTCCCCTGGCCTGGCCTATATCAGCAATTATCTCATCCTGCAGTGAAGGGTCTGAACTGAATGAGATTTCAGTTGAGGAATTCTACTGGCCTGTCAAAAGAAATGAATGAACTCCCTGAGAGGTCCAGGCATAAGCATGTATACACTTACATGCAAAATCATTACAATTCAGGACCTCAGCAGCAACGAACAAGACTGGCCCTTATGGAGCCTGCCGAAAAAGAAACTATTTTAAGCGATATGCAAATATTTCAGCACAATTAAAAGGAGATTGGTTTTCATCTTTAGTTGACTAAAGAACTAGTCATCATTAATCAAAAAGTACCACATTGTGTGTACGTACACTGTACATTTGTATGTATGTATGTGTGTATGTATTTTATAAGTTGTGACCACAGAAACACACACTTTAAAAGTAATGCAAATATTTACACAGGTTGTATATATTCAATAGGTGACAATGGATACATATTTAGAAAACGAAATGACTGGAATATAATCTATAAATAAAAAATTAAATACATTTATACAGGGATACTGGCCTACATATATTTCCCATTAGTGATTACCTTTTTATTAATTTTTAAATACTTGAAAATATGACATTTAAAATATGCATGGCAGATGGTTCAGTATCTTGTTAGCTAAATTGATACTCAGATATCTAATATTTAAGTGTCAACTTTGTAACTTTATTATAAAACTAATACTCATATTTAATATCAACTTTATATTAATGGGGGACAGGTTTTCTATCTATCTATCTATCTATCTATCTATCTATCTATCTATCTATCTATCTATCTATCTATCTATCTATCTATCTATCTATCTATCTATAAGCACTAATATCAATGCACACACTAAACAAAATGTGTTGAGAAATGTGCAACATCTGCTTGTTCAAAAAAGACTTTAAGTCCCATTGGTGTCAACTTGGATTGTTCCCAGGTGGATGGAGTCGAAGAGAATATGGCTACTTGGGAATGAGTTATTATTGGAAATTAGTTATTATTGGTACCCTCATGGTTGAATGCACTTATTGTAAGTCGCTTTGGATAAAAGCGTTAGCTAAATGAAATGTAATGGTCAGTACAGTGGCTGAAGACTGTAAATAATCCTAAACTCTTAAAAACCTCAGAGTTTCCATTTGAAACTCTTTGAAAAAGAGCAAAAAACTAAATCTGTTGTTCTGCAATTAACTTGGATGATGTCCGTCATCTCCAACAGGTGAGGCTGCTGCTGTGTATTTATTATATTAAATATTGTCCTTCTGGAATGGCTTGGTATGGGAATTTTTCACTTGACCAGGGCATCAGCTTCATCTGCTGCTTGATGAATTCAGGTTTGCTGCTTTTCACCCTTTTCACACCATCTATGATATGTGTAACATCTGTATGGGATGTTCCCACAGTGGAGAGAGCGCTCTGCTTATCCGTGTGATGCAGACTTCACCTGTCCTCAAGTTTTGGCAACCACGGGACCTGAGGCTGCTTTTTAATAAGCTTTTGTAGATTTTCCACGGGACACAGCTCTCTGCGACCCGGACACTCCCACTTTTATTTACAGCCAATAGCTATTGATTTCCGTTTTTATTTTTTTTAATTTTGTTTGCTTATCTAGTTTTGGTCGTGTAGTTTTGTTTTGAGATAAACACCTTAATTGAATGATTTCAGAAAAGGTTTTATTAAAACTTTGTGGTGTACAAAGATGCAGTGCAACTTATACAGTACTCAATCTGTGCTCTTCTGTCTCTGACAATGTGTCAATTGTTGGTTGCAATCCTCCTGATCTTTATCGTGACAGATTTGATGGTGTGAGGGACCCCGTTCTGTCTCCAGGTGTCCCACAGAATGTTTGTCCTCTGCCCTTGGCTCTGCTCTGCATCCTCAGGAGAGCCGTTGAGGTTTGCCAGTCCGCACTGGTTGAACCACCATCCTGTCTGGTTGTGCTGAGTGCTGCAGCTCTCCACCGTGCGGTTGTCGATAGAGCAGAAAGGGTTGCAGCCGTCGTTGTCCACGTCTGAGGCGCTGAACGGAGCCGTGTCCTGGTTCTGCTCCTGTTCATAGCCACGAAATGCATCGCCTGCACAAAAACATAGACTGAAATGCACGTGGGCATGGAGGAAACGCATGATACACAGTGGGACCACATTTGTCTGGGGGTGAGTCTTGATTTATTCAGTCATACCCTACCTGCACTGCCTGCATATCGGCCCAAGTGTATACTGAAGAACTGGGTTTCATTGTCCAGGCTGAAATCATCATATGATGCATAAGAAGTCACATCATCGTGGGAGGTCAGAGCAACATGAAGCTGGAACCGAGTTTCTTTCTGGTTTACTATGTAAAACACCTTCTTTAGGCCCAACCAGTGTTCTCCTAAACACACACAAACACACACATACAAAGAAATAATATGATTCTTCCATCACTGTCAGATGCAAAACATGATCCCCAGCATCTGTAGACTTTGTTTAATGAGAGATACCTGAAGGAAATCTGTCCAATTCAAATTATGAGATATTATTCTGTTAAATGAAGCTACAGGCAGCTGATTAGCCTAGTTTAGCACAGAGAGTACGGATTAGTAGAAGCAGCTAGCCTTGACTTTAGCTGTGTCTCAATTCAGGGGCAGGATCCTTGCATCACAGTGACTGTCCTGTCATTATAATTGTCTTCAATGTCAATTTGGCCTTCACAGACACGGCCCACAAAGGAGGTGGTCTTCATGGTCAAGGTAGACTGTGTCCTCAGAAGGATGTGGCCCCTGATTTGAGCTTTTGTGCAACACAAGGGTTAGTGTGTTTACCTTCAAAAAGTTAGCTTTGCAAAGATTCTTGATGTGTTTGCTGGATGCTGGAGCTAGCTCTCTATGGCAGTTTTTTTATTTTATAATTTCAAAATCTTTAATAATTTTCACACCACATGTTTCTACTTATCGTAACAGCCTAAAGTACAGGGGCCAATAATGACGCTCAAGTCCAGTAATTGTAGGTCTCCAGCAATAACAATGTTACACCATTAGTTACACTGTATAAGGATTGAAGATACCCCCTGTTGGCTGGCTGCAGTACAAGTCATAAACTTCCTGCTCTGTTATCAGATGGGACATGGACCAAACTAAGAATTCAAAGTATCAAAGATGGTGTATGTCATTTTAGGTAGTTCCTATCACAGTGTTGTTTATGTTAGGTGCTCAGTTTTCCTGTAAGTTAGTTTTTTATTATCTCTTCCAAGGAGGTTAGGTGTTTACCCCTGTTCATTTGATTGTTGGTTTGTTTGTAAGGAAGATCAGGGAAAGACTACCATTAAACTTGATGAAAGGATGCCGTGTAGGTCAGGGAAGAACCCCCTTTAAATTTTGATGCAGATCTCGATCAGTTGGCGGATCTAGGAATTTAGCACTTTTATCAACATTGCAGGATAGGGCATTTTTTGACATTTCACTGATTTCCCAGGTAGTGATTACTTACATATTTAAGGCACTGTTTTTTTAAGTGGGTGCAATTTGGTGCAGCTTTCCAGGAGTTCGGGAAAGACTGAGGCAGGAAGCCAGACATCTAACTGATGTGAAACTTCTTTTTTTGAGCTATAGTTTATGACATACTGCTACATTCTGCTTATTAATCAAGCTTTTGCCATTAGCACATCTAAGGAAGTGAAGTTGTTTCAATAATGTCATGTTTTAAGTGTTTATATTTCTTTGTGATGATATTCATCTAAAATGATCAAGGTTGCACAGTCACCATTCACCCAACAGCTGTTGATGAACTTTCAGGTGGCACACCTTGCATTGGCTGCTGTTGGTTAAATGCATGAGACAGGAAACATGCCCTGGTTACTGTGCTGCAGTGCCCAACCTGCAAGGTTTCCAAATCCATCGGCATAGTCAGCCCACGGTCGTTTGAAGTCAGTCAAACCATCAGTCCTCCTCTGCACCACCGTCCATCCACCTCCCATATAGTCCATCTCACAGAAAACCTGCAGGATAAGCTTTGATTTAGCTACATAACGATGACTGATGAGCGAGCGGCAGACTCTGAATGACTGAATGAAGCATGTACCTCAAATGAAGAGTCAGTGTTCTCTGGGTGGACGATGTAAATCCCACTGGGGATCTTGGGGACGACTGACACAAGACTGTCCTTGATGTCGCTGCAGTCTCGTCCTGATCAAAGCAAACTTGCTAAGTACCTAAGTACCTAAGTACAGTATTTCAGTAAATCCATGTAGTTATTTTCCATCCCTGGAAAACTTATATTTATTTATAAGACCCAACTGTATGAATCTTGTACCGCTCTATGTGTTTGTGTGTGAGTTACCATGGGACTGCACAGGTCTCACAGAGTAGATCTCGCTGTTGCTCCTCTGAACCTCGAAGCTGAGCGTCTGCACTTTGGTCATCAGCTCTGTGACCTGGAAATGTGTGACACTACTGTATATGAGGCCGGCCAATCAGGCGCTTAGAAACTCATGTCACTAACAGGAGAAAAGAAGACTAAGACCTTACCTGACTGCTGAGGATGTCCAGAGCCCTCTGCTGCTCCTCCATCACGTCCCTGATCAGCTTCCTGGTGCTGCGTCCAAACGACAACAGAGACTGCTGCAGCTGGCCTGCACACACACACACACACACACACACACACACACACACACACACACACACACACACACACACACACACACACACACACACACACACAATCATTTTAGATAGATAGATAGATAGATAGATAGATAGATAGATAGATAGATAGATAGATAGATAGATAGATAGATAGATAGATTTTTTACCACAGACTGAATGTTTCTCATCCCGCAGCAGCTTGACTGTGACATCGCACGGGATGGAGCATGTTTCCCGACCTTTGACCCCTTCGACAGGTGTCTGGCCTTTGACAGAAGCGTCAGAGAAGTCCTCACTATCTATTTCTGATTGGTTAAAACCCGTGCTATTTTCTGTGTCCTAAATAAAGAGAAAACCAAAGTGAAATTTTGATCCACCATTCTTTGATGTATAACTGTGACAAGCCTGGGATATGTTACTTCGGGCACATAGACGATTGAATCATTATTCTTTGTTTTTTTCTTGTCTGCTGGACTTTGTCATGGCGGGTTGAGCACAGTAGAAACAAACTTGTGTCAACTGCTTCACACTTCACATGGAATAATTGTACTTTTTTTCTCCACTGTATTTATCTGTCAGCAGGTACTTTACAAATTCAGATTTTCATATACTTGAAATATGACACACTCAAAAGATATGATGTTTTGTCATAGATAAAACTCCCCTTAAACTTTGTGTTTCACCTCTGGAAAAGTATGTCTTTTCAACTGAGGCTGGATAGATGGACATAATGAGAAGAAAATCCACATTTGAATGTTATAAATAAAATTATTTATTACAATTTTGACATAAAGTGGAGTATAGTTTTCTCTTTGTTTCGCTTTATGTTTATTTGACATCTGTAGCATATTTTGTAATTATTATGTTAATAATAAAAACTGTTTATGAAGATGTTTTAATTTGGAATTTAGTATGTTTTATATTCTTGTAAAGGAAGGAATATTTTGATATTTATTTCAATACAAAACAACTTGTTGAATTTTCTAGAATCAACACTTTCAAAAAAGTGTGTAATTTCTTGTGTTTTTCAAAATACAGACACTTATTTCTTGAGCAGTTTGAAATATTATAACTCTGTGCCTGCAGAATGGAGTGTTTAGATTCAATTATTGGCAAAAATGTCATTATACAATTGAGATTTCTGAGCTCAATCAGCCGTACACATAGCATGAATCTTCTCCACCTTGACCAACAACAATAAAAACGCTCCTTTAACTTTAATGCATCAGTGATAACAATCCTGTAATACTACACACAACATATAATATTGATGTAAAACAAAAGACAAATCATGACCTATGATCCGTCCACGATGCCAAAATCCAAGCTCTTAAATCTCTCTTAGTTTCCGGAAGAACGTCACCATAATAATTCCTGACAGTGACAAGACAGACGACTGACCAGAGTCGAAAAACATTTTTGACACGCATATTGTACATACTGTGGAGGAGAGCGGATGAGGCAAAAGGAGCAGGAGGACAATTGTTGTCCACATCATGCCAGACGTGTTTGACTGTGCTTCTTTCCTCCAGGAGCGAAGGGGCTGAGCCCTCTCCACTCCGTCAGCAGCAGCCACTCCTCCATTCAGGCTCAGTTTTCCACAGAGTCTGCACTTTCCCCTTCACGTGTCCATCCCTCTGTCTCTCTCATCTACCAGAGTTGCCCCTGCATCTCCTCCTCCCTCCAACTTGTCAAACTTTACACTCTCCTCTCTTCCTTCCTCCACCTCGCTTAGTCACTCCCTCTTTTTTTCTTGTAAACACTCATGACAACATGCTCTGTGAGATGAGGTCAGATTCGTAAAAGGGCCGGTGATAAAAGTCTGGATGTTTCTGTCAAGTTGCTGAATGTGCTTTTTCCAGATTTGTGGTGAGGAGTGATTACCTTCCCCCTCAATCTGTCTATTACCAGCCGTCTGTGTTTTACAGGTTATTTCCTGCCAGCAGCATGAGAAACAGATGTGGAAAGAGGGGAAGTGGGCAGCTCGTTTTAATGCAGGAACACTTTCTCTGGGCTTGTCTTTGTGTGGGAGCTGCAGCTGAAGGTAGGGTGTCTCTGCATCTTCTGCTCATATTTCCTCCCTGTTACACCCCTCTCCTCTCCCTCTGACCGCTGACTCATACATCTGAAAACAGCCTCCCGGAGGGTCAGACCAATTAGGCCAGTTAACAGGGCCGTTAAGAGGTGAAGAAAGTGGGAAAGCAATGGAGAGCAACAGCACATTCCAGTCAGGGGTCCAGCTGGAGCCAGCCAGCCTGTTGCTTCCTCGGAAAACTGGGCCGCTAGTGCCAAAGAAAAGATTCGCTGTTGTTCTGAACCTGTGTGAGTTTACAGCCACGGTCAGAGAGGAATGTGAAAAGCCTGGTGCCGCAGCCCTGGGGCCCCCACATCTGTCCTATGTTACATGCCCTATAAAGCCACCTATGCATGTGAATGACACATCATATCTGAACAGATACACATAACAGCCACATATTGAGAATATTCAGTCTGTTAATCAAATGCTCGTCTTGTGTCTTTGTAAAGGTTTGAGATATTAAACAATTTGAAAAACCACAACTGGTTGTTTTTTACGTCACAAGTTTTATGGACGAAGCAACAAGATGCACAACTCAGGGTTTTGGATTTTATTTACCCACAAAAATGAGACAAGGCCACGTGAACTAATCAACTAAAAACCCCAAAACAAAGATTTATCTGAATGTTAAGCTCAGCTGACATACTGACCAAGTGCACATGGTCTAACTGTGTCTGCTTCTCTCCACTTTTTGGTGTTTTCAAAGCTTTGCCTGAGATGTTTGAAGTCCAATTTGAACCTGATTCAGTGTGTGCCCTCTATCCAAAGAATCCTGAACTCTCTGTTGTCATAGCTTCCACTTCACCCCTTATACGAGATGTTAGAGTCCACGTGCTTCTCCGTCCTTTTCTCACAGGGTCAAAAATGTCACGTGTTTCCTAAAGCTGGAAAAAAAAGGGATATAAACTCAAAGGGTCCTTTTAAAGCTTTATTAACATATGGAGGCACTTCCCAGATTTTTGTGACTCTTTACAGGAACCATAAATGTCCAATTACAGCAGAGAGCACCCCCTCCCCTTTCTGTTTTGGATATAATTACACTTAAAATATTTTTTTTGTTTTATTTAATTTTGTGTATTAATTTTTTACTTCTAAAATGTCATAATAATTTCATCCGTGTGTGTTTTTTTGCATGTAACCCTGTGCGTGGGTTGGTGGGTGGGCAGGGTGCTGGGGATGGGGATTTAAATGTATCAACGTACAACGTATCTCTTTCTTTTGTGGAATAAAAACTGTTAAACCCAATAAAATATATTTACCAGTAAAAAGGCCCTAAAAGAGGTTAACAAAACAAAATGTAACCGAACGTACAGCAAACAGAAACACAACAGCAACTGGTCACAACAAAACTGACCCAACTAATGACACAAACCTTAAAGATAATAGAAGTTAAGATGAAAAATTTATGTTTATGTAGAATTCATGTATGTGAAAAAAATGTTATATCCCTAAACACAAACTCAACCTGTGTTGTTTGATTAACAAAATGAGAGCTGTCTGTAACTGAATATAAACTTGACTTAGTAAAAGAAACATTTGATAAGGTGAGTTGAAATAATGATAATTATTCCTACAACAGACAAAAGACACAACCTCAATCACTTGGATTTTCTTGGACCACCACTCAGTATTATTGTATTAATCGTGAAACAACTCTGTCCAATACACTCTGTATATCCCAGTCCTGACCTCCCAAATCAATATTTAAAAATGAAATCAATTAGAAAACAATATTTTTCATCCCAATGGCTTTGTTTGTATGAACGGGCACCATGCGCTGGTTGAAAACAGTGTGGATATGATTTTGCTGAACACAGATTAAACCCTGCAGAGAGAATAAACAATCAGATCTGCTCTGTGTTCAAACTGCTGCTGGACTGTATTTGTGGACCTACTTTACATCACTATGACAGTAACAATAAACAAAATATGCTGCAGGCGTTAAGGTGAGATAGTGCCATCTAATGCCCACTGGCGTGTATTACATTACACATATATACTGTATATATGTTTGCTTTATGTCATGGTGCATAAAAAATATGTGAAAAAATGTATTTGTACGTCACATCAGAAACTGGTGGTCAAACAAACCTTTCAGGGGTAATCCAAAACTAACCAGCATAGACTGGTTTGTTAAACCACGCTTGCTGTGTTGTCGTCCTCTCTTTGTTGCTAACAGGTAGGAAAGAAACTTTCTTTCTTGATCTCAGAACATCAAAATGTTTTGTTAAAAGTCAGTAAAAGGAAACTGTGCATGAAAACTGCATGACCAAATGGTGAAATCTAACTTATTGAACAAAACTCCTGTTTTCACTCCTTTACATTTAGTTTTCACATTTTGCTCTTTATGTTAAAGCCCCTGAAAACTTATCTTTAAATTCGAAATATACTCTATAACTTTAAAAACCTGGACTAAACAGGCAACAATCTAAGATAGTAGGAGAAAGGCAGAACATATGAGTTCATACATATTAAGTGTCAGCTTATTGCAACTCAGAATTTTAGCATTGTTCTGTTTACAATGGGAAATACTATATTTAAATACAAGATTTAGGTTTTTCATGCCTGCACCTTTCATTCAAACAGATGTCTTGGGTTGAACAATGTTTAAAATCATGCGCACTGGTAGTCTGTTTATCAAGCAAATGGACAAAATGGACAGAATAAGTCCCATTCAACCATTTATACACACACTCATACACCACGAATGCAGTGGTGCTTATTTTGCACACATAATTCATACAGGAGGAATTTGGGGTTTCGTATTTTGCCCAACTGGAGGGAATTGGACCACCATCCTTCTGGTTAGTGGACGACCCTCTCTACCCCCTGAGCCACAGCCATCCACTGGGTGTTTCAAATTGTATGTTAAATTGTGATTTGAGTTATTTATTTCTCTTTAAAATAAAAAAAAAATAGAGCATTTAATTAGATCTATATTTTTAGTCTCCATGTCCGGTAGAGTCTAATATATAAACTCTGGTGAATTAGGATTATTAGAAATAACTGAATGAGTCATTGGATGCACAATAGATTACAGTCCCACATAGAATCAGACATTATATTGTTGAATTCAATTTGTGGGCCAGCTGAGTTCTGGCTCGTCGTTGCACATGTTTTCCACTAGAGGGCGGGACACTGCGGCTGCTGCGGTTGGGGTTGGCCACACCAGGGACGGATGTTTTCTCAATGCAACTTCCCAATGACCCCCCGACCCCACCCCACCTCCTCCAAATGCAGCATGCCAGACTCAGGCCCACAGACAGATGAGGTCCCATCTCCCAGAGTTGTAGAGTTGTTCTTAGGCCTGTTTGTGTGCTTTGAAGTGGAAATGTGGACATGGACGATGTAGACAAAATGAGTTGTATTTATGTCTAAACAACAACCCAGCCCGGTACACACCTGGTATTAACATGTGGTTTTTGTGATCCGATCACAAGTGGACATCTCTGAGTGTGTGTGTTCACACCTGGCATTAAAATGTTGCCCCACATGTGTCTCATGATCGGATCTCAGATATATCACCTCCCCTTTCTATACAAACTAATATGTACATCATTTCTGTTCACAAAGACCAAGTTATGTTGTTTTTACCGAGTCTGAGTACACAAGTGTGTCCAGTGTGTGTGTGTGTGTGTGTGTCAGCACGAGCTAGCGAAAGAAAGGTGGAGAGACGAGTCATGAGAGAAAACATTTGAGTCATAGTGAAACTGCAGCAGGTCAGAGGAGGTCAGCTGAGTAGGAGGTCCTTCATATGTGGCCCAGGACAGACTTGTGTTCACACTGCTAAAAGAATGTGGACAGATTTGGACCGGATGTGGTCTGGCGTGAACGGATCTATATGCGATCTGAATGTGTTCACACCTGTACTTAAAGCTGTTCACAGGTGATCAGATCTCAAAAACCACAAGTTACTACCAGGTGTGAACGAGGCCCCTGACACCTCCTTCCGATATTTACATGGACGATAAGATAAGGTAAGATAAAACTTTATTGATCCACACACTGGGGAAATTCAGTTGATACAGCAGCAGGCAGGTCAGAATGAGGTAGACGAGAGAAAAAAAGCTTGAATAAAAAATGCTGAGTATGTACTTTATATACACCTATCCTATGTCGTTTTTGATACACTGGAACTTATGTATGTATATGTTTTTAATCCCTGTGTACTTGTAAAGTGTGATGATTGTAATCAATGTTTTATGCTGTATTTAGTAACTTTTTTGTAGTTATTTTATTTTTAAACTGATCCGGCTCTGATTCTGGAATAAAGCTTGACTAAATAATTTGAAACCTGTTAGGCGCTTGTGTGAGATTGATATACAGTTTGAAAGTGACCAAAAAAAATAAAACATTTGACAAGTTCACATAAAATGCTGCAATTTAGAGCTGATTGTAAAATTCTGTTGATGACGTCAGCAACTCATGAACCAACATTTTCGCCCACTTTCCAAGCTGTTGAGGTGGCGTACATGTGAATTTTTCCCAGATGGAAAACAAATTTTTCCGATCATATCTCACACCGCATGAACACACAGAAAGTCTCAGGTTTCCTCCTCAGTATCTCCTCTGTCTGCTTTTTTATTTTAACTTCAGCAGGAGAAAAGGCCACAAACTGGAAACTGCTCTGAGCCTCTGATTTATAAAAACACTTGTTCTCCTGGTATTGTCCTGTGCAGTGAAGGCTGGTGAGTGATGGTCCTGTTTTAAAGTATCTTTCATTAAAAAAACACTGATCAGCAACTTGTTAGCTTGTTAGCCAGGCATTATTCTGTGATGGCTGGTGAGAGAGCCTGTGAATAATAAAAACACAAGAATTAACAACTTGTTCTCCGGGTGTTGTACTGTGATGAATGGTGTGTGATTGTCCTGGCATTGTTTTAGAGTCTGTGAATAATAAAAATATGAATATACAACCCGGTGTTGTGCTTTCCCCCCGACTGCTGAGTGAGTGTCCTGTTTGACGGTATTTTTTAGGAGCCTGTGAACATTAAAAACGCACGTAAACAAGTTGTTCTCCGGGTATTGTGCAGTGAAGGCTGGAAATTGTTCGTAGCGTGTGAATATAAAAACATTAATAACCAACTTGTTCTCTGGGTATTGTCCTGTGCAGGAGACTCTGGTGGGTAAGTGGACATTTTTCGGAGCCTCTGAATATAAAAACACGAACAATCAACTTGTTCTCTGGATATTGTCCTGTGCAGTGAAGGCTGGTGAGTGAGTGGACATTTTGTGGAGCCTCTGAATATAAAAACACTAATAAACTACTTTTTCTCCGGATATTGTCCTGTGCAGTAGAGTCTGGTGGGTGAGTGGACATTTTGCGGAGCCTCTGAATATAAAAACACTAATAAACTACTTTTTCTCCGGATATTGTCCTGTGCAGTAGAGTCTGGTGGGTGAGTGGACATTTTTTTTGGCCTGTGAATATAAAAAAACTGTGATAAACAATTTGTTCTCCGGATATTGTCCTGTGCAGTAGAGTCTGGTGGGTGTGTGGACATTTTTCGGAGCTAGTGAATATAATAAGCAACTTGTGTTGTTTATTAGTGTGTTGTCCTTTGCAGTGTTGTCCTGTGCAGGGATTGTGTGTGTCCTTGCAGTGAAACATTTCCCCCGCAGCTGCGGCAGCTTTAAAGCCTACAGCCCCGCCCCTCAGCACTATCACATGAATCTGGACTCAACACTGGATGAGAAAAAAAAAAAAAAAGTTTGGAGCTCTCACTTTTCTCCAACTACCTCCATACTTTTTGTTTCTACGTTGGGAGGCTTTAACGTGGAATCATCGGAGGCCAGTGTTGATCTGCGTGTTTTCGCTCGGCTGTGATTCTTCAGTTGAGTTTCCTGCAGGATTACACAGGGAGGCAGACACGGAGGAAAACGGTCTGGCTGCTTGAAGGTATGTGGGAGGCTCGTAACGTGTTGCACACCGCGGAGCTTTGGTTTTGTTTTTTGTCTGCGATTCGGCGCTTTACACCGCACAACTTCGACTTACACACCCGGAGACTGTTCGTGTTTTCGGAGCCGATTAAACTTCCGAGATTGTTGCGGCTTGAAATAGACTGAACGACGCGACGGGAGAAATCAGGGTGGAGGGGAGGAGGGGGGGTGTCTGAGGGCGAAGAGTGTAAACACAGCCGATCATTATAACTCTTAGAACCGCGCGCACACGCATCCGGTCGTGTTTGTTTGTCATTGTTTGTTTGTTGAACTTAATTTTTTTTCCCAGATCTGCTTCGACACCAGCAAAACTTTTTTTGGCGACATGGACGCGCACCGCGGCGCGCCTCCGGCCGGGCAGCAGATCGTGCACGTCCGCGGGGACTCGCAGACGGAGCTGGAGGCCTTGTTCAGCGCCGTGATGAACCCCAGCAAGGCCACACAGCAGCCGGCCTCCCTGCCCATGAGGATGAGGAAGCTGCCAGACTCCTTCTTCAGGCAGCCGGACCCCCGGGGCCACTCCAGACAAGTACTGATACCAATGCTATTACCAATACCAGTAACAATTCCAGTATCAATACCAGTATCAATGCCAGAACCAATATCAGTACCAGTACTAATATCAGTACCAATGCCAGTACGAATACCAGAATCAATGCTAGAATCAATACCAGTACCAATGCCAGTATCAATATAAGTACCAATATCAGTAGCGATAACAGCTACATAAATATGCACCACATTCATGATAAACAACAGCAGCTGTACGTGGTGCACAGATGTACCGCTGTATACACCATAGTGCACATATATGGATATAATATATGATTAATAGGGTGAATTTGAGTAATCTGGGAGATTCTTTTGCAATTTGGACTTCTGCGACTTATTCCGATATCTGTTGTACATATTAGATCAAAATATTGTACCTTTCTGTATTCCTTGAGATGTTTTCTAACCACACCGGCAGAAAGAATGGAGATATCGTACTCCGAGGAGTATTTTTACTGTTCTTTGTGCCAAAAAAGAAAAACAAACATGCAGGTGAGAGTCCATCATCATCGGTCAGCCCATTGTCTTCTCCACATGTTTGGTGAAACCAATGGCTGCACACCACAGGACAGTCACTCTTCTGTGCTTTTTGGATCATCTCTGTCCTAGAGAGCAAACTGATTATGTGCTAGTTAGCTAACCAGACACTCAGTTTAAACAGACACGGACAGGCAGTATTTACCATTAACTCCTGTCTGACAACTGCAGACCACATGCAACATCTCTTTGGTTTATCTTTTTCTTATTTACTTCAGGAAGTCACTAAATGCATATTTTTCCCATTTATAGAATGTAAATAACTGTCCCAGATTCCCAGAAGCATGCGGTCCCACCTGAATAATCATAGTTGATAAAGTGGGACAACAAAAAAAGTTTGGAAAAAAGATCATTTAAAACACATTTTCAGCATTTTGTTGCTTGAATACGTCACAAACATAATTTGATGACAATCAGGAAAATTGTCTTATTCATGACAGATATATATCTTTAACATTAATCTTCTCAGAATCTTATGTCATTGACCTTGTCATGCAATCCTTCTGAATAACATTGTCCCAGCCCCTTCCTGTGACATCACCCCCAAGAAGTGCTGTGATTTCAGTCACATGATATCCATGCTAACTTTTAGTAAAAGTGCTGTTGACTGGATTTTGTTACTATATATTGATATAATGCTTATACATTGTGCAAACACAGTGAGGAGATGTCACACATAATTGAGCTACCTCAGATTTTTATAAAGAAGACTTTAAAACCACAACCTTCACTCAGGAGCAAAAAACTGTCTTTAAACTTAAAATAAATAGAATGTGACATATCATTGACATTTTCAATCTTGATATATTTTTGGGTAATATAGTCCAGCCGTACATGAGGACAAAATATTGTGCCCAATATGACATTGAAACAAGTAGTAAACTGATCAGTTAGGACTGCTTAGTAATATATCTGTCCTTTTTTTCCCTTAATTGATCAATTAAAATAAAAAAATGTACACATTAATAAAATGTCAGGAATAAATAGTGGAAGATATGACTGCCCATCATAATATTTTATAGTCCAAGAGTATTTTTAATTCAAACTATGCTTGAAAACCCAAAGATTCTCAGTTTACTCTCACATGTAACAGTGACGAGCATCCGATCCTCACATTTGAGAAGCTGATATAATAATCACTTTTATACCAAATTAGCTGCCGGTAAGTTTCTGCGATCAAGTAAAATACTTTCAGCTATAGCGTGATCATAAATATGTATGTTATGCCATTTATTCTGCACCAATGTTGATCATTTTCTGGTTCCAGCTTTTCCAATGTGAGGATTTACCTCTTTTCTGTTACGTTGTACAAACCATCTTGTAAAGTAAAACAACCGGACGTGCGAATGTCCAGTTTCACTCTTCTTCCTCTAAGCGTTTGTTTTTCCATCTTCTCTCACTCTGGTATTCATCCAGTGGGAACTGTTGGGTTTTCTCTACAAACTTAAGGTCTCAACCTTATTATGTCATGATTTGGCTCTTAAATTGGACTGAACAGAACATCTCTTATTACAATCGATTCTTCATTTTTGCCATGGACTTTTGTGTGAAGCACTTTGTAACCTCGTTTAGATAAGTGCTATACATGTAAAGTTATTATTATTTTATCCAGCCTTCTTCTTCCTTCTGCCTCGCACTGCATTTCTGATCGCCACTCGCCGCTCGTCATGGCAGTTTGTAAACCCTGTTTGTTTCTCGTCAGGCCAGTTCGGATGGAGGTGTGTGCGGCTCCCTCACTCCTCATCACGTCCGCGCCCATTCCTCCCCAGCCTCCCTCCCCGTCAACTCCCTCTCGACTCAAGCAGCGGATGTAGCAGCGACGCCGATCATACCTGACGACGTGCCACTCCCCCATGGCTGGGAAATGGCGAAAACGCCTACTGGCCAACGATACTTCCTCAAGTAAGAGGAAACCTTCTAAATAAAACTGTTCTAGATAAACCTTCTGTTTATCACCGTGTTTGATCTGTTGCTCGGCAGGTTACTCGAAGGGTTTCTGTTTAGAAAAACCCAAAGAATTGACCCCGGCTTGTTCCAACATCCAGATTTCTGCACTTGAACGCATCGTATTTAATTGTCTTTTATTTTATTTTTTAAAATGTCAGATATTGTTGAAAAGCACTGCAGGTAATTTCCCAAAAGCCCAAAACAATATTGTTTTTTTCTGACTGATTGTCAACTTGCAAATCCTCACATGGAACCAACTTAGTTACCTAAAAGATTAAGATTAAATTGTCAAAATTGTTTGTTTGATTTGATCTAGATCATTATAAACGATATCTGACAAACATTCCAGCATTGAGATGATTAGATGTCTGTCCTGCTACAGACAGTAGAGTGAAAGACTGGAAAGAGAGGAGAGACATGCAACTGTGTAGATGTTACCAGGACTCAAACCCGACCAGTTGCATGCTGACAGAAAATGTTCCAACAAGTTTTGCAACCATTGCGGTTTCAGCTAGTGTCATTAATGAGAGCACATGGCCTGACAGCTCACACTCGTGTCAAAGGCCACACCAGCACGAGCAGTGACATTTTGCCTGTGCAGGTGTAGATGTGTGTGCACATCTGGTCGTACAGGTAAATCAGGTCCGAGGCAAAATGAGCCTTGTGCATCTCATCCGTCAGGTTACAATGGTTTGACAAATGCAGATACGTTTAGACTTGTTGTGTGTTTGCAGTCACCTGGATAAGACAACCACTTGGCACGACCCTCGTCTGTCGCAGCTTCAGTCGGCTGCGACCCAGCATCCTATCACCGGCACGCCGATCCATGCCCACTCCCTCAGCAACCCAGCGCCCGCTACGCAAGCACAAAACATCAATCCAGAGACAGGTATCACTCTACTCCCCCCATCTCACCATCCAGTTTCTCTTTAGAGCACACTCCTGCCTTTCATAGTTCAACTCCATCTCCAGCTGGCAAGGTCTTTGCTGGGTGTGTTTTCTTCAGGGATTCAGTTCTTGGTGTCAGCATCTGTGGTTTTTTGGTGACTTTGGTTGGGAGCGATCATGTTAATGGGTAACACCCAGGGTGAACTCTAGTGGTGTCTCCCTGGTGACAGTGCACGATGGAATCCGCATTTAAAAGAGAGATGGGTGAATGTATCTTTATTATTAAAATGCCATTTTTATTGTTTGCTCATTGTTGTCTTTTGAATATATATTCCCCCCATGTGAATTTGTTATCGAGTCGGCTCACCCAAAAATGCAACCTGCAACACAGTAAAAGACAAAGTGGGATAAACAGCGGAGCATTTAGCAGCTGCAGAGCCACACATTTCTCTTAGGAGGTGGTAGAGACCAAAAACTGAGCTAAAAGAGAGACTTTCCCAAGTGGTTAAAATGTATTAATGCAGCTTTAAAAATGCAGAGCGTATTTTGTCCAGGATAATGGGGACAGTGTTTCTGGAATAGAGGAGTTTTTGAATTTTTATGTTGTAATTTGGTTGAACAGACCCTTAAAGAATAAAATAGTCCCTCTTTTTTGACAATGAGCATTAACCCTGAGTATTGACACTAATCTTTTACAAAATCTCCCACCAACTGCATTTAGGCCCGGTACACATAGACCAGTTTTACTCTTAGGAACATGCTTCAGCTATTTACCCTCTAACCTTCACCTCTATTCTAAAATCTCTACAAACTAGAAGTAACACAGACATTAGAGGACATGGGCTATTCTACTTTTTCCTCCCAACACCCCATGCACTCCATCAACCATTTGCCTTCTCACTGTGTACTTTCACTGCTGTTCAGGTCCAATGCCTGAAGGCTGGGAACAGGCTGTGACTGCAGATGGAGAGGTGTTCTACATCGATCACATAAATAAGAACACCGCATGGGTCGACCCGCGTCTAGGTAGCGCACTATCAAATTTGTGTCTCCTAAATTGACAATTCTTGTTCGTCAATGAGGAACATTTTGTTTCAATGTCCATCATCACAAGTTGCTGTTTAGCAGCAACAAAAGTAAGAAAGATCCCAAAGTAGTTTTGACATGTTTTTCCTTATATATGCCATTACTGAAATGTTTTATCTCTTTGAAATGTTTATTTAATCGTAAAAAAAAAGCTAATTTTTCTATGAATTTTTATGTTGCAGCACAGAAGATGAACCCTGGCATCCTTAACTTGGCACTGCAGCAAAGGCAGGAAAAGGAGAGGCTCAGGTGCAAACAAGGCCTCCCACCGCAAACCACACCACAGGTCAGAGGTCAAAGAAAACTGAAGCTGGATGTGCCACTTCAGACTCGTTCAATTTAAAATCGCATTAAAATCTACAGAAGTTTTTTAAAGTTAGTTACTGTGTTATCCGGTTGCATTATGATATTCGGTTGAGATTAACCAGTAATAAAAATGGTGTTTCACGTCAATACAATTCGAATTTAGATGACAGCATACGTGTGTGTGTCTTGTAGGAGGCAGGAGGAAGAAACCAGATGACCAGTGGGATGGACCATGACAGGAACGCACAGACGCTTGTCCCAACTCTGGATGTCAGGATCAGAGCCCCGAACTACGAACCTACTCTTAACGGGTGAGTTTAATGTCGTCATGTTCTATAACTGCAGTGTTGATTTCTAAAGCGTTGTAGTAAATCTTTAACCTTTTATCAAAGTAAAATCTGTATCTTTAATGTATAAATAATCTATGAAGCTAATTAAATGAATATTAACAGAAGTCTTTCCAGAAACATTGTCACAGGTAATCTAATGATCTCACTACCACCAATTTTGCTGTTAGTTTCAGTGAAAGAGACCAAGTTCCAGTAAAAATTTATTGTATATGTAATTTCTATGAAATGTACATGTCATTTCTAATATGCATTACATTTTAAAGAGATAATATGATCACAAATACAAGAATGTTTATATGTGCATGTGTTGTTGTGTAGCGCTCACTCTCGCAACGAGAGCACTGACAGTGGTCTGAGTGTCAGCAGCTTACCCCGCACATCGGACCACATGTTGAGCTCTGTGGATCACATGGACACTGGTAATGCGCACACACACACACACACACACACACACACACACACACACACACACACACACACACACACACACACACACACACACACACACACACACACACACACACACACACACACACACACACACACACACACACTACACCGTACAACAACAATGTCATAGATAAAGATAGACCTGGGATTTCTGCTGTGGAAGAGCAGACTTTTGAGTTTATTGTTTATTTTATTTTTCCGTATTTTAAGCCTTTATCAGACATGAACTCCGGACAATGTCCAGAAAATTGGGTCAGGACATTTTCCCAAGTTTCCAAAAATTCTCGAATCTCATTGTCTTTCCAAGTTGACATCTTCTTCTGTGTCTTCTATACGTGTATGACACCTCCTGAGATTTATATTCTTTTTATTTATTTATTATCAGTTATGCATTAACTGTGTGTTAAAAACACTATTGAATAGACTTCCCAAACAAATCAGCAATAGCACAAAATATAAAGAAAATAAAGAACACACAGAAGAAGACTTGACTGGCAGCAGCTACAGTGAATGACACCAAGTTTCTCTTTTTATCAAGTGGCATCCAAATGATGCCTCTGTAATCTATTTATTTATCTACATTTGTGCTTTCAGCAGCTCCCCTCTCTTATTTCTTTGTATTGATTTTTTTTTTTTCATATTGAACACAAGACAAAACATGAATTGCACATTTTATTTCTGTATATAAATACTACCTGATCCATGTGCAGCTATATTAAAGACACAGTCCTCGATTTGGGGCCAAACAGCTTGATAGACTTGATCTTTTACATTCTCAACACAGTTCAGACATTTTATCTTCTTCTCTGACTCGTGTAGGCGACTCTGGCGAGAACTCCTCGATGTCCCTACAGGAGTCGATGCCCGTGCTCCCGATGTCTGAGGGCGAGGAGCTTATGCCCTGCATCCCCGAGGGTCTCAGTTCAGACCTTCTGATGGACATGGAGACCGTTCTCTCTGGATCACACATGGACAGGGACAGCCTGCTCACCTGGCTATAGACACGCCCAGCCGCCCCCGACGTGTGGTCTGACGTCACAACATGACTGAGAACTTTGGAGGATCTTTTTTTTTTTGCTTCAGAAGTGGTACAGAACAAGATTACTGAGAGAAAACGCTACTGTTGTGTGATGGATACCTAACCCTACTCACCCAGAGGAATATAAATACCTGACTCTGACAGAAGGTGGTAAGCTGCAGTGTTTTCCTCTTTTTTTGGGCCTGGTTTTACAGAGGTGCATGACGGAGCATCAGAATTTTCACAACACTCCTTTATTTTTAGTTATTGGCCTCAGTTGATGCTCCCCACATCTCTGGTGAAGTAGTAGCTAATTTTAGGTAGCAGATTTTTTATTATCCCCACATGGGTAATAGTGTTTCCAGCAAGCCTTTACAGAACAGTGTCAAGTTTAAAAGAAAACTCTGCATGCAAAAGTTACAGAAATGCAAAGAAAACATGTAAAAGATATTTATTTAAGTGTAACAGAAAAATAGCATCACATTTAACTCTTATTACATAGAAGCCTGTGGGACAAAAGACTCAACATCGCAGTAGTGCTACTACCTCTAAGCAGCCTGTGATCTCTGATTCCAATGCACATGCTCACAGTGGTCAGAAAACAACAGAGTTGCAAGAGACAAATCAAAGAATCGACACTATTTAACACTACATTGGTTCCACAAAACCATAAATATCTTGCTCAAAGAGACACACTATTATGACACAGAAACATGAGGAGGAAGAGGACGCACCCTTGTGCTCACAATCCAAAAAAGGTATTAAATAAATGACTTAACATTCTTTAGTCGAGTCATTTATAAGACAGTGTTGAAGACTTCGGGGCTGCTCACAACCAAGATTGTAATAACTTCCAATCATATCTCTTTCAAAATAAAGTTCAGGAGAATAAGCTTTGTCTTTTGTCACAGTAAAAGCCTCATTCCTAACTAATCAAAGCACTTAGAGAAGTAGAGGCTGTGTCGAGGAACTCCATATTGAAACTAACATGAAAGTGTGTTTGTATCTCTTGTGTCTCGTGGTAGACGGTACCACTGGAATGTATTGTTGACGTCTCCTGTCATTGAACACATGGTCAGTATAACGCAATCCAACACAATACAGGGTTTCCTCTAGGAAACTGTAATCCCCACACATCTGGTCTTGTGATCAATTCAGTTGGTAGACGACGACTTCAACAGTAGCCACACTCATTAGAAACAATATATAGTCTATGCTGTGTGAAATAGCTATATTTTACCCTCTGGTTAGTTTTCTTATATTCAAGTGTTTGTTTGTTTTTTCTTTAGAATAATCGCCTGCATCTGCGCCAAAACAATCCCCGTCCTTGAAGTTACTTATATCCAGATTTTGTTAATGCTGGATTTTAGGTGTTTGTATTGGTTTGCATTTTACTGCTCAGTGTTCTGGTTGTTTTGCCCACTCAATCATTGAATATAAGCGTCACAAAGGTAGTATTTATTGGAGAATTGTTTTATCAGGTTGCATTATATTGTACAGTTGTAATATTATTATGTCCACCCCTTGTTTTAGAAATGGGGCCATATAATTTTCATCACGGCCTGGATGCTTGGTTTTCATTTTATTCCCTTTTCTCACTTTTTCCACTAATGGTTTGATACAGTAATACAAAACTTCCTGTCTTCCAGAGAATGACATAAAACCAGTCAAAGTATTTGTTTTAGTTTTGTAACTTACAAATCCTCTGCACTTGATACCATTGCAGATTTTTTTCGGGATGAATGGAGTAAAGATTTAGATTTCCAGATGCATTTTCTCAAAGGTTTAGGCATCATTTGTTTCCCATAATTTCCTAAATTAATTGACAGACCCTTGAAAATTGCTCGAGTAAAGTCATTAAGAGTGAGCATCAAGTCTGCATCTCTTTTTCAGCTGTAGTTATGCAATTTGGGTGCAGATTGATTTGAAGAGTCTCAATTGCATTAACAAACAATGATAATGTAACTGATATAAAAAGTGCAGTTTTTATGCTCACTGTCTTAACGAATTGTTTCTTACTCTGAGGACACAGCGAGATGCAGATTCATCTCAAGGTCCATCAAAATTAAGACATGTCATAAATCTTTTCTCCACCACTCAGCTATCTTCTTGGTTTCCTCATGTATATTTAATATGAATATTCATGAGAACTCACCATAGATGCCACATATACCAATCCTCATCATCCTGCTCTTAAAGAATCTGTCTTGGCTCAAGTTTCCCCCCTTGCAGAGCGTTGTTTTTAGTGGGAATGACAAAAAATATTGTGCCTTTTAAAAATGGTCAGGTTCGCATGAGTCAAGGACTCTGCTCCACCTCCTCAGAAACACAACGTACTAATTGTGGATGCTGTGTTCTTGTTATTTTTTGCTCTAACAACAAGTGCTATCTGTAATACAGAGGGCAATCATCAATATGGGAGAGCTCTGTAACTCTCCACTTTTAGTTAAACTATATAATTTTGAGTATATGGTCTATATAAGCACAGACCATAATCTGTTTTTTTTTCTGCAGTGTGTTTATATTTTATCTAATTTTGAAGCTGTTTTATTACTGGTGAGATCATTACTTCTAACCAGCTTCCTTTTTATATATATATACACACAGTATATAGAGGTAAAGAATGATTTCACAACATCCCCAAACAAAGAGCCACGTCATCTTTTTTGTAATTTCTTTCTAAATTAAAGTTCCATGGGCTCATACACATAATGCAACACACTACCTAGCCTATTATTTATCTTAGCATGCATGACACTACGACGCTATGTATGTTCAATATACTGTTCATTATGTTATTTACAGAGAGTTTGGAGGCAATCACACTTGTTTTATACCTTTTTATGCATGTGCTTTATATAAAATACTCTCACTGTAATCATTTTAAAGAAGTTTCTGTTTAATAAACTTTCAAATACACTTGACCTGTAGTCATTGCTACTCATGTTTTAGTGTTATATAAAACTGCTTTGTATCATGATAGTATTTTTAAGTTTAACTTTATTTAAAAGAAGTTATATGGAAAATGTGTCTTGAGATATGCAAATACTTCAATAATGATCAATTATTTTATAAAGTGCACTTTTCACAACAACCCTTTCCATCCATCAGTTTGTTTGAGTGCAGGTTTATTTACATATCTGACATAAAGACTGTATGATGAGCAAAACATGAATTGCACTGCTTGTAAATGTGCAAGCTTCAAACTCCAGTCTTTAACTGCATTAGGTTTCTGAGCAGCAGTTGGCACATTGGGTTGTCAGTTTATGTAAAAAAAATAAAAGTAAAGGCAATTATCAAAAATGAACAAAACATTTTGTAAAATCTTGAAACGACATTTCTCAAACAGACCTATATGCATTAAAGGCTATTTGAATTAAGATGGAGAAATTCATATTGTACATATATATGTATTTACTGTATATTAAAATCAACATTATCAGCACAGAAGCAGTTAAATGTACTGGTATTCAATGTCACTATACCTTATTACATAACCTATAACAGTCATAATTTATCTGAATGAAAATAATTTAATAAACTCCATATAGCACTTTGAAGTAAAACACATTTACAAAAGTGCTTCACCGGCATAAAAACAGAAAGTACATCCAGTACAATTACAATTTTTTTTCCGATGTAGGGTCAAAAAATAGGATTAAGTAGGATTAAGTCCCTTTATAAATGCGTCTTTCTGGTTACACTCTAAGGAATTTTTTACCTGTAAGTTGATACTTTAGAGCACTATTAACTGTAAATATTGGGTTTTAATTATTATTTAACTGTTTCCTATTGCTTGCCTTCAATTTTTCACTTTTGTAATTCTTGTAACTGTGTTTTGAAAGGTGTTTCAATAAAGCTTATTATCATTAGCCTTGAGGGAACGCGGGAAAAAATGCAGCCATGACAGGAGTCGAGATAGTCATGGCAACCACTTTTTGAAAAAATAAATATGTTTGTATTTAAAAGTGAGGCAAGCTGGAGGGCGTGACACACAGCAGTAGGTGGAGTCTGCTGAGGAAGTGAGTGGAAATACCAGACACTAATCTGCTTAAATGACAGCTCATGGTTTCTGTAACCTCCTGACTTGTCTTCAACAAGGCCTCCACTTGTAAGTGTCTTCTCCTCTTTTATTCCTTGTACTGTTATTTTGAATTAAGCTTGAAGTTCACATTTTGTAACACAATATTGTTGTTGAATTAATTGAGACAGTATCATGTGTTGTTTAAATGCAGTTATCAGAGGTAGATCTATGTTGTAATGAATCAGAAATGTGTCTTTACATTTTATTTTCATTGAACATTTGCTCTCAAACACACATACATGTATGTTATGATGTGTTAAAAGTGACTAAATGAGCAGTGTCTCTGTAGATCTTCATTTTCTGAAAGTATTTTTTCCTTTGTTTTTACACAACTTTTGACTGATTGCATTACAGACATTTTATAGATCAGCTGTCCAAAACAAGTAATTTTAAATGGCTGATTCTGACTTCTATAATCTCTGATAGTTATGTAATATATATATATATAAAAACATTAGGGAGTATTTAGCTGAATGAATTCTTACCAGGTGAATCATCTCTGTTTCTGCCTCTTCACAGCCGGAAGTAGCTGGTGCTCCGCCGTGAAGTCCCGACTGTCACCGGGACTTTCCGCAGCGTCTCGGCTGGGCTGTGGAGCGGTGAGTGAAACCAGGCTCTGAGGAGGAGGAGGGGGATGACATGTCACCGTGTCGTCCCGGCTGTTTGGCACTTTCGTTTTCCTTTTCCCCGTGTCGCCGCGCAGCTTATTATTAGCAAAGTTTCGCTGTTATTAGCCTTAGCAGCCGTTCTATGTGCACTCCGCTTCCGTTTTGCTAGCGCCTGCTAACGCTAAGCTAATGCTATCGTCAGTTAGTGTTATCAAAACTGGTTTCTACGGGGGGCCTCGGAGGTCACGTCTCACGATAACTCAACACGTGACCTCGTGTTTAAGATTAAATATATCTACGACACGGCTAACGTTAGCCGCTAAAGCTAAATTCCACCTTAAATTAATCAGAGCAGCAACAGGAAGAGTGACCCGCAGCGGAAAGTACCGAACTCCCCTGACGGAAACAACCACTAATTTACTACACACTCTTTATTTGACTGCCAGCAGCTGTAATTTGAAGGATCGGTGAAGACATTGTTTGGCAGTTTTGTTTATGGGGCATTCCAGCAAATTTCCACTAAGGTTGGGCCGCCAGCTTTACTCCACATGTGTCTGCAGGGTTGGATTAACTGCGGTTTTGTTATAAATCTGTAAAACCTGAAGTGGAACATCTGCTCTGCCCAGGTCCTCCTTCCATTTTAATTCACATTGTTCATCAAATATTCAACTTATTTATTTATAATGTAATTTGTATATTATATTAAATTTAAATTAATTAAATTAAAGTGCCACAGAAAAACTTGAGTAAGGTTATTTTAGTCCATCATAGGACTTCAAGGCAACAATTTCAATGTGAGAAATTTTCCTTTTTATTAATCCATCGGTTGTAGAGTTAAAAAAAATGGGAAAAGTGCCAATCATTAGTCCCTGAAGCCCATATTAACATAATGCAATGTCTTATTTAGTCTAACTAGCCGGCAAGAAACAAAATGTGTTGAGTTTACTATCATAGAAGATTAGAAAAAAGAACAATTATTCAAATTTTCAAAGCCAGTACCTGAGTGTTTGGCATTTTTGCTTAAAAAATAACAAATTATGAATCTGTCATTAAGTAGTTGCTGTGGATTTCTCTCTGAGAGTTGCTGTAAGGAGACCTCTCTCTAAGGTTTTAGAAAATAACCCGGATGAGGTCATCCGGGTTATTTCTATCTACGAGGAATGTGCTATTGGGTTTCATTGTGGGAATTGTAGTACCTTGAATTATGACTCGTACTATGGAGGAACTATCGGGTTATCTCGCCCTCTGTTGGTTCAATCTTGACTACTCCTTTTAATATCTGCCTCCTGTGTCTTTCCCAGCTTTATGGAAGTGTATCTCTAAATCTCTGGAGTAATCCTTTAACTGATAAATCATTCAAGACATTTGTAAAGTGAATTTGTCAAATATTTCCAGCTTCTCAAATGTTAGAATTCGCTGCTTCTGTTTTCAATATTTCAAAACTGTTGGGTCATACAGATCTAGAAGATTAAACAGATGATTCCTTGAAATTATAATTGGTGGATGTACTTCTGTGGAAAATTACTGTTAGGTGAATCGCTATTCACGCTGTAATAACTTAGTTGTAAATGATTGCACAAGACTTTCCTTCCCAATATTTGCTCCAAGTAGCTCATATTTATTTTTACAGATGTTGCACTTGAGTTAGATGTTATACTCGAGTTTGTTATACTAGAGTTTTAGTAGAATAAAATAAAAAGCAGTTACATAGATTCATACATTGATTATTCTATTGATGAACCTGCCAAAGATCGATTTTTATAACTAATACAGACAATTTATAGAGATTAAAATCCACCAGAAATTATTTCTACTTAACCTTTGTTTTCTGTTTTGTCTCTTGTGTTTTTTGTTTTCATTTCTACAGGTGCTGCTAACAAGAAAACAAAAGAGCAGATCCCATTACTCTACCAAAGGAGGATCTCGTTTTTCTTATTAGGCTTTTAATATTCAATAATGGAGGCTTAATCACCTACAAAAGGGGTGTCCAAGATGGGGGGAGGGGTTTGAGATTACGCGTCCCTTGGTCTGTGTGAATGTGAGTGCTTGAGACATTGATTTACTTTATCATTTAGTTTATAATGTTTTTACATATAATCACACCCATGTTTAGGTTGAGATGGTCAGTTTATGTTTTAGACTTGTTTCTGATAAATGTACAGGATAATAAAGCCTACATGGATCCTGGGTGATCCTGGGAAGACGCTTTTTAAGATAGTTCATCCTTTTTTGACTGCTCAGGATGTTTTGTTCGACTTACACCAAATGAGCCTGTAATTAAAACATAAATGTAGTTTCACCAGTTAAATGTTTATTGGTGGTATTCTCCAAGCGGTGCAGGTAATGTAGGTCCAAGTTCCAGATCCTATGCAGGGAACAGGATGTTTGAGGGGCATAAATATGCTGTGTGATGAGTTTTCATGCTTCGGTCAAAAGGTTCTTAAGTTTCACACTTAACTTTCTTTTCCTGAGTTGCACCTCCCACATGATATTTTCTGTTTTGGTGTGACTGAGTGTGCGTGTGAAGGAAAGACCTTGGGTTTTCTCAAACCTCTCTCCCTTGAAAGGACATCACTTTTCCCTTATATCGCTATACTTCAATCTAAAAATGGAAACTCTTGTTCAACTCAAAAACAACCAGTTTTTGATGGGATTGTGTCGTAACGGACCTCCATCTGATCTACAGTATGATAACTCCTCAGGTACCAATCTTTTTTATTCTTGAATTTCACCAGATACTTATATTTATAATTTATTGTTGTATTAATCTGCCAATCTTAAGAAAACATGCTAATAAAATGTTGTTTTCCTCTGCAGAGCTCTTTCGCATATCCACCTTTGCTCGTTTCCCGACCTCGGGAGTCACAGAGCGAAGCCTGGCCAGGGCAGGTTGGTTCTACACAGGGGTGGGCGACCGCGTGCAGTGTTTCAGGTGCAACGTGACGGCAGACGGATGGCAGGCCGGAGACTGTCCGACAGAGAGACACAGGCAGCTCTCTCCTTCCTGCTCCTTCATCCAGAGCCTCCCGTCCACAGCCAACTTACTTTCCTCGTCTCACTCTGCCTTTTCCCCACTCCGCATTGCCCCAGCCATACCAGTAAGTTTACTGGTAGTTTCTTACAGAATAAGGGATTCCAATATTTCCTATATCTAGAAAAAAATCATAGCTGAAGAACTAAACCTTCTTGACAACAAAATTATTTGAAAACTGTAGTTGCCCAAACAAGTAGCATTTAGCTAGATGAGTATATTCTGACTGTAATTTTCTTTATTCTAGCTTTCTGGTCCAGGTCCAGCCGCTCCTAACCCAACAGTAAACCAAGGTGAAGAACCAGGGGGATACCTAAATATGGGTTTCTCTGCTCCGCCGCCCTCCAGCCCACTGAGCTCTCGGGGTGTAGAGGACATGTCCCACCAGAGACCAACATGCCACAATCCAGGCATGCGCAGAGAGCAGGACCGCCTGGACTCCTTCAATTCATGGACGCTCTCCATCATCACCCCCACAGAACTTGCCAAGGCGGGCTTCTACTATTTAGGCCAGGGTGACAAAGTGGCGTGCTTCAGCTGCGGAGGACAGGTGCTTGTGTGTGTCATCACTGTCATATTCAAATACGAACACTTAAGATTTGAAGTGACTTTAATGGGATTGATTAATTTCCTTACCTGCTTGTCTTCTATGTTGTGTTACTAAATTGTATTACAGGCATTACTAACATCAGAGTGGAACAGTGGATGTGACACAAGTCTTTGTTTTGTATTGGCAGTTGAGTAACTGGGAGCCAGGTGACAGAGCTGTGTCCGAACACCAGAGACATTATCCCAATTGTCGTTTTGTCCGAGGAGACAGAGCCGACGATGTGTCGCTGGCTGGAGCAGCAGGAGCTGCTTCTGGAGCAGTGACTTCCCAGCTGTCTGCAGGAGGCCCAACTCTCAGTAACGTCTCCAATCCAGCCATGCAGCAGAGCGAAGAGAGGCGGCTCACCTTCGTCAACTGGCCGTCTCGTATACCTGTCCGGCCGGACCAGCTGGCTAAAGCTGGCTTCTACTATGTTGGTAAGGACTATGTCCAAGAGACAGTTATTCATCGACCTCATAAGAAATCTGAATACTGGACTTGGATTTAATCAGGTGGTTATATGCGTGTTTCCAATATCAACATGTGTATTTTCTTCGTAAGTGGCAATGAAAAATAAAAAGGAATTCTAATGTAGCCCTTTTCAAAAACAGCTCCAAAGTGCTTTATAAAGATAAAACCTTCATGCAAAAATTCTAAAATTTAAATCTGAAAGCTGCCATTTCAAGGTCATGAACATATCACACTGAATGTACTCATAATATGCAAATCAAGTGTTGAAATGAAGTAATTTCTTCTGTATTGATACCAGTTAGATTTTTCCAGTCAGTGGGGGGATTCCACTGCAGACAGTTATTTGTCAGTGTCAGTAATCTTTGTAGTGACACCTGGTTATAAATATCACAATCTCATGATCTCTAAACCTTGGGCCCAAATGTGGAAACTCTAGTACAAAAAGAAAGACGGGAATGTTCAAACAGTCATGTTTCGTGGAACGACGAATTTATTTATTGTTTTTTCCGTCCTTGAAACCCCCTAAAAAACCATGTGTCACACTTAAAGCTCTTTGTTTGCCCGCAAGGTCGTAACGATGACGTCAAGTGTTTCTGCTGCGATGGAGGCCTTCGGTGCTGGGAATCTGGAGATGATCCCTGGGTGGAGCATGCTAAATGGTTTCCTCGGTAGGTGCTGCTCTTTCAGTTATGTTGATTTGTTGATGCTGATTTAATCATTTTGTATCAGCATTATAAACTAGCGCCATCCAGCAGATATTTGAATAGTCTAAACACACGTGAAGAGGCTGGCTGACATGGATGTATTCCTGTGTCTCTGGTTCATTTCAGGTGTGAGTATTTACTCCAGGAGAAGGGACAAGAATTTGTTCACCAGATCCAGGCTCGCTTCCCTCGGCTGTTCGAGCAGGTGAGTCGACAGCAGGAAAGGTTTTCTCAGTTCAATCATTGGCCTAGAACAAGTTGCTTAAATATGTCCTCTGTTTTCTCCTCAAGCTTTTAACAAATGGAGACAGCAGCTCCAGAGAATTTGTTGATCCACCTGGTGAGTATGAAGTTACATAAATCTGAGAATTTAGGCAAGAGGGTCTGTAGATTCTCTACATCATACTAAGAATCAGCTGAACTGTACCGTGCAACAACACCCGATGATAAAACTTTTCATTGATCTGGAGCCTTAATAAAATCAAATGATACATTATGAAGGATACAAAGGGTCCCAGAGTGAAATGTTATGTTTCAAATGTCAAAGCTGAGGAGTCAAATCCCCCGGTCTGAAGTGTCTCCTCTTTCTTCCTCTCAGTGTTCCACCTCGGTCCCGGAGAGGAGCGGTCTGAGGATGCCGTCATGATGAACACCCCAGTGATTAAGTCTGCATTAGAGATGGGCTTTGAGCGGAGTCTAGTCAAGCAAACAGTCCAGAGCAAGATCCTGACCAGCGGAGAGAACTACAGAACGGTCCAGGAGCTGGTGTTGGACCTGCTGAGTGCCGAGGACCAGAAGAGGGAAGAGGAGCGCGAGATGCTGGCTGAGGCGATGGCATCAGGTACATGAAAATGGAGCAGACATTAATTCCAGTGTATCGGCTGTTCTCTGACCCTTGTGAAAGTGATCAACTATACATTATCATTATGTCTCTCTCTGTTTCAGATGGTTTCACGTTTGTGAAGAGACACCAGGCAGCTTTGATCCAGCGTCTAAAGAGTGTCGAGCCTGTGTTGGAGCATTTGAGAGAACAAAATGTGTTATGTAAGCTCATCTCTTTTGTGGTTTAGTCTGAGATTGACATTTACACTGAGTTAAACGGTTGTCAGACGACTCTCCAGTCAGAACAACAGCAAAACAGGAGTTAGGAAGTAAGGTATTAATCCCGCCGTAGTAATTTAAGGACAGTATCCGGAGTTGAAACTATTTAATGAGTATATCAGTTTTCCCCCTAAATATACACTAATTTGGAGATAATGCAGATATATGATTCAACATTATAATATTTATGTATTTAAGATCATTATTTGAGTCCTTATTTTAGCCCTTATCATGCAGCTGTAGCACTAAGAGTTGTGAAACCTTGATTAGGAGTAACTCTTCCCTGATAACCTGCAGCTGCAGAGGAGTACAGCAGCCTCCAGGCTCAGGCTACGCCCCAGCAGCAAACTGCCAGGCTGATCGAGCTCGTCCTCACCAAGGGCAACGCTGCGGCCGAAGTCTTCCGCAACTGGATCCAGAAAAACGATGTCCACCTGCTCAGAGATCTCATGGGTAATTTTTTACTCACATTGAAATAAGACGTTTTTCATGTTTTGGCCATGAAGGGTTGGGTTTGTGGATCAGCTTGTACAGAAACCATCAACATAGATTTTTAAAAATGTAATCAAATAACACAGCGATCAAACTGTAGCTCAGTGAACTCAAGCCCAGGTTGAAATCCACAGCACAAAAGTGTTCTGTCTTAAAAGAGAATTAAAAAAGGATTAGTCTTTGTTTCCACTGAGTATAAACCAAAGCGTGAGCTAACTCCATGTTGTCTTTCACATTTTCAGCCCAGTCAAATGAAGCTGCGTCACCGAGCCAAGATCTTTCAGGTATGAAGAAACCCGAGCCTCAGAGAGAACGTCATGTCCTGTCAAAATGAATGTTGTGGGCTTGTTATCGTTCACTTTGTAACTCCTATTTGAAAGTCATGGGAAATTTCTAAATCTAAGTTTTCAGAAGAGTAATGCAGTATTTTCGCACACCTAAAGATCACATCTGCCAGTGACATCTTGAGCTTCCTGTAGATGTTTCGAAAAAGAGTCCCGGGAATTAAATCCTTGAATGGTTTGGTTAGGTGTTTAGATCTAATCTTTATCAAACATTTTGTGATG
Source organism: Hippoglossus stenolepis (assembly GCF_022539355.2). Taxonomy (NCBI): domain Eukaryota; kingdom Metazoa; phylum Chordata; class Actinopteri; order Pleuronectiformes; family Pleuronectidae; genus Hippoglossus; species Hippoglossus stenolepis. Next base: position 12,478,775 of record NC_061497.1, read on the forward strand.
TTTTGTTGATCCAGCACCCATCAAGATTTCCCATTTTAATGCAGTATTTTCTGCATAAATTGCAATTACATGTATTGTACATTTAAGGAATTTAATGTTGAGATTTACAGTGATGTCCTGTTAGGTCCAGACACGTCAGGTCATTTGATTTTATAGTTAATACTTGTGTTGCTGAGATTTTGTAGCTTTTACACAAATTTCAGTTTTTGGGAACTAACAGGAATACAGATTAAGATGGAGACATTTTTCTTTCACTTCACAGACCTTCCCATGGAGGAGCAGCTGCGGCGCCTGCAGGAGGAACGTACCTGCAAGGTGTGTATGGATAAAGAGGTCAACATCGTCTTCATCCCGTGTGGACATCTGGTGGTGTGCAAAGAGTGTGCACCGTCACTTAGAAAGTGCCCAATCTGCAGAGGTCTGGTTAAAGGCACTGTCCGAACCTTCCTTTCATAACCAGGAGGCTGAGCTGTGTTCCCTCAGTCTTGTTTCACAATGATGTGATTGAATGTAAAGCAATACAATATACATTTTTACCTGCAAAGGTTTTGCTTTTTTTCTTCTCATGTGACTTACCCATCCACCTTAAGAAATATTTAAGACTTTCTACATATCATTAAATCTGTTTTTTATTGTTAGGGCTGGTTTATAAGAGATCAAAAACATAAATATCACAATATGTAAACCATATGAAAAATCTCAAAGTAATCAAATGATTTATGTTTTGCTGTTGCTGCCATGAAGTAAACAATCAATGGTAAGGCTTAATTTTTTTTACTTTGTCTGTCTGGTATAAATATCAATGAGATGGTCATTATGTATTTAGGGTCAAGCACAGGCAGCAACTACAGTGAGGGCACAGTCAATGTGAAGTGAATATAAATGATCACTGAAGTTGAACTTTCTGCCATTTGAATGTTTTATTCTCCTCCTTGGCTTTGAAACATGTCTGACCGGGTCCTAAATCATGGTTTGACGCACCTGCTCCAAGTCTGCTTATTTTGACCTGAGAAGCTGAATCATTTTGTATTTTTCAACGAGGGAAAGCAAAGTCTCATACCCAAAACTGATGAGCAGTGATGACTACAAATAGTATTGCTATCAAACTGTATACCCTTCATTACTGTTAATAAGAAACATTAATATTCCATTGATATTCAAATTTAACATTTGTCATTTTCTCAGACATTTGGTGATAAAGCAGCATTTACCCTGGGACTTCAGTTAATACTGACAGCACTAATATCGGTCAGTTGTGTTACCATGTAGTGAATGTAGGTACTTTTACCTATATTAATAAACATAATTCAAACCCTATATCGGTCAGTGAGCATGACTTCAGTTAATCTTGTGTGGTTAAAGGCTCTTTAAGTTGAACCCCGTTTGTACTGAAAGAAACAGCCACATTCATTGCATGTTATGTGAACATGCAAGGTAAGGCTTAGGATAAAAGTTGTGTAGAATTTAGTGACATCTGGTGGTGAAGTTGCAGCTGAATAAACCTCAACCTTCCCCTTCCAAACATGAAAGGGAACCTGTGGAAGTCTTCAGTTGTCATAAAAACTCAAAGGTGTTTGTCCAGTCTGGGCTACAGTAAAAAACATGGCGGCCTACATAGTGAGGATTAAAAGTATTTAAATATAAATTAGAAAACAATTGTACAATTTAGATGAAACACAATAGTGAAAACACCAGGATGAGTTTTCTCCCTTTTTTTAACTTAAAAATCTGTGTGCATACTGCCAGTCAACTTGATCAAAATTATGGTTATTCGCATTAAAATATATATTATATAAACAAAACACTTCAATGCCTGGTGCTGTTAATAATTTTAAATTAGTCATGATCACAAACCCAGAAAACTGTGATAAACCAACACTGACCAAGACCAGTGTTTACATGAATGTGAGCATGACTTACACAGTGGTAGTTATTAGAAATGTATGCTTTTGCCCAATACTTCTGGATTGATATTAGTTAGTGAGACAATTATACACATTTACTCGCAAGATGGAGACTACGTATTTCCAAAATATCAAACTAGGAATTCACTTTATGCAGCTGGGATTTTTGAATGTTTAACTTGCAGTAGTTGCAAACGCATGGAAAACTCCAATTACAAATACACCAGGACAATAAATCAGGTTTAGTTTATACAAATTTATTCTTCCACAAGTCTCTTCAGCCACAGTTTAGATGATGCCAATCTGTGGAGGAAAAAAAGACAAATTACACACTGTTCATAGACAGAGTAGAAGAGCTGCACCTGCATCATCTGGCATCAGTGGTTCCTTTGAATGCATCATTGACATTCAGATAAATTTAAGTTTACATCATGTGCACAGGATTGAATTTCTGAAAGCAACCATTTGGTTTAACTTAAATAAAACTAACAATTTGAAGACTCACCTTGTTTGCAACATCCAACGCATCGTAATCTGGTGCGAGACGGACGTAAGCCTTCTTCTCACCATCAGGCCTGGACACAGATCAGAAAATACAGGGAAGAAGATGAAACAATGAAAAGACTGGTACGACAAATTTATTGCAAAGTTTATATTTACAATGTGAGAATAAAATCCTGTTCAAAGAATCTGGACTAAACCAAAGATGTAGTGCACAAAGTAATGCCATCAGTCCAGCAACTTAGTTTCCAACAACATAAAACCAGTCTTCAGCTCAGCCTGGGTGAAAATGTCTACCTGATGAGTGTGTTGACTTTGGCGACGTCGATGTCGTACAGCTTCTTGACAGCGTGTTTAATCTGGTGTTTGTTTGCCTTGACGTCCACGATGAACACAAGCGTGTTGTTGTCTTCAATCTTCTTCATGGCAGACTCTGTCGTCAAGGGGAACTTGATGATGGCATAGTGATCCAACCTGTAGGGAAAATATATATATTGAGTCAACAAAACACCCTCAAGTCTTCTAAATATGCTACCTGGGTGCATCAGTGAGTTAAAAAGCTGGAATCATGTTTTTTCATTCTTTGATCGCTTTGAGCACCATGTTTAGCCCCCGTCCGCCCATTTGTTGGCAGCATACAGTCATTGTAACTCACTTGTTCCTGCGAGGTGCGCTCTTGCGAGGATACTTGGGCTGCCTGCGAAGACGCATGGTTTTGGGGCGACGGAAGGTGGGAGAAGTCCTGATCTTCTTCTTCCTCTGGCTGTGGACGCCTTTGAGCACAGCCTTCTTGGCCTTCAGGGCCTTTGACTTGGCCTCAGTCTTGGCCGGGACAGCTAAAACAGAGAAATAACCATTTGTCAGTCAGCCGTTTGTGCTCCTACAGTTTGTCATAGGCCACAAAATAACATCTCCTTTGGCCTTAACCAAGTATATAGAATCACAAGATGCTACAAGCTTCACTTGTGCATGACATCTGCCTCAGTGTTGTAGAAGCAATCAATTACAATTCCAGAACAACGTACTATATCTTTAACTGTTATTTAACCAACAAATATACATCGATATAGATCAATATAATGATTAACAGCTCACTGCTTCCTGTTTTAATACTGTGGCAGCATACAAACATATCGTAGCTACATGAACTTAATCACACCCTAAATAGTCATTTAGCCAGAAGCAGCACTACAACTTTTTAGCATTTAGCAGAATTACAGTCAACTATCACGTTAATGACTCACCTAGTGGCCATTAAAACACCTCAGCTAACATGATGAGTTAAGTTTTACTCTTCATATATAATCTTGCTCAGAGGGTTCACATGTGGGTTGTGACGTTTCACATGAGCAGCGACTTTTAGCATCGCCAGAACCACAGCTAACATGCTAAGTAGGCTATGACAAAATCTAGCACGACACCACACAATGGAGGTTAACTAGTTTAGATTCAACAATGAACAGTGTCGGAAGAAACCAAGAAAGAAGCGTAAATGTACAAGTGTGACGATGAGCCAGAGAGGCTAACATTAGCATTAGCTTTAGCTTGGCATCGCGTTGCAGCTAACATGCCGGAGCCCCATTCCAAGTTACCGACGTATTTCAACAGTTGACAGCGACACACTGATATAATTTAACCCGCTACAGCTTCATCGTCTCATGTCGGACCCGGCTGTTAAAGCTAGGAGACGATATTTATGAAATTCCTGCCGTTTAGTCATAGAAAATGATCAGATTGACGAACCTTCCTTCTTCACCTTCGGTGCCATGTTGAGAAAGGAAGATTGAACGGGGTTTCCTGCCGTATAATGCATGGGCGAGAACTCATGACTGAAGTATCGCGATAGCAAAGAAAGTCGCACTTTCTTGAAATGATGGGTTTATGAATCTCGCTAAAAACAATGTTTACACGGTCTATGAACAAATCAGACACATCCACAAACTGCTCTCAGCTGCCTTTTATTTGATATGAGTATTTTATTGTAATTTACACGGATAATCATTTTCATAATCAATTCATTTTAAAGACAAAAATATTGTTAATTTCAACTGTAGGATTTTTGTGATTAATTGCACAATACATACACAGAACTGGACCAACTCAAAAGTGACTTTATACACTTCCAAGAACTAGAATGTCCCTCACTGGAGCACATTCCCCCACCAAGGCCCAACAGGCCCCTTATGAAACCACATTTAAATTCTCTAGATCCAGATTTGTGTTTGGATCTCCACTAAATTGCACAAACTAATAAATATCAGTCTCCTACACATTTTTGTAAATTAAGATCCATGAATTATTCTCTGAGAAATCAATGAAGATGTCTAAAAAACGACATATCTCACAATGTTAAAGAAAGTGAAAATAATAAATCTTAGATCTGCCCCCTGATCCAGAACTACATACAATTTGTATTTTATTGGGTTCATCTAACAAACAAAAACTGGAGGTAACTCTTTGATTATATCACAACAGTCATTAATGTTCTCATAAGTGGGCCATGAAAGTATAGTATTGTTAGATATTGTACTGCATATGCACATTTAATTTTTTTGGCCTATTTTAGGGGAAAAAAAACTTCCTCCCATTTAATAAACTTCACTTCAGTTTGCAATAGAAAGATTTTTATTTCCTTTTCGAAAGAGTGAACCATCACAAGCAAGTTCAAAGTATTTATCGTTTGAATTCACCTTTAGCTGCTGGATTGAGACTCTTTGTTGTCCTCAGTGAGCTGAAACGTTGATGTGACACCTTAACTGGTCATTTTAATGGGACACTTTGCAAAAGGAAAACAAGTTAAATATGTACATGTAATTTTGCTGGTGATATCTTTAAATCTCCTTAAGCCATAGGACAGCTGAGTGTGGGTATTCCCTGTGCTGTAAATAGCACAAGCTGGCCTGAGCTTTAGGACTCTAAAGTCTCTGCAGTAATCACACCCACTTTAAACACTCTGCACTGTTGTGTTCCTGTATGTGATGTTGTCCTGTTCATTTATTTGTTTATTGTGCAGTGTCACTATTGTCTATGTCTAGGTCTTTCGTTTTTCTTCCTGGTTGTGTGGTCATTAATAATCCAAATAACATCCATCAAGCACATGAAGTACAATCTATTGTTTAAATGATATAACTCTACACAGGTCTCAATCTTTTTGTTGAATTGACCAATACAAATTGCATTGTTGAGCGACTGATGGACATTTTTCCTATTCACATTTTTTTCCTTCAGTGTAACTGGGTCCATATTGTTCAAAAATAATCATCACTCAATCACTCATTTTTATTTTATACTACTATCTGATACTCTCAACTCTCACATGCAACACCCCAAGTGCAATAATTTAGCTCGTATTTCATTGTATTATCTTATAGGCTTTTATTTATATAGTTGCACTTTAATTAGTAGTTTATAGTGTTTTACTTATTTTCCTTTATGTGTGACTGCACCTGTGGATTACCACCAATTTTGTTGTATTCTATTACAACATCCATCTATTACGGTCTTCATTTTGTATTGAAGAATGTTTGTTAAATATCTTCTTTCAGTGGTGAGCAAATGTAACAAACAACTATATATACATAAAACAGTTTATTTTATACTCTGATAACAAAGCACAGTTTGATTTACTGCAAAACAATTTGCAGTAAATCAAACCTTAAAAAGAAAAAATATAAGCATCCACATCCAAGTTCATATCAGGCTGTTTGTGCCAATTCTTCTATTCCTTTTGTGGCTTAGTCTTCTTCCCTCCTTTCCTGATGAAGAGAAAAGAGAAAGAAAAGAAAACTCATTCCAGTTGTCGGATTTATATATTCCATGGGTCTAATTTCTAAAACAAAAACTCAGGTTGAAAAGCACAACATCAGATGAAAGGTCCACTCTCACAACATAAAAATGATCTAGTTTTAATTATTATTTCAGACTGTTTCCTCCATGGTTCTGTTTTAAAACATGAGGAAATTAAAAACTTACTTCTTAAACTTAGCCGCAGGGGAATTTGATCCCATCTTCTGTGACGGCTTGCTTTGTTTTTCTGTTCCCTTTTCTTTTTGAGTTTCATTTCTTTTCTTCAGTTTCAGTCCTTTGGTCTTCTTTTCTCCTTTCTGCTCTCCATCCACTGCTTGCTTCTGTTGTTTCTGTCCTTGTGCTTTGCCCGTTTTCTTCATTAAGAAACGAGGGGTTGTGCAAATTGTGCTTCTCTTGGGAGGCTTCTTCTCAAGTCTGCGCTTATCTTTGCTAAAATACAAAGACAAAAAGACAGAATATTAGACCCATATTAAAAAAAACTTCAACTGATTAATTTAGTAACAAATAACAGCTTTAAATATTGAAGTAATTTTGATAATCTTCCTGATCATCATCATCCTTCTCTTTTACCTGTGTATCTTCTTAAAGCCGATCATGTAATCGGGGACAGGACAGCCAGCTTGTTTAATGACATTAGCGATGCTGTTACAAAGAGATGGAGACAGAAATATATTCAGGGGAAAAGTCAATCATTAATAATATCACATACATAAACAGGCATGGGAACTGTACAGACTGAAGCAGCATGTTTCTGAAAAAGAGTAGATCCTTTGATTAAAATTCATGTTTAGAGAAAAGTAACCCAAATCCAACACTATCCAATATTTTACTATTGTAACATCACTGTACTGCAGATAAATTGTTTTAATATTTTATATTTTTGTGCTGCATCAACATACCTTCGGAGCAGTGGTTTGTCATCTTCTGTGAAGAAGGTCATGGCCTTCCCCTGATGTCCAGCTCGGCCGGTTCGACCTGAGGAACAGCAAACAGGAGAATAAGTGAGGAACAGATGAGCAGAGAGAAAAGAGAGGAGCAAGGCCTTAAAGGAGACAACACAGGATTAGAGCGACTACTTAAAAATGTATGCTCAGCGTTAGATATGGAAACGGACAAAGCTTTCCGTTTGTACTCTGCCTTCATTTCAGCCATATTTTTGCACGTTTTCTGGAAGCTTATGGATACAATGGAAACAGCACCAGAAAACGTGGGGCAAGACGAAGACATTTCATCAATGGCGGAAGTTGGTAAGTAACTACAGGAATCCATATGAAGTAAATTCCCCTTGGAAAAGGGACAACAATCTTTTTAACTTTTTCTTCTGGGGAACATTATCACAACCTCTTAAACTGTTGACATGTTTGTCTCTAGTGATATTGATTAAAAACCAAGCCAACGTAAAGGACGCATGTGTGCAGTGACAGTTACATTGTTTGAAACGGACGCATCTCTTATCATCCATAAAGGCAGAATCAATGAGCATAACAAAGATACACATTATTGAACAGTTGTCAGCTGCTATATTAATGTTTCAAATCTCATTTTCACATATATAACATTTAATTAAGACTCGTATTTCTCAATTTTTCCATTATCCATTTGGTTAATCATCTCAATGATCATATTGAACTAACCAATCCGGTGGATGTATTCCACAGCACTGGTGGGGAAGTCGTAGTTCAGCACGAGGTTGACCCCTTTGAAGTCGATTCCTCTGGCGAGCAGCGCCGTGCAGATCAACACCCAAATCTTACCGGAGCGGAAACTGCTCACCACATTGTCCCTCTGCAACAGAAGAGGAGGTTAATCACCAGGCTGCACTTCAGTGACACAGAGAGGACCGACACTGAGGTCTGTTAGAGTGTCTGTGTGTACCTGCTGCTGTGTGCGGTCTGCGTGGATCACATCTACATTGATGCCTTCATACACCAGCTCATGGAAAAGCTCCCGTGCTCGATCAATAGACTGAACAAACACCAGCATGGGAGGAAGAAAACCCTGGAATAAAGCAAGAAGAACATGCCTTCATGTTAATGTCTCTTCTCTTTAGAGAGTTAGTTTCATTTGTAATGACCATGTCTGAATGTAATGAATGAATTCGTCACTATAAACAGAATCTGCATGTGAAAATGCAGAATCTGTGGGTGAGGGACAAGATTTTGGGGTTGAAGGCCTTCTGGTTTTGTTTTGTAGTTTGACCAATCATGTTTGAGCAGGTAAACAGTCCGTGTGGTGAGAAGAAGAGGCAGAACACATTGACTGAAATGTATCTGCTGTTGATTTTTTTGCATTCTTATGCAGATAGCTGTTAATAGATATGAGCTCAAATGTAATCTGGATCTAAAACAACTCTGAAAAAAGCATCGCTGTTTGTGTTTTGTGTGTAAAAACGTTCGACCCCAAAATAAAGGCTGTTACCCCCAGAAACTAATTTATCATCAGAGAGCAGCCGATGGGCTCCGAGATTGTGTATGAAATTACCAAGCTTAGACATTTGAACTATGTTTTTACCCCAGTCCATTTGTTTGTTATTTTGCTTGTTTGTCAGTAGGATTCCACAAAATAATACTGAACAGCTTGTATTCGGCCAGAAACAGCTCATCAAACTAACGATGTGGGATAATCTCAAGCACAAAATGACTGAAAAAAATTAATTCTTAACAACCTTGAAAGGTAACCTCCTTAATGTGCCCTTACTTTTTTAATGATGTCCCTCATGGCGACCAGTTTGCCGCTCTCTGTGCCGACAAACAGCAGCTGCTGGTCCACCGTCTCCACTGCTGTATTTCTGAGAGGACGATAGATGATTTATGTGAGAACAAAAGCCCATATAACTCCATCAAAGTAAGTATTAGTGTTACAGGTAGATTATTACCTGTGTCCAATGTTGACCGACACCAGGTTGTCGAGGTTCAGACGACACCACTGCTCAACATCCGGTGTGCAGGTGGCGCTGAAGAAAGCCCTGCGCACCTTTGACCCCGAGCAGGCCAGAAACACTGTAGCCAGCTGCTCCCTGAAGCCGGTCTTACCACCTTCAAACAGCTTGTCTGACTCGTCCACCACCAGCCACTCCACACTGAACAGCAACATAACACAACCATCAAGGTCCCATAAAAAGCATACTGCAATTAATGGGCAAATATCAGAGGATAAATACAAGAAACAATCTAGGAACGTGAGAGTAAAGGATGAACCTGCTGAGGTCGAGAGCTGGAGGATCCTGATTGAGAAGGAAGACGAGTCTGTTCGGAGTACTGACGAGTATGTCTGTGTATAGAAAAGTAGGATGTAAACAACGAGGAAGAGCAATCACATTTAACTCTTCTGGAAACAAAGTTCTTCCTTCTTACCATATTTTTTGTTTGACTGTGGTCCATATTTCTTTGCTGCCAGAGAAGCTTTGTCAATAATGTGAACTCGAAATCCGACTCCCTCTGACAGACGGACCAGCTCTCTGTAGGTCTAAGCACAACAACAATGAATAATGTTACAATACAAGCAAACATAAGCTGCTTTCAGACATACACTGAAATCTGATGAATCTCCAGAGGAGTTTTTCCAGCCCGTCCCAAGTAAAAACTCTGGATAATGTCCAAATAAACCGCAGGAAATTATCCAGAGGACTCACTACGCGCAAGTGTGAGACTTGATAACAATTCTTACATGCGACATACGCAAAAAGGAAAAAGGATATAAATATCTGAGGATTGAAAAGAAGTGTCATAGACTAAGATGTTAACTTGGAATGAGGATTTCAGAGCTTTTGGACTTTTGATGTGCTGTAAACAAAACACAGGATATACGCCGTGGTATTTATACGTCATGTTCTGCCTCCTGTGCCTACTGTTGCCTGAGTGCTTCAAAGAGTTCCTGTTTTGTTATGAACAAGCCCGAAGTTTTTCATGTGTGAAAGGCAAATTCCAGAACCTGTTATCCAGACATTTTCAGGAGTGTATATATGAAAACGAAGATACTGTCTGATCTACCTGAAACCTCAGCTGTATTAGAAAACATCCATTAGAGTAAAAAAGACATGTGTGTGTCTATGTGTGTGTACCTGGCTGGCCAGCTCTCTTGTTGGGGAGATAACCACCGCTCTGAAGCCCAGGTTGGCCGGCTGCTGCAGGTGTGCGAGCAGCGGGAGACAGAAAGCCAAAGTCTTCCCTGATCCAGTGGGAGCGCAGGCCAGGAGCTCCCGACCCTGACAGACAAACCAGTCACTTAGATCCTGACAAACCCACAGGCTGTTGTTTACAAACTGAATGTGTGCGGGTTTGTGTGGTGTGTGTGTGTGCGTGCTCACATGCATCATGAGCGGTATCGCCTGCATCTGTATTGGCGTTGGGGAATTCAACCCCGCGTCTTTGAGGTTCTGAATGACACGTGTGTTGAGACGATACTCGGACTGCAGCTCGTCAAATGTGGACACTGGGTCGGGCACATCGCAGCCGTGAACGTTTATACGGTGTTGGGAGCGAATATGGTTCACCTGAAATCAGTAGAACAGAAAAGGAACTTTACACATAGATAGAGGAGGGACACGATTCCATTTCACTTTGTGTTTCTTTGTGTTGCGACCTTTTGCTGATGAAGATGTTTCAGCCTCTTCATAGAGTTTTTCTCCTTCTTGTCAGTCGGCAAATTCAGGATCTTTCTTTCCTGTGCGGACGTCCAGGTGATGCCACCTCCCTCTGTGCCCCCAGCTTCAGTCAGACAGAACACAGCAAACAGCAGTGAGGCTCTGAACTGCACAGCTACATCACATTCATTTTAAACAGCATCACACACCATTGTCACTGCATTTCCATAGTGAACACACTGCAAAGAGCTGTGTGGGATGACGCAAAGCAAGAAAAACAAAAAGTGATTTTTATGACATCAATATGTTTTGAATTGCAGGAAATTGAAGTGAGTTTGTGGATGAAAGAACCAGGCGAGGGAATATACATTATTTATCATCGTAAATCAGTCCTGGTCGATGATGTGCAAATTATATGAATCTATGAATTTCTCTGTGACATATATTCAAGGAGATATGACCAGTCAAAATCACAGAGTCCTCTAAAAAGTTCAAACTTCGTGATCCCAGATCTCCCTTAACTAAGACCTGACATTTTGGTTCCATAGGTTCCTCTTATGACCAAATTAGCATGAAAAATGTCATTAAGATCTGTGACAGTGAAGCCGAGAAGTGTGATGATTTGATCCCAATAAAAACAAACTGTTTGTGTATATATGGGGCAACAAAATGTCTGACAGTAGAATCATTTAAATCATGCCACCCTACGAGGAATTTCCTTTTACATACAATGAAAAAACAGGCTCACTTGAGTCATTTTAAACAATAATAAGTGGCCAACTTTCTATGTAGTTTAACACTACGTCTGCAGCTAATTATAATTCTCATGACTAATTATCATAGTGATTAAGTTAATTACTTAAAATGACTTAACTGAGACACAATTGGTCATCACTATTTCTATATAAGATATGAAGTATCTTCAAAAAGTATCATTGGTTGAATTATTATAATTTTTTTTGAAGTTGGACCCGGAGACTTTGTAAAACCATGTGTTGAAAATCGGTCCAGTGCTTTACAGATGTATTTATCATTCTGCTTTAACAGAGGGGTTTATATTTTTCACCAGCTATGTTTCTGTGTGTCCACATCACACAGCGCAGATGTTTACTGTTTCACAACACTAGTCGACTCGTGACTGAACGTGTTTGTATTCTTCAATGTTTTCGTGCATATATCACACAGTTTGTGGATAGATACACACACAAGAAACAAACATGTGGTCAGTCACACAAACCCTTTACCTTCCACCTGGTTTATTTTCGTCTTTTTCTTCTTCTTCTTCGTCCTCAGGCTCCTCTCTTCTTCCTCTCTCTGTCTTTTGACTCCTGCACAAGAATCTCCACTGTCACTTTCTTTTTCATCCTCTTCTCCATGCTCCTCCAGCTCTGTGGGGCTGCTCTGGGCTCCATTGGCCAGGCCTGTGCCGAAGTAATCGATGGCAGAGAGGGGATCTAAGGAAGCTTCTCCTCCCTGAGCCCTGACAACCTGAAAACCAGAGAAGAAAACTCTGAATGTGTAAATACAACATCCTGTTCCACCATGTATCTAATGTACTGCGGTACTGAGGCACCAAATCCAACTTTAACTTCCTCAATACCGTAAAAACAAACACGTTAGCCCACTTTCACAGGGGTTAGCTAATAGACTGAACCATGGCTCGTGCTGCTGCTATTGAGCGATATTTTCATGTAGTACAACATCAGCTTCACGTGTTAAATTTACCTTGAACCGGTTCGCGTCTTGACCAAACCTCTTCAGGTCAAACTTAGCTCCAGCTCCGAGCTTCCGAAACAAATCGAACGCGTCCATTCCTGAGGCAGCGTGGTCTTCACTGATCAGGCATCACTAATCAACCCGGATCGTCCACCACTGGACTCTGGCGCCCCCCACTGGCTGCACCCAACACCGCGAGGGGTTTATGCATAAACTAAAAATCACTGACTGGTCAAATTATAATAATAAATGTCATGTACAGTTCATGTCTTTTTATTTAAATGTATCTGTAAAATATATATATATATATAAATATATATAAATAAATGTTATATTTTATGTCTTACTATTTAAATGTCTGAAATACACAATTAAATATAATCTTTCATGTCTTTATTTGAATGTGTCTGAAAAATACATGTAATGTAATATTTTATGTCTTATTCAAATGTGTCTGAAATACACAATAAAACCATCTTTCATGTCTTTTTATTTAAATGTGTCCAAAAATATATATGTAAATGTGATATTTAATGTCTTAGTATCTGGAAAAAATATAAATGTAATACTTAATGTCTTATTTAAATGTGTCTGAAAAAATATACTTAAATAAATGTGATATTTTATGTCTTGTTATTTAAATGTGTCTATATATATATATATATAAATAAACTCAATATTTTGTCTTATTTAAATGTCTGAAATACACAAATATATAAAATAAAATCTTTCATGTAATTTTATTTAAATATGTCTGCAATATATAAATAAATATAAATGAATATGTTTATAATCTCTTTTTAAATGTATCTGAAATTTATATATATATATATATATATATATATATATATATATATTTCAGATATATAGTGACTTATTTCAATGTCTTAATTAAAAAAAAAAAAAGATGTCACAGTAATACAGATCATTCACCTAATTAGTGATTAGCCAGAACTCTATTCCATCAATGTGAAATGTGTATGTGCTTAATGTGGAGCACTTAGATTTATTTTATATTTTTTAATTCCAGTTGGACCATCACTCTGTTTAGATATCAGGGTGTATCAAGGACTTCAGTTAATCATTTGGCTTACATGATATAGTACATTTTGTGGAATAAAAACACATGTTCACATTCATTGATTCAGTCACTACACACTGATTAGGTGTGTGGTTGAACATCTTCTGTCCTCCAGGAGCCTTTGTGACTCCAGACTTCAGTTTTCCGGAACCTATTGCTGTAGCTCTAACTGCTCTTCACAGGTCTTCAAACAATCCTCCAGAAAACTGACGACTATGTCCTTACCCCTCTCCTCCTCTCTCCGTCCATCCCCTTCAGCCCTCAACTCCTTTACTCCGGTCAGAGTCAGCTGCAGATGCTCAATTCTCTGCTGAGTGTTGAAACTGTTTCCCCCCATTTCTTTCTCTCCCTCCAACTCTCCTCCTCCATCCTCTGCTCTGATACATCTGGTCAAATGCTTTTTGATGGTACACCCCTCCTCGCTGTCCATCGATGCCCCGAGGGCGGGCATATCCTGAGACTGGCTGACGCTGAGCAGGTGCAGTAGCGCTTGTGAGAGTGTGTGTCGCAGGCTGGCACAGTAGCGGTACTCCAAGAAGTCGTTTGTGTCTTCACTGTTCTCGAGCGCTGTGGCCAGGGAATGCCACACAAAACTGAACTGCTTTATGTCCCCGTAGCAGCCGCGGCGGGCGGGAACCGCCAGCGCAGCAGCCGATTTGATGCGCACCTTGTAGTTCTTACAGAAAGTAACAACGTGGCAGAGGGCAGAGAAGACGTCCTGAGACCACAGGGCCGAGTCTGAGAGAAAGAAACAAAATTAACTGTTAAGTTTAATAGGAGAGCAACATCCTACTGATTAACCCTCCACTTTGAATCCTGTTGTTTTACGTTCTTTATATATAAACTACATATAAAAACATTAGAGTAGTGACAGACGCACCGGGAATAAAGACTTACCGAGTGGCATGGCGGGGTTCCTGAAAGCATTTCCCAAGGCGTAGCAGGTGTTCCATCTGACCTTCATAATGGCCTCTGCTTGGACAGTTTTTACAAGAGCGCGGACGGCGTCTTCCAGTGGGCGCTGAAAGGCCGACTTGGTCAGCTGACTCTCTCGCAGGAAACGAAGCAGATTCCCGAGCGCTCGCACTGCGTGAGACTTCACCTGAGCGGGTTGAGGAGAGGACGAAAGTTGGAAGGAGATGAGAGCCAATCAAAAAGAAGATATGGAGATGATGTCATTACAGGGCATATGTTTGATCACCTCCGCCAAGGAGGTTATGAATTTGGAAAGGAACGTGTCCGGGAAGAAGCATTTAGAATTTGGTATGAATCCGTATCAGGGGGTGGATCCAAGAATATATTTACACTTGCTTCAACATTGGGAGATTGGGTGTTTGGACCTTTTCACCATTTTCCCAGAGAAACATTCATGGGTCTTTATGAAAAAGAAAATGCAGGCACGTTTTGTAACTATGAGTGACGGAGGAAAGGGTGCCATTCTACTTCGATAGAAAGTAAGGGAAAACTGGCTTTCTGATGGTCTCGTCTTCATGAGCTTGGTAAAACAGAGAAGATACTTTTCATTCATACATAGATTTTTTACTCTGACAGAACAGACACATCTTGAAATAACGTGAGACCTGTCAACAACCTGCTTAGTGTTGTGCGAGTGAAAGTGTGAATGCACTCACTATGTCCTTGTCATCTGATGCTTGAGTAGCTGCCTGCAACATCTTGAGCAGCAGCATGTCTGACAGCTCCTCTTGGAAGTCAACACCAACACTCTCACTGATAAACAGATTACATAAAGCAAATCTCTCTTAACAAATTATAGACATTAAACAATATAACATACTGTTTTTTATCTAAACCATTTAGTTTGTGTTTCTGCATTTTATTTTGAAAGATAAGCAAGTGATCCACGTTTAAAGGACCAGTGTGTAGGATTTAGTGGCAACTAGTGGTGAGGATGCTTACTACAACCAAGTGAATATCCCTCCCCTCCTTTTCAAAACCACGATTCTTAGTTCCAAGCGATTGTCCGAGGATGAAAATATAATTATGAATATCAAAAACGTTTAAGATCCTAAAGAATACATTTTAATGGCAATGTCAGGTATCACAGATATGAAGGAGTCCTAGAATTACTTATGCTTCCCTATAATTTCAGATAAGGTGAAGTAGCCCAGTACAGAATAGCCCTCAATACACCACGTTATCTCTCAATCTACATTCAGACACAGTAGGTATCCATAGTCTTTCCCACAGACAAGCTGAGTGTAGTTATCAGTGCCATAATGCTCTTGTTTGTGGTTGTATTTATCTGTATCACTGACAAAGAAAAACTAAACAGAGACATTGAAACTATGTGGGCTGCAGAGAAATGTATCCAAAAACAATCTAAAATTCTAAAGTCCAACTGAAGAACAGTTAAATGAACATAACTATCATTAAGACATAGCTAAATGTATTCAAGACCTATTACGTAATTCTTTAACATATTTAAGTTTTTTAGGGCCTAAAATTCTGGTTTCTTTAGACTCCACGGAAACCCGGTTCAACATCAAATTATGTTAAAGTAACATTATAAACAGTGTAGCAGTTTACTCCAAACTCTGTATGTTTTCTTACATATTGACAGTAAGCGTGTCTGTGAGATTTCCTAAAGTCCAGGCCGCCTTGGCACGGACGTTTGGAGATCGATCGCTGAGGGCGGCGAGGACAGTGTTTGCTGTATCTGCCAAGAACATCACATCCTGCAAAGACATCAACACCTCAGAAACACGTTTTCTGGGGTTTTCCAGACTTGAATCTCTTGACAGAAGTTAAAAGATATTAAGTTGGTGGTCATAGCTGCTCATCACCATCCTTACCTCTCTCAGACAGGGGAACAGGATGTAGACTCCCAGAGCCCTAACAGCTGACTTCTTCACCAGATATTTTTCACTGTATGTCAGTCCCAGCAGGACAGTGACGCACATCATCTGGGTCTTGTCCTAAAAACAACGAGACACGATCACACACACAGCTTTCACAGAGCACAGTGTGAGCTGTGCAGCCACAGACGGAGTTCAGTCACAGTGAAACTCACAGGCAGTTGTGCGAAGGCCTGCGGCAGTATGGAGGAGAGCGAGTCGCACGCGCTCATCTGCAGCATGGTGTGTTGTTCATTCTGCAGCGGTCCATTGAGCGGACCGCTCAATATTTCAGACCAAAACTGTACCACCTGAAATGAGTGGAAACACAATCACAAACCATTTTCAGGATTTGACTGAGGAAATAATAGTTTTGACATTATTTCAGAAATGTCTTCTTTTATTGCGTTAGCATGTTCATCAGTGTCTTTCAACAGTAGAGATTGAAGAATCCAACACAATAAAAAGGAAAAAAGGAAAAATGAAACAAGACTCTCTTAATAATAAAAACAGGTCTGACACAGTATAAGTATATTCGGTATGGACAGTTTGTACGTACGTGGCTCATGGGGACCCGCAAGCTCTCAGGCACTTTGCTCTCTGCTGAATACTGCTGGATTATTCCCGTCCCCAACTCCACTAGTAGCTAAACAAAAGTCAAGGACATAGATATCAGCGCCCAGATCTTGACCTTCCAGTTGTTAATTATGTCATTTCTGAACATTTTTCAGCATCTGTTACTGAAGCTTGAATAGAGGTACCTTTGTCGCGTGCAGTTGCATGAAGGGGTTTGACTCTCCAAGGCAGTGAGCGCACATCTGCCCAATATCTAACAGACATGCTTGCACTAGAGAAAAGTAGCCGCGCACCAGGTGGGACAGGAGCTGAAACACCATAAAAAATGACCTTCAGATTTCAGAAATGTCTACTAGGGGGATTTCTTGTTGTACCGTCTCACCAACCTGTAAAGCTTCCACTAGGATAGGGGCTGGCTCTAAAACTGCACCTCCTCCTGTTCCTGCTCCCTCGCTGTCTGACTGGTGGTCCTCTCTGGGCTGAGTCACCAGCGACATACAGAGCTGCAGCAGCCACGGCGGTGAGCTGTCCTCCTCCCCCGGTGTATGAAGCACGCGGGGGGAGTGTGTGCACGAGCTGCGCTGGGAGGGTGTGAGAGGTGTGCACGATGGTGACGACTCTCCCTCTCTCCGTCTCCAGCTGAGTGCAGAGTCATGCTGTGTGAAGGAGCCGCTGCTGCTTTCTGGCTGTTGGAGGAGGAGCTGCACCTCAGGGAAAGGAGCGTGAGTCAGCACCAGAGCCCCGTAAAGTGTCAGGACGGACACACGCACATTCACGTCTAAAGACAGAGAACAGTTGTGTTAAAAGAAGCATTATGTACTGACCTGTAACTTGAAGCCATGTGGAGAAGACAAACAAACCTCTGTGGCCCAAATAAGGACGCATCTGCTTCCAGAGTGGGCTGAGTAGGCCAGGTCTGAGACGGTGGTAGGGAGCGTTAAACACCAGACAGGCCAGACACTAACACACAGGGAACGAGGAGACATACTGTTAGGATGATAAACCTGGATAGATAGGCGTTGTCTAGGCACAATATGTTTTATGCTAATTCTATTATATAATGTAATTCTAGGAGGTGTAATTATTAGTCTGTGACCACTATATCTTTGTCAGTCAAGCTGAGATATGATTTTAACTCATAGGATGAACAATACAAATGATTATGATTGTGGTTACCCTCTAAATTACCTTTCTTACTGTACGTGGTAAGGATCTAATGTGAGTAAATGGACTTAGGGCTAACTTACTTTCTTAGCAAAGGTTATTTTGCATTTTTTCATCCATCAATTTATTTTAGTTTTTGACGTAAAATGAGCATCACAACCTCACAGGGCAGCTAATGTGCCTGTTGACTTTTAGTTTGATCAATGCAGCACGATTGCTGACAGTAAAAAACTGTGCACTTCTCCTGTAACTTTCAGAGCAGAAGTGGTATCTCATATGACAGTAAGGTTTTTTTATTAAAGTTTTGTTATCATACCTTAAAGACCTGTATGAGTGTCTGAGTAGCGGTCTCAGCTACCAGCGCAAGACTCAGAGCACGGTGCAGCTCTCTGATGGTCGTGGCCAGTGAGAAGGAGAAAGGTGTGTAAGATGACCGAGGAGACGCCGTATCTTCAGCCACAGCCAGGAACTGACGGGAGCCATCCAACATGGCTGATAATACCTGAAGTGCACACGCACGTACCTGCAGAGAGAGAGAGAGAGAGAGAGAGAGAGAGAGAGAAAGATGTTACAGTCCTATAAGTTAAGAAGAATTATAAGATGAGTGAGGTTAAGTTGTACCTTTGGTGATGGGTCCTTCAGTATAATTGTGAGCAGAGTGAGAGGTGGTGGTCCGCCAATAGGAGATTCAGGGATGAAGGAGAACCAATACCCATACAGCATCCGTTTCTCTACACTTTTCACCAGCGCTAGCATACACTGCACAGCTCCCTGACGCACACGACCATGATGACATCTGAAAGAGAAAAATGCAACAGGATGGACGACAGAAAAGGATTTCTCGCTCGTTTGTACATGACTTGTGAATCATAAATTCAAGACCTCCTAAGTTCAGTCAACTGAACATTCAATGAAAAAACAACAACCACATGCATGCTCGTTCTCTGGAATGAGAAAATAGTGACGTGAATGGACATGCAGTGTCTTTATGTACCTCAATTTGCTCTGTGCGTTGCCCTCTGCATCGGAAAACTCAGAGTCAGAACTCTTAAGCTTCCAGGACGGGTAGAAAGACGGATCGGAGGGTGTAGCAAACGACTCTCCTCCCTCTTCCCCACCTTCTTTCTTAAATGCAAACATTTCTTCTCCATCATCCCCTCTGCTCTGCTCGGTGCTCGTCTTCTTCGCCTTTCCTCTGGACTTCTTCTTTTTATTCTTAGGAGAGACACAACTGATTTGAACATGGTCCTTTCTTTAAATAAGACCAACAAAAAAAAGGCTTGTCTTACCCCTGAGGTTTTGCCCGGCACGGCAGCATCCTTTTTTGGTTCAGGGGTTTCTGGTGGTTCGGCAGGTTTTGGTGCAGAAAGACCTTCATACTGAGGAAGAGGAGCTGGGTAAAGCACAGCCGGCCACTCGACGTTCACCCCTGGAACTGCCTGGAACATGAGCCTCTGCAAAATACATGTACATATCGCCGGTTTATAACATTAAAACTGTTGTGTAGTGCGTGTTCCTGAAAAAGGACAAGAACGATAAAGCAAAAGTGTGGTACAGCTTTGCACCTTAATTGTGGCCAGCACAGATCCAAGCTCCTCCACTCCACCAAATTTCCACCTGCCACCTGACAGACAACAGTGAAGTCCCTTCAGCGCTGACTGGATCACCTGCAGAGGAGAGAGGGGCAGGCATGGGTCAGATATGATAGAGTGCTTTTCTCTTCAAAATGTTATTTGTTACAACACACAATTGTCCGTACCATGCAGTAGAAGAGCTCATCAGTGTCGGGGGGCATGGGTGACTGTAGATTTTTCAGAAAGACTTTGAAACATAGACTTCTGTATTGATCATCCAGAGGGGCCTGACCAGGGATCCTGGAAAGAAACAATTCAACCAAGCACAGAAACTTTTACAGCCAAGAAGAAGCAACATTTATGCAGAAATGACAATACAATACGAAAGACAGTTTGTGACAGAATGCTAATAGATATCCATTATGAATGGATTTCAGACATATTATGATAGTAGTAACTCTGGGACAACTGCTGGAGTAACTTAAAAACAAATTTGAAAATAAGGAAATATACATAATTGTTGTTTTAAAAAAAAAAAATGTTTGCCTTGACACTGTGCCCTCATTAGAATGCACTTTAACATTTGCTAATCCAAGCTGAAACCAGTGGCCATCCTCCCCAAAGCAATAATCCTTTCAATGCCACTTTTCAAATCTAATGGTCCAACTGGACTTGTTAAAATGAGATTGATACAGATTGCTGAAAGAAACTAAATCCTTACATAATCCTAAAAACAATTTCTTTGAATACAAGGTCTTTAAATCTAAATACCACCGCTGTCTTTTTGTTGGCTGGTTTATTTGTTTATAAGCAAGGTAAGGCAAAATCTACTTGACGGATTACAATGAAACTTGGAGGAAGCGTGTGGTATGGGTAGCAGTAGAACCCATAAAATGTTGGTGTGAATCCAGAGGGCAGGTGCAGAAATGTTTCATCACTTTCATTAAAATTGAGAGATAGACATATTTACGGAACTAATATCTTTAAATGAGTGAAATATGGTGCAACTTGATTGAATTTAAGGGGACTGTTGGGCCTCGGTGGAGTTATGTGCTCTACTGAGTGCTATTCTAGTTATTGTACAAGGCATCTAGATGAGGTATTGAAAGTTATTAAATTAAGAAAACATTTAGGATTATGATTAGCTTGCTTGTTTCACCTTAGCTACACAAAAACCAACATATATATTCATTCTGGCTTCTAGATTGGAAGTGGGGAACCACGATTTTAAAACACCTTTTTCGAAATCAGATCACAGACACCACGTCTCAAACTGTCTGCCAATAAAAATCTACCTGAAAAACATGTTTGCTAAACAGGTGAGAGCAACACGACGTAGTTCCAGATTTGGCTGAGATGGAGCACTATACAGAAGAAGGACGCCATCTTCAAGCAGAAGTTCACTGAGTTGCTGTGAACGAGAAGAATCTCAATGTAAATATTCAATGGTTATCTTTATTTACAACACACTTTCATAACGCTTGTACAAATACATACCTGGTGGCACTGAGGTCCATTCCCATACACTACTGTGGAGAGTGCCAGGAGGACGTCGGCGTGTGTCCATGTACTGCACACTTTCAATGCACTGGATGTATACTTCAGCAGCACAATCAATGTCTGTTCATCCATTATGACCTTAAAGAAAAAATCAGTGAGAACAGAAGAGTGAGAAAAACTTTTAGCTAATTGATGGATTTGAAGGCTGAGCTCTACTGTTTACTAAAAGGAAAGTTGTTACCTTGAGCTGATAGAGCAGATGATGTATTAACTGGCAGAGTTTGATGACTAAATGTTCTTGAGTCAGCGGCACAAGAGAGACGGCACGTTTCAGCAGAGTACACACATCCTGAAATGGATAAGAAAGACGTTAAGGCTTATTTGTCTAACAGCCATATAAAAGCACATAAAAGCCAAAGATATTCTGTTGCTGGAACAGAACCAGATACCGGACATTTGATAAATATAAACATCTGCTTACTGATACACAAATATTCAACAGCAGAAGACCACGGTCACCATGTTTCACTCCTGTCAGCCATAACAGAAGTCTGAGGCTGCAGTAGCAACAGGCTCAACAACCAAAGAGTGTTGTTGATGACAATGTGCTCTGCATCCCTTTATAACCACCTTATAATGGCTGCGCCCAGCATGATGATTCATCCTGCCTCAAAGCATGATGTACATGCATAATGTGATGCACTCACGTCCCCGCCCCTTCTTTATTGAAGAGTTTGGTCTTTCAGTTTGAGAGCAGAACGTATTGATTTCACATTCAAATTTCAAAAAGCTTTCACTCAAATCCCTGCCCTTGCACTCAAATAGCCCCTGCTTGTGCTTCGACTTATTCAGCTTGTGGTCAAACTATGTGCTTGCACTCAGACGATTTGTTGCTTTGATAGATTCCTTGCACTTCATCTGCACTCAGACTCCTCCTCTGCTCTTGGACGTTTCTTCTGTCTGTCAAAATTCACCAACCAATAGAATACCAAGTGCAGTGCTGGCAGCTTATAATGACCCACAGGAAGTCTGTGGAATCTCTCCATCAGAAGCGATGAGTGTTTCCACCATCTTGTTGAATCCATGACATTAAGAGCCGAGGCCTTTCTCAATATTATTGAGGTGTTCCTAATAAAGTGGAATGTATGTGAAAAACGTTAAAAGATTGGGTTTGCACTGAAATTAGGCAGTTTCATAAACACTGGGTTCACATTGGTCAAGGCTTGGTTGTTGTTCCTGTTTGTGTTGCCATAGCACCTGGTGCACCTTGACATATCAATAAAACCCCCACTTTTTTCTGTTTCACAGCATGTTAGGGTTGGCGTCTCCACCAGACAGAGGAGTGTGTGTTACCTCTGGTCGGATGTCGATGTTGGGGTAAAGGGTTTTGTTGTAGTTTTCCGACATGAGCTGGTCAAACACCAGGTTGAGCTCTTCTGGGAGTTGGCCTGAGTCCGCTCGCACGGATCGGAGTTTAGCGGCGCTGCGGGAAAACTGTTTCTCGGCGTCCGACGCGACCCCGAGCCTCCAACGATCCAAGCCCGCCGGAGCGAACCGCTCGCCGTCATCAGCCGCTGTCAGGGAGGCAGCGACACCGCTACGCCCGAAAGCCGGCGCTGACATCCCAGTTGTTGAAGCCATGTTTATCACACCCGGAAGTAATTCACTTGTTTTGTGGTTCTCGCGCTTCATTTACAGCTCGACACCAAACTGTGAGGCTCATTACTGCCTCTTACGGTGAAAACCAGAAACACAGGCACCAATGAACAGGGGAGGAAAATGTTTTTTTTGTATTTGTCTTCTTCTTCCTCTCTCAATTGACTGGCGGATCGCAAACAATGTCAGGTGCACACAGCCACCTACTGTACAAGAGTGTGTAAGATCATGTAATTTAACAGATTTTCTCAAAAGCCCTGTGTCTTCAAAACGTAACGAGAGCCTCCTGATGTCTCTTATTCCTTCTCCTTCTGTCCCCAAATCCCCCACTAGATCCCGCTCCTGTCCCATTTTCCAGACTTTATCCTGGAAGCTTTGTCTTTCTGCTTACTTACAATGGAAGATTACATGTTCGGTGTTTTCTTTAACCTCACAATCACTACATTTGTCACTGTTCCTCTTCCCCATTATAAACAATGTGTCATTTAGTCCTGTGTGATCTAATCTTAGTCTTGTTATAAGAACTTCATCTCTTCTGTTCCTTTCTATGAAGTTCTTGGTTGCGACTGAGTTTTGTATCTTATGTCTCCTTCCTTTATGAATTCCTATTTATTTACCTTCTTGTTTGATAAGAGTCTGTCTTATCACACGTCAATGTCTTGCTTTCATTACTAGAACATGAAATGTGACGAGAATATGTTTGTATTCTGCTATGTAATAAATGTGCTAACTTCAGTAGGACATTTTTTTTACACCACCTATACATTTACTGAAGCTATGTCCCAAATTTAGAAATTCACCTTTACAATAATCATTAAAGGGCCCATATTGTGTAAAATACATTTTCTGGGCTTTTACTATCCGTAATTACTAGAGGGGGGTAAGTAGGTACCCTTAAAGTATGAAAACAGTCACTTCGCGGACTTTTTGACTCAGTCCATTCGAAATATGTTATCGAAACATCTTGTTTCGTACTTCCTCCCCCGTATGAGTCATTCAGGATCGCACTCGTCTCTCAGCCCCACCCAGCAGGTACCAACCCCGCTCCCCGTCACCTCCACCCCTCCACAGCTAGCAGCTTGTTAGCTACCACAGGCTAACCACAACAAACAACACTGAAGAACCACTGCAGCGTGGAGGGATGCAAGGAAGAGAATGTGTCCTTGCACATTCCTCCTTAGAACATTACTGTTCGAGACCAGTGGTTACGCTTTATTTCTTCTGACATGCCATGTCGGTGTGCTCAGTACGGAGTAACGTAGATGTTACTCGGGACTGAAACTCCGTACTGTAACTCGGGACGTTACTCCTACATTGGCCGACTGTCCTGCTAAAACTTGAACAAACATGAGGACGGTGTAACTTACCGTTCAGAAACATCCTGTTGTAACGGACTGTAAATATGTGGCTGGTCTTCTATAGATGTATCCAAACATAATGGGACTTTCAGCTGTGTTTCAGCTGGGGCTCAAGAGGCAGGCGAAAAAAGCCTGTTCTGTCTGCAGCTCCAGAGAGAGGCAGAAGAGAGGACATGGAAATACACATTGCAGCAGTTTTTTTTACTTTAAACCACTGATATATCATCTCAAATTAAATCCCAGAAAGGTGTAAAATATGGGCCCTTTAAAGCGCATAAATTACCTTTCAAACGTTTGTCTTTTTTCAACAGATTCCACCTTTTTTTTTTTCTTAACAGAGATATGGGCATTGTAAGATAGCTGCTGTATTGGTCCATACTATATACTCAAGTTTAAGGTTAATAAATAACTTATGGATAGGTTGTTGAAGCTAGTCAAGGTGGACCCAATTATATACAGATAGGTAGGTTATATTTCATTCATACTATATTGTACCAAATTTCCATTTAATTTCTTACTGGCTATCAGGCAAGTGTAAGGATTAAGAGTAGACTATTTCAATATAGGCATAAAATATACTTATGTTAATATTACTTTCCTCTGCTTTACCTGGAATAATTAATATTACCTGTTAGCCATTACAAATATGTAACCAAAAAAAGCACTGGTTTGTTGCCTCAATGTACACACTATATTATTAAGGTCAGAATACAGGAGGAAATATATTATAGTACATGCAGCTGAAGAAAATTCAAGGAACACATAAGTAGTCGAACCAATTTACTGTCTCAAATGTTTTGTGCTCAACATGTTGAAAATATCACAACACCCAAGTGTACACTAAATTACAGTCCAGCGATACAAAGCAGCAACATTGCAAATACTCGGAGCAGAAGTGGAAACAGGAATGTTCAAACATGTACAAAAGCCTTCAATCTCTTAGCATACAGTCTTCTTTATTAAGTGTGAGCAACAGTAACTGCATTTTTTTTTCCTTCTTTAATTCAATCTGTGTTGACACTGAAAATTAAAAAGGCATAAACAAAAACTCTGTTGCTCATTTTAATGTCTTGAAAAATAAGTTATTATACAACATATTCATATGAAATAATGTACAAGGTCTGTGCATCAATGCACAGCAGAAATTATATCCAAAAATTATGATTCATGGTCAAGTCTGTCGGACGCGCAAATGCTGCCTGGATTCTGGCGTTCTTAGTTTAACATTTTTTAGGAACAGCACGCCACCAGTTCAGGCAGGACTAAAGCACCATCCAGCGACAGTGGTAACATAGTAGGTGGTAAACAATAACAGACTGCAGAAAGTAGGGAACCATGAGGTGGGCATGTCTGCAGAAAGTTGGTAGCAAATGTACAGCATGGCACAGAAGAATTAAAGGCTGAATTTAAAAGTAGTTTTCAGAGGGCACGTTGGGATTTCAGCCCGACTTGAAGAGTAGAATAGCCACTTGGCCCAGGTAGAAGTAGATGAAATGCTTCGTCTCGTGCGTCACATAGCTACCAAAGTTCCTCCCGACGATGCAATGCCAGGTGGGGTTGTACTTCTTGTCAAACTCCTGCAAGGGAGGTGATATTAAGCACAACACAGATAGGACGCCATTAAAACGGCTTTCAATAAATGGTTCATGTTGGTGATAATTGTGTGATCCGACATACCTTTTTGACATAAGCAGCAATATCCTTCTCAATGTTGTACTTTTCCATGGCCTGCATGGCACAGTCCACAGCATCCTGCTGCATTTCATCAGACATGTCTGCATTCTTTATCACTGCCTTCTTGTCAGACATGTTGGCTTCTTAACTGCACAAGAAAAAGCAAATTGTTGAAACTTTTCCTTACCCATATAGCTCTCACACAAATTCCAGTTCATACATCCAGTGACACTTGTCCTTGCATTCCCATGGCATTGAAGTTTCAAGTTTATTAATGTCATTCGAGCCATATCTAAAAAGAATACAGTTTAGGGAAAATTGTATTTCTCGGGACCAGTGTTCACAAACGATCAATCAAAAGACAATAGAAAAAAGAAGAAAGCAGCATTTCTACAAAGACAAGTGCAATTAAGTGCCTGAGTGAGAATGAGTCAAAACAATAAACATAATGCTAGGCCTATAAATACAGGTTAAAGACAATTTCTCCAGGAAAGTCACTTTATGAGGAGTCTACTTATTCGTATCTTGGCTTCATGATTTAAAAAAAAATTGAGAGCATAGTGAGAATGGCATCTTAAAACAGGATTAACAAAGTCATCTGGATAACTGAGGAAAAACTGTGATCCCTCTCAAGATGTAGTTGATGTGCATGTTAGCAGCTCACTAAGCAAGCAATAAAAGAAGTGTTGACGTGACAAACAATTCAATGTAATTCAGCCACATTAGATGCTCATTAGTTTCAATTGGTAAATGTGGTTACCTGCTTGCCTGAGAGTAGTGCAACGAGTTAATGCTTCAATATTTGAAATTCACTAGCTACCATCACTAAATCAAGCTCTGCGGTTTGCAAACAGTGCAAAGAAAGTGGGAGCAAACACACACACACACACACACACACACACACACACACACACACACACACACACACACACACACACACACACACACACACACACACACACACACACACACACACACACACACACACACACACACACACCTTCTCAGGACAAATACAAGAGGAGATCAGCAGAAGCCTCGATGTTCACTCACCTCCTGCACAGCTTCTATCACACCAACAAACAGTGACTCCTCTCTGTCACACATATATTGATTCTTACCGTCTCTGTGAGGTTATAGTGATCAGACGTGTGCGTCACAGGCAACTGCAGTTTGCACTTCCTTTATGGATGGAGCGCGTGCGCCCTCGCCCCGCCCTCCAAATCGCAGCCGCTAATCTGATTGGCCGGAGCCGAGCCTCCACCCTGCTCGTGGGCGTTTTTTACTCGCGGACAGTCCGCCCGCATCTTATTTCAACCCAGAATGCACTGTTTTCACACACACGCACCCCCCCCTCCTATGTGTGCGTGATCGATCCAGGTGATCAGGTCGATCGATCGTGTTGATCCACATGACTGAGAAGATGTGAGGAGCTGGATTACACCCGAACAGTGCAGTGTTAGAAGCGTTTACATTCTGAATCATTTGTTTTTAAACTGTTTATCCCACTGTGGGTAGAACACTTCTATATAAAGTCGGTGCAGCCCTGAAGGAACCCAAGATCAGACATATTTACAGCTCACAATATGTCACAATGTCATTTTTCTGGATTTTCAAGACTTTCAGACTCGAGCTGAAGCTCTGACACCTGTCCGGCAGGAGGATGACTTTAAAGAAAACCTGTGAATTGTTTTCTGTCGGGCTCCAGATGGGAAATTGTCACAAAACTGCTAAAAAATGTGTCTGTTTGAGCTCCACTGACCAAAATGATGTAGATACAGAGGCTGTTCTTCCACTCACTTACTAAAAGAGGAGAGTTTCTCTCTGCTCACCTCAAATCAGAGTTTAGATGCCAGTCTGCAAATCACGTGGTAGATGCAAACTGAGAATTAACACTACAATGAAGCAAGAGGGAACCTGGGTCTAGCAGAAAAACTTATAATTTAAAAAGAGACATATTTGTAGATTCTGTATTTTTCCAAGAGGGGGAGGCATGGATTTATTTCCAACAAGGTCATTTAACGTATTTGAGGAAAAACCAAATGAGACACTGAATACACTTCCTGCTCACACATCAACTTGATATGTAATATTGGTTAACCACATGGTTGCACTAATCACATTAACGATTCTATTTCCAGAAAGAGCCGTAATAATACTACTTTGACTGCATACTATGTTTTGAGTATATCAAATATGCTGCATACTTATGTTTACACTGGGGATCAGAGAGAAACAGCATTTCAATCCCGTCTATGTCCTTTACATATGGCAGAATTGACAATAAAGTTGTGTGTGACTAGAATAGGATTAAGTTTTGGAGCTGATTGGTCGTGGGGATGATACACAAACTGTATCAGGGTAGGAATTTCACCGCAGCCATGGCGTTCATTGCCTCTGGTTGTAATGTCCCATAAAGAAAAGAAAGGAAGGCACTTTCTCTTTTAAAGATAAATGACAATCGTTGGTTGGAGTATCAGTTTTTAATTCATTTTTGGTGACAAGAATTGAAACCCCGACACAACAGCAATGGCATCCTGCTTCCAATAGCATTTGTGTACCATCAGGTGTTAAAACACTAACAGCAGCAGCAGCCTGTAAAAATGTACAATAATGAATGACTGAAACTAACAAAGGCCCTACAGCATAATTATCAAAACATTCTAATGACAACCTTCAGACTAGTTGCATAAAATCATTTCCCCTTTTCGGTTTATCAGTAGTTTTGTGTCCTCACCTCAATCTTTTCAATGGGTTGTGTAATTTATGAATTTTTTTACTACTAAAACAAGAAAATCAAGATTATATGAAACTATCAAGGGAACTTTTATTGAAGCCTCTGGAGTAAAAGACTGACCTAAGAGAAAAAAAAACACACATTAGGTCACATTCCCTTGTTCCCTCCCTCCTCCACTGTTGATGGATTCCCACGCTCATGTGCGTGGATCCCTCCTGCCCCTCCTTCTGGATTTGCTCCACAATACAGAAACACTCATCTGGATGCCATCAGAGACAGTGTCTTTGAGGTCCAAGACAGGAGACAATCCTGTTTGAAGGCCAATTAGTTTGAATATCTCACTACTTTGTTCCTCGCTGCAGGCTGAAGACCAGAGGAGAATGTGCATTTAACTTTTCTATTCCATTCAACCTACGTTCTTTGGACTCGGCGGACATTAAAAGAACAAAAAAAACAGCTTGACTTATGTTTGAACGGCCTGTTTCAATAATTGTAATTTGTCGGCTTTTAATGTTTGCGTGCGAGATGCTAGATGTATTTTATTATATTATGAAGAAAATAAAATCATTAAGTTCAGTTTAATGCCAACTTATTCATTTCAATTGGGAAATCCCATGCCCATAGACCTTTAAAGGTAGAGGGGAAATCATCCGAGCAGAAAAACTGTCATTATGTTTCTGAAGCAATTATTATGGATACCCATCCAGATTCTGAAGAACGTTAAATTAAAAAATGATCCCGTACAATTATTTTGGAGGGCAATGGTCAATCAATATTTTGAAAAACAAGAACCAAATATATATATATCCTCCATTGATGTTGTTAGGCAACTATTATAGTCCTAGATCCATAATTTCGCCCATTAAAAAAATTACTTCAAGCTTGTTGAACGTATTAATGAGAACAGTGTGAATACCTTCAGTCTGCATCATGAGTTTTGTAAAGATATTTAATACTAAAATCCAAATACATTCTCCTAAATACTAACACAGATTATTGCAAAATGTAAAAACACAATTGCATGTCATACATACAGATTTTGTATGCTTTTGTGTAAAGCCCTTTGAGGCATCCAAAATACTGAACAAGAAAAACACTAACATTTACTTGAGTTATCGAAACTTTTATTAAAAGAGAATAAAGCTTTGAGATACTGAAGATCATACCTAAGAAAATAAACCAGAAATCATCCTCCTCTGGAAAGACTGACTTAAGAAAAAGATACAAACCACGTTAAGGTCACAATCCCTTGTTGCCTCCCTCTTCCCCCCCTCCACCGCTGTTAATGGTTGCCCACTATTTACCACTCCTTATGCGTCTTGATCCATCCTGCACTTCCCAGCCCTCTTCTTGGTTTTGATCCAAGCTTTGCTCTTATTAATTCACTTTTTAAAAATCCGAAAAATTATTCGCTCGTCATGTTGCCGTCAGTAATTGTGTCTTTGAGGTCCCAAAGGAAATTGGAAAAAATTATTTGGATAATTTGAAAGCCAATTTACTTCGAATAGCCGACTATGATTCCGGTTTGTGGGTTTATGTGGACAGGGCCAGGGGTCGGGATCCTCTCCCTGCAAAATGCTCCCATGCTCCCATGCTCCTGCTCCATGTATCCATCCCGAAGCCTAATCCTAATCCTGATCTGATCCTGAATCCTGATCCAGCTCCGGAATGGGGAGACAATGAGCCCAGTCCAAACCTTCAGAATACCAGCAGAACCAAAGAGAAGGAGGCAAGTTAGAATCACACCTTCACAAATTACTTAAAAATGTCAATGAATACATCTATGAGGGAGTTCACGTTGAGAAAAACAGGGGACACTTCCATGATCAATCCCAAAAACTAAGGTATACTTAAGATAGTAAAAGATGAGCAAATGCAAAGAACACAAGCTTTGGGTTTTGAAATACAAAGTGGTGAGCAGAATGTGCCAATACTCAAAACATTCAATAATGCGCTCTACTGTCAAGTGTATGTTAAAAAAAAGAAGCTGGACAGCCTTATAATGCAGATTTCATAGATGACAGGGCACAGCCATCATACCATTGGTGCCATATTTGACTCCTCCTCCTCCTGTTTATCCTAATATGAACTGTTTCCTCTGTTCCCATCCTATCCTGTTCCTCTGATCTCTACAGAGAGACACACAAGAAGGTCAAAGGACAATAGTAAATGTTTGAAGAAGTAAATTCTTAAAAGAAACTAAACATGAAGCATACAACGAGCACAATCAGCACAGGAGAAGTGGAAAGGAGGGGGAGAGATGGCTAGCAGAGACACAATTTGAGAGAATTTAAAAAAGGGAAGCATGGCAGAGTGAATAATGCCATGTACACAGACCAGGAGGGTTGTGTACGTGTGGTCAGCAAAAAAATTTAAAACTAAAATAAAAAACTGCGAAAAAGAAAGTTGGGAAAAGCGAACACACAACACAACAGCATGAAGGGGTCACAAACAAGATGATACGTGGTCAGTATACATGATCTGTAATTTGATGTGAAGATTTCCTCTCCAGCTCTGAGGTACACCATTACTTTGGTTACGGTCAGGTGAGTCTAGGTGCGAGAGCGAGAGCGGGAACGCCGGGGAGAGTAACGTGGAGATGCCCTGTTGCGACGAGGGGAGTAGCTGCGTGAGCCGCTCTTGCTCCGGCTTCGACTGCGGCTACGAGAGCGTGAACGCCCGTAGCTGGGACTGCGAGGACCGTCCTCCTTCACCCCAATGTAGGCCGTCTCTCCCTGAACACACACACACATTAGGGAACATTAATTTCCACGTGTAAGTTACAACATGAGAAGGAAACACCTGCAGCCACAAACAGGATCAATTTTTGTTTGCACATTTACCGTTTCTGGACGTCACAACTACTTATTCTAAAGTGTACAGTTCCTTTGGCCATAATATTCTGATAAAAATCAGCAAATCACATAAGACTTTGATTACTCCAAAAGACCATTGTTGTCACCATCACTCCACAAATGACACAGGCAGAATTATGATGCAAAGCGACATTATCTCACCATTCAAACTTAACATTGGCCTTTACTTACTGCCCAGTTGTTTTCACTCCACACTCCTGCTTTCTTCATTTGAGAAAATATTAAAACTTCCAGTTTGGCGTTCCATGGCCATTCCTTATCAAGATAGCTTAAGGCTGTAACACTTTACGTACCTCATGAGAACGAAACTTGGTGTTATCCAAATTACGGAGAGCGTAGACCATGTCTTCTTTCCGCACAAACTCCACTACGCCGGTGCCATCACGGTAAACATCAGCATAACATACGTCACCTGCCTCTCGCATGTGATCCTTCAGGTCCTGCCAGCTTCCACTGGGGGGAAGACCTGACACGAAGAAATGAGGTATAAATTCGTAAATTCACCTCTTACAC
Source organism: Hippoglossus stenolepis (assembly GCF_022539355.2). Lineage (NCBI taxonomy): Eukaryota > Metazoa > Chordata > Actinopteri > Pleuronectiformes > Pleuronectidae > Hippoglossus > Hippoglossus stenolepis. The sequence goes on from NC_061497.1 coordinate 12,510,849, forward strand.
TTTAGTTTCAAGAACAATCTACAATGAGAGGAACACAACACTCACCTGACACAATAACCCTGTGCTCAGAGCGTCGGGACGGGGGACCGTACCTTCCCCTCGGGGGTCCCATGCCTCCACTACCACCCCCACCACCACCACCACCACGACCGCCTTCTCCGCCGCCTCCTCCTCCTCCTCCGCCCCCACCACCGCCGCCCCCTCCGCCCCCTCCCCTTCCTCCCCTTGGAAACTCAACACGCAGGCGGTATCCATCGTAGTCATAACCATCACGCCCATGAACAGCATCCTCAGCATCCCTGTGGAAACAGACAGTTACAGATCAGCAAACTTGAATGAGCTAAATAAACACAGCCAAGATATCATTTAAGCCAACTGGCTGATGAAACCCGGAAGAAACAAAACGTATCTGATTCATATTATGCCGATTACAAGAAATTTCATTGCTGTTGAAAATGAAATAGTTAGAGTTTAATATGACACGAAAATTACAAAAAGATTGTATTGAAAGCTAAAATGGTGTCTCGGGCTTGGCACTGCAAAATATAGGTAATTTCAAGCTCGGAAGCCAGTGCAGCTGCCAGTTATCTCACAATCAAGGGTCTGTATCAGTGCAAATAAGCTTATTACATTTTCATCAATATGAACCCGTTTAAAAAGCCTTTTCCACAGTTTTAGAAAAGATTCATATGAGGATCAAACTTTTTCTTTGATATAATTTAATAGTTTAGGGTATGAGACACGGAGAAAGGGGGTTACTCATCCTATAATGGTTCTTGATGAACTGAGAAATTTGAGTGACTTTGCTGTTTAATATACAATAGTCTTTGTATGAGGGAAGGGTGTAAAACCATCCATCACTGAATCTTTGGCACCAGAATCAAGGCATGTTACAGAGTTGTTTATTTCCCATTGAAATGCAGGTAAGGGGGTGAAAAATAACAAATAAACAATATTGTAATGTACAGCAGTGCAACAATGTTATTAGGGATGCAATTAATCGATTATTCCGTCTGTTATTTAGCGGATTACTTATAGTGAAACTGTGAATATATCCCCATTTAAATTACTAAATATTTTATATAGCAATTATTATTTGGGTCCTATGAGAGATAGAATACAGTCAAACTTATTTAATTCTGTGTATACCAGGGAGAGTGGTTGATTTGAGGAGCTACAACATGTGTTTGTAAAGGATTAGTCAACCACCAGTGTAATTGATTCATTTACTTCCCGCCATTAAACAGACCATCCGGTTGAATAAACGTCTTTCTAAAAAAAGGAACACCATTAATTTAAATAGGATGCATTGGTAACCAGATGAACGGTTTCTATTTATGAGTGTGTGACTGCATCTTTAGTAAAAAAAAAGCTTTAGGGGGGGAACTACTGGGGAGATAGCGCCGAGACATGGCGGGGCACCGCAGGCTCACCTCGGGTCCTCGAACTGCACGAAGGCGAACGGTGGTCCTCCTCTCCGGTTCTTCAGATCGATATCACGGATCGCCCCATATTTGTAGAACAGGTCTTCGACGTCCTTTGAGCGGATGTCTGGCGGGAGATTCCCCACGTATATACGGCAGTCGTTGCTCCCCGCGGGTCCACGGATGACGCCGGACATGATCGCAACAAACTCGCTAATGTACGGAAGTTAGCAAGTCGGCTAACAGCACTTCTCCTCGCAAAAAGACGACAAAATGGCGCTTAGGTCGTAAAGAGACGAGTAGGAATGCACGTTAATTATTTAGTTACGGCTGCGTCCGACTGGAAGCTGTGGATCTTCCAGGGAAACGACAAAGCATTCAGATAACAAAGGCTCAAAGTTGCGAGTTGTGGTTCAGCGCCTTCCGCCTACTACACGTGTTCTTCTTTGTGCTGAATCGCGTGCAGCAACTGGCTTTAAAGATGCGCACAGCGCCACCAGCTGGCGAGCTAGGTTACATCCTCCAGCATAGGTGCACAGCAGGTTGATCATCCGAGGGGATTCTTGGAAACAGCAAAGTCAAACCTCGACATCCAGTTGGGTTCTGTTCCGGGGCTCTCGACTACATCACGCTATCTTTATCGGGAGATAAAAATGGAAAATCGAACACCCCTATTCTATTCTATACAACAGAGCAAACTTCATCGGTCTACAAAAATGAATGAAGAACGTGATTATCACATAAAGTGGTAAAAAAAAAACTATGTGATTTGGTCAAAAGCTCGAGATGTGCAATTAAATTGCATTTAAATAGAGATTCACTTTACAACACAGCCAAGATCTTTTTCTTATAGAAACTTAAATGTATACATAATGCATTAACAAGCATAGAAAGTGCTTTAGTTTGCCAAGTGATACAAACCAATCAAAAGACTAAAACAGTGAGATCCCATTAAAAGCTCAAATAATACCCAGTAAATTGACCTTGCATTTGTCAAAACTAGTTTTTCTAATGTAAAAACATAAGTTTACCACTCAGCTTGGACAAAAGTCCCTCCCATTTTTATTTGATATATAAAATCTAGTATTCTCATCTCAAAGTATTTCAAGAGACCGGTCAGGTATAAAACTAATAAAAAAGAGTTACACCTTGGTCTTTATTTGTTAATAACTTATAAAGTGGAATTCAAATATAAAACGTTTGCAAATTTACAACAATTCAAGCTTTCAACAGTACAGTGTCTGACAGCCACAGCATTCTTTCAATAAAATCTTATGATAAACACAATCCCTCACATCCCTCAATCCCTCACATGAAACAATAAATATCAAACATGACTGTAAACCAAACAGTTCAATGCTGCAAACAAGCCATTCTTCATGCTTCCTTTGTACCTAAATGTCAAGGCCACTCACAAAACAGTTAATTATGTGTTTCTCAGTCCTTCTTGGCTTGTCTTTCTCTGCATTTCTGTCGAGCATCAGACAATATTTTGAGCAGCGACAGCAGGATGGGCACACACATGGGCAGGAATAGTGGTATGTAGATAGCAAACTTCTGGTCATCAGGGAAGTAGAGGAGGTGGAGGAGCGACGGGTCGAAGAATGCCCTCTCTGATGCCAAGATGGCCTCTTTACTGTACTGCAGAGCAAAGCCCAGGTTCCCAGCCTCCAGCTCAGCCACAGCCAGCCGCACAGACGTGACAGCGCTGGACACCTAAAAGACAGATACAAAAATAAAAAACCAATGATACAACAGATGCAATAAAGAGAAGCAATTATTTATTCTTTTATTATCTATTTAAATACCAATTATAGCAGAGCAGTTAGTACACTAATCATGTCTCTGCCAGACTAGAGCCACTCACAGGATCGACATCCATTCCCTGAAGCAACTTTTTACAAACGTTTTCAGATTTCTGACTGAATGTTTGCTTCAGTCAGAGTTTCCGTACAGGTACACACATTATACAATCAGGTCTGTTTTAATTAATCTTAGCTTTTTCATGGGAGGAGCTGACGCATATTTCATGCTCAGTTTTGAGTTTATGCAACATTTCTGAGGCCCCAGACCTTTTTTTGATCAACGAACAAGGATGAGCTGTAAGCATTGATTCAGAGGAACCAGGCGCGTTAGTTTCTACTTTAGACTGAGATCCCCCAGAACAGAGCTGTACAACGCCTGATATGAACATCCACACTTGATTTTTAAATACTATACAATATTTCCAGAAAGACTATATTTGATGCTCATTTCACACTGAAACATGCACATATATTGCCAACCCAGAAATGTAACTGCGTGTGCATCTTACCTGTTCAGCAATGTTGTCATTGATCACGATGTTGCCTATCTGGTCCAGCAGCTGTGCCAGTGAGGTGATGGTGGTCGTTGCTGTTGCGATATTTTCCACACTCCGACTCCACATGAGGCGATCCAGTTCCCAATCGGCGAGTCCTGCGCTGCCACACGGGGCCACCAGGAAGCCTGGGGGAGGGGAGGACAACTGCACGCCAAGCAGCAGTCTGACGGGATGCAGGACAGCTAAGTTACCTTGTGTCTTCAGGAAAAGTATTAAAAGGACAACTGGGTCCTGGTGGTGTCCACTTACCGAAGCTGAGCAAGGAAGACTCCCATAACTTTAGCCATGTTGATGTGGATGTCAACAGGGAACGCAGCCTCCGGTTCATAGAAATCATTAACATTGTAAACCTGTAAAAACATTGATACAACCATTTTTGTTGAGTGAAACCCAAAACAACATATAATAGAGTGCAAAATCTAATTTCTCTATTACAAGATGATCTCACCATGATTCCACCCCACCGAGGAGAGTGAAAAGCATTAGACTTCACTTCTTGTTTCTTGCGGTCATGGATGTAAAGAGGTGAATGGTGGGCATCCGGGACGTACAGGAGAAAATTCAACACTGGGTTGGAAGATGCAGCATTAGAGCCTGGAAATCAAATGTAAAAAAAACTGTTATATATATAAAAACACCAGAAAAAAAACATCATCAAGTTTCTTCTTTGTTGCAAAACATTCAGTGTGACTTTTCTCTTTTACCAAGTCTGGCCTCCACGGGGTTGATGACGTGTGCAAGGCTGTCAGCGTTGATTATGTAGGAGCTGAGGCTACTGTCAAAGCGAGGGTTGACACCCAGCACGGCATAGTATAAGGCCTGTAAGGAGAATACACGCTTTAACGTACAGTGGCTGAGTATCTTAGCTGTAGCTTAACATTAACACACGTGCACACACACAGTACCTGAGAGTCGATGCTAAAGTTGGCGACAGGGGCCAGCTTTGTAAGCAAAGGTTGGATGTAGGTCTGCACGGCACCCTCTATGTCCCAGTTTAGCCGGTGGGACTTTGGGTCTGGGTTCAGCAGACTGAAAGTTATCTCATAACCTAAAGAGAAGAACAAGCAGATAACCTAAGTGTTCATAGATTTGAGGTGTATACTGAGTAGAACAGAAACTAAGTTGGCCCATTTTGTGGCCGTGGTGAAACAAATACCAACCTGGGCTGGATTTAAAGGCCCTCATACTGTCAGCGATGCTCTCCTTGCTGCCAGGGCTGAGACGGACTCGGTCGCTGAGGGCAGCAGTGATGTCGGTGTGGCTGAAAGACATCACCTGCAGCACCTGCTTAACTCGAGGCTCCATGTGAGTCAGCAGTTGATTTAGAGTCTTGCCCACTCTCATCTGAGCACCAATACGAAGCAAGGCCGTCCGTCTCTGACCGATATACACGTCAACATCCTGAGAAGAATGAAGGGACCGGTAGGTATTGTATTTTCTTCAACTTCTCTGAAATTACTCCTATTTCTATTTGAAAGCAGTGCACAAGGTACTATATTAAACTATATTTCAACATTAAGCACTAATGACAGCTTACATAATTTCTTTCTTTGGACATGCTGCTTGACCACACTTATACGAAGACTTTAATCAACCCCTTTATTAGCACATGCACATTAATGAAAAGCAAAAGCAACTAAAAAATATCTAGTGAAGGCATCACACCACCACTGGTAATAAATAACAGGACGTGTATGGAAAAAGGGCAGAAAATCTAGAGAATTTCTACCTGAGGCAGCAGTGATGAGGACTCTGGGATCACGTACACAACCAAAGAACCACACGGACTCTCGCTGAGTGTGTGCAGAGACAGATCTGCCTCTACACAGGGGAAGCAAGAGAGACGGAGAGAGGTTACTATCTGAGGTCTGACTGAAATAACAGAATGTTTACATGTGCTGATTCTCCAGGCAAACAGCATCTCACCTGCAGCTGTCGGCTGGTTCAGGGCATCCTCCTCCATGACTGTGGCTGTGCGGTACTTTGTTTCATATCTGTACCTCAAAGCTGTGTCCTCTGGAAACAAATACATTTGACACAAAAATGACACTGCACTCCTCATATTCTTATAACATCCTCATATAAGATCAGAGACAGTGTTACTAAATTACCATCTACTCTGTGTTCCTCCTCCTGTGTCTGCTTCAGTGGGACCTTCTTCTGTTGTTCTGGTGTTACAGTGCCACGTGCAAACACAACCTCCACATCAGCACTCAACTGGAGCTGCGAAGAAAGAAATTAAAATGGAGATATTTATAAAAAGGTACACATGTATTACACATGGAAGATAAAGTGACATAAGATGGGGGAGGGTTAATTATTGGATGCGCAAAAACAAACCTGCAGCTTAGCCAACTCATTTATCTGACTGACAGGCAACCATGCGCGGTACGTTTCAGTTGTCCGCCACCACAGAGGGACTCCCACGATGATGACCACCACTGCTATGGACAGAGCAGCCAGCTGGCCTCGTCGACGCTCTGAGAGATACAGACACACAGATCAGCCTAAAATTGTTTTTATGTGTAGTAAGGTCAGCAGGGCTGCAACTTCAAAGAGTTCAAAGCAACCTTCTGGCAAACCACTTGGTTTTTGTCCAGCTAACAGTCCGAAATAAAAACACATTTCAAATACCATCATATGCACGCCTAGTACTTTAAAAGTAACACCTGCACACCTTCGTATACATGCAGCTGTCCAATCAGCCAATCATATGGCAACAGCACAATGCATAACATGATGCAGAAACAGGTCAGGTGTCTGTTAAGGTTCACATCAAACATCCGATAGGTGAAAAAGCATGATCTCAATGACTTTGACATGATTGTTGGTGCCTGAAAACATCCAGTGAGCATCAGTTTGCAGAAGGAAATGCCTGCTTGATAAGAGAGATCAGAGGAGAAGGACCACACTGGTTTAGGCTGAAAGGAGGACGACCATAACTCGGGTAACTAAGAATCTTAGAAAGTATGACACTTCAAAACTTGAGGCAAATGTGCAACAACAGCAGAGGACGTTCGGTTATACTCCTGCCAACCAAGAACAGAAATCTGAGGCTGTGAGGCGGTAGGAACAGGCTCAGCAAAACTGGAGTGTTAAAGATTGGAAAAAAAACACAACTTCTTTTGATGCAATATCTCTTGCTGTATTATGACATTGTGGCAAACAAAACAGAATTGCACTATAATGTGAAATACCTGGTTTTGACACTAGATTAGCAAAGAAGATTGATTCCTCTCGTTTGACTCACAAACAATATGTTTACAGCAATCTGTGTATTCCATAAGACTGAGCTAGATACTGCATTTATAAAGATACATGGCAGATTTGCTGATGACTTTATTAACATTCAGGAAATCTCTGCAAGCCCTGGTTTAGCTCTAAAGCTACACAAACAAAAAGTGAAGGGGAAAGATGTGTTTCCCGGTGTTTAAGAGCTCAGATGTTGGAGACAACCGGGGAGTAACAAAGAAGGGAAGATAATAAATGACACAAACACCAGCCGGTCCTCTTGCAGTGTCCTCAGTGGACATAGGGAGGACGTCACTGCTGCTACTGAGGCTAGTTAGCATTTAGCTTCAGAGGTTCACAATTACATGGGGAAAGCAGCCGCATCAAGCCAACGTCACTACGACTGTTGTACGCGTTAAAGATGCTGTGGTTAGTTGCGTAATTGGTTTTAATTATTCCCCTTTTACAGAAACAGCTCGTACAGAATGCAGATGTGAATTTACTCACCTACTTCCGTGGTCGCCATTTCTGTCAGTGAACTGGGCGAGGTGTGTTTGGTTATGAGCTAAGGAGTCGGTCAGAAGTCACATGACCCACATAGAAACCGTTAATGTGACAGTAAAAACAAAAATATGTCGTCAACCAGGAAGATGTTTTATTTACTCACAAACAAAGGCATGATTTCTAAGCAAATATTCATAGAAATGCATTTTATAAATATTATCTTTCTGTAACCGTCGACCCACCCGGAGCCATTCCGCGCCTAACTGGTGAGAATATCGAGCGCACAAACACAACGTGGGGACATTTTGTCTACTAGCGCCCCGTGTGGTGGCTTTAGTCATAGCAACATAAAAACAGAGATGGGAAATTCAATTACTTTTAAACACAACAGCGTTATATAAAAACACAAGTAGTAGCAGTAGAATTAACAGTCCTGCTTTCAAAATATCATTTTTCTACAATATCATTCAAAGTACCTCAGTATTATTTGTAGAAACTTCTTCTAATGTACTGGTCAATGAATTATTGATTCAGAAATGTTATTAGTATTATTGATGTATTCATATATACATTATATATTATATATACATTCAGTGGAATTTTTTAGTTGGTCTGAGTAAAGCTAATTTTAACTGTTTCATATACAGTTTGGTACGTTATTATTTAACAAGGTATCGTTCTGTTTAAACTGAAGTGATTATATAGATAAATGTAGTGGTGTAAAAAGCATTATATTTCCCAGTGAAATTTGGTGGAGTTGGTGCACAAAGAAGCATGAAATGAAAATAAATATATAATATATATAATAATGTTCTATTACATGTAAAAGTTTAACATTTAAAATCATACAGTAGCAGAGGAATATTGTTCTTGCCTCAAAAATAAAAAAATATATGTTTTTCAGAACATTTATTCTTGTGACTGATGCATAATTTAAAGATTACTTTATTAACCTGTTAATACTGATGCATCAATGCATAAATAGCATTTCACTGTTGTAGCTGGTTGGGTTGGAGCCACTTTTAACTGTGGGTTGTGTCCAAAGGGATCACAAGATAAATCTGAGGGGTCTACGGGGGAGAGGAAAAAAATATTCCATAATGTGCAATAAAAATGTAGATTCACCTCGATAAGCATTTTCTGATATTGATTTTACCTTTGTATGAAACAGGTATTTCACTGAATCCTGTCTTCGCAGATATGTGTGTTCTCTGGAGAGCAGTTCATATTTGACATCTGAAACATGACAAGCGGCCGCAACCAGACAAAAAGGGTAAAGGGCCTCAAGTCAGAACAGTTGGACACCCATTAATCTTTAAAAATGCGTTTTAAAATTGCATTTTAAAGTTTTTCAAAGCGTATTTAATGTCATTCTTAAAAGGAAAAACTCTACCTGAAAATAACTGTACCACTGAAATGGAGAAGAGTAGAAGTAGCATTTAAAGGAAATACTCAAGTACTTCATATTCATACTGAAGCACAGTACCTGAGAAAGTTACTTTCCACCACTGACTGTAACTACAGCTGGGATTATGTCACTGAATAGAATATATCACAAAATTGTGTTCATAAGCATAAGAGCCACAACATCACACACAGGGATCTCTGCAGTTTTTTGTATTTTTAGTTTATTTGTCTCCACTATTTGACACACCAAGTGCTTCAAGAACAATATTAACATCACAAACATCACAGAATTCCAACACAGCAGTGAACACTTCCCCCCGCTGCCGACCCCACGAGTTGGTCCACATCATACGTATGTCAAAAGAAACCACATGTTCTTCTCGTGGGGCTGGCTGAGGGGAATCAGGAAGAGGGGAGGAGGGGGGATGACACACAAGCATCACATAATATCGACACCCACACACAACTGAATACATTGAGTACTGTATGTGATTTAAAGCTAAAGTTATACTTAGAATTGACATGAGCAGACGTTAGTTGGGATTGGGAGTGTGAGAACAGAAAGGTTAGGCTGAATCATACGGACGCATCCTGGTGTGTAATGTTGTTAACGTGGGCCTATACTGACCTCTGCTGGAGCTACATCTGTCTGACAGTACAACGACCACCCCACAGTCGCTCGAAAGATCCACTTGGTAGGAAATGACTCCACGCTGTCTTTTTTGTTTCGTCTCTCACCGGATAGTGCTGATGCTGCTAATGATCGGTTGGTCCCAGTGTCGGGGAGAGTGTTAGTGTGGCATTTTGAGGATTTGAAGCCGGCACTTTGTTCAGACACAAGCGAAAACACACAAGCTGATCTGTCCTGCTTTGGAGTGGTTCAAGATTTGTCGTGAGCGGGGGATGAAGGCGGAGAGCACAAGATGTGGAGACAGGTGCAGTTCAGAGGAGGCAGGAACTGAATACTGACTGATTATCTGATCCTCTAATAAGATTTTGCAGAGTCTAACTTCCTGTCTCTGAGCCCGGTGAAACGGTTACAGACAAGAAATTAAAAAACAGTTGTCCTCTCCAGTCATAAATCTCATCCTTTCAGTACTCTTGTTTCACATTATGTTTTTAACACACATACCTAATAATTTGAATAACTCTGACAACTCTAAAGTACAGTAGACAGCGCAGGCCTGTGATTTATGGAGGCGTGAGGGGGGATAGCAGAGCAGGTATAAGACTTTAACTAGTCCACAGTAGTATGTGGCGGATCGATGTTTAATAGGCGTGATTACCGACGAAGAGAGACTTCGCCGATGCGCCACCAGCTCCAGAAGACTCGTACTTGCCGAGCGCAGCCAGACTGTTTGCCTGAAGAAGACAGAGAAGAGACAAAAAAAGTGAATAAAAGAATATTGCACGATGGAAGTTTAAGTGGATGTGACTGAGTGTGGCGTGCATTCATGGTTTTGTCTGACCTCAGCGCGTTTGAGGTACTCCTCGGTGGCGGCCTTCTCGTTGCTCAGCTCTCCTCTCCATGCATTGAGGGCAGAGGCCTGCAGGGCGCGGCCGTAGGAAAAAGTCAGGGCCCAGGGCTTGGCGAGCGGACAGTTGTTGATGGCGTTGAGGTTCACGCTGGCCTCCTCTTCAGACTGGCCGCCTGACAAGAAGGTCACTCCTGAAAAGACAGACACAAGGAAATACGAACATTATCGACCTGTTCGAACCGGATTTAAGAAAATTTCTGTTACTCTCTTTATCTGAGCATGGGATGAACAAATTATTAATGTGACAATATATAACAATACATACAGAATATATACTGCAATACATGCATGCATATATGCTGATGCTTTATTTCATGGATAAATAAATAACTAATAATATCATAATCATTTCTTATGTATTTTCCCGAAAATACTGTGTAATTTTTTATAATAAACTGATTTGCTTATAAAAATGTTTTCCCAATTTTAATATCAAGAGTGTAACTTTGGGTTGAACAATGAACAATCGCTTGATATACAGTGTTATATAGGCTACATATACCTATTTATACGTCATACTTGCCAGATAATACCAACTAGCTAGTAGCTAAAGTAGCTGCAATAAAATTGGGGTGAAAAAAAAGTGATTCTCTTTTCATGCTACAAATAAATTGATTGAGAAAACAAACAACTTTATCATTAACTCTCAGAATTTTCCATTCAATGTGACAGGGCGATTATTGGGGGGGTTACAACCTCATTCCCCTTTTAAATTACGCCCTAGTTTATTATAATATATCTTTAAAATATCTATCTGCCTCTGACCTGTGACTGCAGGAGGCACAGTGCGGCGCAGGGCGGTGACAGTAGCCATGGCGATTTCCTCGCCGCTGTACTTGGTGGGGCAGGAGTGTCCGGCTGTGACCATGTTGGGTTTCAGCAGTGTCCCCTCCAGGTACACATGGTGGTCTGACAGAGACTTGTACACTGCAGCTAGAACCTAACAGCAGAAGACAGATATACATATACTGATTGTTAAAAGACTGTAGCAGCATACATGTAGTCAAATGAGGACACATACAGTCATTTTTCATATATATATTCCTCTTTAAATTACCTTCTCAGTGACATACTGGCAACGCTTCAGGTCATGGTCTCCATCAGGAAGGATCTCAGGCTCCACAATAGGAACAATACCATTCTAGGAGACATTATTAAGAATGGGTTTAATGTTATATACTTATTTGACATGTTCTACATAGATACACTTCCAATTTTGAACTGGGATTAGGGAATGCTTTTGAAAAACCTAAGGGAATATATCTGTAACTCAACTGACTGAAATGCTTAGTCACACCAACCTGCTGGCAGATGCTAGCATATCGTGCCAGTACGTTAGCATTCTCAAGGATGGCCAGCTCAGACGGCGTGGTGTCGCTGATCTTCAGCACACAGCGCCACTTGGCAAAGTCGGCGCCGTCCTTCTTGTACTGCGCGCAGCGCTCAGACAGCCCGTCCAGACCTATACACAGAGCGTTCCGTCAGAAACACAGCAGCAGAGGCATTCGTGAGGGTTTTAAAGTGAGTTTCTCTGAAGCTTCCTACCCTGAGTGGTGGTTTCTCCATTTGTTCCAGCAAGGGGCACAACACCTTTGTCCACCTGTAAAGACAGAAACAGTAATTATTTAAAAATTACATTGTGTACTTTTCTTCAAAAATATACTTCTACTACCTACTGAACATAGGACCTGAAACCTCTTGGACACAGCTTGTCCTCAAAACCTGATCTTCTCCTTTGGGCGGGACTGTGTGTGTCTAAACATGCTGACAGTGATTCTGTGTTTTCATATACAGAGCCTTTTTCGTTTTACCTGTCAAACACATGACCACTCTCTTTCTTCCAGCTGAACTGAAATCCTAGGCTGCAGTATAACATCAACACAGTGGATGTGGGTACCTTAAGAGCCGAAGCAAACAGCCACCAAATAACCAAGAGAAGAATGAGGTTTGGACTGTAAGACCACACCCGTTGGAGCTACTTTACCTTGATTCCAACAACAATGCCGCGGTCCTGGATGAGCTTGGAGAAGCAAGTGCCGTCGTCTGTGTTCTGGTAGAGGGTTTCGTGGAAGAAGATGACCCCTCCGATGCAGTTGTCCATGCGCTGGTCGGCTGTGAAGAGCAGCTGGCGGTAGCGGCGCCTGTTCTCCTCTGTGTTCTCAACCCCGATGGGGTTGAAACGTTTGGCCATGCTGCCTGCAAATGGTACAATGATTCATGCATGTTCAAATGAAGACAGAGGTCATTCATGTGTGATATACAGTCACTGAAGAGTTAATGTTGCAGTTTGACACTGCCTGCAGTTTTTATTATTCATCTATCCAATAGCTACAGAGACCCTTAAGTCCAGACAGGTTTTTTATCTAATGTGCAATATTATATTATATAATAACTTCATATGCACCCAGCCACCAGGATGAAGAGAACGTAGCTAATCAAGTTTTATTTTTACCTTAGAATATCACAAATTTCTTGATTTGTATTGAATCATCAGCAGGAATCGTTTGCTGCACAAATATTAACTTGTCCAAACAAGGTCATTATCTGGTGCAAACATGTTTATATATTTAGTGTGAACAAGATATTTATCATGTGGGAACAAATTGTGATCAATAAGATTTAAAAATTCACCTGTCGGGACTTTAGGGGCTCCGTAAATATCTGTATTGCTTATCATTCGAGGGTCGTGGGGCAGTTGAAGCCAATCCCAGCTGACATTGGGTCAGAAGCAGGGTACACCCTGGACTGGTCGCCAGTTTATCACAGGACTGAAAACCAACCATTCACACCTACGCCTGTTGACCTACACTGCACCTCATTGGACTCCACACAGAAAGGCCCTGGTTGGCCAACAGCTTGGAACCCATAGCCTTCGTCCTGTGAGGCGACAGTTGTAACCACTGCACCACCATACCGACCATTTTTTATGATAATTACGGCTTTGTAAAAATATTTTTCAATATGTAATGTATGACATCATAAAATACTATATAAACCAATCTTGATCACTTAAAATGTGTCCAGATTTGTTCAGATGAAAATCTATGTCAAAGGGTCCTAATTTACTAATTAATTATCCACACTTAGTTTTATAGTGATGCTGTAAAACTAACGATCAAAGCTGAACCATGTATCTTGCTCTGTGAATGATATGTAGAAGGTTTGGTTGCACATTATCATAAGGAGCTTAAGTATATACAGTACCAGGTTTTAAAAAGATTAACATTATGTACAATCCAGTGTTGATGTGATACCTAATTGATTCAGTTATGTAAAATTGGGACTATGAAGCACCCCTGAAGCAACTGGGGATTCCAGCTCTTGAAAAGAAAAGAAAACATGTACATTTTTGCAACCACAGACACTCTTGCACCTACCGGTGGACTCATCGGCTGCGAGGATGCCTTTTCCTGGAGCGACTATCCTCAGAGCGATGTCCTGCAGCTCCTTCTTCTGCTCAGGAGTCAGTGCGGGGTACTGGTGAGTCATGGTGGCTGAAAGAGGAAGAGGAAGAGAGTGAGAGGTTGCATTGTTTCACGGTTTGTTGGTTTGGACGACTGCCCAGCACGGGCCTCATTTCATGTCCCTCTGTTGTCCCCCAACATGGCCACCTCCCTGCAGGACTGAGCTCCTCTCAGTGAGGGCAGGGGGGATGGGCGGTAAGGACAAAAACGTGCGAGTGATACCAGTGCCTTTGAGCCGAAGAAAAAAATAAGAGCCAGATAGGAATAGAGCTTCCTCATTTGCATTTACATCATTCAAGGTTGAATATGACTGTGTTGAAGTCAATGTCTCTTTGATGCGCCGTCAGGTCTCAGTCACACAGGATCCGTTTGGTGGCAGCAGCCGCCACGCTGTCACGACGTGCCAACGCGCACACAACAAGGCCTAAAACCAGATTATTTTGTTCCCTATTCCCTTCTCCACTCTGCCGTAAATAAGCAGTTGCATAACCCCACCCCGCCCCCCTCTGATCCGCAGAAGACAGAGAGGGAGCAATTATGTAACACGGCTCCTGTGTACTCTGCTGCCAGTCCTCATTATAGCTGCAGGACTGGATGCACAGAGGCCAGTTTCTCTCTCCTCAGCAACCCTGTGCCTTCTCCCGGTTTCCCACAAATGACATTAGATCCCTTTATATGCAATGCACGTACACATGCCTTTTAAATCTTTTCATTAGGTTTATATCACACTAGCACCTCCACACTGCAGAATGCTGCTTCTGCTTCCTGACTACAAAGGGATGCATACACGATGAACACACAAGGGATTTGTAAATTCCCATTTTCGCACACCCCTTAAACGCACCACTCCCACTAATACACACTGTGCCAGGGAACAAGTTGTGACTTATCTTTCTGGTCGACAACACCAGTTGCTAAGGCGATCCCAACTCACGACCACACTGTATGCTGCTGAGTATGTGCCCAATACTGGATCAGTTATAGACGACTCTGTTTGATGGGTGGAGGTGACACCTTTACTGAGGCTTGCATGGATTAGCCCCACGCAGCTGTGTATTGAGGTGTTGCTGCCCGAACTATTCACCATAAATTCACCATAAATGTTTGACCACAGTGAATATAGACAACTAGCCTAGTCTAGAGTTGAGTCTGCTTTATTGCCTTTCACGTGCATCATGCAAAAGAAAACTTGAAGTGCACTATGAGAGTGCATCCCTTCACGAAGGCTAATGCCCTATCTCACAATGTTAGAACAATGTTCTGTTTCCGTCACTTAATCAAAGCTGCTCCAAAAGTTGTTGGCTTCCTCATTGGCCCATATCGCACTCCTCCATTAAGTTCCAATAAAATCGGCTCAGTAGTTTTTGCGTGCCTGCTTACAGACTAACAGCAAAGAAAACATGACCCCCGTGGCGAAGGTTAAAAATAGGCTTAGCAGGACGCCATGGAGTCTTAACCGTGAGTCCACCTCTATTCTATTCTTTACACACTTTTACATTATAAACTCTTGTGACCGTTTAAATCCCCAACCTAGGCTGGTTTGGACGCTGGCCGACATTCCCGGTATCCCCTGTGTTAATCCTCAGCTTAGAATAGATGAGATAACAACCTTTGGAGCACATGCACACACACAAAGGCAGTCAATGAAAACAGTGTGTGGTTACCACAACACAAACGTCAAGCGCGGCTCGCTGTTGATAGTTAGATTCTACATGCAGGTGGAAAGGAGGCAGCCGGACCTGCAGGGTACAACTCGTCTCCTGAGGGGGAAGAGCTAGAGCGGGAGTATAAACTGCAGACAAACTACTTCAATGAATAAAGCAAAGTGTTTAAACGTGATAGTGAAGAGTGCAGGCATGTCCCTGCTCCACTATTAGCCCGACAAAACTCACACTAGCAAATACCTGCTATCTTTTGTGAGTACCTGCATGCTTCGTCAATACAGTTTCACTGACTCTGGGCACAGTGTGGTTGGGTTTGTGTTGAGAAAACGTTGCAAACTTTGCGATATCAAGTCTAGGTCTTACGCAATGTTGAGTCAAACACAATGAAAAGTTTCCAAAGATGTGAGCTTTTTATTTTTTTGCCAAATGAAAGCGAGCTGAAAGACACAATGATGCCGTATATGTGGGTAAGTCTGTTAATCACCTGAGAGCGTGAAAAGGGACCTTGAAGGACAGAGTGACTTTCCTCTGACATGTGATCCGCCTGCAGCCGGTTTGGTGACGAATCACTGCTGAACACATGTTGTGTAAAAAATACTTACACATACATACAGTATCCACCTCTCTACTTATTAACTATTCTGCCATTTGGTTTGCAAATATATCCAGCAGATAAAAAGCCAAACATGTAGAAAAATTCTGCTATTTAGATTTCTGAGAATCAAAATGATCATATGAGGTCAAATCCAACAAAGAGGAAGCAGAAACAGCCACAGACTCAACGCAGGATGTTTCACGTGTCGAGGAGATATTGTATTTGTCAGTATTAGTTGTGTAGGTGTAAGAGCACCAATGCTGTCCAAGACAAGATAACTCTTTTCTACACAGGAATGACACTTTTCTATATCTATTTATTGTATTATTTATATGCCTGTATATTTATAGTTTCTGAAACCAGCAATGATATAACTCTGCAACTTTGACCTGGCCTGTCTCCCATTCTTAATTAGTCTCTGTCATCAACAAGACTACAGCCTAATAACGGCAACTGTAATTTCTCAAAGAAATTTGGATGGGGGACAACCCAGCATCATTTGCTGAATGTCAATTGAATTAGTTTATTCTATCTTTCACTGTCCTTATGTGTCTCAATGAAATGGTCTCCAAAATCAACATGAAGGTCCAGTTTATGTTGCGTACTCAGCAATAGACCTGCTTCAGGACCGAGCACGGGAGATGAGACAACCTGAAAAATGTGACTCTATCAAGCAGAACTTAATTTGATAGTGGGAACAACATGGAAGAGTCAGTCAAGTGAAGCGTGCGAGTTCTTCTCCTTTAGAGATACTGTGTGATAAGCTGCTGTCTACAGCGATTAATTGGTTTATTCGAGTATTCTGCCCTAGACTTAATTTCGTAGAGTAATCTAACAAATAGCGATAGGCCTCATAGGTTTCCGTGTATGCCCTTGAGATTGGTCACTCCCCGCTGCTTAAGTTGATTAAATGCAGTTGTGGTTACACAGATTCTTGGAATCAATCAATAACTTTTGCTTTATGCTATTATATAGTGAGATTCAAGTTTCACAACCTTCAACCCTATTCTGGTAACCTCTTGTTCTCTGATGAGGGAATTCATGTTTGTATTTGTTCCAAGGGCATGAAAATAATCTTCCTTATCAAGATAAATGCAGCCTGCAACAAAAATGTCACTTTGACATGATTTGAAGTGGCTCTTATCACACAGTAACACTGGTGACGAGGTTTATCTTCCACTTTTCATACAGTGTGGAGGAGCTATCTTGCGACAAAGAGCATCACTGCAAAATTTGATAAAAAAACAGCTTTGAAATGCACAACACAATGACAGGCGTTATACATGTTTGGGGTGGTAATTAAACAAATCAAAATTTAATTATTTCCATTTCAATTTGTTTGATTTAGCAAGATTTAATAGTGAGAGATATAATAGTAAATGTCCAAGAGATATAATAGTGAGAAAGCTGAGAAGATCCCTATTTATTGTCTTTATTTGGGATTTTCACTTCAGCCTGTTGCACAGTGGTCGACCACCACGAGACAAACACCATTTCTGCACTGCGACATCAGGATGTAATGACCAACTCCCTCCTGTGGCGTCATGCAGAACCACTTAGAACTGGCATCACGATCTTTATATGTAAATTCACATTTTAACAACAATTTTATTTTAGGTTTAATTGGACCCTGGTTAAGACAAGAGGAGAATAAATACACATGTTCCCTGTCTGAAACACACTCAAACTAGTGTACCTACTGCTTCTGTCCACTTGTTGGTCCACTTACCAACCAAGGATGCAGTAAGAGATCACAAATATACTGTGTGTATAAAAACTCAATCTACATCTCTAGAAATCCTGCTGCAGCTCATTTCTTGAAGCATTGCTGCAAGCATTGAACTGCAAGGTGTTTGAAGCTTGCATACTATAATATGTAGTACTGGTAAGGCTGCAGGCAGGGACTCACTGGGGGTAAACTCTGTAAATAGTATATAGT
The DNA here is from genome assembly GCF_022539355.2 of Hippoglossus stenolepis. Classification (NCBI taxonomy): domain Eukaryota; kingdom Metazoa; phylum Chordata; class Actinopteri; order Pleuronectiformes; family Pleuronectidae; genus Hippoglossus; species Hippoglossus stenolepis. The sequence continues at coordinate 12,528,977 of NC_061497.1, forward strand.
GTAGTAATTATTATAGTAATAAGGATGTAGGGAGAGGATGGGGGCGTTTGAAGGGAAAATGGGATCACGTTTTTGCTGCCATGTCTGTATCATCACCAGCTGGAGGTTTACCCACCTTCTTTTTTCTTTTCTCTACATTGCAGGCTGCGTGAGCTTTAAGGAGGTAAAATGGCTCCCACAGGGCAGCAGCACTATAGTCAAAAGTGAAACGCCTTGCTTGCTATGCAGCGTTTTGTTACCAGACGGGCTGCTGGCCTTGAGAGTGTTGCACGTCCCTGTGTTTGGACTCTTTGTATCTTCAGGCCTTGGTGCTGCAGCGCTTCCAGGAGCACTGTTTCCCATGCAGCTCTCTGAGACATCACGTCAGAGCCGTGATGCAGTTAAGAGAGAGGTTGATACTGATATCAATGTCTGGGTTGCACAGCAGGTGATGATTCTCTCTGTAACAATCCTAAACTTAACTCTTTTTTTTCTCCAATCGTTAATTTACATGAACATTTGTACATTTTTTTATTTCCATAGTTTATGGATAAGGAAAAGCTAGTTATTCAAGTTAAGGGTACAAAGTAGTAGTTTTAGTACTGTCTGTACAAACAGTCCATATGCATATGTGATGCTTCATTTATAATATTTATATAAATTACACTTGTATGGAGTACAGGAATATTCTTTTTTTTTTTAAATTATCTTTAACATTGAGTGATTTTCACTGATTTCTCAGAGAATCATTTATTTATCTTGATTTTAAAAAATGTATGAGTGTGTGTAATTTGGTGCCGATCCAAATAAAAATCTGGATCTTCTGGTAAATTTAAATGTTATTTCATAAGGGGACTGTTGGACCTTGGCGGAACTGTGAACTCTACTGAGGGCCATTCTAGTTTTTATATTCGTTTATAGACATTTGCATATCCTTTATAGCTGATGTAATTAGTCAGTTATTGATTTGATTATCATGAATTGATTAACAGTCAATCACAATTTTAGTAAATATTCACTACTTCCTGCCTAAAAATTGATAGTAATAGTCTTCTTAGAGTTGTTGGTATTTTCCTAAATATTCACTTAGTGAAGAGAGTACTTGGAAAATTAGTTGATGGTGGAAATAAAGTATTTGTTACAGTTTCAGTGCTCATAAAATATATATATCAAACATACTCTTATTTAGGTTTCCAATGATCTCTTCACTATACTATTCATAATGCATATACTGTATAGCTATAGGTTTGCAAATCATTTCAGCTCCACAGCAAACACTGATAATCTTTCTAGGATGAAGTCTGCTTGTGGAAATATACCGGGATGTGCTGCAGCTACACAGATGTGTCGCTCTGCAGGAACTGCTGCACATATACCCCCCTCCCTCCCATCACAGCAGAGGAGGAGGAGGAGGAGGGAGGGAGGTCTACGTGCTTCGGCTCAGATACACACAGACGGACCCCCTCCCCATCACACCACACACACACAATGTTAATGAACATAATCTATTTTAGACTTACATCATATTAAATCATGTAAAACTGGAGGTTTTGTCGTGCGGGTGCAAACTGAACTGACGCAACAGGCTCACCCTTGAAGGTCATCCTCTTTTTTTTTTTTGGTGGTGCTCTTCCGGTTACGTATTTCGATGATGTGCCCAAAACGCGCCACTTTAAACAGATACGTAGAAAAGGTGGAAGAGTCGTAATAGCTTTGCGTCACAAAAGTAGACGACGTCATTTACCGTCGCGGGTACTGAATGTACTAACGCATACGTGAGCGACGAGAGAGGAGGGCGAAGTTAGGACTGGGTTGAGCAGAGCATCCTCTTCATCCTCCTCATCCTCCTCATCCATATTGTTATAATCTTTGAAGGAGATTCGATAAGGCATGAGGAGAATGTGTGTGTGTGTGTGTGTGTGTGTGTGTGTGTGTGTGTGTGTTACCTGCTGGTGGCTGTCTGGCTGTGAAGAGATCAGGTGAGTGCTGTTCGGCGGATGAGGGACAATCTCCTGTTTCACTGCTGCAGCGCAACGTGACTGCTTTAAAGCGACTCGAGAGCAGGGGCGTGGCAGACGTAACTGCGTCATCGTGAGGAAGTGACGCAAGAACAGCTGACGCGCATGCGCAGGGGACGCGTCTCTGCTGCCTGGCGTGTGCATGCAGCATGATTCTGCAAGTTTTCAGTGATGTGACACTGAATGAAACATCACATCTGCAGCATCTGCACTGTTTTTTAAATGGTAACAACGTTTGGGATTAAAAACTAAATTATGTTCGTTTTATTGTGACTCATGTTTTGAAGAAATAAACAGGAACAAATTGTGGCTTTTACCCAATAAAGTTTGTATTCTAAATCAACTAAAAGATGTCGGTGGATGTGAATAAGTCTTTCTGTGCTCATCCATTCATTCTTTCACTGTGATATAACAACGACTATTATTATTATTATATATTTATAAACCTGGCTTAATTTCCTATGTTTTCAGTACCCTGTATGATTCCGACTGTTTAACAATTTCTTGTCACAACAGTTACCTACTTCTAGCCCCTATGTCTGAATCTTTACTGGGACCAACTTGTACACCTACTCTCTCAGAGAAATCAAAGAAAAATGGCAATGTTAAAGAAAGTAAAAAAAAAATCCCTGATCCGTCCCCCGATCCGCATCCACATCAGTATTTTATATGATCTTCCCTCCACCCATACTGCATTCTCCTACCAAGTTTCATGTTAATCTGTCTAGGAGGCTTTTTTTAATACAGTATTGATGTTTAACTACTGAGCTGAGATATGTCTCAAGGTTTGTTTGTTGATCCCTAAACCTTGATGACATTCACTCATTCTTCCATCCAATATTTATACTGCTTATCCTTTGATTGTGGCAGGAGGATGGAGCCAATCTCAGCTGACGTTGGACGAGAGGTGGGGTACACCATGGACAGTTCACCAGTGTATCACAGCCTGTGATTCACAGGGCCACGATACAGTCAAACAACCATTCATGCTCACATTCACAACTACGGACAATTTAGAGTCTCCAACTAACCTAAGATTTATGTGTTTGGACTGTGGAGGAAGCTGGGGTACCTGGAGAGAATTACCCGATGAAATGAATAGTTTAAATTATACTAAGGTGCAGTATAAACCTATGTAAGTGTCCTTGATTGATGAAGTGTGATTCCTTGTCCAAATGGATTTATAAGTGTATCAATGATGATTTTCAATATATCACTGACTAATATGTTGAAAACTATTTCAGTGCTTTAAAATGAATTTTTAATTCTCAGTGCTTATTAAATGCAGACAAAACCAGAAAATCACTGTATATTAAGAGTTTAATATTCCATCTGTGCTACATGGTAATTACAAAAATACATTGTAACATAACATATAACATCAAATAGCATCCAAGATATTCATATAAACTTTGTAAAGAGGAATTTATAGATAAGGATATTTGTGACATTAAAAGCAAGCTCGGGATCACCGTGAGGCCTTCTGGGTACACATCAGGGCATGCTTTACAAAACAGTTACACAATCTGATGATCAGGTAAGTGCATGAAGGTGTGATTACTGGCTAGGGTTCATAATGGACAATAGAAAAAGCCCTGTATCTATCAAAATGTTCATTGAAGGTAAACAATTGTTTATGTTGTTCATTCAACCTTTACAGTCCCAGCTCAGGTCGGCATCAGCCATCTTGGAGTCAGAGTCAAGAGAAAACCAGTAAGTGCTCCCCTGAGTCACGTTGTAAATGATAAAGTAGTCGATTTTTTACAAGGTACAGAAGAGGAGGAGAGACATTTCTGCTGCGACAGAGTTTAGGCAGTAAAAACGTCAAGTTTATGAAACGGTTGTATCGCAGTGTGAATAACGCATAGAGGACAGGTTTCTTCATAATTACCTAAATTTTTTTTCTTTTTTTAAAGAAAGAAAAGACGTGTTGTGCATTGTGGAGTGAACTTGAGAGCAGTCGTACATTATGTCCTCACAGGGCGACCATGACCAGAAAGCTGTAAGAACTGAAAGAAGATGGACAATAGTGCAATCTTTCTTGCACAACTGTTGAGCAAACACTGTAGGCGTGAAAAAGTGCTCGTTGGAGAAAGGCAAACAAGTAAAAAATTGTGTTCAGTACAGCACAAAAAAAAGATAACTTGCCGATACAAATGGGGAGGACATTTTACAAGGCGCACCACACCAGTGTGTCAGGGTGAGTAAGAAGTGTGCAGAAGTACACTGTTGTTGGCCTTTATCTTTAGTGTGGTGAATAATCATACTGTAAACTCACAGTCCATCACACAAACACTTCTCTGTGTGGGCCATTTTCCTGAGTGGGCTTCAGTGGGAGTGCCGGGCCAGGCAGCGGTGCAACAGCGTGAGTTTGTCTGTCGGCGTCCAGCTGTGTGTCCGGTGTGGCTGGCGGGCTGAGCAGGGAGTCGTAGTCGAAGCCTTTAAGTGGCTGCAGAGACAAAGTGAGGCCTCGTCGAGCTTTGGCGGCTCGGTCTGGCCTCTCTCTCAGCTCCAGAATCACCTGAAACAGTGACGATGAGGAGAAAAATCACTTCACTTTGTTTGCACATTGAACATCACTTCAACTATCTGACTCATGATCTTTAAGTTTTGCAAGGGCACAACAACAGTGACTATACATCCAGACTGTCATAAGTTACCTCTACGGGCTGGCGCTGCAGCAGAGTGAGGTCGAAGGTTGATCCGTGGAAGAAGGTTTGTCGTTTGAAACGATCGATGGTCCTGAGGCGGCGGGCGGGAGTCTTGCACAAAAGCTGGATGGACAAACAGGTGATGACCATGATCTGACATCAAACCAGACACAAACCTAGATCCTGGTGCAAGTAGTACAAGTATAACACTTACCTCGGTTATTAGCAAGGCAAATGGGGGGCTGAAGCTTAGGGGCATTTCATAGGGGAAACCTCGCACTTTCCTCAGCATACTGCAGTGGTCTATTTCTGCAGGCACAGGAAACTGTGGAGAGTCGGAGGAACATGAAGAAGTTTTTTTCATTTTAAGACATTTAAAGACAAGGACACATAACAACAAACATAAAATAACAACAAACCCATTGAAATAAAAAATTAAAATGAATTAAAATGTCAGGTACTGTCTCAAATATGTGTAAAATGACATCTTGAAGCATAAACTGCATAGACAGCCAAATCCAAGCTCAGCTATGTCACTGGAAGTATTAATTGTGTGTAATATCACATTATTATGCAAGACATCATGAGCCTATTAGCAACAAGAGCTCACCTTCCCAGTAACCAATGAGAAAAGCAGAATCCCCAGCGACCACCAATCAGCTGCGTGGTTATAGGGTCCACCACTCAGCACCTCTGGGGCTGCAGAACAGACAGAGCATGTTCGAAACACTGCACGCGATGTGTATTTGTACCATGAATAATTCACCTCTTGGTGTTATATATTAAAATGCACTAATGTGTCCCAGTGACTGCAGCTCTGTCAGGAATCAGCCCCAGACACATTTCTCACCCATGTATTGGATTGTTCCACAGATTGTAAAGGCTCGTCCTCCTCTCTCCAGGCGACGGGACAAACCAAAGTCAGCTAAGCGGAGGTGACCTAGAACAGACCATTTTCTCTACATCAATATGAGCATGTGACATGAGACCCTGGATACAGATTCCAAATACAACTGATGCGGAAACATTAAATGTCCCCATCATAATCCGTTCTGCTCTGTGTTTGTGATTGGATACAGGCTGTTCCCTCTCAGTGACAACAGATGTACTGTTTGCATTAATCTGTATTACTGACAGCTGCACAGTCAGGATGTTCTCTGGGAGTGTCTGCGTGCAGAGCTGTGCTGCTCTCTGCTGGGAACAGGCATTTTACTCACCGTTGTCTGTCAGCAGAATATTCTCCATCTACAAAACATACCAAGCAGACTTAATTAGACACCATCTGTATTTTATTTAAAATGTCATAAATGGCATATAGCTGATTCTCCTGAGCCTTGGATTTCCTATTGTCATTATTAAGTTGCCAGTGATTTTTTATCCTACACACACACACACACACACACACACACACACACACACACACACACACACACACACACACACACACAGTTTGAAATCTTAATAGAACAAGTGATACATGTCAAATCATAAGTTATAACCCATAAGAGGAATCATGTTTTTCAATCAGGAAAAAACATGTTATGTTATGAACTTTAACTGTAGCAATACATTTCAATAGAATGTGTGTGCATGCAGCATCGACTTGACTAACAACCACCATCACAATATCTATAAAATCTATAAAAGCCTTCATTACTTCTTACGTAAGAACTAATGTTATAAAAATACATTTATTTTCATTTTGTACTTTTAATCAGAATCAACTTTTCTTGTCCTTTTGGTCCCTGTCTTACCTTCACATCTCTGTGAATGATCCCAAAGTCGTGCAGAAAGCCTGTAAAAGAGAGGAACCAAAAATATAAATCTTAGTCAACATTCTTCAAATCCATCTCTGTGTCGTGCTACAGGCATTTTAAAAAACCCTGGCCCCACCTTGGTGCTGTGGAAAGTCCTTTGGGAGCTCATCTCATTTTAATTAGACCTCTTTGTATAATTACTTACAATTAATTAAAACATTCACTTTGACAAGTCAGATCTAGTTCTTGTTTGAGGGGAAAGGTGAGGTGTATAAAACACTAAGTAGGTTGAACCCTTTCTGTAATTGTCCTTTGAGTGTACTCACCGAGCGCACATCCCAACTCCGCTGCAAACACTCGTACTGTGTCCTCTGTGAACTGACCAATCATCTGCCAGTAGGTGTACAGGTCTCCCGTGCTACAGTAGTCGCACACTGCAGGAGGAGAGACAGCGTTATAACATGCCTGTGTCGTGTGATGTGAGGTGCAGAGGGGGAGTGAAGGTCAGCAGGATGTGGAACACACACTGGTAAGAGAGATGAGGAAAAAGGAGTGAGCTCTGGAAGTGAGGACAGTGAACAACTATCTTCCTCTACAAATCAAATAACAGTGGTTTTCTGCCGCCTGTTTTTCAGGGTTCTATCAAGTGTGTTGGGGGTGCTGAAGTGAATAGGTGTGAATGTGGAATAATGGTGCCGTGACAAGAGAAGACAGCAAAATGCTCTGCTACGTTTACGCTCCTTTTCCATATTTATACTCTTGAAAGATGGGATTCAGTGATGAGTCATCATTATAGTGAGAAGGGGCGTCTTTTCTTTGGAATGTGACACACATATTATTATGGAGCTGCTGCAGTTTTCCACATCAGGTCCGCGGGCTAACACAGTCTCTTCACAGGGGGTGGGGAAGCAAACAAACTGGGTCACACTTTCTGAGTCAGTGACTGATTTGGAAAAAAGGGTAAATGCTCTGAGGGAGAAGAAAAGGGTTTTGGATAGTGGGATCTGGGTTGGATCGGGTCACTGGTTCTCTGGCTGACTCACTAATGTAGAGGTGGCGCTGTGTCTGCCAGCAGTCCTCGAGGTCGTGGACAAATGGGTGGCGAACCTGACGCTGCGGGCAAAGGTGAAAGGTCAACCTGGAAAATCTCACTTCTGGCCTTTGATCAAAGAGAAGTCCTGTTCTTCTTCCTCATCTAACTCATTTTCCTCAGTTAAACTATGGTCCTGAACTCTGACATAAAACTAGAATTCAACTTTATAGATACATCACTTTTGAAGAGAGGGCTAACAAAAATTACTTTCTTAGACCAATTACATATCAGACGAGGTGTAACCGTATTCACAGCATAAACTTCAGCCTTACACACATTTAATTTGTACCGATTTTCATTAATGTCAAAAACTTTATTCTTTATGATTTCAAGGCCTGTCCTGCTTACCTGGACTATGACTTCTTCTTTTGACTGCTCTAAGACCCCGAGTCTCAGAATCTCTGATTTAGGAATAACCTGTTGACAGACAAAAATACTGAGATGAAATAAGAATACACAGGACTCAGGTGGAACTTTAATGATTTTGTGTATGTGTCAATGCTTTTATCAAGTCCTGACTTGATTGCAATTTTCAACATTGAATTTCTGGTTAATTTGAAGAATGCCATAGTCTTTAAAAATGTTCAGCAAAGGTCGTATATTGTATATTAGGTTATAAAAAAGGTTGTATATTACTATATTTGCACATGTATACGACTCATGAAATATTAAACTGACTTGGTCTTTAATGGCTTAAATCACTCACTGAAACAGAAGACTCACTTTGACAGCATATGTTTTCCGTTTGGACTTGTCCTTTACTTTCAGAATGGGTCCAAATGAACCTTTGGCGATATAACCCAACACCTGGTGAAGTGAAAAACACACGGGATGTATTATCCAATCACATCAAGCCTTACACATTATTGGCATCTGATGTTGGAACTGGGGTTCACCTGAAAGTGTTCGTGCCCAGGCAGGGTTCTGTGGGGATATTCAGGCAGGAACATACTAATGAACCCCGGCAGGCTCCACTCCGCTCTCAGCTTGTCTGGGCCGACTCCCGCCAGCCTCAGGACGTGCTCCGGGATGTCAGGGGACTTGCCTTGGAGCATTCGGTGCTGGCCCAGGCGCAGGCCAGGTGGGGCCAGGCGACATAGGGCTGCTGGGATTGACAGACCCATGCTGGAGAGGAAGCCACGCCATCCAGATGGGAAGTGCTCTTCCTCCTGCCCCTCAGTGGGCCTCTGCAGGGGAGACAGGGGAGACGGAGGCACTGACGAGAAGTTGTGGTACAGGTTTGTAAATGGTAAATGCTGCAGGTGTAACCAGAAAAAATAACTAGTAGCACTGTGGAGCTACTCCCTGAATGAATATGATTATTACAGTGATTTCTAAGGAGACAACCCCTGGGCCGTGTTAAGTGACTATTTATTTAACAGTACTGCGGCTGTATTATGTATGTATTATTAAGGACCAGTATCAGCACTGATCAAAGCTGGCGTGCTGAAAGCAACGTGTTTTTGTTCGACCTTATGAGAGTTCGTAGCCCAGAAACTCCTGAATCCTTGTATTCTTGTTTTTATTTGTAAAGCACTTTCTACCGGCTATTTTAAAAGGTGTCATAAAAAAGTTATCATTATTATCATATTAAACTCATTTGTCAAACAGAAAAGATGCCACTCATCATTTAAACAGACAATCATTTAATTCATACACAATCATTTAAGTTGTGTTATGTATATTAGGATTTCCACAGGCCTGTTAATGACACTGTGAACTGCAGTAGATCTGTGAAAAACTGAGCAAAACCTTTGTCGCAAACTGTGAAAAGGAAAACTTCTGCATCCTAGAAAGAATCGGCGGAGCTCATTGACCAACAGCTTAGAATAATCTGACTGTTCCTGCTCTCATTTGTGATTTAACAAGAGAAAAAAAAACATCATCCATTCTGCAGTCACAGTCACACAAGCCCTCTCCCCCTGGGCCCTGTGCTCCACGACAGATCTGATGCTCTGTGGTGCAAGATGTGCAGAGCAATCAACCATGCAGGATGTTATTATCATCTGAGCCAAAGAAATGGGACACATGGACGAATCTATACCCACTCAGATGGAAAAAAAAAAGACTATTCAATGGGACATCGCCTGACAACTGACCAGAGGGAGCCAGTGTGAGGATTTAATTCGGTTTATAGTAAGGGGTTCAATTCCCTATCGATTTACATGTCAATACCGGAAGCGTGATATTATCTTCAAAGTAAAAGCATTTAAAAGAAGTATAAAAGAGATAAAAGTAGCCTTCTTTGGAACACTAATAGAACGTCTGTTGAGGGATGACACCCAGTGTAATAATAAATAAGAATTTATCTGAAAAAACTATTTGATGTTCAATACACTGGTGAAGGAAACGTCCATGTCTGGCACCATGGTTACTACCTGGTGATTTCGGTCTCATCCTCATCGCCATGGAAACAAGGAACCCCCTCTAGTGCGTCACACCTTGGCAACAGGAATCACTCACCTTCCTGTGTTTGCTGCCGTCGGCCCCCATCAGCCCGTCAGGACATCAGCTCTGGATCCGCTCCTCATGCGTCCTCACATTGTCGTGCGCGTCCTCACGGCACCACACAGGCAGTCACATACACATCACACGGACGAGTTTAAGGATTTAACGCATTAAGAGGCGTTCTGTTATCGGCAGACCGCAGGTGATCGGGATATCCTGCGCAAAACCTGACAGATATGGCGACATAACAGAACCGGACAAGTTAATCCTGAGTATGTTCAACGTCAGCGCAAATCCGCCCACATCTCCGCCAGCCAATGAAACTGCGGGAGTGCAGCGCCCCCTGCTGCTCCTCTTGCGAACACAGCTGCGGAGTGAAATTACACTAGTGTCGTATATTTTCTGTCATTCTTTGCGTGGTCGTATATATTTGCAGAGAGGAAACAAATAAAGCATCAATAAAACAATCATTCCTGCTGCGGTGCATAATGATGAATCTTCAATCGACCCCTTGATTCAATTCTTCACTTCCCTTTGGTCTAAAAATAAATCAGTGCATGCATAATTTCTGCTGCCACAACATGTCAAGTGAAACCCCACAGGACAGCTTCATGGGTAAAGTCATCTCATGCATGTCAGTGCATCCTGCAGCTGATTGATGAGCTTCCATGGGAGGTGCAACCTATTGTGGAATCAAATGGCAGGAAAATCTCAAGTAGCTGTGGCTACTTTAGTTTTATATTATTTCATATATATTTTTTTGATTTTATATTAATTCATTTTTCTGCTTGTGTGATTCTCTTTCTAAATATTTTTGAGCATGGTTAGAGGGAGCCTGTGATCCAAGTATTTCATTGCCAGCTGTATGTAATTGTTGTGCACATGACAAAGTCTTGAAGTCTTGCCTTATTATGGCTTTAAACTCATCCTAACATGACAACTTATTTTTGTCCAAACTGAACTGCTTAAAAACCCTCATAGCTCGATAAGATTAAAATTTGAAATCCGTAATGAAACTAGAATGGCACTCAGTTGAGTACATACCTCCGCCAAGTCCCTTTATGAAACCAAATTTAATTTCACTAGATCCAAATTCCTATTGGGATCTAAATCAAATTGCACACCTGCCTGAATCTTTTCATTAAGATCTATTAACAATATCAAGGAAAATGTTGAAAAAAAAATCCCCTTTTTGGAATGTCAAGCAACATTCACGGATGTGCCCCCTTAAATGGAAACGCACTAAGATTTAAAGGGTTCGTTCCCAGGTCATGTCCCAACCCTCCACATATCTTCATGGAAACTGGTTGCGTAGTTTTTGGTTAATGTGGCTGGCTAAATAACAACCAAACACGGATGAAAACACAACCTCACTGGTGGAGTTAACAATGTGAATGAACACACAAAGTACTACAATCACAGAACAAGGCTGAAAGGCACAAACCCACAAGCAAACCAAGACATGACAGCAGTGCCTTTTATTTGGGCCTAAGGACATAAAAAGCGAACAGTGCTATCCATACAGTTTACTTTCACATATGTATTTGTTAACCAATGCATGGTCATCTAAACAAAATAAACCGAACTGTTGAACTTTAAATAAACAAGTAGAAAAGAGGTTTGTGAATCCACGTGGAAGCGTTAAGGGTGAAAAGGTGCATCAGCTGGACGTCGTCTGCTTTCAGTCTTCGTCTTCGTCGAAGTCCTTCCTGCCCTGGGGAGGTTTGGGTCCCCCTGCTGGTTTGGCCATGATGATCTGAAAGGAGACAAAACAGCAGTCAGACAATCCCTCCTGGCTAAGCACTGAGATACAAGCAGCAGGCTGTGGGCTCTGAGGATACAGACGGACATTTTAAAACAAACTTGTCAAGCAGAAGTTAGCATCAAGTGTTATTTGTAGACATAAATGACTCAGTTTAGCTAATATAACGGATGATGGGTTTCTTTTCATTTGATTAGAAAATGTTTGCCCAAAAAAAAAAAGAAAAGGCGTTCACTATATTTAAAAGTAAAATAGGTGATTTAAACCCCTGGAGATTCCATTAAAGGCCATTTATGGCGATGAAATATTCATGAGCACATATAAGAGTTTGCTACACAAGGAGAAATTATGCAGCACAGGCAATCAAAGTATTTACAGGGGGTAAAAAAGGGGCGATTGGACGGCTATTTTCAGTGATTGAACAAACCACAGCACTTTCGGTACATATTAGAAAAATCTATGACAAAGTTATGAATCCAAGAACAACCTTCATTTTCACTGATGCAGAAAAAAAATTGATGGAAACACAACTGAGGCCTTCAATGTAATCAGAGCAGCTTCAAAGCTCCTCAGTAAGAAAGCAGGGGACAGGCAGTGGAAGCTCTGGAATAGGGACGATAGTTTATAAATGAGAAATACTCTCATCCAGGAAGATGAATGGTTTTAATAATCTCAGATTCTACTGGTATCTGGAGACATGGGCTGCGATCCAAAGAGTACAGATTACTAATGAAGTAGAATGCCTTCATTGTGATGGGAGTACATCTGATTGGGAGGATGCCCTTTGGAACAAAAGGCCACCTCAGCCTCCGGAGCGCCGCATTTCATCTTATTAACATGCTCTCTTCAATTTCACATGCAGCCCGAGGACGTTCACTGTAAGGAAAAGTGTTCATGAGTGCATGCAGCATGCCAACACACCACACTGTATCCACTCTGTGCAAGTTTAGTTTGCCGTCAGTGACGCGCTTTGTATTAATAAAAAACACACGTGAACTGAAGTGGCTTAGCAGTGACAAACATTTCACAGCTTCAGTGGCCTGTGAGAGATTGAGGGCATCCGTGTGAGTTTTTCCAAGTCAAAAATCGCACACGCATTCCAGGACCTACTGACAGAGGGCGTGTGTGTGCGCGCCCTTTAATGGTGAGTTTCAAAATGATCTGGTGCCTCGTCCCAATCGTCCTTGTCCCAATGGCCACTCTGCTTGGGAGCCTTGGGTCCCCCTGCAGCCTTTGCCATGATGATCTGGTTCGTACATATGTACACACACACAAACATTAACTATCTGAGCTATAAATACATTTAACAACACTTCACCTGCTGAATATAAGAACATTAGGACATTATAAACTCACAACTGAACATAACAATTTTTTGTAAAAGCTTCGGCACCATCATGAATCCTGCTAGATAAAACGAAACAAAAAACCTTGTGCAATTGAAATGCAGATACAAACATCGAGGGGTTCTGCAGGTTCCAGAGGACTTTTAAGATGGTAAGGCGATAACATAATTAAGTCCCACCTACGCATAATTAAGACCTAGAAGATCATATTTGAACATTTTAAAGACTTGGTTAACTCTCTTATGCCCTGGTGGGGCAGTCTTGATAATGTGTAATGAGTATTTGTGTGCTTGTGTACGCACCTGGTCAACTCTCAGTACTGTTATGGCAGCGTTGGTGGCCAGTTTGATGCCCCAGTGTTTGACCAGGTAAGGCTCCAGGATGCCGGCTTCCAGCATGTCCTTTAGTGCGGGGCCTTCTCCCTGAAGTCATCACATATGTACATGCCATTAGTCATCAGATCAAGACATGCTGCACAACAAGAACATTAACATTGCTCTGCAGATTTGATTCTAACTTGACTGTGGATGCTAAAGCGTGCTAGAAAAACTCAATTAATTTAAGATATATTTTCTGGACAATACACCTGTTGAACATATTATTAAATGTGATACAGGCATTTTTTGTATACATACTGACCTCAATGTCAAAGCCCATGTTTTTGTTTCCCTCGTGATGTGCAGAGTACATCTTGGAGATGAGCTCGCTTCCCTTCACACCAGAGTTCTCAGCCAGTGCACGGGGCAGCATCTCGAAGGCTTCAGCAAACTTCTTAATGGAGTACTGCTCCAGACCGGGGCAGGACTACAGAGGGGGGAAGAAGTCATGACTCTGCTATTTGTAAGCCAGTGATGCAGCAAAACCAAGGAGACAGTCTTAAACCTGTCTCATATAATGTAGTAAAATCAGCATACCTCTCCATATGAAGTGAGCTGCTTGGCCAGTTCGATCTCAGTGGCTCCTGCTCCAGGTAGAAGTCGCTTGTCCTAGAGAGTGAATCACAAAGAAACTTCAGCTGTTGTGCAGGATAAACAGTAAAAGGGGAAAAAAGGTTTCAGCTTCAACTCATAATTTTATGTTAATGTTATGTTTAACAATCAACTTTGTCCTTCCAACATATGAATACTATTGATTTAAGTATCAGTAATCTTCAACGTCAAAGAAATTTAAACATTCGAGAGAAATACAAGGAATGAAAGTGACACTCAATATTTTCTGTACCACAACATATCTTATTATAGTTTTATTCAAGTTATAAATTAGAATGGCCCTCAGTAGAACTCATACCTCCGCAAGGAACCAACAGACCCCTTAATTCCATTTAATTCAGATGTCATTCCCTAAAACATGCCAGATTTATTTGATCAATATCCATAAATCATTCCCTGGGAAATGCAAAGTTAAAGTAAGGGGGAAATCCTGGCCCTGCCCCCAATCCTAATGGGGTTTGTGGAAATATGTTATGTTATTTTTGTGTAATCTTGCTTACAAACCAACCAACCAACCAACAAACAAACAAACAAACAAACAAACAAACAAACAAACAAACAAACAAACAGGAGTGAAAACCGGCAGAGGTAGAAAAAACTTTAGTGGTTGATTGTGCTGACTCACCCTGACCAGAACCTTGAAGGTGTTCACTCCATCATCTACGGCCCTCTCGATGTCGTCCAGCAGGTTGTCAGTGGAGCCTCTGATCACCACTGTTGAGATGGCACACTCTTCTTTCTCTGTTCGAAACAACCAAAACCAAACAATGTGTTAATCCTGCAACGCAACGAGAAAAGACACACTGAATTAAAATGAAAATTCACAAAACTGGAGCAAACAGTGATTTACCATGTTTGAAGACGACCACCTGCGTGTCGCCCACCTCGTTCAGGTACACATTTTCACAGTGACCCATCTCCTCGGGGGTTGGAGGCACCTAGGAACAATCATTTTATAGATGACACATATAACAACTGTCTCATTTATGTGACCTGATTAAAACATGTCTGCACTCACCATCCTGGGCAGTGCTACAGCTCCCACAGTCTTGCATAATCTCCTGAGGTCCCATTTGGAATTAAGCCTGGGGGGGTAAAAGGAAGATTTAAGGTCGGGAAGTACACTGTGAGAAACAGTACAATACTGAGAAAAGAAAGACTACAACATTAAAAACAACTGTTCATCATAAATGAATAAGACGAAGAACCCACATACTATAATGACAATATCTGATAATAGTCCTGGGGACATTTTATTACAAGGACTGACAAAATATCTAGATCTCACTTCATCTGAAAGTTTTACACAATAAAGAAAGCCATAGAATGAATATCCCACAGATTTTCCAGTGTTTTACATGCTGAAATCTCTCCCTATGTCATTCAATCTATTGGGATTATTTCAAATATGCAAACCATCCTGAACTCAAGTCAGTAACACAGTGTGGAGGCATCCGTTTAGCTCACTTTATAAGATCACTGCCAATACTAAAGGGATCCTTTCCTGCCCATTTAGTTTCTATTAAATAAAGAGCTATCAACGATATCAGCTTCCACCAAGGCTAAATAGTCCCTTTAAATAAATCAAGCTGCACCAAATTTCACACAATCATAGATATCAGTCCACAAAATGTGTTGGATTTTTCCTTCAAGGTCTATAAATTATTCCCTGGGAAAAATGGTAAAAGTGTTGAAGAATATTGCCATGTATAACAAAACGAAATATATATATACAAAATTAAATGGATTCTCTCCCCACCCACATCACACCTTTCCGCCATGTTTTGCTAATCTCTGTTTTTTGTAATCCTGCTTACAAACACAAAGGGGTGAAAACATAACCTCCATGGCAGAGGTAATAAACACTCACTGGGATAATCACAAGGCTTCTCTGTCTTACCTCACCACCATGAGCTTGTACTTGTTGGCATAGTGCAGCGCCATGTCGGCCACCTTCCCTCCAGTGACCACTAGGTTGGCACCAGTGTCCTTGATGGCCTTCACCTGAGCCTCCATCATATCCTCCTCTCCCTTACTGAAGTCCATGAGCTCCTTAGCACTGTTGATCAGCACGGTGCCCTATGAGACACAGAAGATCAATGTCAGCACCACTACAATGATACTTTCTTCTCTTTTCTTATAAACCCTGAAAAGGTGGCTCACAAACCGGTTCTTAGTTGCATGATGTTTTAATGAATACATCATAACACATACATAATAAATAATAATACTTTGCTATCAAGATAACACTATAAACAGATTCACATCATGCGACACTGGCCAAAATGAACTGGAAATTATAGCATGCCAGAGAATAAAATTCCAGATGTCTCTTGAGAATCTTTTCATTACTGTATTCATTACCTTGGTCTCTGTCACCATGGAGTCAAAGGGGCAGGAGTAGACAGCAATCTTTGCATCTTTAACAGATGTGACATCTCCTTCTGCCTCCTTCTTAAAAACCATGCCATGTAGCATGGAGGACGCCGTCACTCCACAACCCTGAAAACACCAAAGACATCAACTTAGACAAAAGCCAACACACTCACAGAAAGAAACTAGTTGACTGATAAGGCTGCTTACCAAAATCTTGCAGACTCTGACGCAATCAACATTGAAATTGCCGGTCTCTGTGAAGATGGACACTGTAGCACATAATGGTAAAGAAAGGAAAAGTTAATATTGTAATCAAGTGGATTATTTTTTGACAGCTCAAAGTCTCGATAATAAAACGCTTTCATTTGAAAATAAACCATGTCTGCTACACCTGGTGTCCACACTACTAAAGAATTATAGAGCCGCTAAATCTGGAACCTTGGAAATGCTTCCCGTTTACACCGGCATGCCCAGTGTACCTGAGTAGTCACGTGATATGCATTTTCAGGCTTGTTACTATGGGTGGGGATTAAAACTGTTACGGAGCCAAAACGCTTGTGTGGAGAGGGATTCTTTTAGTTTGCAAATGCTGTTTACAAATAACAACAGGAGTATGGACGTAGCCTCAGTTTGGTTTAGGTAGCCTGGACTGTTGACTCACCGCAGGCATCAGCGATGAGGCCGGCGAGGAAGTCTTCATTGCCGTACTGTTTACTCATGACTGCTGTACGGATCAGTGATGTGGCCTCCTTCACATCGTGGAGGTCTGAGGCTGAGGAACATACGCAGTCTGGTAGGATCTCCAGCGCCTTCTTGCACGCCATCTCATAGCCTTCAATCACCTGTGGCAAAGACACATGTACACTGAGGCAGACTGCGACCAGCTCTCAAAAACATTTCTGAATAATCTACTCAACATAAAGGGGACGGTGACGAGCAGTGATCATGTGTGTTTACCTCTGACACGGACAGGCCCATCCTGAGCAGCTCTTCAGCCAGGTCCAGCAGAGCTCCGGCAAACACCAGGACAAAGTTTGTGCCGTCTCCGACCTCCTGCTCTTGCATGTGGGATGCCATCACAATCATTTTGGCTGCTGGAT
This sequence comes from Hippoglossus stenolepis, assembly GCF_022539355.2. Taxonomy (NCBI): domain Eukaryota; kingdom Metazoa; phylum Chordata; class Actinopteri; order Pleuronectiformes; family Pleuronectidae; genus Hippoglossus; species Hippoglossus stenolepis. Next base: position 12,546,496 of record NC_061497.1, read on the forward strand.
GTTGCACCTATAAAAAAAAAAAACAGCATTCAATAAAGTGGTTAAATTCCATCACGTACATGTCATTCCAGTATGTTTTCTTTACTGTTAGTTGCCCTCACCTCGAGCTCTCTGAGAATCGTTGCTGCGTCATTGGTGACAAACAGCTTCTCCAAGTGGTTGATGACCATTTTGTTCATACCTGAAAGGCGACAATATGGAAGTTTAGCCCCTCACTGATTACTCTGGAAAAAGGATTTAATAAAAAAAAAAACATACTGCTAGTGGGAGGGGTGGTGCTTACCATTCGGCCCATAGGCGGTGCGTGTGGTCTGAGACAGCTCCTTACAGGCTCTGATGTTACGGTAGACAGCCTCTTCAAGCCCCGAGTAGTGCTGCAGACATCAGAATTATAAATCAACATGCAACTTCTTTACTGTCAAACAAGTGGCTCTTGATATCCTCACCCATAAGTAAAGCAAAAAAAAAAAAACCCCATATTTAATGGATTTATAAGGGCATGTGTGCGTAGGAAACAGGAACCAGCATCATCATCCATGAGCTGTGGTGAGCATCAAAGCCCCTGACAGTTAGCTAAATGCTAACTAGGTGTGACTGTTATCACTTTCTTATATATAGAGTTGGACTTAGCGCTGTGGTGGACATTAAAAGACGCAGGAACCGTTATTTGGTCCATGCTAACAGCCGCGGGTCCAGCCCCAGCGATCGGCCTGCTGCCTTCTAGAACTCTCCCACATGACTGCGAATAAACGTGCTATGGCTAGCTAGCATGCTAACTCCACATTGCTTCACCCGGAGCTAACAAAGTGGTCGGACGCGCTGGTTGATTCTCACCTTGGCGCCATCCTTCAACATTTGGGCAAAGCCCGGAGCTTTGGGGACGTGGAGAGCCATTTTCCGATGTTTAGCGGCCACTGAGTTCTGGAGAAGTCAACGGCGGCGTGGTTCAGCTCTGCGTACAAAGCCGGAGAGACCGAGGAGGGGCTTCTTCAGCGAGGCGTGGGGCGAAGGACGGGTAACAGCAAGGGACAAACCGAGTCACTCGCGTTTCACCAGCGGGGACGAAGACGCGCCACTGGGGGGCGCTCTCGATTGTATGGCTTTTCCATAGATGAACAGAAGTTCTAAACTGAAATAAATATGGGAAAATACTGAAAGTGAAGAGAAACTGTGATTTGAAACTAAAAAACTCTCAGAAAATACTGAAAATTAAAAAAAACTGTGATTTGAAACTAAAAAACTGTGATTTAAAAGTAAAAAACTGTGATTTAAAACAGTGAAAAAAATACTGAAAGTGAAGAAAAACTGTGATTTGAAACTAAAAACACTGAACAAATACTTAAAGTGAAGAAAAACTGTGATTTTGAAACAAAAAATAACTTTGACTTACAGCTTAAAAATATAAAAGAAAACAAATATATCATGTTGAACTCAGATTTTGAGAAAGTTTGATTATGTATAAATATACCAAATCTTTGGATGATAGTTGAGGCCAAGGCTGGGTAACAACCCACAGTCTATGGTAACAACTGGTGAGACCATACTAACTGCAGGGATCACTACATGTCATTTGAGCCAACATAATTGGATTAATTGGGTCCTTCATCCACCATACTGTGGCCCTGGTATTGTAGCCTTTGAAAATAATGTTTGTTGAAACCTCAACTACTTTAGTTTTTATTGTGATAACATGTATTGAAGTGATTTATTATAAAAGTAAAACACAAGCACACACAAAATGGAAAATAATTATTCCATCAAAGTGGAGTGGAGTACTTAACTGTGAGGCAGCCACCAGCGCCACATTTCAATCAACAACACATCTGACAATAATTACTCAATGAAATAATTGTTTTGTAAAGTGTCCCAACATCGAGGAAAAATTCCCCCAAAGCCCACATTTGCTTTAGATGAATGAAAAGCTCAAAGATGAAAAAAGCAAATATTCACAGATGAGAAACATTTTTTTTTCTTAAGGAACTTTTAATTGACTAACAATGATTGCCAATTAATTTTATGTCAATCAACAAATCATTTGGAGCCCCTACAAACACTTTATACCCCAGGGCCTGGACGGATTAGTCCAGCAATGATTAGGGCAGCAGTTTAAATGCACTATAGAGTTTATTGTTTATTGATATCAATGCATCATATATTTCATGTTTTCCATGCATGTGCTTAAATATTAAATGAAAACGTCTGTCATCATTTTGAGACAAAAATACCAAGAGTTACAGGAATTGTGTAAATGGCTCAGATTACACATGTTGCAATAAAGAAAATAAGGGCATTGACATGTAGGTTGATGGAAGATTACAGATTTTATTTTTCACATTAAAACACTGTCTCTCTGGCAGAAGAGACGTTTTGCTTCATTTGAGGCTGTTTGCTTGACAGTCTCTACATAATTAACTTGCTGGATATGGCTTCATAACATCATCATCAGATAATGAGCCATTACATCTTTCTTATCACATTACAAGATGATTTATGCAAATACTGTTGGTGCATGAATCATCCACAGTCCATCAAAAGTGTTGAACTCTACCTCAAGGAAAGAATATAAAAGGAAAAGAAAAATACAATTCAAATCTGTCTATGCTTATATACAATGTCCCCTTTCATAGAAAATACACTTCACAATTTGGTATAATCCAATGAGATATAAAAAAGGCATAACAAATGTTAGTAACATCATTGCATACGTATAAAAGTACAGGAAAGTGTATCTTTCCTCAGTCAGTGAATTTAGAGTTTGTTCTGCAGATACAAATTTGGTGTCTCATGCAGCGTTTCTTTAAAAGTAGATTTCAGAAACTAGAAAAACAGTTTCGATGCAGTGTGTGAACACAAATAACATTATTAGTTTAGTGAAAATGTAACTAAGACATTTGGTTGTAGCAGCTATGACACGTACATACACAATAAAGAAATCTCTTTGGTAGCTACAATGAGGATTATTCACCCACACCTAGCTAACCTGAGACGTGTAAACTCAAGAATTACATACTATAGATACAAAAGGTGCTCCTAACTACACACAGCTTAAATATAAAAAGAGGCCATGTAACAGTCTCCCAGTATCATGACAAAAGATAAATGTGTAACATGGCTAAAAAAGGTCCTGTGTTTTACGTACACACACACATGCATGCAGCTCAGTTGGGTTTGCGAATGGTGTTCACAGCTGTGTGGGCCCAACCTCCCAGTGTGTCTGAGAGGTTGCTGGCTCGACGGTTGAGGTTTGAGCAGCTGAGTTTACCACTGGGGTCCAACTTTCTCATCAGCACTCCTCCACTGCGTCCCCGTGGACCGGTGCTGGGGAGAGGGAGAGGGAGAGGGAGAGGGAGAGAGAGAGAGAGAGAGAGAGAGAGAGAGAGAGAGAGAGAGAGAGAGAGAGAGAGAGAGAGAGAGAGAGAGAGAGAGAGAGAGAGAGAGAGAGAGAGAGAGAGAGAGAGAGAGAGAGGTCAGCTATTACAGGATTGAGCTGACACACAGAGTGACATAAACTGGGTGTCCGCAGGTTTTAGGACTATTTCTCATGGACATTAATACCAATGAAATCATGCACCTATACACTTCTCTCCTCTTGTAAAATGTATCAAATTATTTCACGGCTGTTAAATCTGTCTATACTTTCCTTTTGGTTTATGGTTGGTTATATAACTGCCATGGACTTGACGCCAGAAATGATTTTTCTCGAGACTGTACGTTGTGTATTTTTTTTAGCTATGAGCAGACAATGAAAAACATGTGATGAACAGTAAAACACATTGTGTTTGCACAATGCATTATAATGATATAATAATATAATAATTTTCCTGCCCAGTCATATATTATCATAGTTTAAAATACAAAACTTCTAAAACAATGCAACATTTATCAGTTTTAAAGTTTATGTATGGTCTTGATTGTTGTTTAATACGATTTCCTATTTCTAAGGCTTTCCCGAAATTTGCAGACACCCAGGTAAGTATTTTAGAGCTGGCAAGGTAACACGAGTCGTTACCTAAAGCAAACGGTATTAGAGGAAGAAGGAAATGTGAGCCTGACAGAGGAGAAGAGCATCCTTCACTTGGACAAAGCCAGTTATTCATCATTCATAAAAAGCTTTTCATCGCAACGGGTCAGAGGTTTTAACGGTTTCATACGAACAGAAGTTCATGCATCAGGCCAACACTGTCATGCACTTTCATGTCACAAAATTTGTTAGACTCAGAACATATACTTCTATATAGCACATTTGTGTTGATGTTTGCATTTACCTTCTTCCCTACTCCACAATATGGGAATAGTTGAACTGCCTGTTGTAGGGGGAAAACAAACTTGTGTATAAATACCCACGAGATAAGGTGTGGATACAGTGAGGGAAGCATTTGGCTGCAAGGTTTTCCCCACTGATAACAGACAAGGCCACTGCTCATGAGCCTTCCTGCCTTCAACAGAGAATCCCATTCCTTATCGATATGTGAACATTTTAAACGTCAACACAGGAAGTGATGCAACTACCCACAAGCTCTCCCAGCACATTTTTGTCATTTCATCTGGCTCAAATTCCCACACCCTTTCCCTCTCCTTGTCGTCGCCCCCCACTCACTCCCTCCTCATCCGAATACCAGAAACACGGACCCAGTTTTAAACCGAGGCGGGAAGAATGTGTTTCGGGGGGAGGGGAGCCTGCAGACCCACAAGCTGCACAGCAGAGTGGGATTCTTTGGGTGGGAGGGCGAGGAGGCAGTTGGATTCTGTGGTGGCCTCTATGCAGAATATATTTGAACGATAGGATATGGACCAGTGGCTTCCTCAAACACACGACAGTCAGAGCGACATGCAGAAACAGTTAAACAGTGTTTGACCTGCTAGTACTTATCATGCATTTCCTACAACAACAAAAAAACAAACACACACAATACAAACAACATTTCTGAGAAGTACAAGAAACGGACACAGCTATTTTAAATGACTGCATGTCTTTCCATACATCATGAGGACGCATTTACCTGTTGTCTCTGCCAATCATGTCATCAAAGGCCTTAGACAGACGTTTGAGCCTCCGGAGTCCACTGGACACAGACTCTAGATCCTGGTCAAATGCTCTGTTACAGCAGAGAAAACAAACGCTCAGAGCAGGGAAATCTGCTAAGAATTAAAGCTACAACAATATGTATAAATGTGACTTTGCAGCAAGTAAATAATAAAAGGACTCACTGCCTCTGATTCTGTGTGTTTGGGGAGGCAAAGGGACTCCGTAACGCAGCCATTCGGACCAGCTGCCTCCGGCCTCCAATCGTTTTCACCCCACGAACAGCAGCCTCAGGGGTCTTTCTCCCTTTAGAGCCTGGAGCACGCCCAGGGGTGGCGGCTGCCCTGGGGGTGCGTTTGGGTGTCGCACCCCTGCGAGGGGTACGCCTTGGAGTGCGAGGATTTGACACACCAGCTTGTTCTTCGATGCAGGACTGACCAGGGGTTGCCACCAAACACTCCTCCCTTGAAAACTCCTTAGTCCTCTGCATCCTCTGGGGGAGAAATAGGACACAAAAGAAAGACGATAATGAGGAGGAGGCAAATGACTGTTAACAGCTGTTGATCCACATTACATAAAAAATAAGGACAAAGCAATTGATTGACGGGGATCTTAACACACAAAACCCATGTACCTGGTACACTCCGGTGATGGAGTTCCGAGCACTGCGAGTAAGTTTGCGGACCGTGCCGGTTTTTGGTTGCTCCTTCAGGGTTTCACAAGTGGGTTTCTCGGGCAGGGAGCTGGCCTGGACAGTACGTAGCGGGAGCCGCTTGCGCAGAGACATTCGCAGGGAGTTGAGCGAAGACGAGGATCGAAGCTTGCGAAAGCGGTCTGGGGCTTCCGGGGAGCCCTCTGCCTCGTCAGACTCATCCAGGACCGTATGTGCACGCCACACTCCCACCACGGCTCTACCAACTCCATCCATCACCGAGGACGACATGCTGACTGAAGTGAAGTACAAAAATAGATAAAACAATAGAGTCTGTGACAATGTATTTGAAAACAGAAGACTTGAATAATGTGCTGGAACGATCAATGTGTTTCTCGATTTACTTAATAGAAGTTCCAGCAATTACAATTTCAGAGACATTGGAAGATATTTTGTTTCTCTCTGTTCATCATTAAACTGAATATCTTGAACAGTTTTTAGCGATTCAGCCCCCAAAATATTATAATAAAAGTGGAGAGGGTATTGATTTGTGCTCATGTTGCAACATATTATATGGTGCTATAATGAGCCTGCTGCAATCGAAGTTATGACTCATTTGTACTAATCTAATTTGTGTGGTTTTATCTTAAAGTGAACTCCCTTTTTAAGCTTACGTTACAGTTATGGCTGAACAGAACGATCCTTTGCACATCTACTGAGAGACACACATGTAAGAGAAAAGTGAGTGGACAAAAAGCAAACCGTTTGCAGTGGTTTGTTTACAAGGTTTCGGTGGTAGACCTTCATCAGGCAAACACCACAAACAAATCACAGACAGTAAAACAGTGTGTAGGAGTATGGCTAAAACATACTATTTCTATTGGGCTTTAATTTGTTTTTGATTTAGGAAAATCATTTTACAGCCCCTCCTCTGTGCATTGCGACCCCTAGGTTGGGAGCCACCATTTCAAAACCTCACATTCAAATCGTGATAGCCTCCCTTTTTTAAAACATATCATCTGACAATAAATGCAACAATAGATTCATCAGTGATAATTATGATTAGTTGCAGCTATAAATGAAACAAATAACTACAAAATGCATTTGTATGCAAGAGTTTGGGATTAATAACAATTGACATGTTTGGGTTTTTTTCTATTAAAAGTTCACGAAATAACAAGTAACAGTGAATCAACGAAAACGATTCAAAGACATGTTATTGATCTGTTTGCCACAGCTTTGCACACCACTGAAGGAACTATTGAAATAAAATAAGCTAAATGTGATGTATAAAAGTATCTGTGTTTAAACACGAGGTGATAACATGTCACACTACATGTAGAGAAGTTGATTCAAAGCAGAAACAACTACATATTAAGAAAGATACAAACAGAATTAATTCTTTATTGTCCTGTGTTTATTGTTAGATGAGGTTTTCATGCTCGGCCCGTTTGAACGTAACCAAAACGACTCCATTGAAAAACACCGAGAGCAACAGTGATTTAACGGTATTACTGAACTTAAATCACGTTAAGCGATAATGAAGTTTTACGGCAGCAAATGAAACGAACTTTGATAAACAAACGGAGGCTTGTTCCTGAGAAAACACGACGATCAGAAGTAACGACGTTAGCTCGACGGCGATAACGCTAAATTGGATTAACGTTGAATAAGTGAAAATAAGAGAAATAAACGCGGTTAAATAACAGTGTCGTGTGTCGTTAGTTCACCTGGAAGTTGTGATGCTCGGCTGTTCTTCTTCTTCTTCTTCTGCTTCTTCTGCCTGTTGCTCTTTCTTTCTTTCTCTGTTTGAATTTGGCGGCGGACACAAACACACGCACACACACACACACACACACACACGCATTAACCACGCCCGTCACGCAAAGGCACCCAGAGTGACGTCATACGCTACGTCTCGGAGGCACCATGAGGACAAGTTCCTTAAAATGTTTTGATTATATAATGTAATTGAACTTATTTTGTTCTCATTGCAAGATATAGATAATGTGTAAAACTAATTGACACATTATAAACTAACTAAATTCACTGACTGAGGGAAGATACACTTTCCTGTACTTTATACATATGCAATGATGATTATAACAAAATTAATTGCAAGAATGTAATGAGGCTACATGTTCTTATTTTGGGCAAAGAATTTTATCGTATCAATGAATTTTTGTGTCTTAAAATAAAAATCTTTAAACTTTTGGTTTTCTTATATTTGTGTTTATATTTACCATAATGTATTTTTACGAAAAAGGCAATAAGACTGTTGGAATATTTCCTAATCTCTCCAAGGAGGAATAATGTGAGGGTTATGTTTTCTTTCTTTTTGTTTTAAATCTTCTTTTTGTTTTGATTTATCTTTTATCTTCTGGTGTCCATTTCGTGGGGATGGTATACAGATCAGTAATCTGTGTCAAGATATTTTTGAATTTGTCTTGGATAATGTGTCTCACGTTTATACCTATACTGGAAAATATATTTGTTTTTATTAGTTTTTTAGCTCCAACACAATTTACAAAATAATTATTTGTTAATTAACTCAATTATATTTCTTGTTAAATTCAACATTCACCAATATGCATTCACTGGTAAAAAAAAAAAGTAATAGTTCACTTTCTAAAAAGAAATGAAACCATATATATTTGATACAGCTGAAGATTATATTCAGACAATTGAAAGAAAACAGACTATGTAACATGAGTTGCACATTTTAATACAACAGTCCAGCAATAAAGCTTATCATTGGGAAGTTTATAATGTGGCATCTTTATTGGCTTGACGTGAGAAGCATGTTGATTCAAATTGGTTTGAGGCCAAATAATTCTGTTTCTGAATTTCAGCTTACTGAGAAATGTTACAAATAATTTGTGTGTACAATTTATAAGGGAGACGCAATGTGGCAAACACAATCTCACATGGTCCAACATAGCAGAGTCACCATGTCAAGTTGTTAATGTCTATTGTTTATATTTTAATGTGTGGGATTGTCTGAATTATTTTTCCTGTTATTCATCATATTACTTTCCTTTTATTTAAAACAAAAACATATGAAGAAATCGTCCTCCAAAAGTACCATTGCATATCACCAAATCCAAATTACATTTAGATACATTGATACTGATGTCATCAACGATAAGTTAATATTTCATCATGTTTCTATTGTCTATTGTTCAACTCTATCTCCCTCTCTTATCATAGCACTCACTATAAAATCATTAAATAGAGAAAGAGATAGCCATGCTCATATGTTACATAATTTACATAGAAAATAGATTATTTGTCCATTGGCACAGAAAGTGAAGCTTTGTCATTCACTCACATTCATATTTAATTATGTCTCTGCACATTTACAGTAAAATGTCATCACCATTGTCAGAAAAGGATTTAAAGTAAAGTGTCCAGCAGATGTCACTGTAGACCTGCATGTGAGCCGCTTCAGAGAACAAGTGCATTGAGATCTTTTTCTGTGTCCTCGTTTTTGTTTTAGTCTGAGGTACTTTAATAAAAAAAAATATTAACAAACCTACGTTTTCACTCTTCATTCATTTTTAATAGAAGTGTTTTTGTCTCATGAAAATCGTGATGACCCTGTGTCTGGAAAACAACTTTCAACTTGACAAAATGGGCGGCTAGATTTAGTGTTAGACAGTGTTGAAAATGTTCCCAGCATGACAGCAGAGCTACATGACACACAGCAAAGATCAGTGTATTGAGAAGGATATAGACGGACATTTTCTCCATGTCTGCACAGTGATTAGTTTGAGTTTGTTCCAAAAAGTCATTAATCAAACCTTCATATCCTCATTTTGTCATATTATCCCACTGCTCGGAGTGCGATTTACAGCTCCAGGCATTTCCTGGCAGCTTCTTTATTTTCACAATAAAAGCTGTGACTCAGACAATAAGTTTCATACTGACTTAACACCTGCAATCCTGTCAAACGTGCTCTCATCCCTGATGGGAATTGCTCTGTTTTATGTGTTTTTTTTTTTATTGGTTAAGAACGCCAAGACCTTGACCTCCACAACATGGTAGTCCCGGTCCTTTTTGTCTCATTAAGAGTAAATGTATAACACGATTTTAACGAGCCTTGATTGTATTGTTGAGTCAGGAGTTAAAGTTCAGATGTGAAAACTAGACACAGAGTTTTTGACTCTCAGTCCGTTCTTTGATGAACATGCATCAGACAAAACTGTTTATTCTGCTGTTGTAACAGTTTGAGAGATATGTCTCTGAAACCTGCACCTACTTTTACAATGAAAGTTCTTATTCTTTTAAAAGAGAAACTACTTTTCTTTTGTCTTATAATCTGAGTTAAACTAGATTGAGGCACAGCAGACAGCATGTGGACATAAATGACAAATATACTTGGGCATAATATATGCATCTATCATACATTCGCAATCAGAAAACAGCAGTGTTGAATATGTCTGTCAATTTGTAATTGTATAAGGAATAAATGCATTAAAGTTCTTAAACTAAAATGGAACCCCTAAATTAAAATAAGCCTTGAGGGCAAGAGTGACACCACGAAAAATGATATCCTTAATCTCTGAAATCACGGCTTACATTTGTTCTGTTCCCAGTGGGGTCCCCACATTGTCAGGGAGCTTTCAAGCTTGGTGTGGGAACAAAAGTACATTTATTGCAAAGATATGAATGAAGGATACAGGTGATGGAGTCTTAAAAGCTCACTTCTGCATCACAGGGTCAGGGAGCATCACAGTATGACAAGTAACCAACACAAAAGAATCATGTCAAGGCTCAATGTGGAACATTTCCTGGATTCCACTGCCATTGTCATTGATTTCATGACAAACATGGTTACAGTTGACAGCATCAATTATCCACACGTTAAAACTCTTGTTTGAAAACCACACATTGTGGTTTTAATGGGGATTTATTCTCGACACAGCCTTCCTAGCTGTTTCCCTTTGATTCCAGTCTTTATGCTTTTATGCTGGCTCTAATGTATTGGTCTCCAAACTTTCAGCAAGAATGAAAACATGTGCTTTTTCTATGATGTTCAACCTTTCCTCTAACAATGTCAAACATAATCTAAAATTAAATACTAGGCCTACGTAAGTGGGTATTTGTGGAGAGGTGCGACGTCTTCAAGGCCTCATTTGGTGAAGTTGAGAAGACGGCCATTTTGGAGACTACTTGCAGCACTGTCAAGAGATAAAAAAGTATTAGTGGGTTCAGTTTGTAATGAGGCACGAGTCGATCACTGAGTTATAAGTCCATGTGTTTTGTTTGTTACCTTTGTGATTTTTCTCCATCGTGAAGCCACGGCAAGAATGGCTGTGAGGCACACCACCACCACCCCCGCTATAATGGGCATCAGAGGGAACTTCATGACCTTGTCTGCAGATGAGGAATCATCAGAAGATCATCAGCCCACTTTTGGTTGAATTCATCATTTCAGTAAAATTACAGCATTATTGACTGTGTGAACTGACCCGTTACTGTGACTTCGAAGCTCTTCTTGTACTCTCCATAGACGGGAGAATTCGCCAGGCACCAATACGAGGCTTCGTGCAGGCTTTTCTCCACGCTGTTGGCAATCAGTTGGCTCGTAACGCCGTCATTGGTCAACGTGAAGCCGCCTGCTAATAGATCCACTGTGCTTCCATTTACTGTCCACACCACGGAGGAGACTGGTGGATTGGCCAGGATGTCACACTGCAGGACGAGCACTGAGTCCTCTTCCACGACGAGATCCTCTGACCCCATGAGCGGCGGGTGGTCTGAAGAGGAACATAACAGAGAAAAGGTAAATACAGATAAAGTGTTGTTTTAGAAACACTTTTGAGTATAGTTTTTGCTTTTACAGATAAGTGAAGGTGTATCCTGTAACATTTTTAGCCACTAATGGCATGGCTCTACGTGCTGGAATATCTTATGTCTGTTGGTCCACCACTTTGGTGCAGACTGGAATATCTCGGTTTGCCATCAAATATTGACAATCAACACTTATGTCTTTACAACAATTTACGGCAATCCATCTAAATGTTGTTGAGATATTTACTCAGGTGGTGCACTGACCAACATGGTCACAGTGGTGGATCTAGGATTTTCCTCAATCAGGAGCCATGAAGGGACAATGACTTACACAGAGAGACCAATTATACGTCCACCATCCATTCACAACTCCTGATTCAGTAAGATGCACATTTAAGTCGTTCCCTGTTAGCTCTATAGCTTTGAGCAAAGCCACACATACTTAGAAACCTGTTCAAGCACATTTTGTACTTCAAGAAAAGTTCAGAAAATACAAATTCTTAACAAATTGTTGCATTAACGTTTCGTAATGTTAGTGAGTGACAATTTTTTTTTAAAGACTACTGACAATCTGGGCTAATCAGATTGCAGCTGGTGTCCCCCTGGTGATTTGCTTATGGTTAACAAATCAGTTAACCATAAGAAATGTGTTATTTAAATTATTAATCTCAGCATTTATTTAAAGGGACTCACATGTGACGTTCAGGGTGACTGAGTCACTATTGGAGGCATTGCTACTCAGATGGCAGGTGAACGTGGCGCCGTTATCTTCTTGGATGACAGGGGTCACACATACTCGGCTGCCATTCTTTTTATTTTCTTCCATCAATCTGACCATGGCGCCATTCCTCAGCCACACCAGGTCTTCGTCGGGCTCAGTCTCAGAGTCGCCGTCAGACAGGCAGAGCAGAGACACAGTCCCCTCCAGCTCGGTCTGAATCACACCCTCACTGCCTACGACTGAGTCAGACTGAATCCTGACGCCTTAGCAGTGATGAAAGTTTAAAGGGTCATTACGTGAAGCAGTAAAAACTCTTTAAATGAGAGTCAGATTAATTGTAGGTGACCTGAATCGCAAATCCGAAACAGTTACCTAATGTCTGCGTTGCACAGAGGAGGAGCAAATGGAAAAGATGGGGTGTGAACATCAGCTTCATTTTACTGTTGTGTGGATGAACCTGTTAATAAAGCACAGATTATCAGAAATAGCTTTCATACAGATTTAATGTCAAATTCTCATTACCTCCGCCAAGGAAGTTATGTCTTCACCCCTGTCCGTTTGTGTGTTGGTTGGGTTGTTCATGAGCAAGAAAAGGCAAAAACTACTGGACGGTTTTCCACAAAACTTGCTGGAAATTTGGAATTATGTTTCACCTTCTTCAACATTGCGAGATAGGCCATTTTTCAAAATTATCAATGAATTCTCCCAGGGAATAAGTTTTCTTTCATCTGTCAAACTTAATAAACTGTATTTCTCTTTCAGTTTATCGAAGTTGAGCCCAACCTTAATCGTGTGCCTTCCTTTTATGCCCTAAACAATGGAATAGGTTTACAAAAAATTAAAAAAGGCTACCATTCTTCTTCTGTATTAAAAATATTCAAAGTATGACAAAAGATATGCCAAGATTACGAAACAGCAGTTAAAAACCACAGGATATGTGACAATCCTTGTCATCGCGATTTTTGTGCACAGTCCTAACGATTAAATTCTCCCCAGTGTTTCACATAATTTAGACATTTGGAGAAGTCTGTTTTTCTACAAAGACACAGTTTGTATTCTACAGACAGACTCTTATTACTGAGAGATAATATCAAAATAACAGGTGTTTTCTTTAAGATATCATTCGAGTAACTTGTTCCTCCTTTATACGTTTTATTTAACAGCACACTGCCAACGCTCTGGGCTCATAAATGCGCTACATTCATAAAACTACACTATAAAAACTACCTGTAAAACTAATGATACATGACACCTTATTTGTATTCATATATAAAGATTATACATTTTTTGAAATGGCTGAGAGGTTCTTACCTGACAGTGTTACTTTTTCCTAATTCTTGTCTGCGTTTTATGCCTGATGTCCCCTCAGTGTGAATATGAAAATGTGGAGGACTTTCTACGTCTTCGGCAGCTCTTATATGCTTCACAAGTCGATGAGGACACTTTTATAACTTCCCTCGCTCGTTGTTAAATGGCTTTCTCATCATTCCAGTTGCCCGTCCCTGTCAACACCCTTTCAATCTTCCCACGTCCCGTCTTTCTCTCGCTCTCTCAGTTTAATGTGTAAACACAAGGAATGTGTTTTAGTGGCTGTAGTCATAATAATGGCAGTATAATGTCTTGGTTGTTGAGGAAAGGATTTAAATACATGTTTTATCTATGCTTTCAGTGGTTAAATGATTGTATAATGCATTGATAGTTTTGGTTAAAATTATATAATTTCAAGTGCTTTTAGGTTTGCATTTTATATTTAGAGATTTAATTCTATTTAACGTAAATATTATTCTATTTGATGCCACAAAGGAAAAATTCTGACCCAAAGCCAAATAATGACCCATGTCAATATAGGTAGAATTGTGGTATTAAGAAATACATTAAATAATACACTGTCCTCCGATAGTCCACTGGTTCAGATTTTAATGCCTCAAGTGACATGGAAGCAATATCCTACACCGCCTGGGTTACAGCTTTTAGAATGAGGTTTAAATGGTCATAGGAATACATCTGAGCACATTTAATGGATTATAAAACTATAATTATAGTCAGATCTGGTCATGTCGTTAATGGGGCAGTGATATTAAAAGCCTATTAACTATTAGGCATCCACATGGTCGGTAATTTATTAATTTATGTTTTTATTTCCAGATGTCCCTCCAGCTGCAGCTGATGCTTTAAGACTTTAGATTATTTGTTTGTCTGATGTTGTAGTTTATTCCTCGTTTGGGAAGAACGCCGTTCTGCTGTCGGTGTTTAAACGTGGGATTGTGTATGTTTGGTATGTCCGTTTTAATGAAGCCAGATAATGAAAAGTTAACCTGGGTATATTTGGCCTTGAAGCCCACTGGGGCAGTGCTTTGCCTCCTGACAACCCAAACCCACATGTCAGATCAGCTCCGTCCCCTTCTGCATCATCTCAGCAGCTGTCGACACCGTGGGCTGAAAAACTATCAGACACTGTCTCACTCTGGCCAAATGTGGATTAAACAGCTGTGTTTCACCAGCAGCAGCAAGACGCGGCATCATGATCTTACCAAACCTTATTGACATCAAACGTTTTCCTGCAGAGCAAAGGAGCGAGCTGCCTCACACAGATATGATCACTGATCCGTAGGAATGTAGTGACTGTGTACAACAGCCGTCCCTCTCTCCCCCACTAGAGAGAGACGTTGATCAAGTGAAAAGGGTTTCTTCAGCTGCAGTCACTTATAGGTTCAGTGTGTAAGATTCAGGTGAAAGGGAGCTATTGGGAGAAAGTGAATATGTTTTCACTAGTGTGTAATGATATAAATTGTACGAACGGTTGTTTTCTTTACTCTAGAATGGGCCCATTGTATTTAAATACTTGTTTATTATTATTATTATTATTATTATTATTATTATTATTATTATTATTATTATTATTATTATTATTATTATTATGTTTTGACAGTAGTTCAAACTGGAAAAACTAAACACCTTTTGAGCTTTTATGACAACTAAAAGATACCCCAGTTTCTCCTTCATGTTTGGAAGGGGCGGGTGAGGTGAGGGGTATTCGACGTGCAACTTCACCACTAGATGTCCCTGAATTCTACACACTGAACCTTTAATGAGTCTCACAAGTTATGGTTTCAATCATTCATGCTTCAGTGTATCTCGGTGTGATGTATATTCACACCCTTTATTTCATTAATTTAGTTATTTAATATCTGCTGTATGTTTGTACGAGTGGGGTCCTTCAAAAGTGAATTTCAAAGCATTAGAAGCACTGGACTTTTTAAAAAGTTGGTTAGTAATATTCAGCCTTTGACAGCTTCTTCTATCTGCTCTTTAAAAAAATCAGTGGGATCAAAGATTAAAGGTTTGCAGCTATTGCAGCACATGTAGGAAGAATGTGTTCCTTATGATGTTGCACAATTGTCGAGCTAGTAACCCGCCCCTCCGCACACACACACCTAAAGTGTCTTCAGCTTTACTATCTACGCTGATCGCTGCTTTTGTTGTCACTTATACTAAAGGTCAACAAGTGTTTGATCGCGTTGTCTTTACAACTGAATTAGACTGACGGGGAATTGGGCCATGCTGTTTTCCCAAATGATACATGATCAACTCTGCACTTCCTGGTCCTGCCTTTTTCTGAGAAGCTAGAGCGAAGTACGTTGTAGATAGATAAATAAATGTATAAGTTACTAAGCTCTGTCCGGGGGGGAAAAAATTACGAATGCAGCTGGTGAGCATGTGACCGAGTTGAGGATGGCAACCCCATGTCAGTGGTCAAAGTACACCGAGAGGCAGATATGATAAGTGGTTCTACGTGTGCACACACAAACACAAAAATTTAACCATAAAACTTGTAGGTATTAATCAAAGCCTTTATATTGTTGATGCCAGAGCTGCTTGTGTACAGCGTGCAAACAGGCATTCCTCGTCAGATTACTGCTGAGCCCTGTACACACACACACACACAACTATCCTTATTAGGATTTTGCATTGACTTTCATTGCTGTGGACAGCCTAACTAAAACCTTATCCTTAACCTCAACCATCACCAATTCATGACTTACCCTAACCTTAAAAAACTCTTTACCCACGCACACACCCACAAACACACGCATGAATCATGTTAACAAATTCCGCTCGCTCACTCACACACTCACTCGCTCACTCGCTCACTCACTCACCTGCTGTATCCCCCTGGTCTCATGTCAACAAACATTCATCCTGCTTTGACCCCCTTTTTTTCCGTTTGCCCCTCCTGTATTCATTCTCTCAACCCCATCCTCCCGCCAAACCACATTATTTAATCAATAACATTGAAGAAGTGCATGTGTTGTGTTTCTAAACCCAGATAGACCGACTGACCCTCTTACCCTTGCTCTCTCTTTTCCCTCTCCCTCCCTCCCTCCCTCCCTCCTTCCCTCCCTCCCTCCCTCCTTCCCTCCCCTGTCCCATAGTTTTTCTCCCTTCTCACTCATCTGTCTTCATTCTCTGTGATTAAATGGAGAAGCTGGGTTCCCCGGAACCTGCACCCCCTTCGCTGGGTGCAGAGCCCGTCATTGGGCTTTCTGCTGCTAAGGCGGCCGAGGCTGAGGAAGACGAGGCCGAGGAAGACGAGGCCATGGCAGCAGCCAGTTCCAAACTGTGTCAGTTGGCATGGGTGAAAAGGTGGCTGCCACTGGCCTACAGAGTGGAACTCTACCAAGTCCTACACCTCACGGGCCCACTGGTGAGTAGGGGAAAGTTGAAGCGCTGGTGGGGGGATGGGTATGTTCGTGCCTCAACTGTAAAACAACTGTATTTGTTGCAGAGTTTCTGTTGAATGTGCCCTGTTACATAATATAATCAGATCAATCATTTATCAAGTCTGAAATGTATATGCAATATGCAAAAGCTGAAATAACATGGTTTCTATGCTGCATGTCAGTCAGCGCTGATTGCACAACACTGCTCTTTAACTTACGTTAACAGATAAGCTGTCTGAACACGTTAACGGCAATACTTTGCCGCTTTGATCAGCTTCCCCTGATCAAAGATGTGCTGTTTGGAAACAATCTCTGTTTGTTTCTACAGCTGCTGTCTCGGATTCTCAGCTTCCTCCTGACGTTTGTCATCACCATATTCTGTGGTCACATTGGCAATGCAGAGCTGGCAGGATTTGCATTGGCCTCAGCGGTACGACCTATACTCCTTTGTAGCATATAGACAAATTGTAATTATAAGTATATAAATTCTTCTTCATATAAAACCACTACTTCTACTTCTCTTGCTGCCATTGATGTTGCTATAATTTCTTCTATATAGGGATATCATGATCATCTCTATACTTGTGTATACCTGTAGGGCAGTGGACATCTACTATCAGTTGCTATCAATATTATACTGAGATCACAGATCTTCAATAACTGATGTGATGTGGTGTCCGTACCTCATCATACATATACAATACTCTGATATTATATTCCAAAACAAAACCTCACATCAACACCTGCCATGCCACATGGGGTACAGACCGGAGAACACAGGTAAAACAGTAACTAGCTGTTATGCAATAGATGTACAAACAGAAAAAAAGTATTTTAACTCAGCACACATTTTCTCAATTAACCCTATAACCTCCTCTCAGAAGTCCAGAGTCTTAAAACAGGACCAGATGTCTATACGAAACAAAATGGAGGATACTCCATTGTTGATATGCCACATTTGACTGTCCTAACCTTTCAGCCGACACACAAGCTGAGGCCATGGTTGTGAAGAGCAGTTAACTCAAACGTAAACGAGGTGTATCTATCTAGTTTTGCTTGGTAACTGATTACTGTGTAGCAGAACAAAAACAACATCTTCAAGCTGTTTATCTAATGTGACTGCAAGGCTACAGCTAGCACCTTGGAATGATGTGTGAATGTTCCCAAGTTCAATTCCATTGAGATTTAAATGTCTTTATTGCGAGACCCAAGACTGGCAGCAGAAATATGTTAAGCAAAACGACATAACAAGAATGTAAATCAAGGCGCTTCCACACCGACCTAGTTTGGTCTGGACCATCAGATGTTTTAGGTCAGTCTGAACAAAAATAACAGGAGTGAAAGCTGCCTTGGACCACGGTCCAGACCAAAATTTAGTCTGGACAAAAGAGGTGGTCTTGGTCCGGATCACACTGAACCATGGTTCAGCTCATTTGCAGTGTGAACATTTTTTTGAATAGTTCGGACTTTGGAAAAATTGCAGTTGAGACAGATTCAAACATTAGAAGAAGAAAAAGAAGCAGTTTCTCAGTCTTAGTCTCCAATATATAAAGTTTAATCAACAAGGACTTTCATTTGGCACATTTAAACTAGTGTTGAGTACTGTACCTGACTTTAGTGATGCTGGTAGTAACTCTATAATTAGACACAGACAAACAATCAAAGTCAAGTATAATTCAAAACAACCCACGTAGGTGATAATGACAGAACGTACGTATGTCACACAAAGTCCTTAGTCCCGCCCCTAGATTGGAATGGAAAACCAAAACTAACTGGATCAAGTGCAAACAATGTAACAAAGACACAAACCTTGGTTGGGACCTTGTTTGGGACTTTTTGGTGTGAAAACTCCCTAAAACCACACATTAATGATGCACATGGACTTTGTCAGCACCAGTTAGGTTGGCCATCTTGGTCTGTCTTTGGCAAACTACACCACATGTTGAACTCTTTTCAGCAGAAGCTCTTATACTTTGGCTATCTTCCATTCGGCACTGGGAAGATGGCATAACGTTTGCTTGTGTGAGCATTTGTGTTGGCGTCGGGTGCCCACAGCTCGCATGAAGGAATTTTGAGAGCAGAACGTAACTACAGTGAGGTTCAAAGAGACTTATGGTCCCCACCTGAAAATCAAATCAGTGAGTTTCAAATTGCAACAAGCTGCAGTGTGGGGATGTTGACTCTCAGCCGAATGGAGTGTATCAACCCTTTCACATTAAAGGTGCAAATTTAAACACGGGCTACCTGACTGAGAAGACCAAGAATAAGAGCAACCCATGCAGCAGATTAAACTAACAGACAGGGTGGCAACCACAGTGTGTCTGTACACTGTCTGCTGAACCTGTGCTTGACTGAAGCTTAACAACCATCCAGTCTATACTGAACAATCAAATCGTGTGGGGCTATCTGAGCTTATCGCAAAACAA
Source organism: Hippoglossus stenolepis (assembly GCF_022539355.2). Classification (NCBI taxonomy): domain Eukaryota; kingdom Metazoa; phylum Chordata; class Actinopteri; order Pleuronectiformes; family Pleuronectidae; genus Hippoglossus; species Hippoglossus stenolepis. The sequence goes on from NC_061497.1 coordinate 12,565,835, forward strand.
GCCATTGTACTTGTAATGTGAAACAAATTATGCAATTTCCCCCCCGGGTGTCTGCATGTAGCTGAGCCACCTTTTGCTTTGACAAGGTGTTTACTCTCAGGGGTATTTAAGTCATGTACAGGGAAAGAATCAATTCAGTAATCTCCTTTCCATATTTCTGGGGTATTTTATGCCTTTGTTAGAAATTTGAGTCACAGGCAGAAAAGGTTGTGAGAAATGAAAATGTAATAAAGTTCTAAATGTGGGATTTTGTGCTTTATGGTAAAAGCTGCTAAACCCCTATACCACCACATGACTGCAAAAGTCATAATTATGTATCCCTTGGCAACATAAGAGCATAATGAGCTGAGCCGGAGGGGTGTACAGTTTGCACAACATCTGTAGACAAGCTCTGATGTACTGGCTGGTCACTGTCTACAGAAGCACTCAAAGACTGAACCATGTGCTTATCACTGAAGGCTAGCCTGGATTGCCACAACAGCAGTTTATGTCAGACATGCCTGAATGCTGGAAGATTTGAGTGAGTGAATACAGATAAGAGGCCTTGCTGACAGGGTGTCTCTTACTTCCAACTGGCTGTAAACTCTTATCTAGTCAGGTGCCGGACCAATTGGGATGTGTGAAGAATGGCAAATACAGTAGATTCAGACATGATATTCTGGAAAAGTTGGTCTGAGCTTCTTCCTGGACTTCCCAGAGTGTGGCGTCCATGTCCACCTGTAAGAGCATGATGGTCTGAGGTCGGACACACTGACAGTGGAGTAAATGAGCAAGCCAAAAAGCCCTGTATGCAGGGGACGGATCCAGGGGTGAAGCCAGGGGGGGACTGGCACCCGTTGAAATCTGATTGGCTCTTGAACTCACTTACTAACAATACTAACAATAAACACAGATTTTTATTTTCTACGTTTTTGGAGGAACACAATGTGCTCACAGAGTTAAACGTAAACAAACTACAGCCCCTGTTTTAGAAAAATTCTAGACGTGCTACTGCCTGTCCAGTCCATACACTGCTTCAAAGCTTGTGCTCAGCCAGGAAAATATCAAATATACTGTTGTAACTCCATAACTTACACAGCATTTCGCTCCCATCATCAAAATGAAGCCCATCATGTTGTATGTCAGAGTAGGTAAAACATGATGGGCAGACGGAGTATCTTCCTGCTTTGCTTTTATGGCAGCATATCCCCATCATGCACAGCTTTAGCCCCGTTTCTGCTCTTGACGTATAGTATTGATGTGTGTGAACATAATGCCTGTTGGACTGTTTTGTCTGGAATCCTTCACATTAGCTGCAGAAACAGCGGAGGTGTAAAAAAGCTGGGTGTCTAGACATTACATAAATGTATGTATTACTCAAAGTTACAGACATGGACAAAAAAGGAGAATGAGGAAATCTATTTTTACAGCCAAAACCTAATGTGCAGATTTTGTTTGTGTCTGATTTCCCGCATGTCAGACCATTAACGTGACCACCACTTCAACAGGCTATGGCCTTGCCCTGGCTTGTGACACGCTGATTTCTCAGGTGAGCAAACCGCCGTATCTCCACCTTATTATTTTTTGTTGTGCGTTGGAACATATGTAATCAGATATAATTGTGGTTTGTGCTTTGCAGACATTTGGCGGCAAGAACATGAAACGTGTGGGAGTAACCCTACAGAGGAGTTCACTCATCCTGTTGCTGTTTTGTCTGCCCTGCTGGGCTATTCTCATCAACTCTCACAACTTACTACTCATCATGCACCAAGAGGCCGAAGTGGTGAGGTACACTGAACACATCGTCTTCGTAATCCATTGAGGGCAAACTGTTGTTTGTTTAAGGATAAAAAAAAAAAAGCTCATCATTACCTTTATCTTTAGTGCCTTGGCTTTTATTATCTAATTGACTGTATCACTGACATCTAGGTTATTCCAGGTTAGTGTTTACAGAGGTATGGTGTGTGGATGTGTAGATGTTCAGCTTTGTTTGGGCATTTATAAATGTATATGTAAACATCCATAAAATTCATTGCATTTGTAGTTTTCCTACATTTAAATATATGTGATTATTACACATGCATCTCCAGGCAGTATAATTTGATTCATATCATTGTATGTATTTCATATTGAGGGAACAAAGTAAGTTAGATACAAAGCTTTCATATAGACTTATAGACCTATTGTCAAAGTTTTCACTGCACTAAATTAATGTTGCTTCGTTTTCCTTCAGAATTGCCCAACTCTACGTGATGGCCTTTTTACCAGCTGTTCCAGTGAGTGCACTAAACTAAAACACTCCCGGGAATTGTTGTTCTCCCAGGGGATCACAACTTCTATTGCCGTATTCAACACATGTATAATGTTATATTTCTGCAGTTACTTGAGCCACAGTATTGGCATATTTGAATCAGTCGGAGGTTCAGTACTAAACAAAGAAATGCAAATCAAGTTTAGGTGTAAAGAGAACCCTAGAATATGCAAAGTGGCGAATGAGGCAAGGAATCAACTCCGATCAAGTCTTCAAGTCATCCAAAGACTGATGTGTGTTCCAGTGTTGTTCAGTTAAAATACCAAAACAGAAAACTCCCTGGCCTCATTTCAAACCATGCACTCTCTCACCTGACACTGTTAATAATCTGACCAGTGTTTGCTTAAAGCTTTGACGTGACCCAAGTTCAACAAGGACCTGAATTTAAAACACGTTTTGGATGTTGTGTAAAGGATGTGAGGCAGCTAAACTGAAATATCTTTGGAACTGCAGCATAAATACAGAAACACAAAATAATGGCACGACAAAATTTTAATCCTGTTGAGTTCATTTCTCTCTAAAAGCAATAATGAAAAAATGTGAGCAACTGTATCTCTGCAATGCAGGGGATAAAAACAGCTGTAGATAAGTGTGTTGAGTCGTGAAATGTTTAATTCTTGTAATCCAATGAAGTTGTATGAATGCCAGAGTGATTCAAAATCAACACGAGTAATCCATCATGTTGTACCTATTCCAATTACTGCCTTCATTTGACCCAGATAATCTAGTAAAAGTCAGGTGGTGTAATTGGAATATTCCCCATTAATATTTTCATCACGTTGTTAGCATGTTAACCCGATTTACACACAACATATCAATTATTGGACATGTATACAGTCGTGGTATCTGAGAGTTGTGCCACTTCTTTTCTGTAAACTGTTCCCTCTGTGTCTCCCTGCTACAGGCCATGTTACTGTATAACCTGCAGGTTTCCTACCTACAAAACCAAGTAAGTCCACGAAACTGCTGCACTGAATTTATGTATGATTAATACAAGACATTATAATATTTTTTTAAGCCATGTAGTATGAGGCTCACATTTGTTCACAAGTGAAATTTTGATCCAGACATTAACGTCCCCCACAGGATGAAATATGTAAGTCCACTGATCTTTTAAGAGCGACACCTCAGGTCAAAATTTGAAATTGTCCAATACACTGGTTTATACCCTTAACAAAAAATTCCCAGCTACAAACGCTGCCATGTTGCACGCAGTAGATCGTGAAGTGGAGTAGCGCCACAGTACTTTGACATACTGTACATCGGTGTGATAAGAACTGGACATCTTTGAAAAAAATCTATTTGACGCGTACTTTGACACTTTGACTTTTTATTCTCATCTAAAACAGAGGAAGGGGTTTACCTATATGCAGCCAGCCACCAGGTGGCAATCAAGACGCTTTGGCTTCACTTATGGGGAGCAGTCATGTTGTCCATCTTTATACAGTCAATACTTTGTACCTGCAAGTCAAATTACATTCCCATTAGCTTCAGCTGTACTTGTGTTGAGTGCCAATAAGCAAATGCTACCACACTAAACTAAAATAGTGATCATAGTAAAAACATGTCCATGTTCGCACATGGGGAGTATGTCAGCATGCTGATGTTGGCACTGATGTTAAATCTCTGTACCTAAGAACAGCATAGTTCACCAAGGTGCTAGCACGACTGTCTTTGTCTTGTTATTGGAACTTTTTCCTGACATTGCTTTGAGGAATAATCAAAATCAAGTTAAGTTTCAGTTTGTTGTTCATGCAGTTGACTGTGTGTCCTTTTTGTTTGGCAGGGGATTATTCTTCCTCAGATGTACACGGCAGCAGCGGCAAACATTTTAAACCTGGGGGTCAATTACGTCTTAATCTTCAGCCTCCAGTTGGGCGTCATGTAAGTGCTGCCTCTCTGCTGACCAATGAAATTTAGTAGTTAAGCCTTTGGAGAAACTCTGTCGCTCCTCTGATCATTTCACTGTTGTTCAGAGAGGAGAGGTCCTGTGGATGGGTTTGGAACGAAGGGGACAGGAGGTCACGGAGCTCATTAGACTAGAATGTTGATCTGAGAAGAATCTGATCAAATTGAGTCAGTCTGACACTGATGTTTATTATCTTTACTTTATTTAGAGAGGGAGGCCGAGTAAAGAAAGGAGGGTGAGCTTTGACAGGAGTGGATCCAAGTCCAGCTGGACAAACATTTGATTCATTGTTTTTTTTCCTATTAGTCTTCAAGGATAAGACTGTCAGACATGAAGTGTGCTCAAACCACAATAACTTCAACTGTCTCAGTGCTGACGTACTATGACTCTTTCCTTCCCCCTGTCTTTGCCTGAAGAGAGGGATGGAGTCACAGTTAGACGTCAGCAGACACCTCTCCAATATGTAAAGATGTTCTGCCGTGTGTGTTTGCAGAGGATCAGCGATAGCCAACAGCCTCTCTCAAATCACCCTCTGCCTGCTGTTGTTTGGCTACATCAGATGGAAGAAGCTCCATCTGCAGACGTGGGAAGGTGAATTTATACACACAAACATGAATATCAAATCCTAAATGACCACGTCAGAATTTACGTTCCTAGAAATGCATCTAGGCCAAAAGGCAAAAGAAACTGTACGCAGTCTTCGGTCATCTGCCGTCCTCTACAGGCCATATTGAGTATGTTTTCTCCCTGTGAAACCATCTGCAGGCTGGTCCACTGACTGTTTGCAGGAGTGGGGCTCCTACATGAAGCTGGCTATTCCCAGTGTGTTTATGGTCTGCTTTGAATGGTGGATCTGGGAAATTGGCTCTTTCTTTTCAGGTCAGTGTTTTCTTTAAAAAACTTTAAAGTTCTGGTTTTGGACTATCATAGAAATTAATGAATCAAAAATGTCTGTCTCTTTGACATATTTTTTCTTCCATCATCAGATTAATAAACCAACACCATCCTAGGTTCAGTTTGCTTCCTGTGTTTGATCAATTTCTTCCTGAAGCTTTCAGGCGTGATGCTAAAGTCTTTGTTCATTTCTTTTGTTAATTTGACCTTTATCATACCAGGTATACTTGGTGAGCTGGATCTTGCTGCCCAGCATATTATGTTGGAAATAGGAGCCATAACATATATGGTATGTATCACCCATTAGTTATATCATTTACCAATAACTCTGCAATTATTTACTGTTGATAAAAAAATGTTTTTTACTCCTGTAAGGAGCCAGTCAATTTATCTTAGCTTAAAACTTTATAAAATTTCTGTTTGTTTGAAGATTTATTCACATGGCTTGACAATAGTGTTGATAAACACTCTCTGGAAGAATAAGCATTTCTACCAAATAGTTTCCTGAATGTGTAAATGACACTGAGGCCGGGTCTTTGCAGGTCCCTCTGGGTATTCAAGCAGCTACCTGTGTGCGAGTTGGCAATGCACTGGGGGCCGGACACACCGCCAGGGCCATAGTCACAAGCAAAGTGGCCCTGGTTCTATCAGGTATGAAGAGACACAATTGTATTATGGCCTGGTGTATAAATTCTAATAATACAGTTAAAACAGTCACCCCTGATGTAGTTTGCTTTCAGACATGCACTGTAGTCCAAACATTTTCCTGTAATTTTCTCCAATGGCTCTATGTGAGAACACAGAAGATTGAATCAGTTGCTCTGGACATTTTCCAGAACTTTTTCCTGCCAGCCCCCGAGTAAAATGTTTGGAAAATGTCAGAGTGAGCTCATGTGAGAATACAGCAGGAAAATGTCCTGAAATATTTTTTAAGAATACAAAAATCTCAGGACGACAAAGAGTTGCCACACACGATCAACACGCCGACAAGGTTGTCAGTGCATGCTCTCCTCAGAAGCCACCCTTCGCCTGAATGTTCCTGTTGTTGTGAACACGTCTGACCCGGACAATCTCCTGCTGAGTTCTTCACATGTGAAAGAACCTGATCTTGACCCAATTTTCTGGACTTCATGTCTGAAAATGGCTTTAGTTAAAGATCTCAGATACAGTGCACACCAGATGCAACCAGACATGTTTTATGTGAATCTGGAGGTCTTACGTATCGTATACAATGTCTTTGCTGCAGGACTGCTTGCCGTGCTCCAGGGTATCGTCATTGCAGGCTGTAAGCCCGTCATTGGCTACATATTTACCTCTGATGAGTGAGTTTCACACCAACATCCATTCAGTTCTGCACCATGTGAAGACAACTCTGTTTTCTGATGATCTTCTACTGTTTGTAGGAACATCGTGAAGCTTGTCTCAGGGAGCTTCACGGTCTACACATTTCTACAATTCTTTGATGCGCTCCTGGTACGTTATTACAGAACAGAACAGATGATCTTGTCTAATTACTGAACCCTCATGTTGAGTAGTACAGCTTTATACTTCTTTGTTTCACTGTGTGTGTTTTCAGTGCGTCTGCTCAGGGATTCTTGTCGGAGCTGGGATGCAGAAAATGGCTGCCTTGTCCAACCTGGTGGGTTACTACTGCATCGGTCTGCCAGTGGGAGTAGCTCTGATGTTTGCTGCCCAGCTCAGAATATTAGGTAATATTCACTCTATCTGTGAGAGTTTCTGCAAATAAGCTATAAATGAAATTTAAATTGAGCTGTTAATTACTGTGATTTTACACCAAACCCTTTTTTGGCTCAGGATGAAAATGTTATTATTTACACACTTTCATAATTTTACTCTTAAATGCAACAGCTGACACTGATCAGCGAGTGCATTGTCTTGAATGACACAGACATTGACTTGGTCATGAATATTTCTTGTATCGTCCAATGAGCAGCAACTTGGAAGTACGACAGCAGAAGTTTGAAATAAGGCAGTGTGTCTATATTTGAATAGGTATTCATTAGTTATACCAACAAACCACACACACACACACACACACACACACACACACACACACACACACACACACACACACACACACACACACACACACACACACACACACACACACACACACACACACACACACCCAACGTGCCTTAAAGCTCTGACCTTGTGAGGTGTGTATCTTTGTGCTTGTTCCATGTGGAAACCAACCTGATGGTGAAGCTCTTTAGGAAGTTGAATGGATTTGAATTAATCTTTCAGAGTAGTTCAGAGTGTAATAATAATCATAATAATCATAATCATAATAGTCATAATCATAATAAGATATGCAATATGTTTTGTTCAGTATACATTAGTGAGAAATGCATCTTTTAAAAAAATCATGTAATACCTCAGTGACTATTTAATTGAATAACATGAAATTTGGTACATTATGTTATGTATATTTATATTGCATTCAGGATGTATTATAATCATCCTGTTGACCTCCACACTTTTCCCCCAGTTCCATCATCAAATCTGAATTTTAATATTCATAAAGTCACAAAACTAATGATATTACCGTCCACTTCAACTTCAAGTTGTATTTATTTTTTTATGTTAGAATGCTAAAACTCTGCATGTCAGTTACTTGTGTGGTTGTATCTTGGAGCTTTTTAAACTAAATATTATGTACATTTTCTCTTGTTATCCAGGTTTTACTTGTATTTATGATGTGAAAACACTGGAGAGATTTACTTAAATCATCTGTATTTGTGTGCTTCTCCTGTTAGGCCTGTGGCTGGGTATCCTAATATGTGTTCTCTTTGAGACGGGTTTCTTCCTCACTCTCATCTACAAACTAAATTGGAAGAAAGTCACACAAAAGGTAGGATCTTCTTATCATCCTGTAAACTGAAGTATTTAAACATCTAGACAGAAAGGACTGACTACAGGAGTGTGAATGGGATCAACTGAAATGTCTTATCGGGTACATTTTCTGCGGCCACTAGGCGGCAGTCCCATCACTACATTGTTACGTCCTTACAGCACTTTCCCTGTAGCAACATTATTATTGATCTAAAGTCTTTTGTTTACATGATTTGTATACAGACACACACTCAAACATGTCACAAATTAGTCTTAATAAAGGCTTTTGAAAGGAAAAGCGGATGTTATTGGTGACAAATCTGAAACCTCTGAAAGAGATTTGATTGTTTTTTCTACATGAATAAAAATGGGTGTCATGAATTCCCCTCTAATGTGATTTCAGGCTCAACAGCGAGCTGGAAAGAAAGTGGTGGTGATACCAAAACGCCCTGTGAGTACAGTGCTGAGTGAAGCGATGGTGCCTGACGTCCCTGACGACCCTAACAAAGTAAGAGCACATGTAGATTGTTCTCACTTCTTTGTATGTGTGTGTTTTATCACACTCCACATGCACACTAAGTAACAGCATCATCTTTGCACCCTGAAGGCCCAGTCGGACGGAGAAGTCGTTCAGGAGTCAGATGGCTACAGTCCAGTTAACACCCAGGATCAGGAGCTGAAAGCAGGTCACGAGGCCGAGGGCAACAACACCAGCACGCGGGGCACTGAAGGCGATGCTGAGCAGAGCAAACACACTTCAAACACCAACACTCAAGAGCTACTTTCTGTCACTCAGCTGATCTTGCGTCGGGGACTCATAGTCTCGGTTATGGTTCTTATTCTGGCCGTAGGTGTTGCTTTCCACATCGCGTTCCCTGCTCCAGAGCCCTCCACTCAGAGCATGTCCAACTTCACCCTGAACTGGGCCAATGTCTCCACTCCCACCCCGTCGGCTCTTCTGGACCTGATCCCGACCCTCTGAGCCGACTTTCCCCTGTGAATGTAGCAGCTGAATACAGTTCTGACAAACTGACAATTCACAACTAGAGAGAAAAAGTGTTGAATTTTGCCCAAAATGACAACTCAGGTAGAAAAAAACTCAGGTTGTCATTTTATAAAACTTCAGCTCCACAGGGGCTGCTGCCTCTTTTTTACGCACAGAGAAAAAGATGTGTCCATTCTGCTCTGCTGAGAAATACCAGAGAAGTAGCCAAGGAAATATCAAGAGAGACTGAAAGTGACAGTTTGAACAAAGGTCTTGTCACAAAGATCATGTTTTAACCTGCACAGCCTGAGATGCTCAACTGGGACAAGAGGACACATTAGTTATAAACCTGTCACTAAGAGACCATGTGGGAATCAAGGAACAAATGTTTTTCCACTGACACTCTTTGATTTTTTGTAACTATTCTTGTCTCGATTTAAATATTGCACTGTGACATATATTCTCTTAAATCATTTTCTCGTGCTTTAACTTTTGATTGATTGTAAATATGCAACGTAAAATTGACATATTTACATAAAAACTCTATATGAGTGAGCTATATGCTACTTTTCTTTTGCCAATGTTATATCTCTAGAACACAGGTGTTTGATAAATAATAAGAGTTATTTTTTACTGTATATTTAGGGCCAATGATGTAATGCACTTTGGTTGAAATCAATAAAAATGATTTTTTTAAAGTGTGGGAAAATATAAAGAATACACAGGTATGTTCAGGTCCAAAAAAACACAAAATATCATTACACCAAGACATTTGCATTAAATAGCTTGAACTTTTATTTTCTGAGATGTAAATATGCAGATATGAAGGAAAGATTAAAAAGTACAACCACAAATTATTGTGACCTTGCTGTTGACCAATATCCAATGGCAGAAAATGCACATTTTTTATTTTAACTGCAGCCATAACTTGATTAAATTCCAGTTGTCATTGTACCACGTAGCAACAAAACCCAGAAGTTAATATGAGATTCATTGACTGTATCACAAGTTCTCGTTGTATAACAGTGACAGGAGATCTTTACACAGTCACTTGTTAATGACGCCACAGCATGTTACTGATTGCAGCCTCTGGAGGTGAGCAGGCCAAGATTACAGTCTCTGTGAGGAGCCGGTCTCTGTGAGTCAGTGTCTCTGCTGATGAGCAAGACTGAGGCTCAGACAACGATTTAACCATGTATGAATCAAGCCTTATTTACATATAATAATGATAAATTCATATGCAGCTTCTTATGTGACTGCTGCCGACATCAATCTGTTGCAATCCAGTGCTGGTGTCAATTTGGGGAAGGAGAGCAGTGGGTTGTGGGTGCACTGGCTTAAAAACCTTTATGGAAACAGACCTATAAAGCTCTTCTGGAGTTAAAAGCTGTTGAAATGAATAAATCAGAAGATACTGTACAAAGGTTATTGTGCATTCACCTGCTCCTTGAACTTCAATGTGCTTGGAAATTGGAATGTTGAAAGAAAATTGATGCCGTAAACAAAATGTGTTTTTTTTCGAGTTTTTAAACCACATCTCGACACCTCTTTCCAATATTTACATAGTAATGAAGAGCAAAGGTATAACAGGCATATAAATAATTTAAAATGTTAAAGTTTGCATTGGATTAAAAGTGGTGTTAGGCACTTGAGAGAGATGGACATACAGTTTGATAGTGACAAAAGCAACAATTGAACAAGTTCACATAAATAAAATACTATTTTAGAGCTGACTGTAAAGTCACGTTAGTTGGCTTATAAGTGATGACGTCGGTCGATTTGTGTATCAAATAATTACACACAATTACTCCTTGAAAGAAAAAAGTCCCTTCAGGAGATTCTGACCATGGCCTAAAATTTAAATATGACTGGACTACATATTGTTATCTGATTATTTTTATAGACGCATAAAAGGGAACAGATTTGGGGAAATAAACTAATTTGCTTTCTGGTTAGAGTTAGATGGGATTTCTACTACTTGCAAGTCTGTTAGCTTAGCCAGGACTGCAGGAAGCAGCTAGCCTGAAAGCCTTTGCAGATACAAGCCAACAGCTTTCCCAGTCCAGAAATAATCCAAGGGTATTGGTCTGAAAATGTAGCCATATTCTGAGAACTGATATCTGATTGTGTCAAATTTGGTTTGATTAAATTTAAAAGGACTGTTGGGAGTTACTAGTTTTTGTGTTAAGATCAGCAAACCCAATTAACTGATAGATATTAAAATGGGATCGATATATAATTGCCCAGAAGAAAACGAATGAGCATATTTCTCAAAATATAAAGTTTGCCCTTTTGCAGGATTGAATTCTCTATTTCCGAGTGAGCAATAGGAGGCTGATTGGCTCAGTCTGACGTGTCTCCATCCAGCAGGCTTGTTGCAGCGCGAGCGCACAGACGTTTCATTATCACCAAAAATGGCGACGTAGATCAAAGCAAAAGAAAAATAAACCGAAGGAAAAGAGCAGCTCTTCTGTGTTGGATGATGAAAACACACCCACAGACCCGCTGTAGCCTAAATATAGCATTTAATCATCCTAATTCGAATTGTGGCATCTATTCCGTCTATATTCTGCAGGATGAGGACATGTATTCTGTCAGTGTCTTGACTGGAGAGACCTTCGTACGCACCCATGTCTTTACAGCATTTGTTCAGTTCAGCTTGTGCTTTGTTTCTTTAGATGTGCCAAAAGATGACAAATGGAACAGCTGCAAAAGTGAGTGGGTTGAACTGTTGAATAGATTCATTTATAGATTTAGAAATATGAATGAGGGAAAGAGTGAATGAACTTTTCAAGTTCCCAAAAATGAAGATTCCACTCATTTAATACAATAAAATAATATTTATTTACTTGTTTGACCTGCATCATTCTAATGCCAGCTATTACTTAATTTCTATTATAACACATCTGAGATTTTGAATGGAATAGAATTTGGTCCTTAGAGGTTGCTTTACATAGGGGGATAGTAAGCTGTGATTCTTGTTACACACAAACAGGGACTTCATGTGTTACACTCCTGACTGTTGATTCGCTCACTGCATGTGTTCCTATATTTACCCCCTTAAATGCTTTACTGCTAAACACGAACATTCTGTACGTCTCTGTAATCTGAGAGGCAGTATCGCGGCGCTTTGATTGGTGCTGCGTGTATGTGGTCACTCGTCTAATTGGAGCAGTCTGACGAGCATCTCACTGATGCAGACTCCAGCAGCGAGGATGATGAACATGAACAGTACAGTGAGCCCACGTCGCACCACCAGCTGCCTGACTGACAGAGCCGCGTTGTCATGTGAGGTTTGCTGACCTGCATCGAGCGCCTCCAGCCTCCCCTCTACTGGACTCAAAGAACTGGATCCACACGTCTCTATGTGGGTCTGATTCTCACCAAAGTCCTGGGCTGTGAGACAAAGATTTTAAAAATGGTAAAGGCTGTTTGTGGAATAGTTTTCACAAAGAAGTCACCACGTTATCTGTTGGTAGCTTGTGTTTACCATTATTTTCTATCCCAAAGATCTTGTTCCGCTCTGTAATGTGGACTCCTGCTCTTACCAGCGCCTGTTCAGAGACATTTAAAACAACTTCATCAATTTAAATCAGTCATTTAAAAAAACAAATATAAGAATGAGAAACACAAGAATGGGTATTAGACGTGATTACATGGACAACAATGTTCTGATATTAACCAGATTAGTACAGTCTGAATAAGACACCGCCATGTAAACAGCATATTCTATATATATGTATGTGTGTAAACCTACTTGGCAATAAACCCTATGACTTTTCATAGCATTTTGCGATGTCAACATTTGGAAAAATAATGGAAAAATAAAAATGAATTAAAGTGTTGGGAAAATTACAAAGAAAACACCCAAAAAGTACGGTGGCCCTGAAGTGCAAAGCACATCGACAAGTAAAAAAGAAACAGCAGCAAATAAGAAAGCACGACTACGAATAAAAAAACAGAATAACAAATCAGAAAATATATCAGCAAAGAAGTAAACATGAGAAATCACAAAACACAACAGCATAAACATCTAATGGAGAAGGTGGGTACTTATTATGGACAAAGCTCATCGCCGATTGGACGGACGCATGGTCTGTATTTAGGATTGAACAGATTTGCCATTGTGCTTTATTAATTTGTTGTTGTGTTTTGTGATTTACTGTTGTGATTTTCACTTCAGGACCACCGTACAAAAGGTACATTGTGCATTAAACAATTTCAGAGTTGTGTTTTTTAATTTTTCAATGTATGACGTAGAGGACGTGATGATGACATGAGTCATAATCAAACCTGCTCTGTAACACGTAAACAGGAATATGAATGGAATATTCTATGAGCAACACATGTAAACATCATAATCAAAATAATGAATAATAAACAGAATGAGGTCAATAGTCAGAATATTGCAGTCCATGTGAACGTTGTCTATAAATATATCGATATCTGGCTATTCATCGAACCAGATGCAGAGTTACTCACCTCCTCAGTGGCTTTCTTCCAGTTTAGTTTGCATACGAAAACTATAAAGAATGTGGACTGTATCACAACACAGATTAAAAACCCTGACCACAACCCTGCAACACAGACACAAAGAGGAAAGTTTATTAGTTCAAAGGGACAACATACAGTGAGACTGTGACTTACTAAACAATGTGTCAACTTGTCTCACCTACTATCCCCATTTTGACAGGGAACATTAAAGACACTCCGATAGGGAACCCAATGAAGTAGTAACCCACCAGGTTACACAGAGCACCAATCTTTTGCTTCCCTGCTCCCCTGACAATACCTCCTGTCACACACTGTGGAGGCAAAACGAAGAGAAATCTAAAATCTGTGCTGAGAAGTCAGGTTTCCGTTGCTCAGCGGTGGGATAACATGACCTTTACAGCCAAGAGTCTCACCGAAAAGGCCTCAGCAACATGGATGAAACCGTACATCTGCATGACATCAGCCACCCTTTGAATAATGTCTCTAAAAGTAAAATACAGATATGAGAATCAAATACCAACTGAGACAAGTGAGAGCAAAGCGGTTTGAAATGCTCTTAAATGAAATAACTTGCATCTATCATGTGTAAGACGGTGACATAACAAACTCCGAGCTTACTGCGCTGGTTAATATTACACAAGGCTGTTAGTTATTGGTTTTTTAAGCTAAGACTGCGCAAACCTACGAATGTTACACAAGTGTCAGAATTGGCACATACTCCTCTGTAGTGAAAATGTAACCGATCACATCCTTAGACGCAGCAAGACAGGCTCCAATGAAACATGAGGTGATGGCTGGGCATGGGAAACACAGCATGTTATTCAGGAACGGTGGACAACATATGAGAGCACCAGGCAGAATATTTTAAAAATAAAAAAGAAAGAGAAAAGGAACGATTTTTGGTGAATAGGGTAGTAGATCAGAACAAATGAGGAAAACAACATCACTTTACACTTTTGGTTCACTGTGGTGTAAATACAGTTTGTCAAGCTACATATTAGGTTCATACATGCACAGATGACGGAGACCTTGCTGGACAGTTTGGCTTGTTCTGTGTTCCCAGCACCGAGAGCATTTCCAACCCGAACACTGGCAGCAACAGAGAAACCCATTGGAAACTGTGGGACAGGATGGTGTCAATGAAAACACCGGGACAAAACCCACAAATCTTACTTTAGCACGATCCAAAGAAAACAAGAAAAAGGCTTACATTTTTCAGTAGAATAATGTGGAGGAGTTACCATGTAAGCGATGACAGACAGTTCATAAATTATAGACTGAGCCCCTAACTCAACCTCACTGATGACGCCTGCCAGGAACCCTGCAATCTCATAGAGCCACCACTCCAGACAGAGCATCAGCATGCTGGGGATGGCCAGGCGGAGGAAAGACCCCCACTCCTGCAGACAGTCTAGGGACCAACCTGGGAGAGTATAGGAAGGACGAGGGATTCAGTGAAATGTGGTTGTACCCATTAAGAAATGTGATGCTGCCATTTCAGTGGGAGGATTACAAATATTTAATTACCCTAACGCTTTATTTAACAGACCTGAATTGCTTTTTATTTTTGGGGGGAAATCTCTTCGTCAATTGGTCATCATAGATAAAATAGAGATAGTAATAATATCTGTAAGTTCAGTTAAGTCCAATTAATTAGAAAGCTAGGGAGTCTTTTGTTAAATGCAGCTGAACGTCAGGAAATGTGAATTTCATCTACAGGCAAGTGGAAAATTTAAGACGTCAGAAGACTAAAGACTCACATCTATAAATTGCATCTCAGATTTAATACAAAGGTCCTGCAATAAACTCTGCATTCATGAAGATTATAACTACAGTGCATCATACAGATATTTATTTCTGTTAATTTATTGATATAAATGGGGTGGACAAAATAAAAGGAACACCTGTCAGCATTATGCAACACTTTTCAACACTATGAGTGTATGCTTAGTTTTATGGAGCATTTTCATTCAAATGGAGCAGTTATCTCACGGTAATCCCTCTGACTACATTAAATTAAATAAAAGTCATACTGTCTTAGTCTCTACTTTCATCACAATTAGCCTCAATATTTGTTCCAGAACTCTGTCAAGAAGTATTTGTCAAATAAAAAGTCATCCCTACTCGAGTAGAGTAGGTTAATACCCTAAACTTACCGTCCCATGTAGTTTTGTGCAGGCCTCTGGCGCAGATATACACAAACAAGAACACAGCCAGGGAATACTGAGAGATGGCATTGGCAGCTGCTGATCCACTTTAGTGGAGTAAAAAGGATTAAACAAGAAGTAGAACATTAAAATCTGAACTCATATAAATTAATCAGTTCAGTTGACTTTTGAAATTGATAATCAACAGAATGATCTATGCATCCCTACTCTGATTGACTGATTCGTTTCAGATATTAAAGATTAAAATAATAATAACTTTATTTGTGTAGCACTTTTAAGTAACAAAGTGTTTTACAACAGTATGAAAGTCACAGAGTAAAAAATTATAAAAATTACAATACTGATAATAATAGTCATAGATATCATGTGATAAAAGCTTTTCTATAGAGATGTGCCTTAAAGTGATAGTTCACCCAAAAAGGAAAATTCACTCATTATCTACTCACCACTATGCCGATGGAGGGGTGGGGGAAGTGTTTGAGCCCACAAAACCCTTTTGGAGTTTCAGGGGAAAACAGAGTTGCAGCCAAAACCAATACAATTGAAGAAATTAGCGAACTATCGGAAATGCTAACGTCTGCTAGCTTAGCCACTTCTGGTGGACTTTAAGGCTTAAAACACGGTGGAAATTACCTCGTTTTGAGTCGAATTTGAAAGACTTGCAGACACTTTTATGACAACACAGGAGCAGTATGGAGGCATTTTGTTTTTTTTCTGTTATTTTTATACGTTTGAAGATTTGGTCACCAATTACTTCAATTGTATTGGATTCGGCTGCTACGCTGTTTACCCCTGAAACTCCAAAAGGGTTTTGTGGACTCAAACACTTCAGCCACCCCTCCATCGGCATAGTGGTGAGTAGATAATGAGTGAATTTTCATTTCTGGGTGAACTATCCCTTTAAAGAAGTGAGATTAAACAGGTAACCGATTCTGCTAGTCTAATCTCTTCTGGCAGATCATTCCAAAGTGTAAGGGCCCTCATGGCAAAGGCTTAGTCTCTGTTGGTTTTCAGCCTAGATTTTGGAATGGCTAGCAACATGCGTCCTAGCTTGTATAGGGGTATAAAAGGTCTGAAATATAGGGAGTGTAATGATAGGTTCGGTTATGGATCTATACTCACAAGACCCCCAGGTCTAGAAGATTGAGGAAGACGTAGTTGATTACCACATTTAAAACATTGCCCGCGGCTCCACATATCACCTGTGGCCAAATGATGCCCTGTGAACCAGAGCGAGTTGTTTCAAACACAACAGTGCACCTGCTGTTTGTTCCTTTCGCACTGTTTCCAACACACACACACACACACACACCCACACACACACACACACACACACACACACACACACACACACACACACACACACACACACACACACACACGCTCAAAACGATCTATTTACAGACAAACTTCCAGTCAGTACTTGGTTTCACACCGATGGTCTTACACACTTACTAACGCACCTGATTCTGAAGATACCTCCCCTGCAGCTGGTACATGAAGGCAGCCTGCAGAAACCAACATGATGCAATGAATGGGATTGATTAGATTAATAATGCAACACAACAACCATTCACTACAGATACAAAAAAATGAAACATGGAGGAAGCTGAACTCACTGGCAGAGCCGGCATAAAGATCTTCACATACAGCTGTGAGAGTCTTTATGTCAGATAGAAAAAAGGAAAATGATAAATAAGTGCAAATAAAGAACTGAGGAGCTCATGAGCAATAAGTGTATATGTAACATCTGAAGTAGCATCTGTGACGCAGTGATGTGGAAGAGGGAAGCGATCACCTGGCGACCTCTGCGCTCTGCCTGACAGCCAGCAAAATGGGCTGAGTGTTAATGAGCACGGCCCAGCAGGGGAAACAGGCCAAGAGCAGAATCAACACTCCCCGCTGGACTATCACCCCTACACGCTTCAGGTTACCGCTCCCATAGGTCTGCAAGAAACGGGTCAGAGGAACAGGAAAATAAAGCAATACCTGCTCATGTGCAAGGAAACAAAGAGCAACACTGGCCCAGGGAAACAGATGTGAAAGAGCATATTGTGAAAACAGCAGCATCTGGTCGGGTCTGACCTGGTTGTATAAATAAGATGAGTGGAATACCTGAGATATGAGTGTATCACATGCTGACGCCAAACCACAGCCAATGGAAATACCTGAGACATTTATCACCTGTAGTGAGATTAAATATCCATATTATAATAAATATTCATGTAATAAAGACAGAAATTAAAACACACTCAAATAAGTAAATGTCTGAATGAAACAAATGGTGAAATTTAAAAGCAGTGCTTTATGAAAGAGAATGAGCAGTGGTCCTGGCCAATAAAAACAGAAGCAGGACTCTCTCACCGCTATCGCTAAAGCCACGCCGGCCAGCTCCGTTTTCCCCAGGTGACCACAGAACACCATGCTGACGAAGCCGATCAGGAAGCTCATCAACTGTGAAATAAACTGGGAAACACAAACACGCTCCATGTATTTAATAACCGTAAAGCCATGAATGAACTTCAACAAACATGAATGAAACTTTACACGTTTGCACAAGTTGTTATTCATAAAAAATATCCAAAATCATGGTTTCAAAAGGCCTTGAGGTAAGAAAATGTTCTTATTTGCTGTGGCAGCTGACGTGTTCTGCTTTGGTGTTTCTCTGCGGCTCCTTTGTATTTCTTAACATCTTCACTACTTCTCTTTTCTTCTAGTAATTACGGGTGTAGGTTTTTGACAGCCTTATCAAGCAGTTCCCACAAAAGGAAACTTGCACAAACATAGAGGTTTCTGTTGAGGAGACACTTGCAAATACACCTTATTTCTGAGGGATATTGAAAAAAACTAGACACGCAAGTCTATAATTGTGAGATTATGAGAGAAATCTGATATTCAACTGTGATTTGATTAATTTGAACATAATTTAGATTAATTTCTTAAATGTCTAGGTTTTTACAGAACCCTTTCAAATACTAATAGAGTGCGACTAAACAATTTTCTGGTCTGTTACCCAACCTATCGCATTGTGTTTGTCTGGTACAGCCTCAAGGCCTTCATCATGGCAACATATCGTGACCAATAAAGATTTGTATCTATTACTTTTCTAATTCATCCCAGTTTGGAAATATTGATCTGTTAACTGCTGTTAAAATATATGTTGATAATTAGTGGCAAATTGCAAAGAATTACTGGTATTTACACAGAAATTTAAGCCTTTCAAATTAAAAGCAACTCACAATGATTTGCTTTTATTTTGGTACTAAATGGCATACATAGCAAACTACTTGTAATTATTGCTGGTTGTAGAAAAATGCAGTCCTAACATCCTCAAAGAGAAAATATTTTCCATGTTCCCATGTCTAAATTTGATTCACACTCAGTCTTTCTGAATATTGCAGCAGACTGACAACCCCCAGCTTTGAAAATGTGAAGTCTGTTGGAGTAAAATCCCACTCAACTTGTCAACTTTCTTATCCAAACACAATCTTACCACAGGTCCTGCCAGTTTTAAAAACTGAACAATCTCATTCTTGTAGTCCACGGGTATCCAGAGCTTGATCCTTCTCAGGCAGGATCCGCAGCATGAGTCAACCCTGGGAGCAGCAGCAGCCGCAGCGGGAGGTGATTTGTCTTTTTGGGACTGTCCATTTACTCCCTTACATGACTTTTCTGTCGCTAAATCTTCCATTCTGAAATGAGCTTTCGGAGGAAAACAGAGCTCAGTCCTGAAAACTGAGTGATGTTCGTACAGTACAAACCCCACAGACACAGGGCAAAAAGGCTGGGAGTAATCAATAACCAATTACCTGGGTAATAATGAATAACCAAGGCCTGCAGAGCCTGCCCACTGAGCTCTCTGTCTGTGAGGGTGGGCAGATACAGTACGACGGGGCATTGCTATAAGTCAGATCTCTCCACCCCCGACCCACCAATGAGCTGTGCACTGTAAACGCTGCCAAAACAGAGCGGGTCGTTTTTCTCTCGGCTGCCAAAATATAAAAGGATTGAATGTTTTCAGTAGAAGTATAAAAAAATCTACAGTCAATACAAAACTGTATGAGCAGCAGCACTTTCATACTGACATTAACAGGGCATTGATGGGAGGTGGAAGTTATGATGGTGACAATTTATTACTGTGGATGGGAAATGAGTTAAAAGGTGATCTCCATAACTCTTGTAGAAGTCTCTCACTGCTTCAAAGTTACATTTTGCTTCTGGTCTATAAAGCTCCAAATGGCCCGGGCCCCGGAATGTGCCATACGTCTGAAATACTCGGGCAGATCCCCCCGGTCCCAGGACAACCCTCCTCTCCAAACTCCAATAGATCATTTCAAATCGGGCGGCGCAGCATTCATTGCCTGGCTTTTAAAGAGAATGGAAGATGGCAGGCGGTTGGATGGTTTATTGCATGTTACGCCCATATCACACCCAGGATCAATTGAAAGATTGTGAATCTTTGGCACGATGGCATGTTTTTCTGCTGTCAAACAAGCAAATGGATTGATTTGAAAGCATAGTAATTGCACCTCAGGCCATGCACTTAGATCTTTAAAATATTTCTAAAAGTCAAACAGACCCCCACATTGAGGTAAATCACTGTAAAACAACACACACGCTCATATCCACTCCTTCCATCAGTGATGTGCTCCTCTCTGCTGTGGCTATGAGAAGCTCCCATCGAGTGGTGCTGTTTTGCTCCTGTTGAAATACAAACGCTGCTTCATTTAAGTTTGACCAGCTTCCCGATCGTAAACATTTGTTTCTCCTTCAGCTGCCATTAAACACGGCCGTGCAAAACTGCGACACGCCGTAGAACATACTGTCTAACGCTCGGTTGATTTCTGCAGTTTCACCTGTATTGATCGCCTCGGGGTCAGGAGGACAAGAGGAGAACAGGAAGGAGAAAGGGAAATTAATGGAGGCCAACAGGAGAGGACGGGGGTGACACCTAGTGTAGTCTTTCATTCATTTTGCTGGTTCATTGATGCAGCAAGGCCCACCGGGTCCACCCACCCACCAAATTGTATTCTTCTGGCTCCCCCATCCCAAACACACACACACATACACACACACGTACACGTAAATATGTTCCACCAACCAGAGGGGCTGGCGTCCGCCGTGACGTCACACTGCAGTTCTTCTCGGGCTCCACTGGATGACAGTGGCAAGTCACCGCTTACACATGACGAGCCGTCATTCTTAACCGCGACTGCTTCAAGAGTGTGTGTGTACGTGAGTGCATTTGTATACGCGTTTGTGTCAGTGTGCGTGTGCACCTGGGTGGGGTTTGCGCCGGATGGGCAGTGATGGGGTATTGAGGAGGTGGAGAGGGTTTATTGGAGGGGGGTAGGCAGGTTGATGGAGGTGTAGGCGGCGGGGGCGGGCAGTAAAAATCGCAAATGAGAGGAAATTGTTTTGAGTCACAGCAGATTTGGTGGAGTGAGATAAGGGCTGATGACGGTGGTGGTGGTGTGATTAGGATTAGGGTGGGTGGGTGGGGTTAAGGGTTTGGAGAGCGTAGAAGGTGGTGATGATGGTGGCGGGGTGGCGGTGAGGGGGTGAGCATGTGCGTGGAAGAAGGTTTTGGGAGGGGTGAGAGTATTTTCAAGCATAGTGTCACAGTGTGTGTGTGTGTGTTGGGTGTGCGTTTATCTGTGTGTGTGTGTGTAGGTTGTGAATCTCTTTTCCTGACTACGAGAGTGGGGAATTGAAAGAAAGATGAGGAGATGGGTGGTTTAGATAATGGCGGCCGGAGAGAGCAGGCGAGGGCAGAGCGTGTCACACAAAAAGATAGAGTGCGATGGCACAAGGGAACAAGAGTGGATGAGACAAAAGAACTGAACATTTGATAGAGAGGCAAAAAAAGGGGATGAGAGGATGGATGGATTGGAGGGGGCGCTGAAAGAGAGCCAGGGTGATTTTTTGACGTGTTCTCTCCCCTCCTTTGTTGGTTACGTTGTGGGTTGCTTTTGGCGGCGAGCGCTTTAGGGGGTTTTGGAGGGAACAATGACGCATAGGCACACGTCGCATCTGCTCCAGCTGATAATGATGATGTCTAAAAACGATAACAACAATAAGCAGCTTCTTGTGGAACCCTAAAAACCGCTGGCACGTGACGCGCACGTCAGAGATTATCACACATGACACACTGCACTGGACACACAGACGTGGCTATCTCACGTTGGCAGTGTGTGTGAGGGTGGTCAGGGCGAGACACAAAGAGAGACAGAGGTGGAAATACAGAGGGGAGGGGGGGGGAGGAGGAGGAAAATGGATTATGCTGGGAGTCTTGTGACCTGCAAACGCGGTGCCTTCACATAGGGGATGGACGTATGCGATGTGAGCTGAATTAAAAAAATGAACGCATTCATCGCAGCCCCAATTGTATGTGAGCAATTTTGTGTAATTTTGCTTTTATCACCACGGAGAGAGAGAAAAATAAATAAATCAAAGGCAGCCACTCAGAAAAAGACGAACCCTACTGAGAAGGATCATTTTTGAAACGTGGCAAAAACCTGAATGAACGGGATGGCGGGAGAGGCGGGGCGGGGGTGGGGGTGGGAGCGTGCGTGTGGGACGAGTGGGCGGGTGACTTGGTGTCGAACATATTTTCTTTCTATTTCCTGTTTAAATCCACAATGTCGAGGCCTTCGTTTGAATTTTTGAAGTGTGGACTCATCTCTCCAAAACTGACGATGTAGATCAAAAGTAATTCAGGCATGACTAAAGCGGGAGGGGGAAATTTGCAGTCTGCTCTTTTGATGTTGTGCGAAGCTTTTGAATCTCTTCGGTGAGTCATATAGAAATTACTTGAAATAGTCACAGCGATGCCGCGCTCACATTGTGTACTAGGCGCTATAAATACGCTTCAACTTCATCGGTTTTTTGCGAGGAGGGCTGACAAGAGACGGCGGAGGAGAGGTATTCTTCTTCTTCCACAACAAATCACAACCGTGACATGCAACATGTAAATGTCGCGTCTCTCAGGTTGTTAGGATAGATTATGCCTTAATAAATTCCTTGTCTGATCTGCTGAAACAGGCGTCGTGGGAGCGCGGCGCAATTCCATTGTTAATTTTACAGAGCTGCCCTAACGCGATGGGCGAGCCTTCTCAAATGCCACCAACCCCGATTCGTCTTCCATGACTCATCCAGCCTCTAAAACAATGCGGCACCGCGCTGTTCCGTCCCTCATGACACACTGTCCTTTCCATTGCACCCTTGATGAAGCTGCGGGTTTGTCCGCAGGAGTAAACGCAAGCAGACAGCCCCAAAGGGTGTCTCAGGGAGCGCTCGCAAGGACACGTACAGGGAAAAAAATCCAGGAAAATATGATAAATACACAGGTGTTTGAGGATGTCTTGTATGACTCAGCCTCCCATTAAGCTTGCAGTGTTATTGTGTGTGACCGTGTGTTTTCGTGTGGCGTGATGGGGGTCACAGGACAGCATTATACATGACAAACTCCTTCTTGGAAGTGATTCCGTGCTCTGTTGACTCAGAGTGAAGAGGCTCATTGATGTGGCAGCTGGTTGACCTTGGAGAGAAGGCAACCTGTTCCTCTCACTTTCAGTTTTTACCCTCGGGAGCTTTTTTTCCGCTTCTTTTCTTTGTCGTCGGAGGAAGTGAAGCAGGAGATTTACAATCCGACATGAGAGTCACAGGAGAGGAGCGAGACCGGGGCTCACCCACAGTGCATCAGGCCCCATACACAACAGCAGCTTGTGACACTTTGAAAGTCCCTCAGCTCTTAATATCGATCCTTACTTGTCCTGACGAGAAGCTGGAAATAACCTGATCTGGTTTTGGAAATCGATTAAAAAATGAAGGAATATTGGATCGACTCCATCTACACACTTAGCAAAGGACAATACAGTACTGGTCAAGATATATAGGTTTTAATTATATTTTACCTCTTGAATCCGGACTGTAAACTTCTACATTAAATCTTACAAATGTATGAACACCAACAAAAAGCTGGGAGGGCAAATCCATACCTGAAGTGTAGATATGACAGAATGTGAAGGTACAATGCAAAAAGAGTATTTAACTCCATTTAAGATACATAATTTACACATAAATTCTGTTTCAGACCCAGATTCAGCTCGACTACAAACACAGAACTTCTATAAAACCCTAACTGATCAAAGACCAATCTAAAAAGAATTATATGTTTAAATATATTCATGAACATTTCTAAAAACTCAAAAAGTTTCCAGTTTCCAGTTTCCAAAGCAGCAAGAGTGAGTTTGGGCTTCTCCATTTATTACAAAATAATGGCGTTTTTTTAAGTCTTAAGTCTTGTTATGAAATCAAATATGAAATGACAACGAGGAAATGCTGTGATTGTGAAACAAAAATTGGATTTTTGAGCCCTTCAACTCGTCGCCCTTTATGATTCATATACTGCATCAACGTGAGTAAACATTTATAGATTTAACTGCTGTGAGGCAGCCGTTACTCTAAAGCATTAAACTTAATATCCAGCCGTCACGGCTGTCGAAGTTTCCTGGATTTTACTGTCACAGTTTCCTCATTAGAAGGAAGCATGTGCCAAAACAACGTAATTAAAAATAAAAGTGAAAATATGACATCAGCAGAGTGTCACTGCAGCCAGAGGATATTAACATATTGGATGAGAGAGGAGGATGATGATGACGGTAGTAAATAGAGATAAATAGCACATAACAATCGCTCAGTTTGTGTGTTTGTTTAGTTTTTTTCATTCAGTGATTTAAAAACCTTTATATTACATAAAACATCACTTAAGTGACAACAAATATATCCAAAATATTGATTTAGGAGGTATGTCGGAGTCCAGAAACACAACCACAGTGTAAAATATCTGGTGCTCGCCTTTTTCTGTGAAAGTTACACAAACAATGAAATTCATTCAAGAGGATGAATCTTCTTGCTTTGTTTAGTCATTCCTCACACATTCTTGCAGACGACATAAAATGTTAAATCTCTGTGACAGACTGAGAAGTAATCACATCTATTACAAAACAATGTGATGCTTTAAGAAACCACAGCATCATTCTTTTTTTTTGTAAACTCCGTTTTTCGTTCTCACACAATGACATTGGAGGAGAGGACTAATAATCGCCTTTCAGCAGGTTGATGTTTTCTCGTTGATTTATCTCCACTACTCATTTGAATTTACACAATTGTACTGGGGCCAGGGCAGGACTAGCTCTAGAGTGGATGTTTGCCGTTGTGTTACACGTTGTATTTGAACAGAGTTTGGTCAAATATGTGGTCGGACTCAGTTAAAGGTCACAAACCACAGAGTACGAAAAAAAAAGTGTTGTCGCCAGGTCATACACTGACGCCTTAAAAAAAGAGGCCTGGACAGAAACCGATTCCACTTGTCTCTCGTTGCCCTCTCAACAGAATAAACTTTCCGACTCAAGTGGCTGCAAAAATATGAATAATCACTACGTCTCTCATTGACACCGTTGCCATGGCAACAACATTGAAAAAGCAAATACCTACGCTCCGGGATCTTTCCCATCTGAAATGTTTCCCGTCGCCTGAAAGTTGACTAAAGCACTTCACAGAAAACGTTCCTGAAAAAGATGCTGGTCTCCATGAGGAGTGGCGGGAACGGTTTGTATAAATGTGGGCACAGGCACACAGCTGCGTACACACACATTTGCAGAGGCAGGAGCGTGACAACACACCAGTGAGGTATACGCCGCGCAAGGAGATGGACGACGAGGAGCGGCTCCCTCTGCAGACAGAGAGATTTCCGGCTCGTGAAGGAACCTTAAAGGCAGCACGACCAGCCACTACTAATACAAATAGACTGAATTAATGTCCTTCTTGTTCGGGGGGACATGAAAGAGGATGGAGAGAAATTGGGGAGGGGGGGGAGTGGGATGGTGGTGGGGCGCTGTGAGTTGGTGATGAGGCTTGAAAAGAGATGAAGCTGGGAGGGAGGGCGGGGGGGGACAAGGGGGAGGACTGGAGAGTGTGAGTTAAATGCACGGAGAATTAGAATGAATGATGACAAGATCTGCTCCCCGTTTCCCGTCGTTTTGTCCTCATTGTGGGATTCAGGCAGACGGAGGGGAAATAAAGCAGCAGCGTCTTGCCTCTACGTGAGCACATGCAACGTTGTACTGCTTCTTAGGGATGAAGTGACATTTGGAAATAAATGGAATGGTGTTGTTGTGCGAGCTGACCTGACTATCTGACAGGCTGCAGCAGAAACTGGGCTGTGTTTTTGTTTTACAGTAACCTTGTGTTATCTGACAGCCAGTGAATAATGGGTCAGTTTAAAATGAAGCCTCGCTGCAAAGTCAAAGGAAGGAACATGCAGAAGATGAAGCAGATTTTCTGTGACGAAGGAATCAACGTATTCAATATTAAATCCAAGCAAAAGTTTGATCACACTGTGCAGCAAAAGCATGGATTGATTTTTCTCTCCAAGCTGTTAAATCGACTTTACAAAACCAAAATTGACAATATACAAGCACAAATGTTTCGGATTCACAAAAACATCCAAGATAATCTATATTAGTTCACTGTACAGTGTAGAAGGTAATGTTTTGGTGAATAAAACATATTTTCATAGCAATTTCGTACAGTTTCTATCCTGATGAACCGTGTTGAAGTGATTGACTTTGCTGGTATTTATTGGTTTTATTGGTTAACATCCCTGTAACAGTGATGCATTAATTGTGGTTTTCACAAGTGGAGGTTTGCTGCTTTTCTTGGTTTTACAGGATATTAAAATATATATTTAAGTTGTTTTTTTTTAAAGTTGATGAACGTTTTTAACCTTTTCTCTGACCTTGTATTAACCAATGTATCATGATTAAGAGAAATATTATAGAAACAGATTTTTCCGCTGCTGTAAGCCCAGCAAATTGTGCTCGCTTTTAAGGGCGCTTATATTACGTTGGCGACGAAATTATTGACAGAAAGCAGTTCATTCATATTCTCCATTCAAATGGAAAGACTGCCCTTTTTCTACGCACTTTATTCAATAAAGTTAGTGCGTACAAAAGCTGAATTGACAACACAATGAAAGACGTGCACCCGTCTATAAACCAATCAATGTCGAGTGTAGGCAGACGTCCACATAGGTGATGACGATAGGACGTACCAATGTTCTTTAGTCATGAACCTCAGTTCTGGTGTAAAAAACGCCTTGTGTCAATAATAGAAACAAGCATTAGTCGCAGCCCTGAAAACGTTATAGTGCATATCTGTTGTGTTTGATCATTCAACACAGCCTTTTCAAAAGTGACCAAACAGAAGAGGAGCAGAAGGACAGCAGGAGGACATGTGTATGGATGCAGGAGACAGATGGTTGAATCAGTCCATGGATTCCATTTGAAATAATTACAACAACCATCTACGCACTGATTCCTCTCTTTCATTAACATTTAGTCGAAGCGTTTATGTTAATCATCAGGTCAATGGCTTTGATCCTGACCAGGGAGCCTGGAAAAGGTGGAATCATTTTGTCGTTTTTCTTTTGATCTTAAATTCAGTCTTTTTACACTGTCCCTTGTTCATTCAGCACAAGATTTGACAATGCAACGCTGCCAGTGAATGCAGTTTATGAGACAATATGGCATTGTAACTACACAGCTGTGGGCTGTGATTGCAAAGCCTGTCTCTTTTTGGATTTGTGTGTATATGTGTGTGTGTATATGTGTGTGTGTGTGTGTGTGTGTGTGTGTGTGTGTGTGTGTGTGTGTGTGTGTGTGTGTGTGTGTGTGTGTGTGTGTGTATGTGTGTTGCCTACAGGTGACTCATCGCACTGCAGATGACCACAATGTTTTTCTCCTGCTTGAGCCTTCATGGCTCTCTTTCTACCTTTCTACCCCTCCTATGATTCTCATTTTCTCACTCCCCTTTTTTCCCCTTCGCTTCTATTTTATTCTTTACACTCTCCTCACTATCTCTTCCCATCGCCGCTTTCTTTCCCCAGATTACATAACGCCCTGTCTCGTCCATAACTGTCTGCACGCTGCCAAAATGAGATGCAACAAATGAAGAGACAAAAGGACGCAGGACGTGTACATTGGAGAACATGTCATATGTGGCTTTTCTGTTTTGTGTGGCACGCTGCGCCTGAGAGGGCTGGTCACCAGCAGCAGCAGCAGCAGACCCGTCATCCAGCCCAGGTATAATGAGCCATAATGTCATGTTACCATCTGATTGGCAGAGAGGGGCGGGAAAGGAAGCTGGAGACAGAGGGAGTAAGAAAAAGAGAGGGAGAGGGGGGGAATAATGATGATGATGATGATGATGATGATGGGCCATGAGGCGAAACAAAGAAAAAAAAAGAGGTGAGGATCAATTTGTGCCTGCCACCTCATTTTCTAACTCCCCTCTCCCCCCTTACCTCTCACTCCCAGCGTAAAACTCACATCAATCATACAGCCATTTACAGCCTCCCTCTCTCTCTCTCTCAATTACACTCTCCCCTCCATTTCTTGTCCTCTGCTTTCCTGTCATCTGCATTCACAGTCACAGTCAGTGTCACCGATTCTGAATGTTTGACATCATTTCAAATGCGTTTTCTCTCCAAGAGCAGGTGGCGATAAAATTAACAGAGCAAGAGCTGAACCTTAAGTCGGACGATAAAAATCTTTCTAGGAGGTGATGCAAAGCAAACACATGCACAAACCGACATTTGCACTCACGTGACATGTAAGTGAGCTTTGCTGAATTTTACTGGGAACTTGTATCTGTGCACTTTGCTGCCCAGAATAATTGATTTTAAGAATTTGGGATCAAAATTGATTTTGGTTTAGTTTGGTTTATTTGATTCAAAAGGTATTGTTTGGAAAATATAAAGAAATTAGGGTTCCTTTGTTATATTTCGTGTTTGTGCTTTTACATTTTGTCCATTACTGTTTTAAAACTCACATAAAATCACAAAAAATCTGCTGAAAAACAACATGTTTCATTATTATTTTTATTTACAGTTACTTATTTCAATATCTCAGTATGTATTATGTTGAGGAGAGCTTTGGAAAATAACATGATATGTTCTAAATCCATGCACCATATAAGGGTCATATCTGTTAACATGCATCAAATTATTCATTTAGCTGCAAAGAAATTCTATATTCATTGATTTCCAGAGCCGGCATAATCAAAACTTGCTCGAAAAAAGTGTCAGATTGTAGATAAACCTAATCTTGGACCTGCACATGGGGGCGTGTGTGTGTGCGTGTATGCACGCACACACGCACACACGCACACACACAGAGACATGTGCGCGCACACACACACACACACACACACACACACACACACACACACACACACACACACACACACACACACACACACACACACACACACACACACACACACACACACAGCATTTACATTGTAATTACCCCTGAGCCTCTCTCCAAGTCCCTGTGGGGCCTCAGGCTGAAGATGGTCTCAGAAGAGTCCCAGTTGTCCCATTGAGGAGATCATTAGCCTGGTTAGAGTAATCCACAACAATCTGTCTGTGTGTGTGTGCACAGGCATACATATGTATGTGGGTGTGTGTGTCACTTGTGTGTTCATGCGTTAACTGGCTGTTAAATGGACTCCACGGCCTTTAGTGTCCGTGGACATTAGCTTTATTGGTGTGATCTGAAAAGTTATTTAGTGACAGCTGGGATTTCCCTCCCCAGGGACGGAGCCACTGACGACTCATAATAGTTGACATGAATGAGAAGGGAAATAGGCGTTAAATTGAAAGACCTGGAAAACTGCAGGGGAAAAAAACACCCATGAATTAATTAAAAAAAATAAAGCATCCACAAAAAATGTTGTAAATCTTTTTGTTTTATATCATTATTGGTTCTTTATTTTATAAATCTACAAAACCGATTAATGTTGTCTTGTTTTATCAATTCGTAATGAAACGTGAGATTCTTTTATTTTGAAGGTTAATGAAATTACACCGTAATAAACAAATAATTTGTGCATCTTATTTAGTCTTTATGAACAAGTTGAAGCACATTAGTTCAGACATTTCTAACGTCAGAAATGAATGAAATACACCAGCCTTTGTTTGTGTGTAAATATCATGTGTAGACTTTTCTAAAAGCAGATGCTCTCCATCAGCTTCTTGCTGCAGGATCATATTGTGTGTTGTTGTGTATTTAAGGGTTTAGAGGATCTGTGTCAAGGGTTATAGAGCAGCTGTGTGTTTGCCTGTCTCGGCTTAAGACAGCAAACATCTGCATGCGGTGTGGTATTGTCACATGTGCCTCTAGACTCTCTGTACCGACGTGACCCGGCCAATCAGGGGCCCCTCTCTCTTCCTTTATCTCTCTCTGCCTCTCCTCTTCCCCCCTCCCTCTGCCATTTCCCTCCCCACGCCGTTGTTTGGAAAAATTATCTTCCCTTTGCACTCTCCACTGGAGGAGAGTGTGTGAGGGAGAGAGGGCAGCTGATTGCTCCTATTGTTTAAGAGTGAGGCTTGCAGCCTCGCAGGGGATAATTGGCACACAAGGAGGGTAATG
The DNA here is from genome assembly GCF_022539355.2 of Hippoglossus stenolepis. Classification (NCBI taxonomy): domain Eukaryota; kingdom Metazoa; phylum Chordata; class Actinopteri; order Pleuronectiformes; family Pleuronectidae; genus Hippoglossus; species Hippoglossus stenolepis. Next base: position 12,595,929 of record NC_061497.1, read on the forward strand.
TGTTCGAATAGGGACAGGAAGTCAAAGAAAGAGAAATTAAAAGAGAAAGGTGGTAAAAGGGCACATGGGGAGGGATGCTGTGGATCATTTGAACATTTGAAGTTAAATGTGAATATGTGAGACCAACATGCTCTGAAATCAAGCCTGTATTTAGATTCAGTTTTATTTGATTTATATGCTGTTTCCTGGAGCTATTTTAAAGTCACATCAATCGCAAATTCAGCTCTTGAAATCGAACAACCCTTCAGTTTCCTAAAATAAAACAACACAATATAGAATGTGATTACACACAAATCAGACTGTACTGCATGTAAACAAAAACCTGCAAAGGAAAGCTGATTGCAAGAGTAATATCACATGATATTGAAAAAACTAAATAACCCGTTTGAGTAATGCTGCATTTTGAGGCCTGTTTGGATTTAACACATTGGATTTTTACACAGGTTAGTAAATCAAACAAAATAATCACTTATACTGAATAAAACATAAATGCATGTGAGAAAACTTTATTTAAAAGCCCAATTCAAGTATTTATTAGTTGATCATGCGAGAGTCACAACTAATCCTATATAAATTCCACATATATGACATTTCACTGCTTGTAATTGCATCTGTCAAAAAAAAAATATATATTTTGAATACTGTAAACATGGACTGAATTATAAACGGCAGTTTAAGAAATAGTAAATCATATTGGATGCCTGCAAAGCAAATATGTTATATTTTGATTTTACATTTAGCTCGGGGTCATGAGGAAAGTATCTATACATTTTACTGCCTGAAATATACATGGCCCAAAATACACACAGCCATCACGGTCTAATACAGCTGTCACACTTTCTTTTGTTCCTCTTTTTGGAGCGCGAGCTCTGCCATCATTTCCTGGCATTCACGATGTTTCTTACCCTCAGTTTTATCTGCATGTGTCCTTTCTTTCCTGTCAGACGCTTTGAGCGAGCGCTCGACAGGAAGCAGGTGTTAAAAGTGCTTTTCAAATAAACTTGACTCGACTTGAGGAGAAGTAATTTCTCAAGAAGCAGAGAAACAGCGAGCTTAGGTTAAAGGATATCGTGCCACAGAGATAAATCTGGAACAACTTCCACGGCCAGATGAGATATTTTGAAATCACAAGCCTTGCATGTCTTATTCAAAAACCATACAAGCATCAATAATCAGTATAATACAAAGACAGGTGATGCAGAAACCCTGCTCCCACGAGGATGACCTTTAACCAGCGGGATGACATCACGTGGTACATCACGTGGCACAGGTTGTATTGTATTGTAACTCTTGATCGTGCGCAATAATCCGACAGAAGAGTTTTGCTTTACTGCGTCATCAAAGCAAGTCCTGCACGTCCCTCTGTATGTCTGTGCCTCTGTTTCATATTCCAGTCACAAGCCTCGTGGTGCAACTTCTTAAACCGTGCGATTTGGTATTTTGGAATTCTCTTTTTTTGGGAGGGGAGGGAGCTTGATAAGTTTTGTGCCTTGAGGTGTGTCTGGGATGGGATGGATGCACGCGCGGAGCATGCAAGCTCAACCAGCTCGTGATCACAAACGTTTTTCAGCTTGATGCCCGTGATGAGAGAAAAGAATAAAAAAAAAAAGAATAGAAACATTTACATTCAGTTTGCAAGTATGCCAAAGACGTTGCAAACATCTCTGAGTGCTCGCAGCGTGCACCTCAGTCCGTGCATGTCCAAACACTTGTGTACGTGTGATACAAATTAGTGTACTTGTAAGACTATTATTTGTGATATTATTTTGCGTGAGTGTGTGTCTATGTGTGTGTGCGTGTGTGTGTGTACAGTGTGTCTAAATTGGAAGGCTGTAATTAAATGCGTAGACCTCTCCACTATCTCCTCCTCCAGCCAGCGCCAGTGACGCACAAACCGCAGCACAGCCATGAGTCATCAGGCCCCCAGGATCACCACCCCTCCTTCTATCTCTCCATCCCTGCCTCCATCCACCTCTACACGGCTCTCTATAACCCTCTCTGCCTCTCACTACACATTCCTATGTCCCACTCTTTCTAAATTACCCACCATCCTTCTCACCCCCCTACGGCACGCACACGATGCAAGCGGCCGCCTTTTTCCTCTATACACTCCTTGAGATTCGTGCTCAATTTCCACCTCGATCCGACACGCTCCCGTTTATCTGTCCACATCTGGCCATCGCTCTCTCTCTCTTTCACTCTCTCTACAGCACTCCCCCTAACGCCACCACCACGCCACCTTCCCTCTTCACTCCATCTGTCTTTACCCTTTTTATCTCCCCCTGTTAACCTCTCCACGCCCCCCCGTGAACCGGTGGGTTATTATGCTTGCTACAGTCGCGGGGCGTTAGGGGAAACAGAAGGTGACATCAGGAGGCAAAGAAGGAGACGGCGACGCAGAGGAGCGGGATTGACAGTGTATGCGGTGCGAGGAGTGGAGAAGAAGTGAGAGGAAAACAAGAGAAAAAGAGATGGAGAGAGAGAGAGAGAGCATGATTTCAGACATTTGCCACCTGGCGTCCTGAATCATTACCTGACTCATGCTAATCTCTTATCTTCTCAGCCATACACACAAGCCCGCACTCAGACACACCATACACACTGTATACACACTACCAATACTGCAAAAGAACATTAGCACAAGCAGCATGTTTGAGTATCAGACAGCGGAAGAGAAGAGGAGTCGGGGGCACAGGAGGGTAAGGATGAGAAAGACTTAAAGGAAAAGAGAGGAGAGAATCTCTCTCGACCGTTTGACAAAGTCGTCAACGTGGTTACAGAGGGGAAAAAAAACGGGGGAATTTTTCATTTTCCATCTCCCTGAGTGTTTATGATATGAGTAGGAAGGGAGAGCACATTAAATGTATGACTCATAAATGTGTGTGTGCCTCCGTGCCCCACCAACGCCCTGCGGAGAGGGTTGCATCCACAGCTGCAGGAGGGATAAAAAAAAAAAGAAGAGGCAATTTCGTGCTTTACTTGGTGTGGTTATCCAATTAGTTACACAAAACATGTGGCTAAGCGGATGTGTGCCAATATGCTTGTGTTTCTCATAGATGTTTTATTCCCGCGAGAGCCCTCGCAAATACGTGGCAAAGCTGACTGATGAAATATTACATTTCGAGTGCAATAGTTTTTGTATTTGGCCTCAGTTGTTTCGGTTTGACAGAGGGGATCATGCACTATTATCCTCTGAGCCGACAGTGATAATTCAAGGTATTCTGCTCACAGATGCCGTAAGCTCTGTGTTCATTAACAAAGCCGCGTGGCTTGATTGTTCAAGGGTTTCCCAAAGTGTACGTATTATTTTTATCTTGTTCCAACACGAGCATATTAAACATCCTGGACGTTCCTGATAAAGCCACCTTCCCTTTCACCATGTGATTCAACCCCAAATAATAATAATAATATCAATAATACGTACAGATCCCTCTGCTCCAACACAGACAAATGTATAAATGTGGCTCTGGAGCTTTGAAAGATGACAGTACTTTGTTTAAAAATAAACTGTGTGCCACCTCTTTTCTGTAGCTTAAAAAACCAACATCAAACTTTTCATTTTCTTACTGTGTGTTTTTTAAACATATGCAGTGAACAGACGACACAGCTCTCGCCTCGGCGCTGATAATCCTGAGCCTTGCAGTGGGCGAATGACTCAACGTCACAGCACTAGATACTACTCCACTGGAGTACCCCACATTTATTTCAAACATCTGAAATATTTATGGCTTGATTTTTTGTTGCCTAAAGCAGACATTGAAGAATACAGACTTTTAATAGCCCACGAGAGTCGCGCTCACAGGGAAAAAAAAGCAAACGCTGTCAGACAGTGATGACATCTGATAGTGTGGGATTTAACTGATTGCCTGGAGCCCATGTAGCCTAATTTCCTGAATATATCTCTGTAAGATTGTCAGAGTAGCTGCACAAACAAAGTTATATCCTTAGAATATTTGTGCGTGGAAAAAATGATTAATATTTGCAGATGTGGAGGCAGATGAGAATTCCATAATGAGCACATTATCAGACAAATGTTGCCTTTCGTTCCCTCTGTTAAGGATTCTGCCTGTTCTGAGGTTTTGGTGACGTCCCCTGGATCTAAGTCACTTCAACTTTTATGTCTCATTCTACGCCTTCGTATTAGTCAGAGGTTCTCAACATTTTTCATCTCGAGACTCAAAAGAGAAATAGCTTCTCCCCAAGTCACAAACTTCAAAATACAACAAAACGTCAGCAATTTTGGAAAACAGGGACACGTAATTTCAGCTAGCAACGCTTTAAACCCACCCACCACACAGACGATTCTATAATGTTAATGCCAGTAAGCCTAACCACACTGTGTGTCTTTAGTCTGTGGACTGCGTGAGGAAGGCAGAGTATCCTCAAAAAACCCAGAGAAAACCCTCACCCACTGATGCTCACCAAAACATTGATTACACAAACACAAGGACCCTGACATTTGAACCAAGAACCTTCTTGCTGGGAGGTAGCAGCTTGCTGTTGCTACTCAAAGTCTGGAAAATACTGGTATGGTTAGCCTTCGGAAGAAAGGGGTTAGATAAACATGAAACATGAAAGAACCAAACAAAAAACCCTTCAATTCACTTTTCTGAATGTCATTGAATAAAAGGTTTTGTAGCACAGTCTCTTATTTTTGCCTGTGTGTCACGATATAGTGCAGCTAGGGGAGTTTTGGAAGTCGAGCGATAAAGAGTGTTTTGTCTGAACCAAGATCCATGTCTTTGTTATAATGTTTACATTTGATCTGGTTAGTTTTGGTTTCACATTGTAATTTATCGAGCAAACTAAAGAATTTGATACATCCTGGCGTCAACACCTTCGTGCAGCTCCCTGTATTTGACATTGACGGGCGTGCGTCTGATGTTGGTGAGTTTAATGAGATTAATGAACTGGTTCAGTTAATGTTGTTGTCACTGTAATATCATAATGCTATTACTACCAGCATCAACAACTTCAAGCACAGTACCCGACATTAGTTGCCCCTAATGAACGTCCTCGTCATTCAAACATCACATGGTCAGAGCCTGGAAAGACCAGTAAGGTGAGCGATATTAACTACTACAATGTACTTTAGTTCATTTATGCTTTTCTTCCACCTCTGCTTCTTTGTCTCCTTCTATTGTTTGATGCTGTCTCAACTTCCAGCAATAGGTCAAAAGGCGGTACTATCCAAAAAGTGTTTTCACTCTGCAAACTAACCGAACCATGGTTCAGTTTGATCCAGACCGTTGGTCCTTCACACTTCTAATTTTGGTTTGGACTCAACTGAGAATTCTGAACGTCCATGATCAAACAAGGTAGGTGTGATACTGCTATGAAATAAAATAGCAGTCTCCCCAATTCATTTGGAGGGAGGGACATTTGCTTCATGTGGTGTCTGTTCCCTGTCTTTCTCTGTCTGCTGTCAACTGAGGCTAAAATACCAACCAAAATTTAAAAATATCTGAGATCTGACTCACTCCCGCTCTTTTGTTTAAGTGCACGTCAAACAAAGTTTTTCCCCCACTCAAACCAACCTATAATTTACAATGGGAGAAACAACAAAACACATGATTAATACAACAGTTGTGTTTGCCCTAAAGCTCTTACGAAAAAACTGCTTCTCGAATTCTAAACTAACCGCATTAGGGCCATTCTGTCCAGCCTGTCCGCCCACCGGCTCCTGATTCATGCCAGATGTGATATTACATGGGCTTGCACCATGCTATTTTGCAAATCTCATCGCCCTCCACATATTGCAGAGCATCCTTGAATCCCACGATGACGGCTACTTATCCACCTGCTGTCAAAATTAAAACTGCAGACCACCAGTCCTCAGTCTCTTTGTGTTGAATGATTTTGAAGTAGTGTCCATGCTGGGATTAGTGGAGCTAATTCTCCAAATGCGGGCTTAAAATCTGACCAGTTCAGGGTCCTACTGAGTTTCTACATGGAGTGTATCTAATGCCGATGAAGCTTTACTCAATGAAAACAACTGCCTTGCTAAGACTCTTTGTCCCTTTACAGAAACTGGTGTTCGGATTCTGGAAAACGTCTGTAACCTCTCCTTGCTGTTTGAAATCAAACTGAATGACTTGTTAAATTTGGGCCTGACTTTAACGAACAAACAAGCACCATTGGCTGTATGCCTCCTAACTCCTTCTCTTTTCATGCTTTGGTTCTAACATACCTGGACATTGTAGAATTGGGGTGTTTTCACATAGATTTGACCTGATTAGTTTTAGCTTCACATTACAATTTAGAGAACTGACTAAAAACCTCAGATGACATATGTCGTCATCCCTACGTGGGCTGCATCTACTTGACATTGATTTGTTTGTAGACAGGAGGGCATCTGACTTTGGCATGTTGTCAATTGGTGACAATTGCCAGCAAAATGAGCTGGACTGAGACCAACTCAATTGGTCGTACAAAGTTTTGGTCCAATGGTGTGGACCGTGGTGAGAGGCACCTTTCACATCTGTTATTTTGGTTGGAACGAAACAGGCAAGTTCAGATTGGTTGCCATATGTTTGAAGCCTTCCAACTCCCTTTCTTTTCTGTGCTTGGGTTCTGACATACCTGAACATTGTATACGTATAGAGTCATCAACTGCTCCAGTCCATTGATTCAGCTATAGAGGCTTCGTACTTACTGTAAATGAACCTCAAAGACCTTTTGCAGTGATGTTCAGTAGGGGTCGGTAGCCTGGATCAGGGGGATGTGCTGCATATTTTGTATTTTCATCATTTGTCACCATTCATTAAAGGAAAAACAATCGATGCACCTGTTCTTCACGCTGATGCATGTTGGTGTGAGGGTCTGCCAATTGAAATAATGCCTTCCCCTACCTCTTTTCACTCCACATCATGGCTGCAGCCGGGTAGTGATCTGTGCCCTTTGTGGTCCTTGACTCTTCCTGCCTCCTCGCCTCTGGTGGTAGCTGTTGATCACAGTGACTGCTCATGCTCCGACAGGCTTTGCAATCCACAAGTTGACCTTCAGAACAACAAACAGTCAATTGTGAGTAAGTTCCAAGTGAGGCAATTCAAGTAATTGCTTTGCTTTTGCTAATCAAAACACATTGTTGTACATGATATTGAATATCCTCTGCATTGCTCAATCAAAGTTTCTCCCAGGCAAGGTTTATGAGACATGTTTTGTATTAAATAATATAATGTGGGCACTGTGAAGCTGTAAATAAAGTAATTACAAATAAAGTTTACCTTGTGGTTCTCCCTGTTGCTTACTGTTTCGACAACAAATAGCTCAATTGCCGCTTTTTGTTACGTTTCGTCTGATTGGGGTTCCTCCTAATCCCTTTCAAGCATGTAATTATTCATGTTTGAAAACAATCAAGGTCTTAACTGTTCTGCAGTGAAGTGCCATGTGCAGGGGAGACTGGTGACTGAGCAGACAGAACCGCGGTCCCTGACTGGAATGTCTGCAGCTACAGCTGTATAACTCGTGACTGATTTTGATTTATAATAATAATATCTTTGGATAGCTAATCTCACTGACGTGCAAAGCAATGAACAATCGAGCTGATAGAGGAGTTCATACACTTCTGTTTGACCTGCAGAGATCATTATGAAGTTTCCACCAGCACTGCACTTACTGTGCTGACTGAAGCACGGATTTAACATGATGTAGTTACTCAACTCCTGTCCTCGTCTTTACCTCCGCGGAAGAGGTTATGTTTTCACCCTTGTCCAGTTGTTTGTTGGTTGGTTTGGTTTACGGATGATGTTAAACTACTGAATGGATTTCCATCAAGGTTGGTGGGACATGGGCCAAGAAAGACCCCATATAATTCTAGGGGTGGCCCAGGAGGTAGAGAGGGTTGTCCACTATCCAGTATATCATTGGTTAGATCCCTGGCACCTGAAGTCTGATGTGTCCTTGGGCAAGATACCCCAAATTTCCCCTGATGGGTGTGCCGACAGCGACTGAATGGCAAGTGCTGCATGAATACGTGCACAGATTCCCCATGCGGTATAATGCATGAACTTGATGAAGGAAATCAGGCATGTTTAGGGGACTGAGTGTGAGCAATGTAGTGCAGATGCGAATAAAAATCCAGATCTAATGATTTAAATGTGGTTTCATTTAGAGGGGTTGGCTCTTTCCAGCTGCTGTGCTGTAGCAAATAGGTCTTTTAACCTGTAGCTACGACCAATGTGTAGCTGAGGTAATGTGGATTCAGTGTCAGGGCTTAATTACTATGTAAGAAAATAGAGTGTGGGGTGTATAGCATGCATGCATGTGTGCAAGGTATCCATGACTCCTCTGATGCTTTTCATTTGACTTTAGTTTATATGCTAATAACGTGCATAAGTGCACATTAATAATGCAGGTTGTAACTTTTAATCCTACCCCAGTGTTCTGTTGGCAAATCTGGCTCATGCTAAAAAAGTTTGTGTGTAGTTGAATTTGTTGACTTCAGCGGGGCTCAGATGGAATTAATTAATTTAACTGGACAATAGAAACAACAAAATCCGACAACAAACATCTGGTTTTGGTTTGAAAATACAAGTGAAGAGTAAATCACAGAATCAATGATAACTCTGAAGCTACAGGTCTGGAAAATCCCCAAAACTTCAGTGAACGTATCTTGAAAAATAACAAATTGGAACTAATCATAGTAAAAATAGAAAGTGAGCTGGTGGTACATCAGGGGAACAAAGTTTCAGAGCCAGCACCCGGCAGTGTTTTGTCTCTTGAAGGAGACTGGTTCTCTCCACAGTAAAATCTAAAATGCAGCAGTTTATCAGGCAGGCATCTGTCCAGATGAGGACAGAGCACAAGATAAAATGTTTCAATTACAACACTGTCCGATTCCCTCTCTGTATGAACGGATCAATACATACATCACTGAGGTGCCTGAATGCAGCAAATCTGTGACCGAGGCAGCTGACCAAAGACCTTTTCAAAACAAATTTATGGTCTGTAACGCTCATCAACAATTTTTCTATAAAGAGATGTGGAGCAGAAAACAAGTGAACCTTCTGATGCTGCAGCTTTTTGAATTTTCACATGTAAAATAACTCCTGTACTTTTTGAATCTGACCAAGAAATTCTCCCTCCTCAAAATTTTTTTATTCTTTTTCCCTCTGTTTGCAAAATTTAAGTGCTTTGTTTGCAATGGGAATGGATAGAATCGGCATTCATTTCCGGGTCAAATGAGTCGGCAGTAGAAGCAGGTTTTTATCGTCTCCGGCTTCAATCAGCAGTGATGGAAACAAGACACCCCAGTGAATGTGAATTTGGTAAGACAGCCAGCTGAGAGACTTGATCAGTTTTCAGTGTGTTTGTGACGTACAACCTTTCTACTGGCAGTGGGATAGGAGTCGATTTCCTTTAACAAGCTTATGCAAGTTAAAATAACCCATGTGGACCCAATTATTTTGGTGTAAAAGAGGTGTATTCCTCCACAGCATATTAAAAAACAACAGGTTTGTATATATGTGTGTTGACAGTGTCCACATACGATTGTGTGACAATGGTTTTGTTACTGAGAGCTAGGCAGGCTTCTTGCTATGCTGCACTTTAGCTGATGTACTTTCCACTGTAGCAAGTTATACTTTTATTAATAGTGGAGATTTCCCGAGTTTTTGTTACACAGAGGCTCCATTAAAAGTAAACTTTCAAATGTGAAGTAACTCTGCATGAAAATAATGCTGGAACATTGGTGTCATTTATCCATCCATCATCTAAACTGCCGGGAGTCAATCCCAGCTGACATAGGGCGAGAGGTGGGCTGTACCCTGTACAGATCACCAGTGTATTGCGTGACTGACATACAGAGACAAATTCACACTCACACCGACGTCAATGAGTCTCCAGAGGACCCTAACCCCAATCTGCATGTGTTCGGACAGTGGGAGGAAGCTGGAGTACCATGCAAATTTCCCTGTGAATCCTGAACTGGGATCAGAATCAATAACTTTCTTGCTGTCACTGCACTGCCTCTGGTTTCGTATCACAAAAATATGTTACATATAAAGCCTGAAAATGTCCCCCTATTAGAGGTGAGGCTGCCCTTTTCTTGTTTGCTTTCTCTCTGCTGTCAACGCTGTCTCTTGCTCTTTCTCAGGCAAATACAGATAAGCTTGCTCATGCCCGCAAATAAAACATATAGAGAAGAGATACAGAAAAGTGGGGAAACAGAAATTCTAATGAAGGCATGCTGCAAAAATGGAGGAGGTGATGAGTTGAAATGATAGAGGAGACAAGGGAAGTGTTTATGACATTCAGTTACATATAGAAAACATAGCTTTGTTTCAGGGAGATCAGTGTCTGATTAGCAGAAGTGACAGATAAAGAAATGGGAAATTTCATTGTATGCCGCTATCTGGGAAATGGATTTTGTGAATACTGAGCTGGCTGGATTTAAGCTTTTATTCAGTCTTTTACCGCCTGAATCCTCTTACGTTTAGAAGCTCAGGTTTTACCCACTGGCTACACTGAACACATTAACTCCCTCTGTGATAATACAGAGAAAAATATTACAGACCACACATCATGTACAATAGACACAGCATCATCTAAATCCATTAACATCATGTACACCCCTTCACCTCTATGGGCTTTGGCAAGATCTTTTGCATGTTTGTATGCTCAATAATCTCTTTTTATTTTTCTGCTAGAAGTTTGCCTGTTATACCAGGGATCCAGGGCAGTTTCACCGGATCTAATCAAATGGACAAACTTCTCGTAATTGGAGAGGAAGTTCAAAAACTGGTGAATGTCACAAATGGTCTTGTATGTATATTATATGAGCAGTTTATTTCCCCCTGATTTTACTGAGGCTAATTACCTTATGAGGTTATTGGTCTTTAATTAGATTTAGTTCAATCTCAACCTTGTTGAGTTCTCTCTGTATACCACATATAAAGATGGACGACTGTTCTCCAAAACTGAAGCCAAAGCATCTAGATCAACCCCTGGTGGCTGGCGGGAGAACAGGTCATAAACCCTGCCTCCTCCACGGTGTTGGTCTTTTCCTAAAGAAAGTGTCTGTCATTTTAGCTAGTTCTTATCACACTGTTGTTTGTTACAGAACTTATCTTCTGCGTACTTTGGTTTTCATTAGTTATTTGATGCTGCATAAACGATGTGAAACGTCATTGACAGCTGAGACCGACTCGCGTCTGGTCGAGGGTGTGTACCGGCGGGACCTTGTTTCCACGGCTCCACTCAGCGACCACTAGTGCACTGGCTTTGGCTCCAAATAATGTGATCAGAGTAAATTGGCAGCGTTCGTGTCCAGGGTATTTGGGCTTTATTTCTGGATAGAGGGAGGAAATGGAGACAATGTCGTCCATCTTTATAAACAGTCTTTGTTGTGTACACATTGAAAAAGGGTCTTGTTTCCATCCGCTGTAGTGTGATTATACACACAATTATATTATGAACCATTTCCTGTTCTTGCTCTCCGTTTAGTCTTAACTATTAGCTAACATAGTGACATGTCCAACATTATAATAATATTAATTTAAAAGAAAGAGAACATTGTGTCTGAGAACATGTAAGCATTTCTTTGGGCATAGTTGAAAATACACTTCTTGCCAAGCATAGGATGAGAAGATCGATAAAGACACTGTACAGGATATATGAAGCTACCACCAGCAGCTTGTTAGCTTAGCTGAACACAAAGGCTGGGAACAGGGGGGAAGCAATAAATGCCACTAATTAAGACTTAGTCTCCATTGTTTTATCCATATAAAAACTGCAGCATAAACGCCACCTGGTGGTTTTATGGGGGGTTATATAGCAAATTATTACGCTGGCCATAAGTCTTTATGCTAAGCTAAACTAACCCTCTCCTGGCTCTGTGCACTTTAGAGGACAAATTACCCCAAGTTGGGATTCAGACCAAAAACAAAGCAACGTTGCAGGGGGCTACGTTGGAGGTGGCACTGGAGACGATGAAATATGATCCACTAAGTCCAGTTTGAAAAGAGTGAAGTGTAAAGGCTTATTTGTATTCATACTAACGATTTTACTCGTCTGTACGTCCACCAGGAACTTGCATGTATTTGATTGGCCAGTGCATTTAATTGCATTGCAGCAGAAGTTAAACCAGGTTCAACTTTTTTTTTTTGCCAGGATGACGCCGTGTTGTTTTTGCTGCAGCCCCCTGCACTGACACTGCATCACTGGACTGACTCCACTCAAATCAGAAGCCTGTATTTTCTCACTTACTTACTCTCAGCAAGTGAGTAAATAAGCGTATTTAACCAAAGTGCAAATGTAAGAGGCTGTAAACGATCATCTTTCTGACATAAAAACACATGGAAGGTGTTGAACTCTGTGGAATTTCACTGCTTAATTCTGCCATTTAAAATCAAACAAAAGGTGTAGGATATGAGGATTAGGCTGCTACACACTTCAATGTGATTAACGGCGTCAGAAAAACATCAAATGAAAATATATATATTTAGCTAATACACAAATAATTTACACTCATTTTTTGACTTCTTTGGACCAAATTTAGGATTTCATGTGCTTGTCAGGATCTGTGTCACTCCCACGTATTCTTACATTGTAAAGGTAGTGTACATATTTAAGAACCTTGTCAGACGCAGATGAACAGATTTGCAGATGACATGTAAATGTTTGATGTATGTTGAAGCCGTTTAAACAGCACTCTTCCAGACACTGTAAAACCTAATGCAGCATCACCGCTTATAAATGACAATGTCGTGAGCGTTTAATTCTACTTTAAAGTGTAACATGCAGCACAAACCTTCTGAAAACCGCTTTGTTTCACTGTGTTTTCTTCACTAAGTGAATTCTCACCACATTTAGAGAAAACACTTCCGTTAAACTCTAATTAGCAAAAGGATTATAATGATTACGCTCATTTCCTGACTGACAGTTTTTACCTAAAGTGCGTTGTTATCTCTTAACTTAAATCATCTTCTCTTACATTTCAAGTCATGACAAAAACAAAAGTCAAATCCAAGTCCAGTTTAAAGATCATAATCGCAGCCTCAGGCCACAATAGATCTCACGTAATAAGTTAAAGCACCCTCTACTGCTTCAAATGCAATTTACTGTTTAATTAGGGTTAATGAAACCAGAATAATATGATCTCAAAATGCTTTTAGAATAAAACTGTTTCTTCAGTTACATGTTCTCTAACGTCTTCCTCTTATTACCTTTTTAACTGTTATCCTAATTCTCACAGTTTAGTCATAGTAAAATTCAACAGCATTAACATCCTTTTTTACCAACAGAAATACATTGGCCAGTGAGCAAAAAGTTGAAATAATAATAATATTATTATACAACAACAATAATAATAATGAAGTAATACAAACCAACAGGACTTCCCTAACTGATGTTACAACTATACAGTCACTACACTCTATACTTTACCTATACTATATTCTATTCATGTATAATTTGTTAATCTGGCTTTATTTAAGTTTAGAGAGATATTAATTGTTTTTTTTAATGAGTTACACTCGGACTGAAAACCCGATACTGTTATTGGCTGTGTGTGAGCTGCAGGCTCAGAGCCTGTCTTCTGATTGGCTGACTGATCTGCTCTAGCTAGAGTTCCAGGCAGAACCATAAGAAAGGTGATGACTGAGCTGTTGTTTGGCACTTAAAACAACGAATAAAGCTTCTTACAGACAGACAAATGTTACTGTACTTATTTCCATCTTGTTCGGCACAGTGGTAATTCCGTGTATTCAAAGGATTAAATCCTCAACACGTTTTTTAGCATGAGTTGATAACTCTAGAGCTTCATGTCTCATGACTCACAGAATTACAGCTCATGTGTGACGAATGTTTTTTCAAACTGTGTCCATGGAACGTCCTCAGGTCTCTGCTCAACACAATGAGGCTTGATATCTTCTTTTAAATCTTAAAATTAATCAGGGAGCGATAACGATTTACAAGTGAGAGACTGAATACATTACTGCCTAGTCACAACCTTGCATTAATCATGATCATTTTCCTCACCCTGACACCTCAAGTGTCCCTGCCCTATTTTACTGCGATACCATCAGGTTCTCATAAAAAATGATATTAACTGGACCACGGATTCCTGTCTGATATCAAAATGTAGACAGTGTATATTTTATCTCAGCCTCCTGATTTCCTTTCCAACCCACAGTGATCCTGTTGTTTTATATTATGAGGAGTAAATGACTCTGCATGGGACAACTAATCACATCTGTCAATAGAAACATCTGTCGACATCTGGGAAAAATAAAAGAGGCTGTGTTCCACTTTACGATCTCAGACACTTTAATTAGTAAATGAAAAAAAGGTTATAAAGAACATTATCCTATTTAATATGTATGATCTATAATGATGTAATGGGAGCTTCATATGCTCCTATAGCTTTTATTATCAGGAAACCTCAAACAGCAGTTTGTCGGTTTATTGCACGAGTCGTGCGACCCTGCTCTGTTCATCCTTTAGAGGATCAGAGGTTTTGTCGCTGTAGGTGTTGGCGATGACTCACACCAGCAAATTACCGCGTTTCAAACGGCTTTCAAATTACTTTCCTCCCAGTTGGTGGTGTGCTGATCACTGATAACAGTTTTCATTTCTACAAGGAGTTTTGGAGGACTCATCTGTTTCCATCTGTTTTGTCCGACTCGAGGTATTAAGCCTCTGTCTCTTTGCGTTAGGTCTACAGTACAGTGATGAGTTCTGCAACACAGACAGACAAGCTTAGTGTTGATTGAAGAAATCATCAAAGGTATAGGTCTGTCACTGCTCGTGCTGCTGAAACCAAAACTGTGGAGGAATCCGCCACTAAAGAGACGAGTGGGAAAACATTGGAGGGTACAGCCTACTTAGTCTTACTTCATAAAACAGCTCATTTAAGCTGAGTAATGATTATCGACGATGCAAAGGGCATCCCAGTAGCTTATACCTATAAAGGCATCTGATGACAGTGTGCAGCAAATCCTCCAATGTTAATTTCCTCACAGTAACATCACAGAAGCCTGGTGGAGTGAGTTACAATGAGTCTGAGAGCACAACACACTGCACCTTAAGGAAACAGGCAAAACAAGTGACCTCCCATATGTTGCTTATCAAAGAAGCTCAAGTAAAACTCTTAGAAAGAAAGATGTAGCCTACACAGATTTAACAACACATGTGTGTCATATAAAGAAATATGATTATTTACACAAATCATACAAAATATCAATGTCAATTAAATGAGATCAAAGCTGAGATAAGAGTGTGTATTTTAATCTCAATTCAAATATTATTGAACCCATTCTACTAGTGTCAGCCTTTTACAAATGACTATTTGCTCAGCCTGTAATGTTTAAATTCCCCCAAGCTAGCTGTTATTTTTAATGTCACGTAGTGATAGGCTATGTGATGCAATGATTGTATGGCTATTGCACAGTGTCCCTGTCGAATAAAAAATGTAATGTTTTTCAATCATTCGCTGCCATTAAAAAAAAATGTCACGTATGTGTTGTCCAAGTGGAAACGTCTTTCTGCATTTTCTTGTGTTTTTTCCTCTTTTTGTAGTAGGACATGAATCCAGGAGGCCAGAAAGCTCAAAGTAACATTATTACCTCACCATACTTGAGCAGAACAGCAAACACAAATACTGTAAAGGAGCCTTTTCTCATTGAATATTGGCTGATTTTGCGACAGCACTTGCACACAGCAACTGCTTTTTGTTTTCATCGCTAGTTTTTAAGATATAAAATGGGCTGGCACGACTTTATTTCGTTGAACTGTTGCACCTTCTGCATCCTGAGCACTGAGGTCGACCAGCCTAAAGCTTTCGGATGTATTGAGATCTAGGCTGAAAAATAAGAGGTGACTGGGCAAGAGTACAGCTTGAGTACTTGTATCAGAACCCCTCAGACCCTAGAATCGTTTAAGTCATCACTTGGGACCCACCTCTTCTTACTGGCTTTCAATTAGAGTTGAGTTTGAAAGCTTGTTTAATCTGATATTGTGCAATATTTGAACTCTTATTTAATTAATTATTTTTAGTTATTTGTATTTTCACCTTATTGTCCTTTTTTAACCCCCTAAATATATTTATGTATTCCTTTATTTTCATATTTTAAGCGTGTTCAGCATTTTAGTTAACTGTGGTTGTTTTTAACTTGCTATATGAATAAACTTTGATTTTGACAACTGTTCTCTTCCATATTAATTACATTACAATAAATTCAAATACAATAAATTAGGTCTACACTGTACAGTCCATAAAAATAAAAGTATTCGCTTTTAAAACGGTTAAGTTAATTTTGCCTCGGGGTGACATAACTACGTGAAACTTGTAGGACTATAAATCTCTTTGACTCTGCACCCTGAAGATAAAAGACCTCTGAGTCGCTGCCATAGAAAATTAAAGCTGTTGTTGTGACAGCATTATGACAGTACAATCATGAGGTAATGAACGTGACCACATCAATGCATAGGGATGCATGGGCTTGGGAAACCTGGCACATTATGGAGGTCTGCAATAGTGTGGTGTCCCTGCCAATACATCTGCAGTGTGTGGCTTTGCCATCTGTGCTCTCTGGTGCAGTGATTACAAATGATGTGGATGCAAGCGATTATTCTAATAAAGTCCCACGCAAGGTTCTACTGTAGTACATAAGAGGCATCTGGCTGCAGGCCGGCTGTCTTGTCCCGAGGCCTTGAGTGTGCAGCACTGCCTCTGAAGCCGTATGTATGTGTGTTTTTTGTCAGGCTTGGCTTCTATTCATTTTAAATAGTGTGTTTGCTGATGCATCTGCCAGGTGTCTACAGTGGTGTGGGGAAGAGATTGATGGTGAGCGCTGATGTCGCACGCTTTGATATGAGTCGCCTCATCAACCTCAAATTCATTGCCTGCTCCTGGCCTCCAACACCATCCGTCACCGACGCCACCAGTTTCTCAAAGGTTGCAGAGCGCATTTCACAGCTAATATTCAACGGGGGTAAATAATTTCTGAGTAGCAGACAATGAGAGAGTAGGACAACAATCGGCACAATGCGCACGCATTATTCACACAGGATCCACTTCCCTAGGGGTCCATCGACTCCCACCATAACTCTTCCTCCCGACCTAATTTATGCCATAGACGTTTGGCATTCAGTGGCTGTTCAGAGCTTATTTTCTCACATCATTTATATTGGCTGATGGATTCAAATATTAGTTTTAACACCATATTCATCAAGATGGAGATGCTCAGCCATCACAGATTACTTATGAAGGGTTCACAGTGCTGTACTATGCGAACAGAGAGGCACTTCTCTTTGCAGCACCAGTAAAGCATTTAAAGGTGCAGAGCGGAGGGAGGCAGCACAAATACTGGGAACAGATGAGTCGGTATCATTTTTAAGACTTTTTATTTTACTGTGAGCCACAAATATCTTTGAAAGTTATTGATTTATTAGGTTTTCTGCTTTTGATTTGTGATCACAGCATAGACTTTCTAAAAATACACTGCATTCAGTTTAGATTTGTTCGAGTTTTACCTGTTAAAGTGCATCTTTTTACAGCGTACAACAGCCCAGCTTAATACTTGCAAAGGGCACAATACAAGGAGACCAAATGTTCCATACAGGCTCCTGAGTAATTTATTGAACGGTGGACTTTCTCATAACAATGTTTGAAGGTTTGCCCCTTCTGGTGTTAAATGTCTGAAATATTGGGGAATTGGCAAAGTTCAGCTCTTCCATTACACCCAGAACATTGACACCTAATACAACGAATAGCAAGTTCAGAATTATAAAAGTAATGTAAAGAGTCTGTTTAGTTTGCAATATTATATCCATCAGTCAGAAAGAAATCTGTAGGCCAATAATGCATGTGGGCAGCTGGGGGCCCATGAGCAGGGCGCCCACTAACCAGAGGGTCAGCGGCTCAATCCCAGTATTGCCCATTCCATTTGCCAAAGGGTCCTTGGTCAAGTGTGTGATTGATGTATGACAGAGAAAGTGCTGCACATAAATGCACTGAATGTGTGTGAATGGCAAAACTGCATTGTGAAGCGCTCTGAGTGGTGATCTAGACTAGAGAAGCACTTCATAAACACAGACCATTTACCATTTAAGGAGATATCAATCTAAAACATTCTCTTTAGCCTCTCTGCCACAACACTTTCCAGATGTAAAGAGCAGCTGAACTATAAAACACACAAACAATAACAATGTAACACAGCACCAACAAACAAGCCTCACCAAGTGGAGCAGATTTTGTTGTGCAACGCTGTGTTTCACCCTCTGACACGGACATGAGCGCTTGACTCACAGGGACAGACTGATCGAGCTCTGGTGCAGAAAATAGACATTTTCACAAACCCGGGGAAAAAAGCCCCCGACAACTTTTACCTTGTTACTGTCTCTCAGCACTGACAAATGGGCTGGATGGTTGTAAGAGACCCTAATATAAGCAAAGCATAATCGGTGTAATTATAATCATATTAGCCTTTAATTATTACACCATCAAACATTCTTGCTTCCTCTGACTGAATATACACAAGAGACATGTGTGTAGGTTAATGTAGCCTGCAGCCAACCAGATGAAACTGTAGATTATCATGTGGGTGCTATGCATTGTGTTGTAGGAACCTTACGGTGCAATTACTTGTCCTTCCCTCCCCCCTGACAAAGTGGCGTGGGCGGAAAAGCTTCTGTTAATCATGAGCTCTATTTTATCACTTTCAGGTAGAGACCCCTTCGCCGCGCGAGGGAGCTGCATTAGCACACTCGCCGAAAGATCCCCAGCCCGCATTACCATAATTGTGGCCAAAATGTCAGCAAAATCCCGGGAATTCATCATTCACTATCTCCCCTTGTTTGAGGCATGTCACCCCGCAGCCCTCCTCAGTTCAACGCCAACAGTGCAAAAGAGAAAGTTAATTAAACGGAACAAAAGGCCATCCACATATAGTCACCGGCTCTTGTCTTAGCAGTTTGTACAGGGAACCATCAGCGACAGCACACGGTAGCCTCAACCAAGGTTCATTTGTCGGTAATGTACATTACAGTAAGAGAGGGGAAGTGTGTTTGTTTGAGTGCATGTGTGTGTGTGTGTGAGAGACCTAACCGAAGAAGAAATGGAACAACAAATGTGTGTGTATGTGTGTGTGTGTGTGTGTGTGCGTGTGTGTGATCTCCACTGTGTGTATTCCATTAAATGCAAGCAGTGTTAATCTATGTGAGTGGCCAAGCAGGCGGCGGAGTGTGAGTCAGTGCGGGGGTGTGGACATGGAGTGAGGGTAAAGGGCCAACTAATGCTGAGTGGCAGTTGATAATGCCAGACCGTTATATCAGCATCTGCCCTCCGGCTCCATGCTTACCTCTCCGAGCCTGCTGCTGCCATCAAGCATTTCCACACGGACACAAAAACACACACACACGCACACACAATAACATGACTGCCTTGCAAACACTCTGCATTCTGCAGCAAACAGTCCCTTGCACAAAATCTAATCAAACAGAGGTTATGTGGTGCCTCAAGCCATCGCAACAAATTACAACTTCATTTGATGTGCATATCTCGTCTGCAAACACAAAACACATATTTGCACACGGAGACCAAGTCGAGCCCGGCCTCAGAACAGAAACAAAGCACCATTTTAGTTTCCAGGTAGGGAGGGAGCAAGTGTCTTTGAGAAATACAGGAGTGTATCATAGCTGCAGTGTGACTAGGAGTTTATTTTATATTAAATATATAATTAAATCCTCTTATGTCCGTCCACGGCGGAGCATGACATTTTGAATCAGCCACACAATAATAATGTAATAAAGTTGGCCTTGTGTGACTCTGATCTCCACAGCAACCATCCCATTAATCTTAGAACAGCACAGATAATATAGTATCCCTGTCTGTGGTCAACTGAACAGCGCAGTTATTAACACACAAGGGGCGGATCCAGGGGTGGGGACAGGGGGGGGGTCAGTAGTCTTTTAAAAAATGAAAACTAGTTACTTACGAACAATACTAACGATAAATATGACATTGGTTTAGTACAAGTACACAATGTGCTTGAACAAGGAACAATGTTGAAAATATATTTAATGATGTGTGGCTTTGCTCAAAGCTATGGAGCTAACAGTACACAAGGAATGACTCAAATGTGCACTTCACTGAATCAGGAATTGTACTGTGGACATAACATTGGCCCCTCTTGTGTAAATTGTGGCCCCTGATTTAGGAAAACCCAAGTTCGGCAACAGCGACACACACACGCAAAGAAAACACAACCACAGACATGTGCGCACACACACCCACCCTGAAAAAAAAGTGTGAAAATAGAAATGCAGTGAGAAACGAACCCGTATGAGGACTGACAGCTGAATTTAGTGGCACATAAGGCCAGAGCGGAGGCCTGGCATTGACAAATGAATTGAGCGGAGCTGGAATGTGAATCAGCTTCTTTCCACGTTACCCAGCGCAGGAATACCACGGCAGCTTGAGCTTTACTACAACAAGAAGGCCGAATGCCAGACATAAGCGCATATTTATTTATTAGCCCTTGAACCGTAATTTAGAACATGCTACGTTACAGCAGACCTTGGGACCGACTGGTTGGCAGTGGATGTTGTTGTTATGTTATAGTAAACACAGCGGAAGGGAAGTTGGGCACAGGTGAGTGCACATGAGTGGATCATGTAATCAAAGCTCCCCCCCTGCACCCCAGAGTTATTTACTTCAGCAAACCTCGAACTCTTATCCTGATGTTTCAGGCAGGACGAGGGAGGTTTCCAACCTTCGTCTGGACTTTTTCACTTCCACAAGTCTAAGTTTTTCTCCTTCACTTGTCTTTGATAGTGATCAGAATTAGAGCCAGTGAGCATAAAACTAATTATTACGAAAAAGCTTTTTGCCAGCAGTACAGTATAATATGTAGTGTAGGTGCACATGCATTGATTTGTAGGTAACACTTTATCATAAAGGGTAGAATTCACGTGCTTGAGATGTATCATGAATTCCTGTTGATCCCTAATAGGAACTGTCATGTCACTAAGGGTTTATTTGATTAGTTGATATTTAATAATCATCAATCAATGGATGTTGACTCACAGTTACTTAATTCAGTACATATGCCTCCATAGCTGGAATGAATTAAACTGGTAACCACATGTAATCTCCTGACCCAAGTCACTGTCAGATTCCTGACACAACATTAAAGGTAGGGTTGGTGATTTGTATCTGAAACACTTTTTATCCTATTTGCTGTAATCCTCTTCTCGTCCTGATAGCCATCAATAAATAAAGTCGTCTGAAAAAAAGGGAGCAAATAAACTGGTGTCTGTGGCCGTCACAGGACTGAAATAAAAAAAACAACTGATCATGACTCGCTGATGTACCTGTCTGTCATCTGTTTGCCTGTGTTCACTGTGCATCAGTCTTCACAAGCCGGAGAGAGACAGACACCATAGCTGGAATAAACTTACTTTAATCAAACTGGTGACCATAGGTAATCTCCTACATGCTGCAACAGGACCCAACACCTCAACACCCTGAGTAACGTTGACAAAGTCACGCTCAGATTCCTGACACGACATTAACATCCAGTTCTTCTTTCTCGCTTCACTGCAATGCAAACTCTCCCCTTATTTATTAACTGGTACTTTACTGCTTTCAACACTCACTTCAACAACAACAAAAGGTATCAATAAAATACCTCTCATCCTCTATACTGTAGCTCGGAAATGCGGCATTAAAGAAAGACCAGGGTCAAATCTTCATGAGAATAGTGATCTCTGTCTAATGCAAGGTTCTTATCTGCACGTCACTGCACTCCAGCGAATATGGCAGCATATGAATTATTGCACAAAGCAACTGTGGGTTGATTAACTAATCACATAAAGTCTTACCCACTTTATCATTCCAGGGATTCATCGTAAGCCCTGCATTAAATCATCACACACTGCTCGAGCATGTGTTTTGCGGCCCTATTATACACTGTTGTATTGTGTCTCTGTGATGACACGATGATTAGCGATGAGAGGCCGCGTTAAGAGCACAATGTGGTGCTGACAGATGGAGGGCAGCCAGAAGTGATGCGAGACGGCTAGTGGAAAATTGTGCAATCCCTGGAAATTGAGCAAACATTGATCAGCAGAGCACGGCCGCTCCCGTGGCCCGTGAGCCATGAAGCCAGCACAGAGGGCCGGGGGAGGGGGGGCACCACGGACAAAAGCCTGTGACAACGACTGCTGCGGTAAAAAAAAACGGCCTCCAGAGTGAAACGCCACTTTTCTGTCCGCACATGCCAGTCACTGATTCTCAGGGAACACGTCACCAAATGATCCTAATTGATACCCTGCGAGAGGAGGGTCACTCTGTATTTTTTCGTGCTCCTGAATCTGAGCAAAGGAAGGAAGCAACAGGGGTTGGGGGCGGTGAAGAAGCACCAGCATGCTAACCTTTAATACAGGGAGGAGGAAAATGGCGGCGTACCAGCTCTATCTCTACAATTTTCTCTTTTCATTGAGGGAAAAGTACTATTTCATTCATGCCGTTTCCGTTCATTCATCAGCTGGGGCCAGCCTAGACTCACGGTGCCATCTCCACCACACCAACATTCTTATCAATGGAAGTGACGTCAGCAGTGCCTGCAGCTGGGGGGGTGGGGGTGGGGGGGGATGATCACGTGGTCCGGTGAGGGTATATACAATAAAGTTGCGCTGGCCGTGGTGCTGAAAACATTCACTCAATTGCACATTAGCGCCAGTGCTGCTGCCGCTGCTGCTGCCACATACAAACACAGCACACAGCTGAAATAAAGAAGCGCCAGTGTGTGTGCGTGTGTGTGTGTGTTTTCTTTTTTCTTCTTCTTCTTCTTCTTCTTCATGTTGGTCACAAGCTGAAGAGACAGAGAGAGAGACAGAGAGACAGACAGTGAAAAAGAGAGAGAGAGAGAGAGAGAGGTGGAGAAAAGAAAAAGACAAGACATTCTCTCAGGTGATCCGCTATTCATGAAAAATAATCTTGGCTTTACCCGCGCTGTGAGTTTCACCACTTCCCCACCCCCAAAGTGGGACCCCAGGTAAGTGGGACGAGATCTCTTTTTCTCATATTATTCATCAAATGTTCCTGATAAGATTGATGCTGACATGTTTTTACTTTGTGTCTTTTTATGTAGTTGATACATATTTTTGATTAAAAGGTGGAGTGAGGCTTGGTTTAGGTTTGTGGAGTGTGGAAGATTGTTTTTATTAATTTTTTTATTAAATCTTAACTTTATCATGATAATTGATCATACTCCTGCAGCTGATGGGGGTCTGATTATAAGGTAGTGATGTGAACCAGGACTGTTTCTATGTGACTTTTTATCATCAGGTGAAACGAAATACATTTTTAAACTTTAGATAATAAGAAATAGTCTCGTTTAAATATCCAATCTTTTATTTCTTATGTGTTTTTCCAAAAATTAAAAAATTAAAAAATTCATGAACAAATCAAGTGTTTTAAAATAAATGTATTAAGGCTTGTACTGAAATAATTAATATGTGTTCAAAAATCCGTGATTTCCTGCTTATTTTGATGGGGTGACGAATAAAGCCACTACAAAGCGTAGACAATTATATTTAATAAATATTTCTGTGTGCAGCTGCTGTTCAGAAGCTCCAGATATTTTTTAGACCTGAATGTAAGACAAAAATCTCTTTTTAAGCCACATTAGGATCCGAAGAATCAATTTCCAGCTATTCATTTGTAATTAAATTAGAGTCTCAGTCATGAACTGCAGGTTGGTTATCTTATTAAGAGGATTTGTTCGTTTCCCACCTTCCTGCTCCGGTTTGTAAAAATGGGATATATTGCGCTGCTCCCGGTGATGCCCAAATTTGCGCTCGTCTGCATTCCACCACTGCCACCGAGGGGAAAACATGCTCCCAGCACACAAGGACACAAAGACGCGTTCCTCACTGACTGCTCCTCGGTCCCTTCTGCACAAAAAAAAGCGGCTTCATCCCCCCCAGAAATCTAACATCCAGCTCATTTACAATTTGGATGGACCACTCAGGGACCGCAGGGTTAAATAACTCAACCGCAGCCACCGGTTTTACGCATGACTTCCCCGTGCGCGCCGTCTCTATTTATTCCAGTATCCCGTTGACATCGCTCTGATGCTTGGAATACCACACAAATCCCAGCTGACACAGACACAAACCTCGGACCAGTTTGTGTTTCCCTTTTTGTCTGTTTAAGAAAGAGACGTTTAAAATGGCAGGAGCGCGCGTTTTGGTTGGGTTGACTTGGAGAAAGAGGTGAGGCTTTTTTTTTTGTTGATATACCAGAGAATTAGACTGAAAATTCAATTCATTAACGTGCATTTCTTGACTATTTGAGTTTTTTTTTGTCAAATCTCATGACAAGACAAAAGCAGAACAGCAGAGTATTTCTCCTCAATCAATTCAAATGCAGGCTGGGGAGATAATGACTGGGTTGACGCACGACTACAGACAGGAAAAATGGCTCATGTTCAGGATCGGAGCGCAATTTTCTGCATGCAAATGATTACCTCCCCCCTGACAGACACGGGGAATTCATGCAGTAAATACCTAAACAATCACGGCTGGGTTTTGTGGTCAAATCGTATACGTCCATGTCTGCTTCCAGACGCTCCGGGGCTACACAGCAATGGCAAAAAATGACATTGAAACAAATACTACAACACTAGAATTAGATTTTCAACAAAAGACGTTTAGAATAAAAATATCTGTAATGTAAGAGGACAAGTGGAAGCGCGCAACTTTCTTTGTTGCATTTGGCACGGCTCATTAGATTGCCTTTGGGTGCGCGCATTGTCCTCAAACGTGCGTTCATTTAAATTGCTCACAGTGTTAAGTGCTTTTGTTCGGTTGCCTCGAGGTGAAAATATATTGTTTGTAAATTAGAGACTGGTCATCTAAGGGATATTTCATTTTGTGTGTTTTAATGTAAGTGCAGTATTTATGAATCATCATTTTGTATTTTAGATTGGCCTTCTCACAAAAAACTGTATATTTCAATGATCCAGATTGGCTCATATCATAATTAAAAATCCAGATTATAATTATTTCAGAAAAAACTAGAACGAATGATGTACGAATCATTTCTCATGTCTTTTGTCTTTCCCCCTCTGCCTTCTTCTTCTTCTTCTTCTTCTTCTTCTTCTTCTTCTTCTTCTTCTTCTTCTTCAGGTGCTTAACCTCCCTCCTGCCAGTTCTGCATGGTCATGACCTGTCATCACGCCCCTTCCACAGCCCACCTCATCCTATTGGTCCTGCTCATTGTCACTCCACAGCTGGCTGGCACCGCCCCTGTGCGGGGTGAGGGAGGCGAGGGAGGGGTGGAGGGGCGCACCCGGACAGACCACAAAGAGGACAGCCTCGCCCCCTTTCTCTCGCCCCCAACCCAGAGTCTCTACAGCCTTGACAACGGGTCCCTGGACCAGGGACCGGGTCATGATAGACAGTCAGATAAGGTGATGGACCCTGTGCAGGTGCTCGCCGTTCTTCTGGAGGCCCTGGACCACCCGGGGGAGAGTGGAATCCAGGCGAGCAGAGACTGGGGAGAGGATCAGAGTCAGGAGCTGGCCTCCATCGAAGGGTTGGAGGGTGGTGAGATAAGGAGAGGAGGACAGACAGTGGGAGACAGGGGGGTGGAGGAGGAGAGAGAGGGGCGAAGGGCTGATAAGGCTATTGAACAGCTAATTGTGGGCCATTTGACAGCTGCTCAGGGTGATGACTTACAGGAAAGGGGGGAGGAGGAGGATGAAAACACAAGGTCAGAGGAGGATGCAGGGTGGTCTGTGGAGGATGTGAGACCTGATAGTGAAAGTGAGGAGGAAAGGAAAGATGAAAATGAGGGGCAGGAGGAAGGAAAGGATTTAGAAAGTCTCTTAGTCAAAGCCAGACGGAGTTCCACGTCACAAGGAGATGAATCCTCTCTGCAGCGCAAAATAAGAGGCTACTTCCAAAATATTGACTTGGGTCTCCAAGATAACGAGATCCTGCCTCCACTGAAGGGCTACAAGGCATATAACACTCAGCTGGCACGAGCCGGAAAGAAGCAGCACTGGCAGGAGAACCAGTCCCGCAACCGACCCACCAAGGGGGGCAACTTCATGGACGACTTTGAGGATGAGGGAGAGGAGCTGGAGGAGGAGGTTGAGGAAGAAGAGGAGAGCCTCTCCCACATGGAGGAGGAGGCGAGAGCACGTGCAGAGAAGCAGGAGGTGCTCCGGCAGCAGGAAGAGGCGGAGCGAGCCAGAGAAGAGGAGCAGAGGCTGGCAGACATCGCCTCTGACATGCTGCTGCAGTACATGGGAAGGAAGCAGCAGTCCTACATGAAGCCCCGTGAGAAAAGCAGCTTCGGGGCTGTGGGAAACACAGCTGAGGACAAGCGCTCCGAGGAGGTCCTCCCAGATGAAGACGACCTAGACCAGCAAATGATTGACAGGCTAATTGAGATCAGCAGCAAGCTGCACCTGCCCGCTGATGACGTGATTGAGATTATTAGTGACGTGGAGGAGAAAAAGAAGAAAAGAAAAGAGCTGCAACAGCAGCCAATCAACAGCAACCCGGTCGCCCCTCGCTTCAGGCCTCTGGTACCTCCTCCTCTGGCAGCTCCACCTATCTACCACTACACAGCCTCAAAAAACCCCAAGAAGAACCCCTATAAGTACAACAAGTCCAACAAGAAATGGCACAAGGACAAAGTCAAGTCATACAAACAGGAATATTGGTATAAGCCTCAGAAGCAGCTTGATTATTGGTACAAACCCCAGAAACAGTTTTTAGCCTTCCCTTCCTATCCATACTACCAGAAGCCATATCGAGCCTACTACCCTGTTTATTTCCCATACCCCAAAGCACAATATTATGGCAAGCCCTCCCCCTCCAGAGACCAGCCCTTCGGCCCCCAGGAACTTGACCTCCAGGCCCCAAGGCGCAGGCACAGGGCCGGGGGCAAGAACCGTGGACAGGGCTGGAGGCAGCAGCAGCCACCACCACGCCTGCCTCTCACCCCTTATATCTCTAACTATATCCTTCCTCACCCACGGACCTACCAACCCTTACCTCCCCCCAAACCACTTACCACGCCAAGGAGAGGCAGGCGTCCCCCGTACTACTATCCACAGATCACACCAGGAGATGACTATGAGGAAGACGGGCTGGTGCCTCAGCTGGACAGTGAGGAGGAACTGGAGAACTTTATTGAGAGGATCTACATGAAGCGCAGAATGTATTGAGAGACTTTTTGGACATTTGTCAGATCAGAGGGACAGACAGGTGGGATAGATATACAGTAGCTTGAGAAAAGCTAAAAGAAAGAGAGGTGAAAAAAAAGACTGAGATGAGATATGTGTTTTGAGCCTGATGACGCACCCACACACACACATATACACACACACACAAACGTGCACACACACACCAACATGCCTACATACAGTCACATTTCTGACACATTCACAAGCTGCTGTGCCCATTGTAAGAGAACCATGTTTACAACATCATTTTGTATTTTTTTTGTTTTATATTCTCTTTATGTCAAACTAAAGTAGTTCAATGACTTCTTATCTACACAAATATAAAAAAACTAAACACTGTTGACAATATATGACAGTTTATTTGTGTTGTATGTGGTGTGTGTACACTACTGGTCAAAAGTTTGACAACACACCCAGTGAAAAAATGTCCGAGGCCCACAAAAAATTTAAGAACACCAAAAAAACAAACTACTTGAAACAAAAAAGAGTACATTTTAACAGAAGAATGCCTGTGCCAATGGTCCCAGGGTAATGGTGGACTGCAGGAAGTAGAACTGTATAGGTTTCAATCAGAACAGTGAGAAAAAAGACAAGTAACGAAAGGAAGATGGACTCATTGGTCAGGGGTTCATCCTACAGCAGGATAATGGAGGAAAAACTAGACTGGGTCTCCACATGATGGACGACCAGCACAGTCTCCAGACTTGAACCCCATTAGGCTGGTTTGTGATGAACTGGACAGAACTGGGAACATATCTGTGAGAGCTTGTGCAGCAGTGTTGGAACAAACTTTCTGAAAAATGTTTGATTTCTATTCAAGATAGATCCTCACAGAACGCTGCTGCATGGGTAAAAAAATTGATTAAATTCAGGATTAAAGATTCCGTGACTTTTATTCGTTCTATTCTTAAACATTACACTAAGTAAAGTTTCAGAATTGGAGGTGTTCTAAGGCGTTTGACCAGTAGTGTAGTTGCCTTTCTTATTCTCGATTGGATCCACTTTAAACAGCTGCAATTTGCAAAGGTGCCAGATACACACATTTCAGTTTGTCAAAGTGAAGATTCAGATTTTTGCCTTTCAAGCACCATGGTTCTACAAGGGAAATATCATAATGCATAATTTTATCATCACTGCCTGACCCAATGTGGAAACCCTGTGGACTCCAAAAGCACAAACTTAAACACTAAACACTTCCAACCTGGTGGACTAAGGGTTTTCAACCATTTTGGGATCCAGAAGTTATTGTGTCAACGTATTTATGGCAGATCCACAATCACCACACAGCACTCTTCAACCATTGAGGAGTCCTTCATATATATATATATATATATATATATATATATTTATATATATATATATATATATATATATATGTTCTCTGATTGCTCATCCACAGTTAACACTTTTACTCTTGTATCATATCCGTGATCTCATTTTCCTTTTCTTTTCAAGAAGAAAAAAAAACTTGAAACGACACTATGTGTTTGCAGCCTTTTTTAAACAGATCTCCAACAAGAGGCTACAAGAATTTTGTTCATTTTCAGGAGAAATTCATTGAGGAGCTTCAGGCCGGGATGTCAGGGATTGTGCTTAAAAAAAAAAACGTTAAATGCACGTCTTTCTACTTGCATCTTTAAAAATGAACACAAAAAAAAGAACAAAAAAAAGGAGAAAAATAAAACAGTGTGGAGAATCCAAGATGGTTGTTTTCTCTGAATAAACTGTGAACATAAAAAAAGAAATCTCAAAGGAAGAGGGCCACTGTGTCCGCAGTGAAGCCATCTGTCTTGTAAAAGGAGAGTGTTGTTGTTGATGTCACCTTTAGCATTGTAAGATGTACAGTGTGAAATAAATATGCCCGTGCAATGTGTAAATAACAGCATGATGATTACTAGTTTTGCTATATGATAAAAAATAAAAGCAATTATTTTATTAAAGTTCAGTTTTTTAATGGCTTTTTGGAGAGTGCTATGTTTTTACTCGCAACTATAACAAGAACACTGGATTCTTGAGGAACAAATCAAAATGCACAAAAGAGGAAGACAATCAGCTGCAGCTCTGTGACAACACGACTCACGTTTGTCACTGTTACATCAATACAGGGATGAATGTAGAAAAACAGCTTTAGACTGAGTATATTATATTCCCAGATAATCAAAATGAACACGAGAGTGGGACTGAAAAGAGGGAAGAATAGCAAAAGAAAGGGGGAAAAAAAACTCAGAAAGAGGGTGGGAAACAGTAACTGCAGTGATTGATGAGTCACATGATTGGTGGATGAGTCATCCATCTGTACACTTTACTGCGCAGGACCACATGCTCAAACACACACACCCACGCACACACACAGACACACACATACACACACACACATTCTCTTTGAGCTGTATAGTAATTTAGCTGCTGGCATTCAAGATAAAGATTGAGTCGTGTTCCCTCCTGACTGGAGCCAGCTGACTGGCCGGTGGAAAGGTGTTTGGTAGATAGGTTTTTGCCATATCTTGTTCCCACACCTCCTCCTCACTCTTACTTCATACGAGCAATATGCCCTCCAGTTATAATTCTTTGAAGTGCTCCTGGCTGCTGCTCATTTTCTATCAAAATTAACCTTACGCACGCCGTCGGTGGTACAAACACTGACAGCGATTAGCGGCCCGTCAATACGGCCTAATTGCATGTTATCTTGCCCGGTTGCTCGACATTGATTGGAAAGGTACCTTTCATGGCTGTATCTTGAGCGATGCCTGCGCACCATCTTATGAATTCAGACTTTTAATCACACCATGTACCTTCTGTCGAGAGCCCAGCTGGACATTCAGCGGCCGACTGTAAGAATGAATATATTAATTCGCTGTGGTCTCAACTGTGACCATCAGCCAGTTGTGCTGTGATAAAGAAGGAGATACAGCAACCAGCATCAGCAGGATTGTCAGAGCAGCTGCCAGCACACTGACCCTGTCTGTACCATTCATACAGTCTATGTAAGTGCAATAATATGACAGAGTCTGTGTTTGTGTTGTTCGTGGGAAGGAATAGTTTAACATTTTGCAGATATTTACAAGAGAAGATCAATAATAATATCATATCTATAGCTCGTACAATTATTTTAGCTAATAGTAAATAATATTTAATTTCTTAAAGTGTAGTTTCAGGGGTCCCAGTGGTGCAGTGGCAATGTTCCTTCACAGCAAGAAAGGTTCTGTATTCGAACCTGCCAAACAAGGCCTTTCTATAAGGAGTTTGCATGGTCTCATGTGTCTGCATGGGTTTACTCCAGGTACTCCGGCTTTCTCCTACAGTCCAGAGACATGCACCTTAAAGGTCCAGTGTGTAAGATTTAGTGACATCTAGTGGTGAAGTTGCATCTTGCAGCTGAAAACCCCTCACCTCACCTTCCCCTTCCAAACATGAAAGAGAACCTGTGGTTTTTAGTTTGTCCAGTTTGGAGTTCTGTAAAAAACATGGCGGCCTCCACAGAGAGGACCCGCTCCTGATGTAAATATAAAGTATTTAAATATAAACGGCTAATTCTAGGGTAAAGAAAACAACACTTCCTACAGTTTAGGTGATAACACACTAGTGAAAATATCACGAGGATTATTTTATGTTCAGTTTCTGCAAATAGATCCTTTTCACCTAAATCTTACACACTGAACCTTTAAGTTAACTTGTGACTCTAAATTGCCTGTAGGTGTGGCTGGTGGTTTGTCTCTGTATGTTGGCCCTGTGATGGACTGGCGACCTGTGCAGGGTCTACCCTACACAATGCCTGCTGGGATTGGCTCCAGCTCCCTGCAATCCTCAACAGATAAGTTATATAGGTAATGGATGGATGGAACATCTAGTTTCTCCTTTTATTCATCCTAAAGTGGAATTTCTCACCTCTTGGTGAGCCCTTTTTTTTACTTGAGTCCTCATTGGTTGGGTCCGAGGACAAAAGGTTTGAAAATGAAAAAAATCTAGGGGTGCAGATTTGGAAAGAAGAGAGCTGCGTTCTCACCTCTGCTTGAGGCTAGCAGAACGGTTTGAGTTGCAGTATTGGTAATGTAGGCAGCAGGTATTGACAGTAAAAAGGTGGCCACCGTGTCCCACAACGTTAGTGCCCTGCTAAATCATCTCTGTCTGTAGGTTTATTACAACGAGAGACACCTGCATCAGGGAGACAGGGCAGATGAGCCACAGAGAAGTTAACAAGTTAACAGTTGTACTGCCGTCACTAAGTCTGAGCTGTCCTTGCAAAAAGGTGCATTAGTAGTCATGGTGGCCACATACTGTGGAGTTTCTCTATTGGATGAATATATGTCTATATGGCTTCCTTACTAAACCTTGGGTCCTACAGATACTGCAGAGAAAAAGGAATCTTCCTCTGGCTTTACTCTATGAACTTTGTCATGCTGAGTAAGCGATACCTAAAATTAGTATAATGTAAACGTGAAAGAGAATAAAACTGAGTTTGCAAAATACATCAACAGCATATAAATCTACATAATATGCTGGACACATTTGGTATATGTTTAAAAACTAGTTTCTAAAATAAACTTTTAGGTTTGACTGAACTACTGACCACTGGGTTGGAGAAGGTAAAACCATACAGGCTGATAAGTTGATGAGAATCTGCTGGTGTTTGGATGTTTCCCTGAATAATGTCTCCATCAGTAACATCACAACATAACATGCTTTTATCCAAATGCTCCGCTGTCGCCATTCGCTATTATGATAGCTTTCATCTCTGCAGATCTAACAGGACACTGTGCAAACATCTGCCGCTCTGGACTCTGGAGGCACCTCTGCTCTGAGGTGATCAAACAACAAGATCATAGAGTTCTGAGACAGAATTCCCTAAAGACCCGGAGTTTAAAGGTAGCGGCTGGCTAAGAAAGTAAGGAGAAACATGAAAATTAGGAGCATGTCAGTTCTTATTGATATAATGTGTAATTTAAGCATTACTTGATCTGCGATTTACTGGAATATAATTGTATTTGACATAAATTAATTCAAATTCAACTCCTAATACAACTAAAATTTAATTTGATTTCTATTTCCATTCTATTTCTATTATTTTTATGTACAGTAAATAAGTGAGAATACTTTTTTTATAGAGAAATATGTCAAATAAAATTCGAATTATTTATTTTAAAACAATTTAATAAATTCAGTTGATTATTATATTTTGCTAATTTAAATTAAATAATTTTCATTTTCCAATATTTAATCCAATCTAGTTCCTCTTCATGCACATACGTGTGTATTGATGAACATTTCATTTCACAAGCACCGACAGACTGCTCACTTGTCAACCCATCACCGTGGACGTCAGTGAATTAATTCAGAAACAAGACGTCGCCCATGGCAACAGGGGTCAACCCTGCCCCAGTTCTCTGCCATCCACCAGATGATTGCTGTCATCGAGCAGACACCAGTCAGAGGAGCTGAGGCTGAGACGTCTTCACTAAGTGTGGTGGGTCAGTCAGTTTTTATTTAAAGGGGACATAGCATGCCCATTTTACCACAAGTTGATATGGTTCCTTGGGGTCTTAATGAAATGTCTGTAACATACTTTGGTCAAAATACCACAAGGATAATTTAAAACAGCACCCTTTTTACCCTGTATAAAATGTAGGGAGACTTCCAGTGCCTTGTTACGACACAAAACCCAGGAAGCTCAATCGAGTCACTCAAGCATGATGTTTCTGACTTAGAGGAACCATAACAAAACGCGCAAGTGTTTTTTTCCCAGAGTTTTTGGGATGGTAGACATGCCAGATACCCACATTAACCTGTAGAAGCACTAACAAAGTGGAATTTGCATGCTATGTCCCCTTTAATATGGTAATATATCTCGTATATAATATTGTATATAAGGGGATTTACTATCAGTAAAGAATGGGACAACCTGAATCATTTTAATGAAAGGTTGATGTTTTATTGATGTAAATGTAACCCTAACCCTCAGGGAATTCATACTTGTCTTTCTCTAGAACAGTTCAACTTTTTACTGGTGAAAATTTGACCGGTCAGAAAAGAGATCATGGCGGTATAATGACTTCATTCAGATTTCAAGCTTGTTTTATTGATTCCTCCCACAAACTGTGGATTTACCAGGTTTGAGACGTGACAGTGGCTGAGTCGCTCTTAACACATGATGCAGAGGAAGCTCATGAAAAGGAGCTGTTCAGTCGTCTCTTACACCTTGTTGCCAAGCTGAGGACAAAAACAGCATTGTTGAGATGCTGCTATTTACATTCCCACATTCGTATTCCTGTGACTTACAACACAATTGAGATTTGAAAAATAAAAAAATTAAAAAATTCCAGCACAATAGCATAATTGTGTGTCAAGCTTTAGATCACATTATGTCCTTATAGTAATCATTTATATTTTTGCCTGGTGGGGGTGCTATAATTAAAATGCAATTTGAATTTTTCAAAAGCCTCCAACTCTCTCAGGCACAAAATTTGGTTTACATCCAGCTTCTGGCACAAAAGAGTCTGACAGCACAGCCATTCATCAGTAATGGCCCCAAGAAGCCAAAGCATTTACGGGAGCAGAAAGAATGCATCCATTAGTAATATGAATGGTGAATTAATACAGCGACAAGACCTTCAAAGTCTGATTAAATAATGATCACAAATTTCTACAGCGGTAGTGGGTCTTTGGTTCACCCTTTAACTTTGAATGCATAACAAGTGGTAATACAAAGTGACCAACACAGGCTCTGAAAGAGTTTGTGCAATGGATGTGTTTACGCATGGACACCACATGAAATGGGACCAAATCATCATTGCAAACACTGGCAGAAAAATGGATCATATTTGTTTGCATGATAACTGGCTTGTTCATTTTTTTGTTCAGTAAATGGAAGATGATGGATTTCCTGTGTTCTTTGTCCTGTTTTTTTCTGTGTGCTGCCTCCGTGTTGAGCATCATT
The DNA here is from genome assembly GCF_022539355.2 of Hippoglossus stenolepis. Taxonomy (NCBI): domain Eukaryota; kingdom Metazoa; phylum Chordata; class Actinopteri; order Pleuronectiformes; family Pleuronectidae; genus Hippoglossus; species Hippoglossus stenolepis. Next base: position 12,630,069 of record NC_061497.1, read on the forward strand.
TTGCAGCTATTTCTGGCAACGACTTATTAAAACTGAGATTTTTACATGATTTGTAATAGACAAAAAACAACTATGTTTTACTTTCTGCAGAGGGCCATCATACCCTTCTCCATTTTTATGCATTTTGTCTGTGTTTGCCAAATGTTTTACGTGATTACCTTCACCAAGGAGGTTATGTTTTTATGGGCGTTAGTTTGTCTGTTAGTTAGTTAGCAGGATTACTTGAAACCGGCTGAAATGTGGTGGAGGGGTGGAGCATGATCCAAGGAAGAACCCATTACATTTTGGAGTGGATCCGGATCAGGGGGCAGATCCAGGAATCTTTTTTCACTTTCTTTATCATGGTGAGATAGCGTTTTATCCTTGGCAGATGTATCCACTCTCTGTTTGCACTTCTAGTTTGTTTGTTTGTCAACAGGATCTTGTGAATTTTAGTGTGGTTTCATAAGGGGACTGTTGGGCCTTGGAAGAGGTCTACGCTCTACTGAGAGTCATTCTAGCTCTGCCATGTTTTTGACTCAAGATGATTTGGCCTTTGTTGAGTTTGAGTCTCTCATGTTGCTTTGAAACGCTCACATGCTGATTTCCACACCTCTTTTGCAACTGAGAAATGCTGCTAATTGGCATTTAACCTGAAACATGACCTGAGTTTGTTGCAGTATTTGTAACTGTGATTAAATAACTTTAGAGTGAAAGACCAACAAGGCGTGTCAGGATGCCATTTCTGACCCAGTGAACTCTGTAGTCCTCTTAATTAGGCAATTACCAAAAATCGGTGCTTTGGTGCGCCAAGTGAAAAGTGTGAGGCGCACTGATTTTGTGGTGTTGTACTTGATAGTTTACTTTATAACTCTTGATTTTGTTAAGCAAAGTATGAAATTATTCTCCTGCTCTAAACCCAAGAGGTTTATCCACTGTAATGGTTTAAATTTTACATTTTGCAGCTCATTCGTCCAGCGTTTTGAAACCAAGCTGTTACGGGAATAGAAACCTAAAATTTGGGGGAACAAATCCCCTGAAAAATGACACATGTCAAATAACTTCAATAGATACCCCCAGGCAAAAGTATGGAGTTAGTTTTAAAAGCACAAAATGGATTGAAGTGCTATTAAACCTGGTTACAGTTGAAGCATGCAAACCTCCATTGTGTGACACAGTTGTTTACGCAGTAGGTTGCGGAGACTATTAGACGTCTCTGTGGGTATAAAAGCCACTAAAAGAGTCAAAATGTTTGAACTTTCTCGTAAGATGATGCTCATCTCGGTCCCGTCATCCTGCTGTTTGTTAATTTTCTTGTCTGTTAAACGACCATTTCGAACTCACAATGCGCCTCATTAGAAATGCTTTTACCAGCCATTTGGACGACGCAAGCCGAGCTACAAAGGCCGGTCCCTTGAAACGCCGTCCTTTGTTTATGATCTCTGCAACCCCTTGTTTTATTCTTTTTGCTCCTTCCTTTCATCTCTTCTTTTCCTTTCTTTATCCCACCCCTCACCTCCTTCCCCACCTTCTCCCCTTTCCCCCCCAGTTACCCATGCCCCCTCTCCCCCCTTAATGCTCCCTAACACACAATCTTCCTCTCCTTTTCTCCTTTCTCCTCTCTCCATTTCTTGTTTTGTATGCAAGCCCCAAGGGAGGCAAATGGGTGAAAAGCACTCTCCCTGCGCCACTGTCACAAAAGACTGGTGACTCATCGCCACTTATGTTCCCGTCTCCCACCTCCTACAAAAAAAAAAAAAAACATATACAGGAGAAAAAACTCAAATTACTCCCTACCTGCCATGCACTTACAGGATAACACACACACACAAACACACACACACGCACACACGCACACACACACACACACACACACACACACACACACACACACACACACACACACACATACACACAGAGATCAGTGTGTGCACTGGAACACAACACACGCACACACACCCTTTAGAGACATGGAAGAATGTACACACGCACACACATTCCACAGCTCCTCAACACCATCCTGAAATTAAAACCCAAGTCACATCATTTAGTTGATAATTATGGTCGAAAATGGCGTTCATTGATGTGCGCTGCCTATCATATCTAATGAGATTACTTCTAGTTTGTAAAGGCATTCTCATGTTAATGAGGAAGTGAATATGCGTGAATAGAGAGCTAAATGTGGAGCTGCTCATGTAAGAGATGCTCTTGAACTAGGTGAGTACAAGGTAAGAAAAGGGAAGAAGAGAGTGAGACAGAAATTCCCTGTATGGGTTAGTGATGAGGCTTTGGTCTCATTTGTCCATCTGCGGATGATGAACCAGAAAAGAAATGTTTTTCCTCCATCTGCTGGAAGGATGAGTCACTTACACTGCAGTCACGGTGCTGATGTGGACACAAGATGGAAGTCCTGAATGAACATGATGTACAGAGTGACGCACATAATATTTAAATCACGCCTCATCCAATGAAGACAAACCTACTCAATCATACACTATGCTGTGTTCAATCTCAATCTGAAAGGTAACTAGTTACTATTACAATCATATACAAGTATAGTGAGGTAAAAAACACAATATTTGCCTCATGGGAAGTAGAAGTACTCTTAGGTCTAAATACCTCAAAACTGCGTTGAGTAAATGTACTTCTGATTATTAATCTATTGCAACATTTGCAACAGTACACTATGTTCATATTTTTCAATAAACCAGCAACTGCAACTTGAATATTTATCTCCACCAAGGAGGTTCTGCTTTCGCCCGCATCTGTTTGTTTGTTCGTTTGCAGGATTACACAAAAACTACTGAGCCAGTTTCCATGAAATTAGGTGGGAAGGTGGGGAATGACCAAGGGAAGAACCCATAACATTTTTAAATTGCAAGATTGATTTCTCATGGGAATAAATCATGGATCTGTTCAGAGGACTGATATTTATAAGTGTGTGCAATTAGCTGCAGATCCAAAATAAAAATCTGGATCTTGTGAATTTAATATATCTGTTGAGCCTTGGCGGAGGTATGTGCTTTGATGAGTGCCATTGTAGTTTTCGATAAGTCTGAGTTGTTCATGTCCAGAGATATATTTTGTTAATATGTGAGACATGCAACATAGAAAAGCAAAAACTCCACAAAGCTCATGAGGTGGAACTATAGGGAACATTTAGAAATTCTGCTGAATTAAAGACCAGCGATCAGGGATTATCCAAATAAAGAAAATTACTTAATTAATTGAATGAGAAGCTACATTTTTGAATGTCAGAGTCCTTCAAATAGATGTCATACAACGGGATGGAGATGTTGTACAATGCAAACTGAGCAGAGTTTACTCAACTAGATTTCAGTCTTGGTCTCTGCAGGCCTGCTTATGTTCACGTGGATTCCACCACAGAGTCACCAGAGCCCTCACCTGATTACTCTTTACAGAAACCTGCTTGTGAGCTATTCAGACACATCAATTATTGAAAGCCTGGAGTTTCCGTTTCACACACGACGAGGAGGGGGAGTGCAGTGAGGCAGACAGACACACACGGGGGCTGAGGAAGAGAGGGAAAAGTCCAAGAACAGTGGGTTTGAGAGGAAATAACTCATCAGGCACCCTGGGAGGGAAACATATGAGCGGGGATGGAGGGAGAGAGGGAGGACCGGGGAGAAAGTACGGAAAGGTGAGGCAAGAAGAGACTGATTGTTTATGACTAATCAGGTGCCCTCCTTGAGTGTAACAGTAGAGCCTGAGCCGGTGCAATCAGCTGAAGATTGATTGGCTGATAACCTTGTCGTCAGGCAGTTAGGAGGGCATGTTTTTTAATTCCGCCGCTTCTCTCTCGAACCTCAGTGGGACGACTTCTACCCAGGTTGACACACTGACTCAGGGCTGCGGCGAGGACAGGCCCCCAAACCTCCAGGAGCCAACGGGAGACAACAGGGTGGACAGCGAAGCCTGCGATGGAGTGGTTGACCCCGTGCAGGTCAGGTTTGGCAGAAAAAATCATATTTAACCACAACAATTTTAATTATATATGTATATTACTGTATATTTTAAAGGTACCTTTATTTGAACTCAAAGGCCACAGTTTTCAGGGGGAAATGGGCACTAATTTTTGCTCAAGATTCAAGGTTGAGCCTCAGTATTGTATGATTGATAGGAGGTTGGGGAGGATCTATGTATCGATGACACAGACAGCCCGCCACAGGAGAGTCTGACACCCACAAAGACACAGGACAATGCTGACGGCCTCCCATCGTCCCCCCTGCCAACAGACGAGGAGGTGACCCCCCCTTCAGTGTCATCTCATACCTCCAACAAACAGAGTAAGTCACAGGCGCAGACATGCTCAGGTCAGGGTAGTTGTGACCTTGTTTGTGTACTTTTTACTGTTCGTCTCTTCACAGATCGTTCCTCCGAGCCCTGCTGGTATTGCATGAGGTCTCTCGACTCAGAGTATCGTCCTGAAACTCCAGAACAGGTTTCCACCTTTCTGACTTAAAACATAATTTCACTGAGACAGAGCTGGCACATCGAAACGACGCATTCTTTTTTTTGCATTAGAACATGGTGTTATTGTTTTCAAGGTTAAAAGTCAAACAATTCTCTACAGTTCATTAATAATTCATTAAAGAGAAAACTGACTCCGTCAAGTCGGAGCGCTGAGTATGAAGACATGAATTCATGATGATATTGAGCACGTTTTTGGAGGCGGTTCTCTGAGGACGAATTATAGTAATGACTTTCAGAATTGTTCTTGATAAATCCCGTCCAATTTGGTTTTACCTGAATGTGTGGAATAAAATTGAACTGTAAAATATACTTTGTAATTCTATGTTGGAGCAGTTCCCTTTATGGTGACACAACTCACCCCTATGTTGCAGGAAGACTCGGTTCCTTCGTCACCACTGCTCTCTAGTGGCCAGAAAGTGAGCTACCAGACAGACCCTCGCCCTCACTTTGGTGTGGCCTGGTCATCCCACTCCACATGTCGTCCTCTGTGGGGGAGCGAGGGGCCCTGCTGGGGGCAACGGCACCAGGACGCACCCAACCAGATGCACACGTGTCCTCACTGCCATCTGGGCTTGCCCCCAGAGACCCTGCGGTGGCATGAGGTCGTTAGCACACACCGACATAAAAAGAGATGCACAAGCTCCGCCAAACATTCCACAGATTGTGTTACTGTGTTTAACTTGAAGGCCTCTGACTGTTTTCTCTCTCTCCGTGCACAGGCTAAGTGTGTGCTGTTTGACGGGCAGAGGAACTCAAACACATAAACTGAGTCATCGTCAGAGAGAAACGCTGCCTGCTCTTAATACAAAATAACAGGCCTGTCGACTCTCTGTGCTAATGCACCCAGGACTTTGCACCGAAATGTTCAATATCTGTTTCTGCTGGTGAAAACTGTCTGTTTACTCAAAGCCATGTTCCTTCCTTATTTCATGTAGAGTTCATGTTTAATTTGTGTGATATTTTCAAATAAACTGCATGTGTACCAGAAAGTTATGGGATGAGTACACTATATTCTGAATCTGAGTTTTTAATGCTTGTATGATGATTTGAGGCTGATTTCTTTTACATTTCAAACATTTATATTTTATATTTCCTTCTCCTTCACGGTTCTCTCAGGGCATCACGGTTTGCCATGGTAGTAAATCTTGTAAATAGGGATCTGTAAACTAGTGGGCATACGTTGGGAAAAAAAGTTATGAAACGTTGAAACTTAAGTTTTGAAATGCTACGTCACTTGCACTCCTAATTCAGACTAGTCTTCCAGAGCTGGTCTTACAGCTGGTCTTACTCTTCAGACATTTGGCCACACAGTTGCGAGTCATATGATTTTTGGCAGCATTATCACAATCTAAAAGTCCTGTGCTTAGCCTTTTGTTTACCCCACTGAAGGGCAGTCCAATCCCATCTTGTATTAAAGGGATTGACAGACTCCTCCACCAATGACTGTCTGTGGTTCAGAGCAAAACAATTTTAGACTTGAGTCATGTCTCATATTTCAGATGTTACTTGTTGCTAAAAATGGTTTCACAGTCTCCAGGACGACCTCTTTTTATGATGCAACCTCGGCTTGTGACAGTAACAATCACTTTTAACTTGATCTGCAACCGTATTTGAGTTCAGAATTTTTTACTTGATTGTTAACTGTACACAATCTTTTTCATCCATATATTATTATTATTTTATAAATTATTCCAATGTCAGAAATTGTATAAGTTACAGTGTCTGTGTGTCATTTGGAGCTGGAGCCTACACCTGTAACTTTTGGAGATTCATTTGACCAGAGAATAAAACCAAATTGTTCCCTTCACACTCAGGACAAAACCTGCATGTTAATGGTGTTGGTGGAAAGTGCAAAACGGGCTTTTGTCAGGAGAAAATGGTTTCTGTAGGTCAGTTTCTGTTTTATATGAACGTGGGGAGGGCCAGCAGTTTCACAGGGAGGGCCTCATGTGCACGGACATGAATGGCCACCAAAACATGTCACTATGTTAAATTAAGTATAAATAATTCCTGGATCTGCCCCTTTGTCCGGATCTGCAACAGAATTTAATGAGTTCTTTCTTGGCCCATGTCCCATCCTTCCACATAGTTTCATGGGAATCCATCAAGTGGATTTTGCCTGGCTGCTGACAAACAAACCAACCAACCAACAAATAAACCAACGGTCAGGGGGCAGACAGCAATATTTCCTGCTGGAGATAATACATCTATTGGTCAAAAGCTTGTGAATAAATGGGCTTTGAGAAGTTGTGTTGAAAGAAGGGACTTTGTGGATATCTGCCAGGAGAGAATTCCAGAGGGTGGGGGGTGCCACACTGAATTCCCTGTCAACAAAGCTCCTCAGGCTGATGCAAAGGATGGTGAGCAGACCTGTGTCCAAGCACCATTGGTTCCTGGATCGAGTAAAAGGCTAGAGGAGGTCTGATAGGTGCTGAGGGACGAGAGCATGAAGGGATTTATAGGAGAGGATGAGGATTTTGTAAATTATCTGGGACTTGACTGGAAGTCAGTGAAGAGATAGAATAACTATTCTCTGCTCAGGACAATTGACTTTATATAAAGATGGACGACATGACAGCTCCCCCAAAGTAAAGCAAAGCATCTAAATCGCTCCCTCATAATGGCTGGCTGCAGTATAAGTAATAAACCCTTCCTCCATGTTAATGAATTGGTCATGGACCAAACAAAATAGACAAAATACATGTCAAATTTAATTTCTCTTGTTTTAGGTAGTCCTTATCACACTAATGTTTGTTCAAGTGTTCATGATTTTTGGTCTTAAGAAGTTATTTGATGCAATAACAACATGTGAAATGTCATGATTGACAGCTGAGACCGACTGGCTATTGGCTAAGTATGTGCCTTGACCTCAACACCGAGTAGGTCAAGAGACATGGAGTCATGGGCTTTTTTGGAAATCAGGGAAGTATAGAGGCTGCTGCAAACAAGTCAAGGAAATGACTGGAAGAGGAACTGGAGGAAATATTGTCTTTTTACATCCTGGACACTTTTTATAAACACTGAGCACATGCACTGGAACTTGTAGAAGAGATGAGTGCAAACAAATGAAACTAATGAAGCATGAAATCAGTTTGTTTTACAAATGAATTGACTTCGTGATCGACAGCTGATCATTTTAGTTTGTTGAGTTTTGGCTGAGTCACTGACTCTGACTGTTTTTCTCAGGGGGCTGGGGGCTGGGGGCTGGGGGCTGTGTGTATGAGCGTGAGTGAAGACACTGACCTAGTTTCATTGTAAAGGGTGATGGGGGAGGCACTGTGTGTGTATGTTCGGGCGCGCTCTGGCATGGGGAGAGCACTATTTAAGGGAACAGGGATTAAGAGGCAAGAGCAATAAACCAAACTGATAGCACGGCTCATGACACATGAGGAAGGAAGCTAACTCTATTTTATGTCTCAATCTTGTACCTTTTATAGCTTTAACATTTTAATAATATAGGCTATTGTAACTGTTGATATTTCATGTCTTTTATTTTATGTCTAGATAGTTGCTCACAATACACAATAAATACTCCTGTATACTAAATGTGTGTGTATAAGATACAATAAAATTAAACAAATAGAAACAAGAGGAAATAGAAAAGAGCTTGCATATATAAGATATTGAAATTTCAGACAGGTAGACAAATATATATACATATACTTCTGCATGGTAGCACATGTAGCCTACCTTGTGCGTAGATAGAAATATCTACATGGACCATGTACATCTAGATATAGGCTAGTATGTCTGAAATTTCCATATCTTGAAAGTATGTTTGTAGATATATAAATATATATCGATGTGTACATGTAGATATACATATACATGTCTGTGTCTGAAATTAAGACCTCATATATGTATGCATGTGTAGACATATCTATGTCTGAATTTTCAATATCGTATATGTAAAACCCTATATATATATATATATATATATATATATATATATATATATATATATATATATATATATATATATATATATAGATGTAGGGATACAGGTGAAAACCGAGTAAATAAATCTACGTTTCTAAATGTGTATTTAATGTTATATCACCAGTATCTTTTCTTTTTTTATTCCATTCATATGTTTCTATATTTTTTATATTTCCGTACACTTAAGTATTATTATCTTTACACTTAAGTACTGCATGTTAAATATTATTACTTACTGATGCCTAGTTTTGACTCTTGCTCCTGTAATATTCCATCTTCCCCATGGTGGGACTAATAAAGGATTATCTTAGCTTTATTGACTGCTCTAGCGCACAACACAGAACCTACAGTATCTGAATGTTTCAAATTGTATTAATTCATCGTTTGCTAAATGCATAAATGATATAACATTAGTGAACCTAAGTGGTCCGAGCAGCAGATTGATTACAGTGGTTGTCAACAGGATCACACCCCTCTGGTCAGACTGGAAATGAGTCTTAACACATCAATGCATCAGCATCCTGCACCTGATTGGTCGACAAAAGTCATGCCTGGTCACATGACGTGAATAATGACAGTATGGCAGCGTGGCGAGCCAATGGCCTGATCCATCACCTGACCGCTCTTTGAATATTGATGCTGCCTCCGCCGCCACGGTCGGCCCGCCCTCCCCGTGTTGTTGTTGTGTGACATTGTCTGACTGGGACCTTCGCCCCAGTAGAGGATCTTCTGGAACCAGCCCCTGAGCGACCAGACATGTCTTCGCTGCTGAAGCCGTTCGCGGTGTGCGAGGGGCCGTGCGAGAGCAGCGGGGGTGTCAGGAGAGGATGCCCGAGTCCGGCTCCGCATCAGCAGCCTCCATTCCAGCGTCTGAGCGCCGCGGCGGGGCCGGGCGGCTCTCTGCCGGCCCACCAGCGCCCGTACCCGGACAGGAGGAACCTGGCGGCGGCTGCGGTCGGGGGGAGGAAAATTACGCATCCCGGGAAGGCTATTCTTGCAGGTGGATTTTGCACGCAGGATCCCCCCCCCCCTTTCATCATAGTCACCTATCGCTTTCTGCACATCGCAGCCTGATCTCCAGTCTGTCGCCCATTAAGGTTATCCATGCAGAACTGGGTCAAAACGCACTGGGCAAGCAGTGATGCTTCAGCAGTTGCATGATGTATTGTATTGTGTCTGTATTTATTCAGCATCATGCTCACATTTTCCTTCTTATTTTAAATATACATACAGATGCTGAAAGTTGTAATGCTGTGTTTTGAATGGAGGCAGGTACATTCAGTAGCCCGGCTATTCTTTCCAGTTCTGCTGTATAGTCACATCAGCATTTATTTTAAACAAAGATCCAGCAGTGAGGTTTCACCAGCATCACTCTGCAGTTAATCCATCTAATCTTTTTTTTTTTTACATATACTGAAATGGAGATGCTGGTTTCTCCTGATCTCACAACATGCACAAACAATTCTGCAGTGAGTCAACAAATCTTGACATGCAGTGCTTCTCTGTCCCCCTCCTCGCCCTCACCCAGGTGGCATCGCAGGAGGGATCGAGATCTGCATCACCTTCCCTACAGAGTACGTCAAGACCCAGCTGCAGCTAGACGAGAGAGCCAACCCGCCGCGATACCGAGGGATAGGTAGGTCACTGGGCCGTGTGTGACTGACTGCTGGGTTGTGTGCTCATCCTCTCCTGGGTTACTCACTCCTGGATGCTGTGTGTGTGTGTGTGTTTGTGTGTGTGCAGGGGACTGTGTGAAGTTGACAGTGCAGGATCATGGACTCCGAGGGTTGTACAGAGGACTCAGCTCGCTGCTCTATGGATCAATACCAAAGTCTGCTGTGAGGTAAAGATGCACACATGACACACAGCAGGTTATTTACTGGATTATGTGTAAGAACACTGCAGCTGCAGTAGTAAAGCACATTTGGCTCCTTCATTCTTTAAGCGTCACGGTTGTAATCCTTTAATTACTTAAACAGTTGACTTGTGTCAAAGCGCCGACTCAGCATTTCTCAGTACTTAAAGTAAAGGCCAGCCAAATGTGAAGGGTTGCAACTAATAAGTCCTGTTAGAATCTATTTATTGTGTTTTTTGTGCAAGTCTTAAGTGTTTGGTCTATAAAATGTAGCAAAACCTTAAGAGCCCACAAGGATCTCCTCTCTGGAGTTGACAGGGCCTTTGCTGTCCAGGCTCCTCATCTCTGGATCTCTCTGCCTGGAGAACTTAGTTACTCAGTATCTTTCTCTAAATCTCTTCCTCAGACTCAGTTTTATCAAATGTCCTATTTTTAACCGTTGAGATTCGATTTTAACAATTTCATATTGTACAATTTGGTGAATCTTGCATCTTTTAACACTGTAAAGCACTTTGTAACTCTGGTTTTGAAAGGTGCTATATAAAACAAGTTATTATTATCAAATAAGTGGTTAAAACATTAACTCCTTAAGGAAACTATGCTACTAATTGCAAACCTATTAATAGCACCATTGAGTCAGTTGTTTGGAGCCAGGAATTTAACAATTAACTATAGATTACAGTTGATTCCATCAAACAAATGTCCACCTATTCTTATCCTTGAATGTGTCTCTCCCCCCTCTTTCTCTCAGGTTTGGCACATTTGAGATGCTCAGCAACCCGATGCGAGACGCCACAGGTCGGCTGGATAACACGCGGAGCCTCTTGTGTGGGTTAGGTGCAGGGATAGCAGAGGCCATCGTGGTCGTCTGTCCCATGGAGACACTCAAGGTCGGTGGAGCTGACATTTGCACATTTCTTTCCAGTGTCTGTTTAATCAACATTGACTTGACTTCAACGGTTTTCCCCTTTTGCTCCAGGTTAAGCTGATCCACGACCAGTGTTCCCTCAGACCTCGTTACAGAGGCTTCTTCCATGGCGTCAGCGAGATTATTAGAGAACAGGGTAAAGACAGCAGCGAATCTAAAAACATTGAAGCAGTTGTTACAAACTCCATCTTTAACTAGCAATTTGTATGTGAATGTGTTGTGCTCCATATTGAAACCTAATCTGTTTGACTGTAGGTGTGCGGGGGACGTATCAAGGTCTGACAGCGACAGTGCTGAAACAAGGAAGCAATCAGGCCATTCGGTTCTATGTGATGAATGCGCTACGAAATTGGTACAAAGGTGAGAAACACTGCAAAACAAAATCCAATGTCTCTCTCCTCTTTTTTTCCCAACGATCCAAGTCCTTTCACTGAAAAAAATCCCACTATCCTCTTTTCACCCTCCATTAATCCAACTCCTGGATTTGGCCTCAAAGGGGATGATCCCAGGCGAGATATGCACCCGATTGTCACAGCGATGTTCGGCGCAACGGCTGGAGCCGCCAGTGTTTTTGGAAATACACCTCTGGATGTGGTGAAGACCAGGATGCAGGTAGGAAGTCCACCCACTGGTGATTCTACTGTCGCCAGGTTTGCCTCTTTTAAGACGCTGGTTTGTTTTTTTAGGGTTTGGAGGCTCACCGCTACAAAAACACAGTGGACTGTGCCTTCCAGATCTTGAAGCACGAAGGACCACAAGCGTGAGTAACCCTGATCCATGGCTTGCATTGTATCAGCTTTCTCTGCTTCAGACAAACCATCTCATCTCACCTTGTACTTCATGCAGATTCTACAAAGGGACAGTCCCCAGGCTTGGCCGTGTGTGCTTGGACGTGGCCATAGTGTTTGTCATCTACGAGGAGGTGGTCAAACTACTCAACAACATGTGGAAGACCCAGTAGACCGACCGCTCAGTGGCAGAGGTTCAGAGGGAAGCACGGAGCAGTGCATCATGCTACGCACAACTGAACACCTCTACTCTAGTTCATACTAGCTCACTGCATTCGCCGAGAACAGATGACACTTCATCTTGAGCAGCTTCCACTCATAAATCAATTCATTTTGCAGGACCTATCTACAATCGGTGATAATAAAGAAGGGAGACTGTCTAGTTGCAGGATAAACAGCTCAGTTTTGCATTTCTCTTTGTCTCTAGTGGTCAGATTTGGGAATAGAGAGGGATCACCTTGTTTTGAAGGAGACAGGAAAGGGAAAGAAGGAAATGAAGTAGGTGATGAGTTATTCTCTGCACCTGACCAAATTGTAGACTCAGTTTGTTGAGTCGTATTACAAGAAAAACAACCTTAGAGTATTTAGAGAAGCAGCACAAAATTACTTGAGTAGATTTCAAGAGGCATTCGTTTTTTTGAATTGTTTTAGCTTTCTATGACTGTTGTTACTGTACATGTTGTAGAGTGACCACTTTGTACTGAAACCATAAATGTGTCTTCTGATTCACTAAGTACTTACTACTTAATACTGAGGGAAGAGCTGGGATGCTACCGGACACTGAACGAGCCTGCTGCAGAACGTTAAAATGTCTGTGCAGTTCCTCAACACATCTCGGTGTTGGAATCGCTTACTTGACCGTGATTGTGGCATCATTGTACTTTAGTACTCACAGTATTTTTGTCGCTGTGTCTTGGTGATGAAGTGTAGATACTGTTCATTTGCGCATTTTATGGCTGCTGCTGACAAACAAGAGTATGGCTGCATGAAAATTGATGCTGCATCCGTCCTGTTACACACTGGCAGTGGCTCACAGGCTTGTTGACACGACACAAACTGGTCTGGAGTCAGTAACTCTCCTGAGTTTCAACCAAACATGACTCAACATTAAAGCATATTGTTGGGATGCAAAAATCATATGTAGCAAAAATATTCACACGCAGTCTTAATAGTAGGAGGTAAGAGTCAGTTTTTGAACTCGTCCACATCCTGGAAAAATGACTAAATTCTAAACATCAATTAAGTTACTGAAGTTTTCAGTAGGTGGTGTGATCTCTACAAATGAATATTTGTACTGTTTTATTTTGGAATATATAACTATTCATATTTATTCATATTCAGTCAGGCTGACTCTTTTGTATTTCCAACCATGTGCTGGTGTGCTGCCGGAAATTTACAAGTGGATCCACTTAACCCCAACCCTTCTCCACACGAGATAACAAGATGGGAAAATGTCCGACTGAGTAAGCCATACGACTCCGACACGCTTGAGCCTTCAGTTGTTTTCTTGCGCTTATTGTTTAAAACATCAGACTGTCCTTTAGTCAAGATTTACGTCACTTGAGTATCTTTTGTTTACATCAAGCTAAAATAAGTATTTTGTACGCTAACTGATGAAATTGTTCATTAGCCATCTTTGAATGCACTTATTCTTGTCTAACATAGTGTTTACATGCATTGAACCCCAGCAGGGGGAACTGAGATGTGTCAGAGGCTTGATAGCAAAGCAAGGATTTTAGTGAGGCTTTTTGTTGACCTAGTTGAATTACACAGCCTCGCACTGAAGCCTTTTATTGCTCTTTGCCAAACTACTTCTAAAATATCTCGCTGCCACTTTGGTTTTATTAACCAAAGCACATTTTTTTTTACAGTGTTACAAACTTTGTGCTTCTGCTTTACTGCTTTGTATAAGCAGGTTAACACCATGTGGACCTCTTTATACAGCATATTCATACTGTGTAGTCATTGCCATTTCAGAAGATCCTGTCAGGGATATTGAATGATTTGAGTTGAAGGAAAACAAACATGTTGGCAAGACATCAATAAAGAATATTGTTAAAAAAAACCTCAGTGCTCAAAGTTTGATTTAGGTCATCAGATGTGGAAACCTCTGAAGAAATAATGTGGTTACATTGATCTCAATATACTTGAACTTAATAAAAATGATTTGAGCGAAGGTAAATGAGATCAATCAGATTAATAAAATGAAGCATTAAATGTTAACAATATGATGGGATGTACTGTGAGGCTGTGTGTGTATGTTTATATGGAATTTGGGGTAAGTTCGGCCTCCAGTAGTGTAGAAAGCGTCTTAAAAAGTATAAGTGATACTTAACATAAATCGCAGCCAACAACTGCTTACTACATAAAGATAGAGTAATGGAGTCCTGAGATGCATGTTTATGTACGTGCATGTGCCCATCAGTGCATGTGTATCCCTCTCAATTTTGGCATGGATCCGGACAAAGGGTATTTTTTTTTATTTCACTTTCTTTGACATTGTGAGATAGGGAGGTTATTTCTTTTTTTTACATTTGCACAGATTTTCTAAGGAGAAATTCATTGCCCTCGATGAAAAACAAATAACAGGCATATTTAGGGAACTGATATATCGTGTTGGCAATTTGAAGGGGACTGTTGGGCCTTGGTGGAAATATGTGCTCAACTGAGACATTCTAGTTTATGTCCGAGATGCTTGTGCAACATCTAGAAGCTGTAAAAAACAAACCAAACCCCCCCAAACATATTTATACCCTTCCCTAAGCATTGGAAATTTAGTATTCAATGATGCATGGAACCTGAACATTTATACGTCGCTGTTATTTATTGTCTTATAGGTTTTAATTTTCTACATAGATCAGTTATGTGAATTAACTGGAAGTGACATAAATGCTGTGATTTAGATTTATTGGTGGTAAATATACACAAAGCAAGTTGGTACAGATTATAAAATGTCTCGTAGCTGGAATGGTGAACCTGGATTTTCCTCACTGATGAGAATCGCATGGTTCAGAGTTGGTGACACTTGGCTTTGCTACAAAAGGCAGAAAATACAGCGGATTGCGGCTTTGCTGACCGCGAGACTGAGGAGATTAAAGGCTGACGGAGCACGGCGAGCTCCGTCTGCATTAACATCACAGAGGAAGGTATTAGCGCTCCCACCTGTCACCTTCGGGATATAGGTCATTTAGTGAAGCTTAAGGTGAGGGAGGGGACAAACATGCTGCTGAGAAATATGTTTCCTAATGTGCAGGTGAAATGTATTCACTTTTAAATACAAGTCCTTGTTTGTGGCTTCTGTATATCCAGTAGGTACATGAACAGTATGTACATGAATATAAATCCTCATAGCACAAATCTGAGATGCAAATACTGAAATCCGCACAGTACAGCTTCTATTTGAAATTATCTTAACGGATGTTTGTTGTGATGAAAAGACCGTCTCCCATTCTTCAGTTCCATTGAGCTGAACACCTTCACACTCATCAGTATTCCCGTGACGTCTGCATTGTGACCAGAGTACAGTTCCTTGACACAATGCATTTGACGGACCGTGTAATAAAGCCAAATGGTGGATTAGGAACAGTCTAGTCACCCTTGCTCCAGCTGTCGGGTTTCTTGACGTTAGAAGATGTGAATCCTCAGCCAGCGTCAGAACAGAGGTCTGACTATCTTCTCCATCTGGGAACACGCACACAAGGTGTTAGGTTAGAGGAAACACTGGTATTTAACGATTAACTAAACCGATAAAGATGTTTGGCATTTCACTTACATTCGGAGACATTTGTCTTTCCCGCCACTGGCCACTCTTTGTCCATCAGGACTCCAGTCCACGGCATAAACCTACAGATACAACAAACATTGCTATTAGGGGAAAAAAATAGAATAAAAACACAACTATCACGATTTCTGTGACATCTTTCCTCACCTCATCAGCGTGGCCAGGCAGGTCCATGTTAAGCTTTCCAGTCTTAACATCCCAAACTTTTAGAGTGCTGTCACTGCTGCCACTGACCAGCAACCTGCTGTCTGCGGACCACGCCACTTGATACACAGATCCCACATGGCCACGCAGGGACATCAAGTACCTGAAGGTAGATAGACAAACAGGCAGAGGAATTATATAGTGATAGACACATTATTAGGCTTACAGCCCCATCATCTGGACAACAGCAGTATTACACACAGATAATTTATGACACCTCGTAAAATGCCAGATGTTGTGGATGAGAGATTTTCTTACTTTCCAGTGCGTCCGTCCCATATTTTAACAGATTTATCGAACGAGGCAGAGGCGAGGAGCCTGGTGTCCGGGGAGAAGAGGACTTCGTTGACCAGAGCGCTGTGGCCTGTCAACCTGGCGAGAGGTTTCTTCTCTTCTGCAGGGTTCCACATGAACAAGGTGAAATCATCCGAGCCGGACACCAAGCGCTCTGAGGCGGAACCCTGCGGCAGAGGAGCAGGAGTAAGGGCACTGATATAAAGTGGACACAGACACATCAATACTTCACAACAGATAATAACTTACCCTGACTTTACTATATCTCTCCAAGGCCTTCTCCTTCAGCTCTTCCACTGGGGGAAAATAATACTTGTTACATGAAAAGAATCCTCCACAGAAACATGTTTTACAGAAAACGTGATTTTTAGATTTGAACAGAAAAAGTGAGTTCACACTTTAAACTCTAAGGCCTTACGTGATCCCTTGAGGTCTTGTGGGTTCACAGTGGCAGTTGCAGGTTCAAAAGCACCAGTGCGCAGAACATAGTCTGTGCTGAGGGCTAGGGTGTTCACCCAGTGGGCATGACCCTGCAGAGTCCTGCACTGGACACCCTGTATCCACAGACACACATTACACACATTATGACTTGCTCTGCCACACAGATATCTCCTCACTCTTTTCTCCTCAATTTTCTCAGTCACACATACACGCATGCACACACACTTACGTCTTCGGCTCTCCAGACTTTGATCGTTCTGTCCTGAGAAGAACTATACAGAAGTCCATCTCCTCCCCACTTCACGCAGGTGACTGACTGAGTGTGTCCAGTCAGGATCTTCTCACAGCGTCCCAACACGGTGTCCCAGATACGTAATGAGCCGTCCTTCGAGCTACTGGCTATGTAACGACACTCTGGGTTACTGAAAGAGAAAGGGAGATAGTGATCAGAAAAACAGTAAATCAGGACAGATCGATTAAAACTAGGGCTGCACAATATTAGGAAAACATGCGATAACGTTGTTGAATATGGCGATATGACTTGCGATAAACATTAACAGTCCTTGGCTACAGATGCAGAGACCATGGACAGCTCAACAGCTGGGATAGGGCGCACAGCCCGGCCACAGCCAGGGAGCACTACTAAGGCCACTGTGTTAATTTGGAGTCTTTTCATACATGTTTGGACCGTGAATAGTACATTTTTTACAGTTTTTAGCGTCTCTGTCTGTAATTTACTGCTCCTCTCTGTGTCTCTATCAGAAGAAAGAGGAGAGAGAGAAGGAGTAGTGAGAGAACATGAACATTTTGAAACTGAAAAACACTGTTTTAATTAGGGTTGCACAATATATCAGAAATGTATTGTCCTTGTGATATCAACGTGCGCGATACACATATCACAATAGACGGCTCAAACTGCAATAGATGGTGTTCCGTGCACCATGCATTCATGCTCTGCATGTCCATATATTTGGCCAAAATAATAGGAGGCGATATACATATGTGAGAAAGGGATGACTTGAGCACTTACAGATGGAGAGGCTCCCAGCACAGCCAGGTGATCCACTTGGTGTGTCCTGTCATAGTCTTCCCAATCTGTGCACCTGTCACTGGATCCCAAAGACAGATCTGCAGAAACACACAACCACAAAAGAATAAATGCATGTTCATGTGACACATCTAACAGAGATCAGATGAGTGTGTTGGAAGCATACCTGACTGTTCTTGCACCCTGAAGCCAGTTTCTTGCCATCAGGTGACCAGGCAATGGTCAGCACCCAGTGAGTGTGTCCTTTAATAAAGCAGAATAAAGCTCAATGTTTTCTTAATTCACTGATTTATCATTTGTATGTTTAAAACATTGCAGATCAAGATGCCCCAAAGTGGAGACTATACCTCTGGCAGTGTGATGAGGCGTCTCAGTTGACAAGTCCCAAAAGCGCACTGTGGTATCACCGGAACCACTAGCCAGATATCTTAAACAAACAAGGACAACTTAATTACCAACATATCTGAGCCTATAAGGTGTGTAAAAAAGATGCTGCTAAATGATAAATCTACAGAACAAAAGACTGTGAAAACAGGCAAAACAAATTCTCTATCAGAGTTACTCACTTGCCAGTGGGGCTGAAAGCAGTTGAGATGACCGCTTCCGTGTGTCCCTGTAGTGTGCTGGTACACCGGGACACAGCTCGGACCCTGAACACAGCCTGGGGCTGGTACACAACTGGAAGGACCTGCTCTGTCTCGATGGCAAGAGCCTTCACACAAGTCCGCAGGTTGGACACCACCTCTGACTCTCCGCGCACAAAAAATGCCAGTGGTACTGGCTCGTCCTACACAAAATGTAACACAAAATGAGACATTCATAAGTGTGGTTAAAACAGAACCCAGTCTTTTTATAGTATATCTAAACTGTTGATTAATTAAATCTGCATTAGCTACTGCAATATTATTACTTGGAATAAGGACTTAACATGGGAAGAGTGAGAACTGTGTTGAAGACTACAACAGGATTAACATATAAGCCTGTATACCATAACTGGGTGGAAGAGGAAATGTACAAGTCCAGACTTCGAAAGACAGGCTTAGATATTTTTAAGGACCCCTCCCACCCAGCTGAAATGTTCCCTTTCCATAAGAGACTGAAATGTTTTAAGACAAGAACACCCAGATTGGAGAATAGTACATATCCCAAAGCTGTCTACCTCCTGAATACCTGGATATAGTACTACAGCACAGTCAGTAGACTTTTACTAAAGGGTAGTAAAGCAGAGTTTTATTTGTAATTGCCCTGGTGCTTGTGTCTTATCTATGCATTTTAGGTGTTGAGTTTTTATTTTTTTTAAACATATTTTGACACTAGTTTTATCATTTCATACTTAATCCCTTTTAAGGGCTGGGATATTATTTATGTGTTTCATACTTATATATTCAGCATGTGTATTTTTTCTTGTTATGTTTGGGTGAGCTCAATGATTCATATATCAATCAACTTATTGATTCTTGATAGACTGGCAGGCTTTCATGTGAACATCACACCTCACGTCCTGCTGAAGTTACATAAAACCACGTGCTTACCTTCTGTAGCAGTGCATTGCAGACCAGTTGGAGTTTGTCTGGGGTGATGTCTAGAGAAACATCGAAAGGTGAACCCAGAATCTCCCCTTCCTCATTCTGAAACTGGATCAGCAGGCGCTCCACGTCCTCACTCCACATCTTCGATCTGGTTTGTATACAACCCTAAGAAAAACAAGAGATTTATTTAGGTGGAGGCATAAACACGTGTTATGTTATGTTGATTTAAAGTTTGTAAATAAAGTGAAGTCTCTTGTGGTGTTTGGGAAACATCTAAATGATACATCAGCAGTCTCTACAAAGACAGAAAAGGTGGACAGACCTTGTTTTAAATGTTAAGGATGGTGGATGGGGACTCCCTTTAAGCCCCAAACCATGACGTTGCCAAAATATAATAAAGATTTTTGCAGAAGTGAATACAGTTCACTACACGATATGGAGTTTTCCTGATTGTCCTGAAGGCAACAGTACAGCTAGCTAAACTAGCTGACAGCATGTTAGTTAGCTTACTAACGCTCATTAAAGTATTAAAGTATCGGCACACAATAGATCCAGGTCTAACATTGTTATCGTAACAATCGGGACCAAGTCGTCCCACATGAACTTAACCCATGAGGTGTTTACTTTGAGCTAACCCAACCAGCAAAGCTAACACCACTAGCCTGCTTGCTAGCTAGCATTTCAGACACGTTTTTAGCAGGGAGCACGTGACCCTAAGAGAACCGTCACCTGTTTACACAACAGTTTCCAGGTTTGTATGATATCACGTTAGCTTATAACTCAAACTTTACCTTCAGAAACGCAGCGACGTGCTAACACTCTCCACGTGTGAAGCACCGAAGAGCCTTTAAGTGACAGATGCCCCGGAGGTAGTAGTACTCAAGTGAGGGGACGGAATCTCGCAATGGATTATGGGAGAGCAAACTAGCAAGAGGTTGTCGGTGGTTTACCTGTTTGCGCATCTTTATCTTTAGTAATGTTTCGGTAACTTTTTCTGCGCGCTATTTCTACGTCAAGTTTCAGGTAAAGGCGCAAGCACGAAGAATAAGGACGCGTCATGGAGGATGTGGCCTCGAGTTAGGTCTGCTCCTCTGAGGGGTTTTCTGACCGATCAAAGTGAGAGAAGAGAGAGAAGTTTAAACTGATCAGATCTTTCCTGAGAAGATATCAACCAGAGATCGAGTCCAGCTGTTCCTTTTGTAACAGTTCATATTAAACTGTTCATACAGAAACGTTTTGTTTCAGATTTGTCTTCTTGCTTTAAGGATGTATTATAAGATTGATAGTGAAGGTAATTTCTTTATGATATATGTTTCTTTGTAATGGGTAAATACCACATTCACAAATGTCAATTCAGTGGCTCTAAACCTAGACTATACAGAGAGAGAACTGTTCTTTTTTTAAAAATAATTCCTTGGTTTATGAATTATTTTAGACAAGTATCCCTGGACCATTTGTTTTCGATCCTTTGTTAAGCATTTCATGTGTCGATATGTTGTATGTATGTTTTGGATTCTGTCTTTGATAAATACAATTATTTAAAAAAACAGAAGAATAAAGAAAGAAATTAGATTAATTTTTTTATTTTTTGTCTATCCTCATAGCTATATAAATATTAATATGGTCGACATATATGATTCTGTGTGTTTTGAAAAGCACCAAAAGTCTTCACTTGATTGAACACATGTAGGTTTTTTTTAACAAGAAATATAAAACATAACAATGTTTATAACAGTTTACATGTTTTATGTCAAATTTGCTATAGACAGTCACTGAATTACGTGATATGGAATAAATATTAAAACAATCTAAACCTGTCCAATTTCTGTCCACGATCATTTACTTATTAGACAACTTTTTTCATAATTATGAAAATTGTTTTGCAATTATTTCGTAATCATGGAAGTGAAAGTTGCCAGACACGAAAGATATTATTAGGCCATGATATCATTTCTGAATATTTTTTCTTCTGTGAATGCAATGTGCTTCCGTAGAGGAGAGAAATATCCTTGTTTATCCATTAAGCAAAGCCAAATCTTGTCTTTCCTTGCAAGCTCCAGATGCACAGTTAATCCCTGAAATGTAGACTATACATAAAAACTGAAAAGCACCTGTTGAGATGTGAATAGAGCTGCTGATCATTTAGATTCAGAACATTTAAAAACTTACTGGAAGCAAGCACTTCATTTTCATTACCAATAAACCAAAAATTCAAATACATATCAGGGTTAGTTTCTGTTGTTGTGATATTAATCACACACACAAACTATTTATCAGTCAACCAAATATACACAACTTCACTACAACACACAGAAACATTTCTTTTCTTTGTCCTTGACAACAATCATTTTCGCATTGGAATCGAAAAGACATCATGCAATTTGACTGAAGTGAGAAACTACAGTGAAGTTCAGAGAAAGATATATATTTGAAATATTAAAATCATAGGTCAATTTAAAATATAAATCTATTGCGATTGATGTTCACTACCTTATACTCAGTCATGATACACACACGTTTTATATTACCACACAGATAATGGCTCATAAAGAAATATATGACTCAAAACACCTCAGTGTGAAAGTCCACATCAACCTTTCATGTTCTTCAGGGGATTCATGTGTACATTATATTTTGAATCTTTCTCCCATCTTCCTTATTCCACCCCAACAAATTAGGGTCTAATAGCTGCTGCAAACAATTGATAGCAAGACAGCCTCCTCCTGTATTACAATAAACGGCTAAATGATTTATATTGTTCCATATGATTGACAGGTCATTCTGCACGACTTTCAAAGAACAAACTTAAGCACACCTTTTGCTTTTAAATGAACTGTGTCATTTGACATGTTTATTACTGTATTTTCTACTCTAACAGGCATAAACTCATAACAGCAGTTAAGGAACTGTTCCAGCAAGAGTGAATCTGACTTAAAGTGAATTCCTAACACGCAAAATTCGACAACAACTCAAGTTTCCAGTACACGTGATGGCAGTTAGAGTCGGCTTATCCAGTACAAGATTGTATCCGTGTATCCAGTTGATCATGAGGCATTTGAAAGTTCGGTTCTTTGTAGATTTGCTGGCGAGAGGAACACGATGTGGCACTGTGGTGACTTTGTTCTTATTTGTTGATCCCGTTGATGCCCTCAGGAACCAGGCCCTCCATTACAGCACGCTTTGACTCCAGGATCTGCAAGACCAAAACCAAGATGGGATCCTTAAACCAACCAGCCCACTGCCATGCTCACTTACTACTGAAAATACAATGGCCTCAATAAGATCTGCCGTAACTCGCCTGTAAAGAGCAACGTTTATGTATAGTTTTTCTTGACATAGGAAATTCTGTTATATGTTTATTACTGGAGCCATATTTAGCCTCCATCTATTTCTGTCATTATTCTAAGAGTGAATATTAATTACTTAAAAATACAACTATTATGTCAGTGGAGAAATGATAATAAGTAACTGAGAGATGACTCACCTGGAAGTTTGAGCTAAGGCCAAGGATGCTTTGCATGTTCGTGCTGTAGTAACCCAAAACATACTGTCCACCGAGCAGAGGGATCTCATCCTTATCCACAGATATCTGCAACCACAACACACACGTGTCTGATAATGAAGCCTGCACTCATAACTTATTTTCATTATAAACAGTATAATTCAAAAGCCTCATTTGTAATTTACCTGTATGACTTCATTTATCTCTGGCAGCTCGTTCTCCCTCACCCAAACAAAGGTCTCATAGTCGGACGCACTCTTGAATCCAACCTGCAGGACATAAACCTCTTGAGTTCAGATCTGTCTTATATCATTGGTTTTCTTTTGCCATATATGTTGTTCTCAGTACCTTGTACAGGCCGATCCAGTCCCATGTGGAGGACATGAAGTCCTCTTGGACGGTGTAGGTAAGAACTGCATCCTGGTCGGCGCTCCATACACCCACAGGAGAGATGTGCACCATCGGCGTGTCAAAGCATTTCCTCAGCTGATGGAACAACAAGAGGAGGATGAGTTTTGACAATGAACAAAAAAAACTTCACTTAGTGGTAGTATTTGAATGAAAAAGGCAAACTTCACCTCCAGGCTGAAGGTTGCAATGACAGGCTTGTGGTCACTGACTCCATAGCTCATATCACTGGTGTACTTATCCTGGGTGACCATGATTGGATATTCATCTTGTCCATCGTCGGTACAAGTCGATGCTTTCTCATCATCCTCCGATGGCAGGTCTTTGGGTTTGATGCGCCAGAGGATCCGATCTGTCCAAGCTGGTTTCCTCTTCTTGCCACTGAGCAACGCAAAGACAAGTGTTGGTACCACAGGCTGAAAAATAATTCTCTGTTTCTAACGGTTTCCACATGTGTCAAGTGTCCGTTTCAACCTAACTTGCAATTCTTATTCTCATACAGAAATATTGGAAACAAAAACCAGACACACACACATGCGATGCAGAGCTGTGAAGAAATGACAGATGAGCGTGGACAATACCATTTGACAAATAGCTTATGTCTATTCACTTTCACTATAAAAAGCAACACATACATTATGCAGGAACAAACAGTGGGGTGCTGGGTGCAGGAGGGAGCGGCCTCCGGTCTCATGAATTTGCAGATCACGTCTGAAATTCATCGTGGTGATTAGTTTACTAAACCCCTTTTTGTCTTGTCATTTACATCAGTGTCTCCACTTTGTGAGCGTAGGTTTTTGTGATTATACAACCTATCCTATGTAAATAACAGGGCATGTCTATGGAGACACCCACCTTGGCGGGTCTAGCTCCCTGTACCAGGCCCCCAACCAGACAGAGAGCAGCCCCCATGTGAGGGAGGTGAGGAGGAAGAGGAGGGTGGTGCTGCAGCGCTGCAGGGGCCTGGGTCTGTACATGGTTAGAGGCAGCGCCACAGTGCTCTTTCTGAGAGAGACACATACACGGTGCTCATGTCAAGAACGGATATGACTCACAGAAGGAGCTGCTCCCAATTGCATCTAAGCATCAGGGTTCACTGCGTTTGCTGCTTAGGTTTTCTGTCTGCGTGTCTCAGGGGGTGCATGTTAAATATCAACCGAAGATGTGGCGGCTAAAGCTTTGGGGAAAAAGGACAGATGGTGCAGAGACTAAGAAATAAGGGAACGTGGGGCATGCAACACAAAGGGAGTCTTACTTAAAACCAAACCATGTCTTCGGAGAGCTGTGCAAAAAATTCAAATGGGAAGAGGAGCACGGATAAAGTTTGGATGCATGTTTGAAATGTGTGTGTCTGTTTTGGCGACTTGCTAGAAGCTCAGGTTACCTGGTATCATAGGTGTCAGAGTTGCGGGCAAACTTGTAGGTGGGTTTAAAATTCAATGGGCCTTCCTCAAATTCCTGCAGGAACGCTTCCTTCTTCTTCATCATCAAGAGCTGCAAAAACATGACAGACGTTGGCGAGTGAGAATTATAGTGTTTGTGCGTGAGTGTGAGTGTGCTTGTGCTCATTTTGGCACATCACCTGGTCCTTGCTCCACAGCAAATTAAGGCGTCCACTGTTGATGGACGAGCGGAGGAAGTGCAAGCCGTGGTCTGCAATACGGAAGTTCAGGTCGCCGAACCAGAACACCACCCTGTGAGAGAGAGAGAGGGATGGAGCCACGTTTTTACCTGCTTTCCAACAACCCCTCTTTGCATATGTTCCACAGTGCAAGTGTGCGTGCGCTGACTTGTGGTCCAGCACGTTTGGGCTCTCGCTGATGTCAAAATCTTGCGTCTCCAGGATGTACTCAAACTCGTCGACGCGCTGCAGAGCGTAGTTCATGTGGGCTGCTAGGTGGCAGTTGAGGAAGCACACCATGTGGCCGTAGAAAGAAAAACGCACGGACACTCCTCCTTTATTACCCTAACACAGACAAACAGAGGAGGGGGAATGTACAGGAGTATGTGAAGTAGATCACAATGTTTCATGAATCATGAATACAGAATTATAGTATCTTTACGAACACTAATTAATTCCCATTTTTCCATCAATTCTCGATCAAATAAAGTTTTTCCTTTAACTTGAATCATGCATTCGACCATTTGTATTGGAGGTGTTTGCCTCGGATGTACCAGATCCAGCACTGAGTGTTCTTTGTTTGAGATTTCATTCAGTCAAAGCTGTTGATGTTCCACTAAACAAACACAATAGGCCTTTCATAGTGTCTTTAAACTCCACCGCATCTCATGCTAGTGGGATTCCTGGTGTGCAGGGTTTAACCGTGTTGTCGTCATCTCTATGGCTTAGGGCTAACCAGCGCTCGCCTTGTGATTTCCTACCCAGTAGCCGAAGATGCCGGTGCGAGTGTACGTGGTCTGGATGTCTCGGATGTAGGGGAGGTGGACTTGTTTGGCGAAAACCAGGAGCAGCAAGCCCTGCATCCTCACTGATGTCACCTAGATAGATAGATAGATAGATAGATAGATAGAGAGAGAGAGAGAGAGAGAGAGAGAGAGAGAGAGAGAGAGAGAGAGAGAGAGAGAGAGAGTTTTGTTCAGTTTCATTATTGTATTTATGATAACATGTAAATGCAGTAGGACTTCAGTTATTAATTCATGTTATATATGTTACTAACCCTAATTGGTATATGAGACACCAAACACTACAGGCGCAGTGATCAATTACAAAATAAAGTATTGTTTTACAACTCGGTCTTCAACGAAAGCGAGACTAAATTTTTGGTATATATTGTTCATACATTTTTCATATATTCTCGTAGACACCAGAGAACATTACAATAAGAAAAATCTTACTCATTCTCAATTTCACAACAAAGTCTGGAGTACATTTTTTTTTTTAAATGTTTGTGGTTCTGAGTTTAACATTTTGAGTTTTGGGGATTTCATTGTATTTGGATGTATCCTTAATGTAAATTTTGTTTTGTTCTTAAATTGAGGATTTTTGAGTTGTTCTTCAGGTAGTTTATTTAAAAACAATTGCAATAAAGACACCCAAATACAATGAAATGCAAAAAAACTCACAATATGTGAACATAGTGTTACAAGTGATATAACCCAGTACAAGCTATTGTTTTATTATTGTTATTTTTTACAGTAGGGCCCCAGGTTAGTATTATTTATACCAGTTGTTCACCTCCCCTGATTTCCTCACACTTTTTTACTTATATCAGCCCACACACTAGTTTCCCTCTTCCTGCCTTTGTCTCCTCTCACCTTGATGAATCCTCTGGGGGCCAGCGTGTCCATGAAGACGTGGCTCCAGGAGTCCTCCACCAACAGGTCTGAGATGAACCTCACAGGCGAAGAGCTCACCTCCTGCAGGCTGACACACACATACACAACAATGTATGACCATTACTGGCATACTGTCGTTGTTTCAAATTAAGTGCCAGGTTCCATATTTTGTTGCTGACCCAATCACATAGAGATCTGTGGGGGGTTGGACATCCAGCTGCAGCAAAGAGGTGATGTCTTCAGGAGGCTCTGCTGTGGCCACGTTCCAGGTCACCATGTGCATCCTGGAAGTTTTGGGTTTTGGTTAATGACAGTAATTAATCAAAGTGATGAAAATACAGAAAATAAAAAATATCCATTAGATAAGGTCACATTTCCTTCAAATTCAAATAACATTTGTGTGAATATTTTTACATGACTTGGAAAAATAAAGTAGAGGCATTAAAAATGGATCCATTGTGCATGTGTCAACATGTGTCAACCTGAATGCGTCTGTGGGAATGTAGCTTCCACAGAGCTGAAACGCCTCGTCCAGAGAGCGGGACACCTCCTCGCTGGCCTCGTCGTCAGAGCTCAGGTCCTCGATGCAGATCAGCAGCTGGGCCAGACGCTGGCGGAGGAGCACCTTGGACCTCGAGCCCTGAGATGCAGAGCTGCTCATGCTGTCTGAGCGCAAACGCAGGCTGCCTGTGAAGGTGTCCATCTTTGGATATTAGACTGAAAATAAGGTCTTCCTGATTTGAGCTTTGTTACCTCTCTGTCCTATAAGTTATTTTGGATTGTTCAAATAAAAACGCTTTATTGGAAACGAGCAGAATCCAGTGAACGAAATGCTCTTGGCTTGATTCCTCCTCAGACTTCTCTAGTTGGTTTGTTTGCAGCCATTTGATGAGAGAGGCCTTCGTTCTGCTCAGACCAGTGGAAGTAACGTGAATCGTTCCCCCCCCCCGTTCGTCAAATCTCTCTGCAGGTGCTTCAGGGAGCTTCTGTTTCAGGTCCTCCAAACTGACCAGGATGAAAGAATACTCTGCGCCTCTGTGTTGGTGTAATCCTTTCTGTGGCAGAGTCCGGTGTGATCAGGCAGCGATGGAGCAACGATTCACAAAGCAGTGGGGTCGACTCAGGAATGTGGGCAAGAACGAGTCCGATTTGGACCATAATCGCTGGCATGTGAATGTGTGTTTGTCCTTGAGTCACAGGGGGATAGAAGAGGAGGACCAGGGGCTGATCCTCCATCCTTGCGGGTACTTTTGCAAGACTTGAGTAACCGTTCAGATCTCTAAGAGGTTTACTCAACCAGCATTCTCCCCATCAGCTGAGTACACTTACCACTGCGCCGCAGTTACAGCCGTGTATTAGTGACGGGACATCAGTGCACAATAGCATTAGCTTCTTTTGGCCTCAATCCAGCCCCTCCACATGTAGGTGAAAGGTTATCTTTGTAAACCCAGATTGAGGTGGGGGTTAAACGGAGTTGATGCGGCTCTGACACAGATGCCTCATTTCTTTATATAATAGTTTTATCTAATTTTATTTTTGCGGCACAGTCAGTAGTGGACGAATTTACATAATGGATTTGGAAGGTCATAATACATGAAGCAATCAGTGACTCTGAATATTTACCCTAATGCGTAAATTTATATTTAGACGCTTTAAGATTTCAAAACCATGAATGTGGATAAGACTTTCAGCTGTAGGTGAGACGTTTAGTTTCAGAGTTTAGTAGCCAGAATTAGAAAATGTGTCGCTCTGTGAACAATGACTGGGATTAGAAACTGTGAGAAAGTTCAATCAAGCCTCTTACTCTTTATAGACTCTGTTTATTCTTTTTATTAATTAGTAATTATTCATTTTAATTCGACCTTTTATTTTATTAAGGGATTAAATTCCTTATTTGTTTTAGTTTTTTTTGGCAAATTTGCTGCCATCAATGATTGACAACATATTAAAACAAAAAATGTTTTGCCTTCAGACATTGAATATCTGATTCTGACACTGTGCACTGAATCACAAAGCATTATTAAATTTAATTACTGATAGCATTTAACGAATTCATTTAAAAAACATATTTATATGAGTAATCAATGTCAGTGTTTTCACTGTGGCGGACAATAGTGTATGATGAAAAAGAAAACAGCAGTGGAAATGAGCTTGGAGAAAATACATAAAGTGCTAATCTTGGGTGCCCCAGTTCTCCCTGTCACACCATGTAACAGTGTCACATGAAGAGAATTAGGACACATTCTTTAGCAAGCAGAAGTGTTAAGTGGATAACAGACGGGGGTTCACTGGTCCAGTGAGAAATGACGAAGTGGAGACTGTTTCAGATTTATCACGGAACCCTGAAAAGACTATATTTGGCTTAAATTTGTACTAGTTAGGCAACTGTACAGGAGGGTCCCAGCGTCTTTTTCTGTACTCACGTATACAGCCTGTTCTGCCTAAAGTCTGTGCTTTCTATCACAATTACTTTCATCGCTACTTTCTCTCTGTTGTTTCTAGAAGAAGAAGAAGAAGAAGAAGAAGAAGAAGAAGAAGAAGAAGAAGAAGAAGAAGAAGAAGTGGGAGAAAAGGTGAATGTTGATCTTACCTGCACTTGTCCCTCCCACCACTTCGAAATCTTCCAGTGCTCATTTCCTCCCCTGCAGATACACAAACACACACACGTGCCCAAACAAATTGAGAACAAACAGGACACACATAAGCACAATAATAGAGCTAGAGCCCAATAAATCAGACAAAAGCCGAACCTGACCGGGATGCCTGAAAGCCATTTCTGAAATGGCTTTGTAATCATGTCAAATCACGCTTAACTTCCTCCACCTGAAAGTGACAGTGCCCTGAAGGTCACATGTAGAAGCACATTTTTTTTACACAGATTTAGTTATAGTGGAAGAAAAGGTTCCTGATGTTTTAAAGAGATTTTATTTTTATACTTTGTCCGTGATAAATATTTGGCTGTGGGGTCATACAGCTTATTGGCCAAAAAGTAAAAGGTCTCAGAGAAGAACACTGCAGAATGTCAATATATGATA
This sequence comes from Hippoglossus stenolepis, assembly GCF_022539355.2. Classification (NCBI taxonomy): domain Eukaryota; kingdom Metazoa; phylum Chordata; class Actinopteri; order Pleuronectiformes; family Pleuronectidae; genus Hippoglossus; species Hippoglossus stenolepis. Next base: position 12,659,591 of record NC_061497.1, read on the forward strand.
TTCATTTAAATATTTAGAAAATGACCATGTGGTTGTCTTCCATTAAAATCCATATTGGAAAAGCCAGTATCTTGAGGCTTTTGCACCATAGACCATTTTGACAGGCTGATTACAGAAAAACCAAAGTTTACAACATTATTGATTAATTTCCAATGGGCACATGCAAACACATTCTTTTGTCGTTTGTGATGACATTGTGTTAAAGTTGCATTAATTGGTGTTTTGACCACTTGGGGGCAGCATAGCAAGCTGCAAACAGTAACAGTAGACAGTTTAACGACATTGGCATTAACTAATGTTTCTGGCCACTACAGAAATGTAACAGTCACTCACCTCAGTTCTGTTTATGTCCCAAAAAAAGAAATACCTGAAAAAACTATGTGGCTCTTTAACTGCTAAATGCTCCACTATGTTTGCATGCTAGCAAGTCGCTAAGGCTAACATATATTTTGACATATTGATGTCACTGTCAATATAAACATTGTTTGGTAAACTTTTAGTCAAACTGACATTTGCATAAACCCTGATCACCTAAACCTTAGCGCCACAATGGGGACCAGTTTTTAGGGACACACCGGCGAAAGATGAGTGATGGTTAATAGGTTTTTTTTTCTACACACACACACACACTAACACTGGTACTCCGTAAGTGGATTCTATAAAGGCTGGCATGTTTTGGTTTAAAAGTAACACAATGGTTCCAATCATTTGTCTCAAATGTAACCCATCATTTTCTATATCTGTTCGATTTTTGGATTGATTGTCCAGTCTTAAAAACTGTGTTCTTCGAACCCTGAAGGACAGTCCTACCTGTTTCTGACCTTTAAGTTCTCAAAGCTTTGAACATCAACTGAAGTCTTTTAATGTGACAATTTAATCTTCAAGAAGATCATTACCCTCTAATTTATTTATGAAGATGTTTAATCTGGTGTAATCAAGCCATGGTCTTAACATTTTTTTAAATGTGTTTTTTTCCTTCTTTCTTTTCAAGAACCTGCTGAAAATAAACCCCCACCATCATCGATTCAGGGCAGTACCTTTATCAGTGTCTCTCTCTTGTGGTGTCGGGAAGAAGCCGCAGACCCCCTGGGCACAGATGACGAAGATCTCCAAAGGGGAGTCGAGGGACTGGATCTGCTTTCCAATGGTGAGTCCCGTTGTTTGACTGTTTCTTCTCTTTTCCGTTGCCTTTACTTTGCGCTCTGCTGTTCCCCTCCTGAGTGCAAGGTCCCACACACAACCTGCTCTGGACTTAAAGCGGAACATCGGATCAAGCTTATTATCCCAGGTTGGCCAACAATCCAGTGAGAAAGTATTATCTTATTCTTGAATGGACACGTTTGTTTATCGAATGTCACCATGACGCACGGTGTTTTTTGCATTAAAGCCCTCTTTGTATGTTCATAAATAATCCCTCACTTTCTTAACATATGGAATGTGTTGGGTGCTCAGCATCGCTCTTTGTGCCATTTCAACGTAAATACAGCAAAAAACCTAGAACTTCTCTTAAAGGGCAATGATTCTGGACAATTCAGTCATGGGGAATAGTATAAATATTAGGTTTGAACATCTAACAATGCATGCTGGGAGAGCTGTTAATAAGCTAGTGTTGTTTTCAAAACTTAATTCAATGAGTTGAGCAGCAGTTGAGAAAAAAGAGGTGAAGATTATACATGCTGGAGTGATGTAAAAAAAATAAAACATTTACACATTTGAATGACCTTTAAAACACTTAAGCTAATGAGAAACAATTAATTGATTCCACAAAATCAATCCCCCCCCCCCCATGTGTGGGTTTTCTCCAGGTGATCCAGCTTCCACCCACAGTTCAGAGACATGCAGAGGGTTAGATTAATTAGAGACTCTAAATTAGCCATGAGTGTGAATGTTTGTCTCTGTATGTTGACCCTGCGATACGCTCTCGACATATAGAGACACTCACGTTTAAACAAACAGGCATTTCAATGTTTCAAATCAACCTAAACTGGATGCCTTTATTGTGGGAAGCCGGAGTACACTCTGAGAAAACCCACACATACATGGGAAGAACATGAGAGAACATGTATAAAACACCCACAGACTGGGTAGAGTCTCATCAACATCTCCCTAAACATGTTGCAGTTCTCATTCTTGGCTCCTCTTCAGCTTCATAATCAGGATTTAAAGTAATCTTTGCCATCCAAAGCCTGATTAATTTTACCCTGCCTACAGTGTGTGTGTGTGTGTGTGTGTGTGTGTGTGTGTGTGTGTGTGTGTGTGTGTATGTGTGCATATAGCAGCTACTGCCTGCCACAGTCTGTGTTTTTAGTTTTCTCACCAGTAAATTGTTAAATTACCAATCTTACTGATATATTAATTATATTTAAAATGAATATATATGTAAAATATGTATAAATTGCAATATGATTTTTCAGTTCCCACTTTCATCATTTTCTGTAATTGTGGGATAGTCGCCGCATAGGTTTTATTACGAGCCTAACAGGTATCATTGTACACGCTGCCTTGATTGCTTTTGTGTAAAAAAAAAACATTCACATCAAAACGTCTGTACAGTTGCTCTGCTTCTTTTTATTCATTTCTTACGTCTCCAATGTACAGTAGTGTTATTGGAAGATAAGATGACAAAAAGGCACAAATTCACAATAAAAGAAAGAAAAACAGGAGACAGGTCAACAGGAGAGAGAGAGAGAGAGAGAGAGAGAGAGAGAGAGAGAGAGAGAGAGATTTAACAATTTCAAAACAGTTTTGGAATCATTTGGTTTCATACTCTGATTATGAATTGAGGAATCTAACAACAGATATCTATGAGATTGTCTCTGTTAAACCACGTCCTCTCGCCGGTTTGTGTGGTGTGTCAGGCTCTTACAATGGATCTACTTTTTTCTGCTTAGAGGAGTAAATTCCCTCTATCACGAATCACAAGAGGGGGAAAACTTATCCAAATCTAACCCAGGCTCCACTTGTAGTGCCGACATCATCCGTGAGTAATGTGGATCAATGGCCTGACCCAAGCTGCCGTTATAGAATACGTTCCTTTTTTTCCGTGAGAGAGAGGCGAGTGTAGTTCAGAGACCGACAACAGAGGTACAACAACACTCAGAACAAAAATATATATCTATACACTGTCCTGTCAATGAGACGTGGTCCCTGTGAGGAGGGACGAACGTGAGGAGAGGGAGTAGTGAGCAGGCTTTTTGCTTTTCATAATTTTTTTTCTCTCCACAACTTTGCTGGCGCATCCTAAAAATCTGCAGCCAGCAAAAAAAAAAAGAATCACTAACAATATGTAAGAATGCATTTAATTATGTCTACAGCTGACAGTACTCCTCGAAATGGTCTTATCAGCACTACGACTATATCTCTACACATCCTCACAACACCTCTGTGAGCAACTTGGTCACTCTGGTCTGTGTGATGCTGAAGATTTCGGACGGACGGAATAAGAGGATCAAGTGCCAAGAGGGTGTGCTGTAGGTTTTGGCAGGACAGTCTGGTCTATATATATATATTTATGTGTTCATCTACATTACTTTATTTTCTATTTACAAAGTCAGTACATACAGTACGTCCACAAATCTCCATGATTCAGTTGGTAGCCCCATCACTGACAGTGAGTGAGATGCGTGATGGACACAGAGAGAGGAGGAAGGAGGTGGGACGCCCGGGGGACAGTGGGTCTTCTTCAAAGAGGATGCAACAGATACTCAATCAAGACATGGAGGAAGTGTCATGAGATGGATATTAAAGAGCAGATTTTTAATGGTGTAAAGTTGGCTTCACCGAGGTTGAGCTTTACTTAAGTGTATTGAATTCACTTGAGAAAAAAGAAACCTGCTCTATTTTTCAAAATTAGCGAGATCATTTTCTTGAAAAAAATCTGCTCTGTTTTTCTGAATAAACGAGAAAGACCGAAAAACAGAGAAGATGATTTTTTTTCTCAAGTGATTGCAATTCTCTTTGTAGAGTCTTGACTAGAATTCTGGGTAAATTGAATTGATACAGTAAAATGCCAAAACTCTGCTAAAAAAAATGTATATATTAGGGACTGTTGTCATTTTGATGACAATATGGATATATATGATTGAGTCATTAATGCAAAATATCATTTTTTTCTTATATCCACAAATCTCAATGTAATCTATTTGGTTTATAAATATGTTAAGTGCTTACAACTATAAATACATGTTTTGATGGCAGTAATTTGTCCATGACACTTAATCCAATCCCAATGTATTAACTCTGAGTGAATACCTGTGTCAGCAGCATTATACCAATGGTTTACTGTTGCTTTCTCTCTGAACTTGCCACACTGTACGAACATATGGAGGATGTGAAGGAAATGGTAGAAAAGAGGAAAATATAAGTGACTGAGGACAAAGGAGGCCAAACAGACATCAACAAGAGGAAGAGGTATAATGCATGTTGTGATCGCTCCTCTAGCTTCACTATATGTCCTCCCTTCTTTACCCAGCCAGCATCAGATCTCTTCAACAAGACACCGTACATCACTCATGTACACTCATGCATATACCGAAAAAACCACACCGTCACAAACAACAGATTCCGATTCCAGCAGGAGAAAAAAAAAAACACCTCATCCAATCACAATAAAACCAGCATTTTAATATTTCACCAACAACTTGACTCTCAGCTTGGACACTGTTTAACTAAAGCTGTTGTCATGACAAAAACAAACTGTCAAGTGAAATGGATTTGCGATGATAAAAGGTAGGAACCAATGTGTCATGGTAGTTATTGCTATCACTGGATAATACCATTTATCCACTGGAGGAATGACAGAATGGCTGACAGGGCAAAAATAAAATCATGCAGAGGGCATAAAGTTTTCAAATAACATTCGTTTTTCTATCTACTGCACCGTATATCCTGGATGGCTGTTCATTTTAACATCACCACCATGTTGACAAGCTTTGCATTTAACATCTTTGAATCATGTGGACGGAAAGATTGTCAGACTAAGAGAAAAAAGAGACAGTCCTACACTCCTTCTAATTGTCTACTGTGCATTTTCCATTGTAGCGTCACACATTTCATCTTCTAACTTTGTAGAAGAGAGTCTTTCTTTGTGTGTGTGTATTTGCGTGTGTGTGTGTTCTGTTTGAACAGCCTGACTAGAAATGTTCCTCGAGCTAGAAATGATCTGGGGAAGGAAAAATTATAAAAAAATATGTCTGGAAACCTTGAAGACCTACAATGACTACAGAAACACACACACATACACTCACACACACACACACACAAACTCACAAAGCAGCAGAAAAGCCTAATGAATGCATCAACATATTAAGGGATATACAGCGAAGAAATCCTATGTGGTAGGCCAGGAGCACAACAGACACAACATAACACTCTGAGCACAATTGCAACCGTGCAGCTGCGGTTTTGTAGATTTGCAAATTGACTTTGAGCAACAAAAGGGAGAAAAAACCCACTGCATAAAACATGACACGAAAGGAGCGAAGGGAGGTACTACGATAAATCCAGAAAAAATAAGAAATAAAAGTAAAACGAGAAAAAAGCTATCACAGGATCAGAACGCAACACTGAGCAGACACAGCTTGGTCTGGAAGAATAAACATCCACAGACAAACTTAGGGACAAAATCCTTTTTAAAAACCCTGTTTATATATATTTATATATTTATATATATATTTCAATACAATTATTCAGCTCCCCGATATACTGTATATGTACACATTGGGATATCTTAAGTAGAAATAAATCCTAAATTGCAGAGTATATGACACTATTCTCTGTAGTTTAGAACGGTTTAGAGACTGAGAGAGAAACAGAGGACTGACTGACCGACAAAATCTATAGTGTTGCTACCAGAGGCCTCAGAGCAGTTATTAAGATGGGGACGCTGGATGGAAAAAAAGAAGAGAGACGAATGGGAGTCGGGGGAGGTGGGATGGGGTGGAGGAGATCATCTGAAAAACTGGGAGTTTACTGGGTCCAGGTCCCCGAAAACCAGATTGCACCGGGGAGAGGAAGAGTTTGGACCGACTGGTCCGGTGTTGTATCAGTTGGAGGAGAGGGAGGATGTGAATCCGCTGGTGTCTGGGTGTTCTGGTCTGAAAGAGACACAAACTGATAAGAGCAAGTATACAACACACTGCCATCATCTAAATTGCTGGAATCTTTTGACCCCTCATCAATATACTTTTCTAATATGCAGCCAGATCTCATGCAAGACTTTGGTAGCTGAATCTGTTATTAATATTTTAAAGCACATATTTTCCCTCAGGATCTGTTAACGCAACACTAATTAATACTGTTACAATAACAATAGACCATGTGATGTGAAAGCTGTTGCCCATGGTGATGAACCCACAGATCATTGCAATCCAACTGTACGGAGCTTTTTAGCTTCTTTCAGTTCATTGTTTTGGTCTTTGAGCAAAAATAGCAAAGATTTGGATATTGAAGAACTGCAGCCATGACATGTAGTGAGCGTCAAATTTTACAAATTGTAACATCAAGAATATCATGAGCATTTCTGTGCTGCAATATCTTCTTACTTATCAGCCAACATACCCTATATGCAGTGATACTGATACCCGCCATGCTCGAATGTGAGTACCTTCCTATTTTTTGTGTTTAATATCATTGAACATTGATTATCTTACTGTTGCAAAAACACAAACAACTTAAAGATACCAAAAGGGGAAATTGTAGTAAAATAAACGTGTATTTTTGGAGGCAAAATAGCCTGAAAACACTGACATACAAATAAACACCAATGGTTCACAAAACACTTCCTCTCACCTGATGAGCAGCAGCATTCACAGTCTGACGCAACCTCAGTCCTCGAGAGCCACCATCCCCTTCACTGGGTCCTTAACTCTCATCTGACAAACACAGCACAAACATATCATATGCAGTACACTGGCATGCTGTCACAACCACACGAGAGCTCACATCCTGTCCTGTTTCATCACTCTGAGATAATGTATTTAGCTTTGTTTTACTAATGTGTTTATGTGTACTTACTGGGAAATAAAAACTTGCCTTGATCTGTCCTTTGGTGTTCTTTTTTTTTTGCTAACCTCATCTAGCTCCTTGCGTGTCTCCTCCTCCATACGACGAATGTCTTCCATGTTCAATTCGATCCACTTGTCAATCCAACAGAACAGCTGGCGGTGGAAATTAGTGAACAACCGCTTCTCTTGCTGAGAAGAACAGGAAATGAAATATGAAGTCATAAAGTTGTTTGGAGAAAGTGAATCTTCAAGCAGGAACAATAAAATGAAGCTGTGTGATTATCAGAGATGTTCAATTCCATCCTGCTTTACCCTGTTTATCCACTAGAGGCTGGTACAGCACTTATGTTCAGGATGTGAGACACTGTATGCTCTGTTTGCATGCACAGGACACACAGTGGGTCAACAGTCCTTAACACACAATACTGTCCGGGAAGCAAACTAACACCAGCGTTTCCGGTGACACCAACATCATCCCGTTAAACAGTAGGTTGTTAATAATCCATGCTCAGCAGCTGACCTTGAGCTTTGGCTACCTGGATGTCATGACGATCATAAGGTGACAAAACAGTCTGAGCTGTAAACAAACCTTCTGAATGAAGTTCTCCACTTTATTTTGCAGACCCCACCACTTGAACTTGACAGTGACCAGTTTGTAGGCACACATGTGTGGGCAGTCTTTCTTGTTTGGAAGTTCCTTCTGCAAACGTACAAACATGTCAATTTCAGTTGTTAACAAGTTCAACATTTTTCATTCATATATTTAAGGGCAATCTCCATGAATGTATTTCATAAATATTCACTAATACATTTTGACGAAACAACAGCAACAAAATGTTCTTAACGTTTTGAATCATTCAACTTTTTCATATTTTATAGATTCAGATAGGAGTTCGGCTCTATTGTCAGTAGATGTGAGCTCAAATGACGGCTTACATGGTCTTTCGAAGCTTTCTGTACACTACATTGACAGGGATATATTCAAAGCCTTATTTATTCATCCACTTATTTTTCTGTTTGTGGACCTAAAACAGTCAAACTTAAATATACTGAGGTAAAACATCCTAGAATATATTCACGTTAACAAACTGCAAGTGGCTGTTTGTAATTTAGTTTAACTCCCCCACAGGTCGTTAAAACCCAAAAGGCCCCAAATTGGTTATGGCGCAGGTTACATTATAAAGAAATATTTGTCTTGTGCTAAGTACTTCAATACTGATTAAATGATACAGTTGCTAAGCAACAAGAATCGGTGAAGTGATACATTTTTTTTGTTCATCAGTAGTTAACACTAATGTAGTTGAAGGTCTCTGTTACCTCCCCTTTATGTTTGTTGGTTTGTTTGTGTGTTTGTTAGCAAGATTACACAAATACAACTAGACGGAGTTCCACTAAAAAAAACATGGAATTTGATATCACTTTCTTTACCCCTGTGAGTTTTTCAACATATTCACCATTTTCCGAGGGGATATTTCATAATTGCATAAAAGGGGACTATTTGGCCTTGGTGGAGATATGCGCTCTACTGAGTGCCACTCTAGTTTATCATATATCTCAATCAACATTTACAACAAGACACTGTACCTTCCAGTCTGGTCCTAGAGGGCCTCGGCTGGTCTTCACTGACTTGAACCTGCGTGGGTCCTCCTCTGGCTTATAGTCCTGGAGAGACACAGGAAAACCCAGAGTGAACCACGTGGATGAGCTGACACAAGAAGTCAGAGATCTAGTTTCTGCTGAATATGGCTGAATATGGATCTTACGCTAAACATATTTACCTTGGGTTCCACTTGGGATGAGTCCGCAATATCAATATAGACTACATCCACCTTTTTCCAAGTTTCCGCGTCCAACCCGTGAACCTGAAGCAGAACCACAGAGCTCAGCTATAGATACAGACCGAAGTCTCTGCAGGCAGCACACACACACGATACGACAGAAACGAGAACATGAGACTCGGGGTAAAAACGTTTTTGAAAGCATAGATGATGCAAGTGAAAATGAGAGCCTAAATAAGGGGCTTGTTTCTATGTGTTCTGGACAAGAAAGTAATTTTTTAATTAGGAGACAAGTAAACAGAGTGTGTGATTTACAATGAAGCCTTAGTGGTGTCAAGTTAGCACCTCTGTGTCTTGTACATTTTTTAAAGTCATCCCAAAACCAACACAAATGCCCGATTCCAGATGCAGCTCATACACATATAAACCTTCTGTGGTCTTTGGTAATTACATTTTCAAGGTGTCCTGTGTCAGGTTTGTGCCATGTCTCAATCTTGATCAGGAAGTTATCTTTCATATACTCGTTCTGCAGAGAAAAGAGAAGTGAACCGGAGTGAAGAGGAACACCAACGCACACGCACGCACGCACGCACGCACGCACACACACACACACACACACACACACACACACACACACACACACACACACACACACACACACACACACACACACACACACGGATGGAATGGATCAGATTTCTTTCTCCACTTTCAGGTTAATTTGCTGCCGCTATGTGAATCACAGTTTGCTGTTTGTCGACATACATGACATTTAAAGCACAAAAGTAAAAATAATACTTACAGTGATAACTGCAGAGCAGGGTGAAATAATGTACAGGAGCAAAAAGAGAAAGAAAGAACATCAGGAGTTTGGAAAACATGAGTCGTTTAATAACTAGTGTGTTATAATAAAGATGAACTGTTGAATTGGTCAGTGAGTGTAACCTTTATAGGTTCATTTTTGGAAAGTGATGACATTTTGACAGGTCCTAACTTTTTCAATGGGCTGTTAGAGGGTTAAGACTTGGTTTTAGGGTTAGAATTAGGTTTAGGTCTAGGTTAATTTGGGGTTAGGGTTAAGCATTTAGTTTGGATGGTTCAGGTTATAGGGTAAGGGGCTAGGGAATGTATTATGTCAATGAGTGTCCTCACTAAGATAGAAGCACAAACAGTTGTGTGTGTGTGTGCTTGTGTGCTTGTGTGTGCGTGCGCGCGCGCGTGTGTGTGCGCGTGTGATCTCAGCCTGAAAGGCTCGAACGATTGCATGACTCTTCTCACTGGACACACAGTAAATTATTCAACTACTCCTTCAAGGTGACAGAGAGAGAGAGAGAGAGAGAGAGAGAGAGAGAGAGAGAGAGAGAGAGAGAGAGAGAGAGAGAGAGAGAGAATGACAAAGAGAGATAGGTACTTAGAGAATTAACTCCATGGACAGATCAGCATCTTTGTCACCTCTAAAATTTTAGGCATTTGCATTGACACTATTCCAGGATTAAAGTGCACATGATAAAGTTGAGCATCATAATTTCCCTTTAAATCAAGTGTGATGACAACAGATAAGAAGTTCCTGGTTTGGTTCAATAAAAAATGAGCCTCTTCTGATTCCTGTTTAATCTGTATTAGGGGACAGATCTCAGATAACAAGTATATCAAAACATGAATGAATTAAAAGTTTGGAGGTTGGGACTTCCTCCAGGGACCTTTCTAAAGATGTCAGGATTTTGTTTTCAACCATAACTAAAGATTTCCTGCTACTATGACATTCTTATTATGCACAGTATATCCCACTTCTAAGAAACATGTAGTTTATTTATTCATCCTTATTCATTAATTCATCACCTATGTCTTTTAATAGTGTCTACTCCTGTAAGCCAAAAATAATTAGAAGGTTTTCTTGTATGAAATACACAAACCCTTATATAAATGCTATTTTTGGTGCACCACAAAAGCTCTGTGAGTCAGATGTGGCAAAACAAACTAGCTAATTATAACAGGTGCCGCAATTATGAATATAATGAAAAAAAGCATGTATGCAGCTTCAGATATATGGTGGGTTCTGAAGATGATGCATGTGTGCAAGTGTGTAGTTTGGTGTGTGTGTGTGTGTGTTTGAGTTACCTGTGCGACAGTAAGGGTATGCGTTCCATGCTTTCTCGTGGATATTGAGAGCAGAGGATGGAGCCAACATTCTGACAAATGATGGCACTTTACTGCATAACAGGAAAGAGAAAAAAAACAAGAAAAAGAAAATATTATTTAAAAAATTATATTTCTAAATTTAAATTTAGTAATCTCAAGTATTTGATTTCTTTACCCCTGATATAAAACATCTTAGAAACAGTTACACAACACTATACCTTTCAGTCTTTATTTTACCCATATATTTGTTTGAAAACAATATATTTTTTATAATGTTCTTCAAGTATTGGTCATTTACAGCCTACTACACCACATAGACTAAACTGGGAGGTCATCTTTGAATTAAATGAATGAACTTACCTCTGCAAATGGTAAATTTTGTGTGTGTACTGTCCCTTCTCTCCATCTTTCTCGTAGGGCTCATTTTTTAGCACCTCCACTCCTTCTCCTCCACCCGTCTCATTCTTACTGGCCTCAGCCACAGAGTACAGCTGGCCAACCTGGTACTGGAAACAAAAGAGAAATAGAAGGAGGTTGGACTGAGGCAGAAACACACAGTGTGTGTGTTTACAGGGAGACATAAGAAGACGTTCCCTTCAAGCTTTCCTTAATGCATTGAAGAGTTGTCATGTAGCATCCTGAAGATTAGTGAGCTTTCACATTCACACAGAAAAAAAATCCTTCTTATTCTCCTACCAGCTCATCTTTCTCAATCTCAAGTGATGGATTACTTTTTCTTCTGTCCCTTATCACTACCTTCACCATACCATGTCCCTGAATCCTCATAATCTCTCCCATACACTATTGTTCGACATAGTTTCTTCTTGTCACATCTATTTTTATGGTGTGCCCAATTTATTCCCACATTCACAACCTGCACCACAAACGGTCATCCCATTCCTACTCTCATCCCCCATCTTACTGATTCCGATGTGCGCACGTGAGTGTTTAAACACAGGACAATGGCTCCTTTCATTTCTTAATCACCTCTAATCCACCATGTAACCTCTGCACAAAGCTGGACCAGAGCACAGACACACTTACAACATCCATAAACATGGGACAAGTTGATGTAGTGAGAATTATTCTATTTTCTACAGATTCTACAGATAAGAGATTACCGTTATTCTTCTGTAAAATCAAACCATGAGAACATAACAGGTTACATGTGTGTACATTAGATAATAAGGAAGAAAAATAATGAAGCATCAGTTCCCCTTGTGGTCGTCATCATCTTCAGCTTTGTTGAAGTGATACAGATAATTGTCCAGTCACAACTGGGGGGTTTTTGTACATTTGAATGTAGCCTTTCATCACTTTCAAGGATAAAGGTGTGTTTTCAACTGAGAAAATATGGGAGGTGTTCGGATCTAGTGTTTTTAAGAAGCACAATAAATGTACAAATGTTGCAAAAACAATAAACTGTAATACAAATAAATTTCATGGATGACATGGATATATACTGAAGCTACTATCTGTGGTAAAATATCATTTACATCTCAATTTATCCTGTAAAAATGTTTAATGTTGGTAAGAAAAAATACTCCAGAAAGGCATCTTTTCTTCAGACCATCGACAAAAAACTGATTAGACTTTGGCAACATATATATCATTTTAATAGCAGGGATAGTTAAAGGGCCTTAGATATATTTGCAGTGGGACTAGATGACAACTTTGCTGAATAATAATGACATTAAGAAGAAACATAAATGAACAGGAAAGTTTTTTATACTGATGTCGCCACTTTTAATTGTGACCTTCAGTGTGCATTTTAAAAGGGATTCCTCTGCAGCAACAGCAAGGAAAGACAAAAAGAGTGAAGGCCTAGATGATCTGTGAAGAACTGGTTCAAATGACCTTCACATACTGTGCAACAAAGAGAAAGACAGATGCAAACTGGAGGCAAGTTCCCTTTAAATCAGCTGCAGAAGCCGCAACCGGCTGCTAAATAAATGAGATGCAGGAACAGTGAAGCCTCCTCAGTTACAGTGTTGGACAATTATAATTCCCCCTTGCTTTGTGGGACGACTCGACGTCCGGTTAACAAACTGCAAATTCAATTCAGTGAATTATCAACAGCTGCAACAATCTCACTTAACAATTACACTTCCAAACAAAAGGCTTTAACCTATTGTGATGCATTTTAAAGAATAACATTTCATTGGGGAAGGGTAAAAGAATCTAAATCAAAGATAGAATCTAAATCAAAAAATGGCAGATGGTTTCAATATTTGGATTCCTTTCGTGTTTTGAGCAAATAACACATTTCCATATCTAGTATGTGGTGGCAAATAACTGAAGAGCGCTGAAGACGAGGCTGTGGTGGGATGTGATGTGAAGGGCAGAGGGGGCACATGTGGTTCAAGGCACAGTGGGATGTTACTCAGCTGTCTTCAGGCTTTGTAGATCACATATCAGACAAATAAAAAGCTTTTTAGTTGGTGACACACCATGCTGACGACACAACCGAGACACAACCGGACCTAATACGCAGACATATGACGACGCTATCACCACAGTTAATGAGAAGCAACATGTGAAGATCTAAAGCCTCCGAGGGAATCAGGATATGTTGCTCTGTCCACTGCTTTGTGGTTTTGAGGCAGATTGAAAAGGAACATGTACAAGACCAAGGGATGTTTCCAACTCTGCTTTGGATGCAGCTCAAAAGGAACATGTACGAAATGTCTTTTTTATCATAGACTGTATATAAAGACGGATGACACGTCTCTTCCTCCCACTATCCAGAAATACAGCCAAAATATCTCGGATACGAGCATTGCCATCTTGCATAATTTGAGTCTACGCAGTAGCGATTGGGGGATGGAGCTGTGGTAGCGAGGTCCCTCCAATACACACGTTTGACCAATCAAAAATCACAGAAACATATTTGAGAAATTTTACTTTAATCTTTGGTTTGGTCCATATCCCATCGACTAACATGGTGGAGGCCAGCCGGTCACCAGGGGGCGATGGAGACACTTTGGCTTCACTTTAAGGCAGCTGGCATGTCATCCATCTTTATTTACAGTTGATATACTTAGTATTTATTGTATTTCCCTGTATACACACATACTGTATATGTGTAAAAACATGTTCATTCTAATCTCGACTGCAAACAGGTTTTCTTACCTGAGACAGTTCAGTGTGTGTAAGAACAGATTATTTGTTTAAAATATTTATCCGGTCTCTATCAATATGTCTCCACCGAAAGAAAAATGTGTCTCATGTAAATGCAAATAAACCACAGGACGAGGACGGTACACAAACACACATACACACAGTGTCAGGCAAGTAGTTTCAGGTGACTCATTTAACATGCAGGCCTGAATAGAACAGCAAAGTGCAATGGAACTGAGGATAACAGGGGACAGAGGGACAGCCAGAGAAAAAGAGGACGAGGACGGTGAAAGACTTTGCTGACTGTGCTGATTCAAAAGACTTTGCAATCTATTTTGATACGATGGAAGCTCATCAGATGTAGAATATCAAGATAACAAGTTGTTCTCGAGGTGATCATATCTGCATTTTCCATATGCAATGGATTTGGCTATATACCACTCCTGAAAATATAAAAAGTCCTATATTTGTGCATAATTTAAATATGTATACACGTATAAAACTTCAAACATTATCCAGAAAAAAACTGTTTAAGTGGTGGCAGGTACGTGATTGCTAACCTTAGAGTAACCCTAACATTAACCTAAACCTTAACCTAACTTAAACATACAGTAAACCCAAACCTAGACTTAACTTTACCATAAACCTAAACCTAACCTTAATCTATCCTTAATCTAACCTTAAACTGAACATTACCCTAACCTTAACCTTAACCTTAAAACATATCTTCATCTTTAACTTTAATGACTTGATTTTTGTAGTCAGACAACGCCCCGTAATGTGACCATATATATATATGTCCCCACAACATGAGTAATACCTGGACCACACACACACACACACCAAGGTTTGCACAGCTATCCTTATCAGGTCTTTTCAATGACTTCCATTCATTGGGGACAGCCTAACCAAAACATTACCCCTAACCTTAACCATGACCAATTCATGGCTAACCCTGATCCTGAACTAAACACAATCCACATCTTACAACTAACCTTAACCAGGGCCTCGGAAAGGATGTTTTGTTCATTAGGACCTGGCTTTGGCCCCCATGAGGTCTACTGGTCCTGACAAGGTCAGTTTTATGCTGGAAAAGGTCTTAAAAAAGGTATCAAAAACAAGCACACACACACACACAGACACACACACACACACATACACACACACACACACACTGACATATGCTGAAATAAAACTTACCTCTTCCACAGAGATGGGAAGAATCACTCGACTAGAAAAGAAGAGAAAAGAAAGTTAGTCACAAACATCAAAATGAATCAATCAACCAAAACTTTGTTCCTTTACTGAGCTCTACATAATCTATTCGTTTGTGTTCTGAAGTTCAGTGGCATCGATTCTGTTAAACTCATTCACAGCATTAAATGCAGTGAAGGAAACCGGACATTCAGACCCAGTTACTCTCGCATTACTTTCCCTGAAGACTGATAATGGTACTGTGTCAGCAAAAATCCCCAAATACTGTGATAAGTTCATTACTGACATTATATTATGACACTCATGCTCTTTGGACTGGATTAGCCTGAAGAAATCGGGTGAGTGACACACTGACCACAGGAAGCGACATCTTTAACCATTCAGCTCAATACAGATCCGGAGATCAGTTATCGGACACTATGTCAGACGAGCTGGAGTACAGCTACAGAGATTCAGCACATGCACTGTATGTGAGCTATACACACACTAGATAACGATCAAACAATCATGGTGCTGACGCTAAACGGCATCGCACTTCACAAGTTACATTTTGTGATGGATTTCACCAAACAGTGGACTTTATGACACACTATCCTTTGTTATTATTAATAACGGGATGATAAATTACAACACGTCCTCCAAACTTAACAGAGAAAGCAGACAATTACGTATGGATCTCACATATTTCACTTTGACACTGTGACACTGAGTCATCAGGAGAGAAACCTGATTTATTCTATGCTATTCGGAGGAGAAGATGAGAATATGCTTCAGTGAAGCAGGAAACCAGCCGAGATCAAATTTAAAAGCTGCAGAGGTGTGAGGTCTGCTTTTCACATCGACCGTCTGAGCTGTTCTTTTAACAAGGTTTATGACAAAGGTCACTTTAGATGAGAGGATGCTGTGTTTTAGATACACATTGATTTTTAATGAGTTATTTAAATATATTTATATAACAAAGACAAGGCCTGGATAAAGTGCAAGATTGTTACTTTTTGTTTCTGCACTGTGTAGAATGCAGCACTTTGACTACATCTTTGTCAAATACAAACATGTGTTATTTTTTTTACCACAAAGGAAGCTGTTAATTTTATATCAAATCTGCAGCTAACATTTTCTAGGGCTATAAAAGCTGCTCTGCTCAGAGCTAACCAACTATCTGTCTGCTCCTCGACTGCAGGTCTGTGTCATGATCCTGATGTTTCCAACATTATCTATGTTCTGCTTTTTTTTAACATGAAATCAATGTACTCATTATGTTTTACATTTTATTGTGTTTTATTGTTTTACTCCTTAAATTCTTTCTAGCTACAGAAAATGTTTGAATGTATCTGCAGGTCAGATGAACACCAGCACCTCACAATGGGTGTAAACTAACCTCATGTTTACTAATGTTTACTGGACGTAAAATCTAATCACACAAAAAAAACTGAATGTACAAAGTTAATCAAAAAGATTATAAATATGTTATATGCATTTTGTGGCGCATGTGTTCCTTTTGCCATATTTTGTCTGTCTCAAACATTCTTTCATTCCATAAAAAGGATGTTGGGAAACCAAACAGGAAATACTGACACATAAGTCGGTAAACCACACAATATAATGACATCCATGCCTGCACTGACTGAGCCGGAGTGGAAGCAGTGAAACAATGAAACATTAAACATGGAGATACTGGTGTGAGATGTTGCACTTAGTGCTGTGAACTTCATGAATATGGTCACTCATTCATACCCACAGGATATCATTGTAAAATCAGATTTTAAACAATGATCTCTTTCACTTTAACTGATCTCAAGGGAAGTAATGGAAAATGATGTGTTGATTCAGAGTTTCAGTTGTTTTGCTTTGGTAAAATAACGTCACAAATTTATATTCCCATTGAATCTAATAAATACCTATTTTCAGATTGATATTAGTTTAAATTGTTAGAAGTAAAATAAACATTAAACAACTTGCTACAATGTAGAAATATGGATATTATAATTTGTTGAGAACATTATATTTTAGAAAAGATGCTGAGGTTCAAGTTCAATTGAAAAAAAAAGAGAAAAACTATCCAGAGTGTGCACTGGTTGAAGAAAGTGTGAGCGGAACTCATTTTATACCCCATAATACTGATACTGACAGAATAAAAATAAAGCTGGGTTGATTGTTTTGTGATTTTGAAATGAATGCTCAAATTCTTATAACCCTGCATCCCACTCACTACTGAATGTAATCAGGGTCTGAGTCCCAGTCTGGCATTGGAGGGTCGACAGTGAAAACCAGCAATGACAAAATTAAAATGATTGTACTGCAGCTACAACTTTCAAGATGCTCGGATTCCTCAAAGTGAGTCTTTTGTGTAGCATGTGGTGAAGTTTAAACTGAGAAAATTTAAATACTGAGTGTTCTTTTAATTGCTGCTGAAGTAAGACTAAAGGACTTAACTCCCCTGGTTGCTCTCTCTCGTCTCTACAGAAATATCAGGTGTCTTCCTGTTGCTTAAGGGCACACCTCTTCTCTCCTGCCTTACTCCTATTTTCTGTCTTCTCCTCCTCTCCATTTTTTCACTCCGTACTTCCTCTTCCACTGCTATTCTTTCATTCATTCATTCATTCTCTTCATCACATCATACAGTGCACAGGGTATTGCTGAACATCTGACAAAGCTCATGGAAGTACAGAAAAAAGTGGATCAGGAGTTATTTAGGTCAGTGGTTCAGGTGAGCACTACCGAGTCTAAAAAAAACCCCCTGTAGGACATGGATCGATTCCCTATCTCTTGACCCCCAACGATTGTATCTTGGTGTGTGTGTATGTGTGTCTGCATGCACGGATGTCTCTCTGTACCCATGTGTTGACAGTGCAGTGAATTCAGCATTTAATCATGACCGATTTAATTAATTTCCAGGCGGACCGCTGAGGCCCAGACTCTCCCTAGTCATTCCAGATCTTCAGCCAATGCCATCACCCCGATTCCTGGGCTTTTTTGTGCAGGGCCATTTATTGATTTAATACACGTGGTGAGAAATCAAGACAATAATCAATGTTGACAAATGTTATGCCCATTTAAGCCATGCAGACTCTAATCATTATCGATTTTTCAAGATCAGATAGTGTTTGTAGAAGCTGCCTGTGGTGACAATTGTTCAGTAGCCTATGACCTCAAATAGCAAAATATAAACAATGGATATACATTTACGATTAGAAATGGGGGGAAATTATATTTTATACTAAAAATGTATAGAAAAAATTGACAAATATGTCTGGAATTATACTGAAGCCCCAAAAATGTAAAGGAAAATAGACAGCTGTGTTTCTACAGGTGTGTCACTATGGCTCCTTGAGGCACAATGGCTAAGATCATGAAAATGAAGGAACCATCATCATGTCTGAAGTCAACAGCCATAGTAATGTGGGATTTTTCATCTGAAGGCCAACAACATCCCACTTCATTAGCTAATGGTTATGGAAAGAGTGTATAATGCCCATGAATGGCAGATGAAGTGGGATGATATTGGCCTTAACCTTTATTCTGACCACCAGCTGATTCATGGGTAGGCCTCTGTCAGTTATCCTCACAGCACACTCAGGCCTGCGGAGGCAACGTGTTACAGCACTAGTGTCAAAAATCCCCACATCTCTCCCTTTGCACGCGAGATCCCACTTTATCTTTCCATCCGGTCCCCTCGGCCCAGCTGTCAGATTCTCAGAAATGCCCGACTGGTGCGTCAAAACCTCGCCGTTTGCCTTTTTTTGTGCCAAAGCTTTGCCTCCCCGACACCTGCCCCACTCCCCTCGAGCATCCCTCCACCCTTGGTGCACCACACACCTCGCATATCCCCCATTCCTCCAGAGGTAAACGCTCCATCAGTCGTTTCACCTTCACCGCGAATCAATAACATGGCCACGGCTGCTTACATGGATGGACGCTGGCACGGCGCGGCGCACACCAGCCGTCCCTCCCTCATGCACCAGCACTCCTAACACACCATCCGTCATCTTAACACCACAGCAGAAGGGGAATAATGTGATTCTCCTCAGTGACAGTCTATTCCCCCGATTTCACTGGAGGGCTAGTTGCGCTCAATGTGAAGGGCACAGCCATGCCCGCCTGCGCCGGCTGCTGATGCGACTGCAGCCGCTGCTGCTTCACATTCCCTCGCTTTATTCAAGGAGCACATCGGGCTGAAGGAGACCCGTGTGCGTGGACAATGATGACGGACATGGAGTCACACAGATACGGGATGCCGACATCACCCTGGCCGCTCTCTGGTAATTCCACACCAGGGCGACTGGTCACAATGTCAGCGCTGCGTAACCAGACGGATGGACTCGCTAACACACTCTCTCTCCTCTCTCTCCCCCTCGCTCTCTCTCTCCCCCACACACACACTCATGCACACACAGTTACTTACAATTCCTTTATGAGCATTTTTTGGCGGCGCAGTGGACTATATCCCAGAGGGCAGCAGCTCAGTGCAGGTCCAGAAACAGGGTCGATCCCTCCCTCCGATGGTCTCTTCTTTCTTTCCGCTCGCTTCTCTTACACCTCTCCCCCTCTATGTCATCCTACCTCCACAGTCGCTTATTTTCTTCACATCCACTTCCTGATCGGGCCGCGGCGATGCGTTGCTGTTGCGCGCAGAGCCACCGAGGCCTGTGCGGCGCAGAGCACACCCACAAAAGGATGGTTCAGCAGGGGTGAGCCTGGTGGGTCCACACAGCTCAGAGAACCAAGCTGATCCATTCAGGTTTTTTTTAAATACACCATAGATAAATGTAGACTGAGGCTACCCTTTAATAAGAATTAACAGTAAAAAACAAATCTGCCTAGATAATGTTGGAGGCGTTCATTGGCTACTTACTATAGATTAAATATGAATGGGTTACAAATGAAAATAGGAGACAAGACAATGACCTATTTCAAGTTCAAGTTTGCAATTAAAGTTTTATATTACCACAGATCTAGTATTTTTCTTAATCCGAGACATAAAGAGGCCACAATTTACGCAGAGGGGTCGTTATAAATGTCCAACATCCACAAGCAATTCCCAATTCAGTAAAACCAATTTCAGACATAACCTCTAGAGGACGTCCAGAGAATTGGGTATCGAATTTCTCCAGGGTTTGACTTTTAAACATGAACAACGCAGCAGGAGTTTTTCTGCTCAGATGTGTTCACAACAACACAGAAATCTCCCGGAGCGTTCAGACGAAGGGAGGTAGAGGCAGGACGTAATGTATAAATTCTGCCACGGAGATCAAGTGTGTTTGTCCAGAGCACATCGACAATGGTGTGAGCTCATATCACCAAAAGCTCCCTCGGCAACTTCGTCAGTCTCGTCTACGTGTATAATATTGCTTTTTCATCCTGAGATATTTGTTTTCTTTTTGTTTTTATCCTTTTTGCATCTGTCTCATGTTACAAACATCATCAACACACTCATTTGCGTGCGGGGAATCCTGGAGCATTTCCTGTTGTGTTCTCACATTGGCTCCTCCTTCGGAGTGAGAGGCTCCGGACTTTCTAGTTTCTAGTTTAAGTTTGCAATGTTTACATCAAAGCTACTACTCAGCAGTGGCAGATACAGAATTTTTCTTAATTGGGGGCCAAAGGGGGGCCCACAATTTAAACAAGTTGTACTCATTCCCTGCTTTATGCTCTATAGCTTTGAGCAAAGCCACACATCATTGAATGTATTTTGAAAATTGCACATTGTGTACTTCAAAAAAGCTTAGAAAATGACAAAATGTTAATGTTTTGTTAGAAATGTTAATAAGTGATTTTTTATAAGAATACTGACAGGAAAGGGGTATAGGGGCCAATCAGATTAAGGTCCAGTGCCTCTCCTGACCCGGCCCTGTATCTGTTCATGCTACTCAGGTTAAAGTGATAAATACAAAACAGATACAAAACACCACATTATTAATGAATTAGCTGGGGGATCACTTAATATCATGATAATGTAAACTCATACCACAAAGCCCACATACCAAAAAAAATACTATACTATACTATAATACTATACTAATATTTAGACTAAACAAATATAGTCTAAATAAACCTAAGTAACAGGGAATGGCACAGCAGTGATGTGGTGCAGGACCAATGGAATTATCTGCACCCTTATTCTTGCGAGTGTGCTACACCCTCCGCGTCATCGCAGTGACAGTGACGTAGAAACGTGGTTACTCACCGTCAGAGTATATATATGGGCATGACACGGGGACCACCAGCGATGGCACGGACGCGGTGCGTCAGCTCTGCAAAGCCCTTTAAGCAAAGTCTCCGCAACGGATGTGATTATCTACATCCCAAAAAAATACACTCAAACCCACTCGTGTCCACACTGATGACTGACCGACATGACCTCATTTGTTTTACATTACAACCACTGTGAAGACGAACATCCTCATATGTAAACCTGTCGTTATCTCTATAGGACCCCTGGTGGTCCCCTGCATGGCCACACTTTGCTCCACCACCCTCGACCCTATGACAATGGTGCTGGCGCGTGATGCTGATGGCATCACAGGTCCCTAATCCAGTCCCACGTCCCGAGGATCGCAGGATGTGATTGCGTGTGCGTGCGTGTGTGGCTAAAATTACGTAACAGCGCACTGCTGCTGTATTTATAGCGCATCTGTATCCGTCTGCCAACAAGCTCTTATCATCATCCCTCTGTCTCCTCAGCTGTATACAGCATCTATCTATCTATCTATCTATCTATCTATCTATCTATCTATCTATCTATCTATCTATCTATCTATCTATCTATCTATCTATCTATCTATCTATCTATCTCTAACTAATCAAGATTTAACATTGTCAAGGCAAATCCGCCAATTTCTTTTAATTTTGGAGCAGACAACCAATTCCAGACAAACGCATTAAACTAAAATAAATGTCAAGTTTAAGTTTGGAATTCCCTTTTTACATCTCTACTCAGCAGTGGCGGATCTCGGATTTACACAAGTTGCACATTTAAGTCATTCCTTGTTTACTTGTCTATCTATCTATCTATCTATCTATCTATCTATCTATCTATCTATCTATCTATCTATCTATCTATTACTGTTAAAAAAAAGGAATAGATCTTTATTTGGGTAAAATAAGTCAAAGAAGAGTGGAAATAATCAAGTATTGGCTGAGTAATCATGTAATAATATTAATTTTAGTTTTATAATGGATGTCTATGGGAGGCTCCTGCACAGAATACATTGGTGCATCAGCAACATCTGGTGTTAAAACACTGTTCAGAATTAGTGTTTATCTCACCTCTGAACAAGATTCATGGAGTCAGTTCTTAAACACAGCTGTTATAGCAGATTATTTTACATTTTCTAATGTAAGTGCTCTGTAGATATGACACCTGTTACATATGAAACATGCATGTTATACAGAACTGTGTGTGCTATCTAGTGTGGTGCATGATGAGGCCCTCAAACACAGGTCTCTAATACTGACCTCTGCTGGTTGGTTGTAGACCGACCTAAAAAAAGTATGGATGTTTTTACTTTTCTGAAATTATACAGATCTTTAAATACCTAACCCGAACTTCCAACACAGACAAAACATCACATTGTTTTCCCCTCAAAACTGAATTTCATATTAAAAGCCTGAGCTAATAATTATTATGAGGAGTTGCCACCTGAATACAGATATCCACTTTGTGAGTGGGTGGATTTTCATCATTAAATAATGTATGGAGATGTAATCTCTGTTAGGATGTCACCTCTCAGAAGTGTTAAATACCCAGAGCTTCAGGTAAGAATCACACAGATACAGTTACACATATAAATATAGTGCAGCCTGGAAACAGGAGCAAACATTTAAAGAGTTCAACACATTTTTATTAACCCCCAAGAATTCTTCCACATGAACCTAAAATACAACAAACATCTCTTTCTTATGTTCAATGATAGAAGAAAAGAGCTCGATGCAAACAACACAGTATATGACACGTGTGTCGTTGCCAGCCCGGCATCATTTAAATACGGTACTTCATGAAGTTGATGATGGAAAGAAAAAAAGAGTGTAAGATAAAATAAAATGTGTTAAAGTGAGACTCTATCTACCAGGAGAGAAGTGCTGAAATGAGCTGGTGTGTTCACAGGGAATAAAGTGCTGCATTTCTCTTAACAGTAGACAGAAAGAACGAAATACTCACTTTAAGCTAAGGCCTCTGGATAATGATGGTTTCATGGACACACGTGTGTGCACCAGAAATTGTATTACCATATACTTTCACTGATATGTCTAAGTTTAACAGAGCATTCTGACCACTCAACAATAAATCTTATCTTTTATATGGGGCTGTATCTAAAAAGAAACATCTGTTAAACTCAAGGTATAAAAAAGAAACTAAAGAAACAAAATAAATAATCTAAATGTTTTGCTTTTATCAAGACTTACCACAGTTTGTTCGATGTCCCTCTTACAGAATACAGCCACGTAAAACACTGACAGTATAATTTAAACTGAATAATACGATTTTAGCCTTGCAATAAAAAAAGCCCTATAATTAATCTTAATAATGTCTTTTCTAATCGCTCATCAGCAATAAGGCTCGACTCTCCTCCCTGTCACTCATCAATGCCTATTAGTCCACACTTAACCTTCCAGCATCTGTCCAGATAGCACCATGTTTTTGGGACTTAGAATCAGGAAAGAAAACAGAACTCATACAACAATGGAATCACTCAGTAGTAATAATAACGCTGGTTCATCTGATGCTGGCATTCTCTAGTCTTGCTGGTTTCACAAGTAGAAAATTGTGGGCGACACAAGCTTTCTTTTCCCTCGTACAGGGAATATGAAAGAAGTCTTATGTGAAGTGGAGCTGCACCCGACGTGCTGCTGAGAGGAGGGAATCAAAAAGAGAAGTCAGAGGATTTTGGGGGGAATGCAGAGAGCCGACGCCTCTTTCCTTTCACAGTCTTTTCCTCTCTCTTCTTCTTCTTTTTCCCTCTCCACGTTTCACTTTTCTCCTCAGCAACACTGTTCCAATGGACTCGTTTCCATGGCAACCACAGCCTAAGTTCATCTTGGTCTGGATTTTGGGAAAATGGAGGTGGCAGTTTTGTTTGCTCGTGTGTGATTGATGGATAAATGTGATGTTTAGGATTTCAGTTGTCCTTTGACATGTGTTTTTGTGAATGTATCACTGGATTGCTAATGTTCTCCGTTTCTCGGCCGGCACGTTCCTCTAGACGTAGGCCTCGGGGATGTCGGAGCCGTTAATTTTGATGAAGATCTTGGCGTTCTCCTCCTTCTGCTTTTGCTTTTTGTTGAGCGTCCATCTGTAGTAGATCAGGTAGAGCGGCAGCAAGAAGCCCAGCATGCTGAGGACAAGGAGTCCAATGTTGACCTGGAGGAAAACACCAGAGTTAAAACGTGCCCGAGGGTTTTAATTCAGGCATAGAGTCTGTTTGAGTGCGTGCATATTCGTACCCAGAGAGGGTCTCCCTGCAGGGGTCCCATCATAGCAAGAAACAGTGGTTGCTGCAGCAGAGCGAACACGGCACTGACCAGAGACTGCATGCCTGTTAGACTGCCGAACTGAGAGGACGGATACCTGGGGAGAGAGGACAGGTACATTTAGTGTCTCAGTTTGAAGCTATAGAGTCACACTGCAGACGGTCATGATGATGGTAACAAATGTGTGTGTGTGTTTGTGTGTGTGGGACTTACACAGCGGCATAGAGACCACCAACAGCAGAGTGAATGAACCCTCTCACCACAGTGTGAAGGACAAATGACAAGATCTGAGATAGAAGATAAAAGAAATAAAATACATCCATTATTGTTGATAATAATAATAATGCATTCCATTGGTTTTATAGGGGTCTAAACCCCTAAAGGAACGGCTTAACATTTTTGCAAAAAACGTACCTTGTGACTTTCTCACAAAGAGTAAAATAAAAAAACCTGAATATAACTCTGCAAACTGATTAAAATGGCATGTAATTTTTTCATATTCTATTTCCACTGTGAGCTAAGTTAACTTCTCCTGGCTATAGCCTCATATGAACCTGTCAGATATGAGTTGTCTTGGTCTTCCTCCCACGCACGCTCGACCAATCACAAGTCACTCTCAGCTGTCAATCAAGACGTTTCATCACGATTTTAAAACCAAACTTATCTGAATAATTAACACTTTGGTGTGATAAAAATCGACCCAAAATGATAGAAACCTTATATATTTAACATTAGGCTTTTTAGTCCATGTCCCATCCACTTACATGGTGGCAGTTTATGACCTGTACTTCTCTGAGCCACCAGCGGGCGATTGAGACGTTTTGGTGAGCTCTAATGTCGTCCATCTGTATGGTCTTAATGCTGATTTCAAAGAAATGGGTCTAGTTTTGCAGCTGGATGCTTTATTTACACACAGTGATGATGTTAACCATGTTGACTTTTACATAACTGTGTGTCTCTGACGCCAACAGCCTGTTAAAGAGGTTAATCAGTAACGTCTTTACAAAGAGACAGTGATAACACTATTAGCAGGGCAGCTGTATTCCTGAGGTACTCCATGGCCTGTGTGTGGCAGAGGTGGACCACTCACCTGCAGGGGGAGATTGGGCACCAGGCATGTGATCCCAAATCCTACCAACAGGATGTTTGTGAGAAGGAACGCTCGTAGGGCATTTGTCACCTTCTGGGTCTTCTTGTCTCTACGCTTTTTCTTTGGCTCGTCCCTAGTAACAGAAGAGAGGTCAGACAATCAGACATTGATACCACAGCTTTGTTTCACAATACAGGATAGTTTCTAGGTTCTATTCCCCTTCACCACGCTGACAAAACTGTAAATATTAATGTCTGGGTCTATAAATGGAAAGGGGTTAAGGCAGACAGGGGGGTTGGGTGTTTATCCTCCATCGTGGGGGATTAGTGGACGTTGACTCACTTGCTGCAGGGTTCCTGTTCCTCCTCTCCATCGCTGCAGTCCTTCAGTTTCCAGTCCATGATCTGACCAATCACAGGCGTGGTCATGAGGCAAAGCAGTTGCAGCACGCCAAAGATGGAGGAGTAAAGACTCACTGAGGGAGAGAGGGAAAGAGGACAATAAATGAAGAAGAAATGGAAATGAGGTTAAGATTAGAAGGAGGGATTGTTCTACCCTGGTTAATGAAAAGGATGTCATTGTTAATTATTAGTCTTATTATAGCTGCTGGAGCCATAATGAGTGAAAGAATTGGATATGGAGAAACCACAAGTCAATACGATGCCATTACTAGGTGGATTTATGGTCTGGGAGGACTGATGATAAATGAGCCATATAAAACTGCTCATATGATGTGTAATCTCTGCAGGTGCCGAAGGGCAAGGTTAGTTAATGAGTACAACAAATGGTACCTGGTGACTTCAGGTTAAAGCTGAATGACAGCTGAAGGACTGTGTTATGGACATGAGCCAAGGTCGAATGATGAAGTAACAGCACTAAAGCTGTGACAGTAAGTCGCGGTAGAGGAGTATTAGATTGTGATGACAGGCCTGTACATGACTAGAAGTTCAATTACCTCCGCCAAGAAGGTTATGTTTTCACCCCTGTTCCTTTTTTGTTGGTTTGTTTGTATGAAAGCAAAATTACGCCAAATCCAATAAAGGGATTATCGTTAAACTTAGTGGAAGGATGTGGTATTGGTCAAGAGTGAACCCATTACATTTTGATGTGGATTCAAATAACATCTTTAACATTGCGAGATAGGGCCTTTATTGGCATTTGTACATTTTCACTATTTTCCCAGGGATATAGGAATATAGGAATATCAAGGATGTTCATGGTGCATTCAGGGAACTAAAATCTATGAGTGTGTGAAACTTGGTGCAGCTTTATTGGATTTAAGGGGATTGTTGGGCCTTGGTGGAGGTTTATGTTCTCTACTAAGTGACATTCTAGTTCTAGTTGATGTCAGCTGAAAGTTAAAAGTCTAAACTACTGATACAACAACAGTCTTACCAACTTCCATTCTCTCCACTGAAAAGTCAATGAAAACCAAGTAAGTCCAGCGGCTTTGAAATCATGAATCAAACATACTTAGCAGCCTGTGTCATAGACGAAGCAACAAACAGACCTGTGTTGAGGTCTCCGTCGCTGAGAGACTCCAGGACGCTGTTCATGGCCCCCATGTAGAACAAGAGACGAAGCTGCGTGACGGACATGGTCAACGCGCTGAGCAGGAAGATCGGGCTGATGATGCTTTTCAAGAATGACTGGGCTGCAGAGGAGATAAACAAGTCAGTGATGAGCCCCAGGTCAACTCTTACTACGATCCTCACTTCAAATTCTGCTCTCTTACACTCTTGTCGTGGCTTGCAGTCCATCTCCAGGTCCATGGTGGACAGGCAGAGCTTGTGGCCCTCCTTGGTGGCGAGCTCCTTCTGCTTCAGGCTGTTTCCCACGCTGAGGCGGCGGCCCACTGTGGTCACCTGGCGGTAAAACTGCTTCCCTGTTATTTTGTGGTCAAAGCCCAGCCAGCTGAACTTGATCTTCACACTGTGAGAGTAGATGTGGTAAGAGGGGAGGGGGTCATGGAGGAATAGAAACAAGGAAGTAAATATCATGAACAGAAAAGAGTTTTAATGTGAGTCAGTCATCTGGGTAAGTTTGCTGCTGAATAGGCAGGTTTAGTTGATGAGTGTGCAGATAGACTTAGACCTAGAGCTGCATTACAATGGACTTTTCCTCCCACATATTACATAATTACATTGTGGGAAAGCTCAATGAGAATGAGAATATCGACTCAGAGTAAGACTATAGACTGTATAATTACTGCGTTTATCTATGGTACTTACGTGTAGTCCATGTCCTCTGGTCCTGGGAATGGTTCCAGTGGCCAGTTGAAGAAACAGTTCAGGAAGACCACTGCAGCACAGGCAGCCCACACCACCAGAATAGAGATGAAAGATATGCCCATGTCATAGATCACCTGCGCACATGACAACACAACAAATACATGTTGAAAAAAAATACAGAGAAGACAACATGTATAAGAAATCAAGAAGTGTGTCAGTATTTAAAATCTGCTTGTGGAGTCATATTTCCATCAATTCACGCAGTTACACCACCATAATGTTTAAAAACTCGCTAGATACTAAATGTTTCTCTGGGAAAACTCTGGATTTACATAGGAAAGATCATTTTCTCTTTGCTTGAAATACAAATTGATTAAAAAACAGGACTTTTTTTACATTATGTTGTAAAAAAGACTGAATGACACTCACAGGCACATTAAAAAAAAAACTGCAGGCATGTGGATGTGCGCTTCAGTGCTTGTTACCTTGACACCAGGGAATGTGACGGCTGAGGAGGCATAAGAGCCGATCATCAGAGCGATGAAGGTGGAGCGGAGGTCCCCGAACATGGTGGGCAGCTAGAGAAGACACAGACAGACTGGAATTTAGACTTTGGTTTATAACATTATCAAGACCTGCCCTGATTCTGCCTTTATGAGTCAGGAGGAGGTTTTTGTGCACACTTGCAATTTAACGAGTGAAATGTCCCATTGTTAATATGAGTATAAAGGTTAAACCATCGAGTGTCTAGATCCTGGTGATCTCAGCTGCTCTTTGGTTGCTCTGAGCCTGAGGCCATGGGGGTGCCCACTGACACTGGGGTCAGCGTGGACACTGGGAACCAATTAACAGAAAAGAACATCAGAGACAATAAAACCACAACAAAGTGACGGGGAACACCAGCAAAAGAAACAGCGTCACATGACACACACACAGCTGTCCAACACCGGATGCAAGCGCAGCGCTGACAAATTCTATACAGCTGAAACAACCGGCGAGCAAGGGTGACTCAGGTGGGGTGTCGATCGAGGAATAAGGGTATGCTGTGAGGATGGAGGATGACGAGAGTTAATTTTCTCCTACTGGCTTTTGAGGAAAAGGGAGCAGGGAGATGAAAACAGGCAGGAGACAGTGAGTGGCAACAAAAACACCCAAATACAAAGGCATTCACGAGCTGTTTTGTTTTCGTGAGACTGAGCAACAACAAGCACATTGAATTACATAAGAGAGGGGGTAGTGAGGAAGAGGCATGTGCATGTGTCTGAGGGAGTAGGGACACTGTTGCACAGAACAGTACAGTACTCCCCTGCACCTTTATCTGGGATACATGAAAAAGAACTGCTCCAGGAGGGTTTTAAACTTTACAGATACATTAGGGCAAACCTGGGGTGGAGACGTGACCTTCAGCAGGGAGCCAGGGTCGGCCGCTGAGCGCTGAGATTGAACGATTGCTTGCAGGTCTGAGGTGGAGTCGTAATCAAGGAGTCAAGGAGCAACATGGAGTCTAATTATTAACCCAACACTGATGCTTTAAAGTGTAGCAGGGTGTGAAAGTGATGACGTGGAAGGGGACGTAAGGGGGAAACATGTTTTTTTATACCCTGGAGTCCTCCTATGGGCTTCGGCCCTAAATCCACGGTTTTACATCACTGACATTAAAGCTAGTGGCAACTACTAATGAGAGATTTCGGTGGACGCAATAAACGCCACATAGGAGACGAACTATGCGGCCTGTGGTGGTATAGAAAGTGAATGTTTTATTGGGTGATTAACCAGAGTAGAGCCCCTCTCTTGTGAACAGCATCACCATGGTACAAGCCAGGACTCCTGTGTGTAGGCTGAACTGATGGCACCGGGAGGGAGCAGGAAGATGAAGAATGGCACGGAAGGAATGCAAAGGAATGGTGAAGGACTGAGCCGGGTGAACTCTGCAGGTTCTCAGTTGTTTTTCTGTCCCTGTGTATTTCATCACAGGTTTTGTGGAGTGTATATGAGAAAAAAGTTGGATGATAGTCTACGATACAGCCTGGGAATCCCCAGCTCTACTGAGTGTCCTTCCAGTGACCTCTGCAAGGGAGGTAAAGTTTTCACCCCTGGCCACTGGTTGGTTTGTTGCTTGATTTGTTTGTTTGTCAGCAGGATTACAGAAACAGTTCTAATAAAATATTTTCACAAATTTTGGGGCATATTTAGGGAACTGATATCTGTAAGTAGTTGCAATTTATAACAGGATTGAATTTAAGGGGAGTGTTGGGCCGTGGCGCAGGTATGTGCTCCAAAGGAGGTTACATTATTAGTGATGTAGGCTACAATTTTCTTAAAGGTCCATCTTGATACTGAAAATGTTAAGGGTATGCAATACCAATCTCTTCCCTAACTTCCCTGTTGACAAAAATTACTTAATACGATTGGAAAACTGACTGATGTGGATTCATGATTTATATTTCTATCTTTTTCTTTGAACCTGCCACACACTGTGAAACTGAAAATTAGCCCTGGCTCTCCTCTGCTGCCTCGCGTCTCAGTTTTTCAGGATAATACTGCATTGCAAGTCTTGCCTGAGTACATCTGTTTCCAAATATTAATTAATATGAGCAGCGAGTATTTGTGCATGTGCACGTGCTCTCCATGGTGTTCTTGCTGAGGCACAAAAATAAATGCAGTGGACGGTGATAATGAACCATTGTGCTACTTTCTCTCTTTCCAATCAGTCTTTGCTTCCTGCTTTGCAAAGCTGAGCTCAGTTGTCTGCAGGAACACAGAGTGCAGTGTAAGGAGCCAAAAAAACAAACAGACAACACAGAACAGGAGACAGGGTGGAATGCCAGACAAGAGGGGAGGGAGAGGGCGAGCAGACGGGGGAGCCAGTAAACTATTATACAAACTATTAACACTAAACTGAACAGAGACCTATGAAGATATAGAATATACATCTGGACAAACACCATGCAGCCGGTGCAAAGGCTCTGCAGCAGGGGGAATTCAAAGCACGCGCTAGAACGTGCACACACTTACTGTGAGAGAGGTGAAGGTCATGCACATGCCCCCGAAGCCATTGAAAGTCAGGGCAATGAAGATAAGGACAGAGAGTTCTGCAAATGACACACAACGGGTCATGAGACTGTCCAGAACCAAACTACTGTACATTGCCATAGGTCCACATGCACTGCTCAGGTATACTTACCATTTGGATTGTATGCTCCATAAGCAATGAGAAGGCAGGACAGTCCAAAGCATGTGCTGGAAAGAGACAACAGTGTCAAACTCTTCTTATGACAAATTGAAAAGGGAAGTGATTAGGGTTTTGTTCCCAGAATGGAAAATCATTACATCATTGTTAGTCTGGGTCATTTCTTGCTTTTCTTACCTGCCCAGCAGTCGTAGCTTGCGAGGCCCATATTTGTCCATGACGATCCCCAGAGGCAGCGTGATGGCTGAGAGCAGGAAGGAGCCCACGGTAAACGCCAGATTCAGCATCTCGTCCTGCTCCTTACAGATCAGCCAGCCGTTCATCCTCAGGTGCCCGTCCATCGGCACGAGGGGCCTCATCTCCACGCCGTCTCCCAGACCAACCACAGCATCTTCGTAGTAGTCAGCATAGTCATCGGGCGTCTGCGTTGCGTCGGGCAGAGACAGATTATAGCTGGAGCTGTTACCTGCAGAACATGATGGAAATAGGAAGAGAATTAGGTGTAAAGAAACATTTGGGAGAGGCATGCAAGTGGAAAATATGCTGTCAGGTAAGATGGTTCCATTTTGACCATTCTCTTCATTTGATCATACTGATGAAAAAAAACACACCGATGATAAATTATCATATAAGTGTGTAAGGTTGAGTTCAGCTGCTATATACTATATAGGGAGCAGTGGCTTCATGTCTTACATTGAAGTTGGCGGTTCTGCTTATTCACAGGATCCTTATATATCAACACATAGTAGCGACATGTGCACTGGACTCGTGCAGAGGTAAGTGTATAGAAAAACCCAAACTAAAAAGTTATAACCAAGACAAACATGCATTTCTACCTCTGTAGAGTTTAGACCCATGAGAAAGATTAAAATGTGCCACTCGTCTGTAACAGAGATGTTACTTTATTAGTTTGTCAGAATGCCAGGGATAAAAAGGGATAAACTAGCACTGGCAATAAACTTTTTATTATCTTGCAACACCATGCAATGAGATAATGTGAAAAACATACAAAAGTTCAGGAGAGGAAGAAGAGGGGAGCAGGAAACTTATCGGTCATGATGTATGAGCCGATGTTTTCTGGATTACCCTCCCTGCCACCTCTCTGTTGTCTTTGTAGTCATAGGAGGCAAGTATGTGTGTGGCATCCCTGTGACAAAGTGACAGAGTCTTCCTGCAGGAAACCAGATCACACACTTGGTGGGAAGCGAGGCCGCAGGGGGGAATTGTTTGGAAAGTGTGTGTCTGAACATGCAGGAGGATTTGATTGAGCAGAATGGAGCGAAATAATAAGCTTGTGAAAGCCTTTCATTGATTCGTCAAAAATATAGTGGCATGAAAGGTCACATTATATGCAAATGCAATCTTGTGCAGTAGCAGCGAAATGTGGGGATATAATTCATAGATAAATAGACCCAACAGACATGTGCACACTTGTTTTTGCATATTCTCTTCAACCACTGTTATAACTTATTATTTATAATTTTTACTTTCGTAACCTTTTTAAAAAATTCATCCTATTTTTATATTTATAGATGGCACCAGGCGGAGACATAGGGATATAACAAAACGTATTGCTATTGATAACTATTATAAAGCCTTGAAAGAATCCAAGATTAAGAAAACTGAATAAAAAGAATCATAAACCTCTCAGCCGAGCCTTTCCATGCGTAGGCACTTTCTTTACAGTAACACCTGACTGATAAGCAGCAGCAAGGGGCAAAGGTGATTTGAATGAGTGATGAGACATACAGTTGGTTGAATGGTGAAGGTGAACAGAGAAAACTGTGTATGAAGGACTGAGGAAAACCCAGAGTTTTGTTTGTCTGCATTCAATTAAATATCATGAGATATCTTGTGTTCTAAAGGGTTAAATGCATGAAAAATCAGCTTTGGATAAATTCTAGGGACTATTTGCAAAAGTAAGCTCAGAAAAATAGTTGTGTGGCAGACAGAGCAGAAAGAAAGTTACATCGATAGTTAAAGATCCTTCATACCCCATGTTTTAAGAATTTGAAATTAATTTTTGACGATCCAAGGGAAGTGAAACATCTTTAAATGATCTTTTACTTCCGTCTGTCAACTCACAGTTACTTTTGTATGTATGAGCTGTAAATATTTTAACACTTTTACGTTGAATATTTAGCACGACGATAATTGTATTTACTGTTTTTCTCTTTGAATGCAGGTTTATCTATAAAGGTCTTTTATTTTATAAATTAAGTGTCTTTGTCATGTGTCTTTCTGAAATGTCTTATCACACCCTGCTTTGTAGTGGGCAATAAATATTTTATATTCTACTCTAAAAGTGTTCTAAAGTAACACAAATATTTTGACATGAGAAAAAAATTCAGCCAACTGTATCTAATGACCTGTGCAGACAGGCTTTAACCGTTCCCCTCATATCTTAAATTCCTGCACCGCCTCATTATGTTATCTTGCGTTCCGTTTCGTTCTTACTGTCAGCCTCCACCACAGATCGGACTTTTCTACTGTTCATCACTTTACTATCAGTCCTCTGACCCTTTATCTGTGGACTTTAAGCTTCCATATTAGCGGTAATAAAACCCTGCTGTGGATCTTGCGGTATCACAGGTCACATGCCTGGAAAGAGCTGAGCTGGTGCTGTCCTCTCCCTTCTTATATCATCACAACAAGATAAGACGGCTGTGGCTTTGCCCCAGGAAGTCACCTACACCCGTGGAATGCTTGACTGTTGCTTCAGGCTGGTGCACGTCCAGGGGTAAATGTGCAGATTATTTGGAGGCTCTTGGCAGAATTTGCTGCTAAATGATCCGATAGACCAAATCAAGTGTCAGACAAAGTTGTTTGGGGACAAGATTAGAGGATTCTGTGCATTTTAGTACACAGGAGGATTTGGAGCTGGAAATACATCCTCCTGTGCAAATCACCAGTTAGGTAAAGCAATGGTGAGAGATAAAAAACCTGATTCCAACCAGTAGCCTGGTGTCTTCGGCCTCAGCAGTGCTCACCACAGTCAGGGGCGCGACACCGTGTCACCTCAGGTCCAAACAATAAGTCTGTTCTGACTCCTCTCTGTCGTTCCCTAGTGTGTTTATCAGTTGTCACTTTAGCTGGACTTGCCTTACACTCCGAGGAGACACTGGAGCCCTTTTATTCTTTTACCTTTGGACCACTCTGGCTACCTGAAACCCTGGCTCTCTCCTTAATTTAACTTATCAGGTTTAATCTCCCGGGACCCTGCCAAGACAGTTCATGACCCTGTCACCGAAAACAGATATTCCTCTGAAAGAATGGAAGAGGCAAGACAGGAGCAGTGCAGAGTTGCGTGTCTTAAATAAAAGCTTGCTCCGGTCCCTTCATCCTAAATCAGCATGACACTTACTGACTGAGCCATCTCCACAAATCCTTACATTGACAGCAATAGTTAACAGCCATGAGGTTTGCAATATAAACTCATGAAGACAGATGCCCCAAAACCTGAGAAATCTAGGCCAAGGTGCGGAAATGTTAAATGGAACATGTGGGAGAAAAAACAGACTGTGTGTCCTTTTTAAAGTACAGCAGTTATGACTCACCCTCCTCGTTGCAAAGGTACGAGTAGAAGCCCTCGGACTTGAGCATGATAAGGAGCGACCCCCATCCCAGCAGCACGGCAGAGAAGAGCAGATTCTCAATGATAGCAGTCACTGCCATCCACCAGCGCTTGGCGAACGCCGAGGCCAGGGTCGGAGCCATGGTCGAGGGGGAATAAGTTACCAGCAGAGGAGAGTCAATGGAGGTAGAGAGAGAGAGAGAGAGAGGGAGGAGAAGAGCAGGCTGGAAGCTCAGAGAGAGAGGCTCCCTGACTGACACTCGGGATGAAGGATCTCTGATCACTTATCTGTGGAGAGGAAGGGGGAGGTTTTATAGTTAGCCTATCACACAGAAGTCACTGACGGACAGGAAGGTTGAGTTTTTATAAGATCACAAGATAAAACCACATAACCACTTCTCACCCAAATTAATATCACTTGTTTTCAAGTTAAAAAAAAAAGTATCTGCACATTAACATGCTCTGTTTTTCTTGATTAATTGAGTCTCCCCTTATATTTAAACAAAGAGGAGAGGTAATGACATTCACACTAAAGAACTAAACGGACTCATCGATGGGCAATGATTAACTCCCCTGCTATAGTGCAAAGATCATTACATCACTCTCCTCTTACGTCACAACACAGGCACTATAATAACTGAAGCATCCGTGCAATGTCACAGAGTTTGTGCTGTTCGCTGGAGAACTGGTCCAAACTGGACCCAAGAGAGAAAAGTGGGGCTCCCTCACTGCTCCCTCAGCCCCAGGCCCCCTTGTCTCCCCCATGCTCCCCAACCCACAATGCCCTTCTCCGCCACCCAACCCCTAAATGTCCTCCCGGGCTCATCCAACCGCAACTCCCCTCTGCAATTACTGTCGTGCACCCAAAAACACAGAAGGGAGCTGCCAGACAAACAATAAACAAACCAGCCCGTACAGTCAACTCTCTCTCTCTCTCACACACACACACACACACACACACACACACACACACACACACACACACACACACACACACACACACACACACAATGCTGAACGTGCACCCACACACAATCTGTTCTACCACTACCATAGAAGTGTTTGCAGAGATGACAGTATGTCTCATGTAAAAGCTAATAATCAAGGGTAGTTTTTCCTTTTGTGTTGCTTTATCAATTAAAAACAAATGTTTCCTCACTACTGCAGCACAAGATAAATTACAGGTGAACTTTATAACCTGCACAGAAGCAGGGAAGCGTCTTTACCTCTCCAGGCTCTGAACAGCAGCAGCAGCAGCAGCGTCCAGCTCCACTCTTCCAGATGTACCCGGGTCACTCAGCTTTAAATGACCAGTCCTCTGAGAAAAGCCAGGTTTATATACTCAGGCTGGCTGCCTTCACAAGGCGCCCCCTATTGGCCATGTCTGATGCCTGCACCTAAGCCAAAGAGCATTGAACATCTTATTTGGGCCTTGCACAGTGATTTTTCAGTTTGAAGGCCTGTTTTGAAGGTGATCATTTTCTGAATGAACTGAACATTTTAGCAGGAGCCCCCCAAAAAACTGTCTGTTTTATAAAAAGAATGATTTTTATCACAGCCACTGTGTAACGTGAAGTCTGAGAGCACTTTAACTGACTGAATGGAAAGGATTAATCAGGCCAAACAAGTTCTGGCTGAAAACATAATGGACTTCTGCAGATAAGGATGCGTCAACAGTTGTCAGATCAATAACAGGAATTGATAAAGAGCAGACCGGAGCTGTGACTCATCTGCTTCAGTTGTTTTTCTAAAAGTGTTTACTGTTGTTTACCGTGTGTTGGATGTTTACGTAGGCATGAGCTGCTGAGGTCGAACAAGCACATCCAGGGAAGCAGTCGGCTCATGTGAGTTCATTGAAACCAGTTGCTATGTTTCTTTCTTGTGACTTTGTTATCAGTTGTTTCTCAACATTAATGCTGTGCTCACATGAGGCCAAATTTACATGAGCAACGATCCTGCCTCTTTTGGTTTAGTGGATACAACCAGAGTTTTAAATGGTTGGATTTTTTCTTTGCATTTGTGAACAATGATGCAAAACAGGAATCTCTGAAATAAAAAATGTAACGAAAACTGTTTTTAACATCTACTTCATACATTTTTCCACATTTAAACCATTTCGGGTTTTTCGACTTATCAAACTTTATGTATAAGTAAATAAAATCTTGTATTGCAATATGTCTGTAGTTGTGATGACTTTTGGTTGTGTATTTATTATTGGCTTTGTGTCTTGTGTCGAATTTTAAACTGTTTTTTTCATACATTTGCATAGTTTTTTTTTTCAGAAGTAGCAATTCTAATTCTGTTGAAATGCTTTCTTGTACAATGACAATAATGTCTTTCTTTTCTATTCTATTATTTAATAAGCTAAAAACGCAATCAAAGCCTTAGGGTGTGATTTCACACAACCTGGCAACCAAACACTTGTTCTTTTTAATAGCTTATACTTTATATATAATACCATAATAAATAGTTGATAACTGATATTTGAGCATTAACAAAACAATTGACTCCAGTTTATAGGCTATTTATAAAGCAGGATTCATCACATAGTTGTGTTTTCTATTCATTTGGTCTGGACGTTTACATGTATTATTTTTTGAAAGTGAAGTTTACATTGTCAGCAAACTTGCAGTGAAAAGCTGTTTTTCAAAGTTTGAGACTGTTGATTGTCCACTTACAGAGCGTGATGCTGAAACTGTGATCAATATGCTAATCGATGGCTGAGTGAACAGTCAACCTATCCAAACAAACACTGATATGGTAATTTGTGCTGTTACTGTGATCAATGCCCCTGATAAAAGGTAAAAACAACCCCACCAAGTTTGAAATTCGGATTTGCTTTTAATCTGCTGATGGAGCATTTGATCTATTGATCGATCAGTCCTAGATGAACCAGTCAGACTGAGTATCAGACGTTAAATGATCAGCTGATCTTTTCTGAGTTTTGCTGATGCTGCAGTGGATGTATCTGCCCTGATTTAACAGTTATTTACAAACTCATTACAAATCACCCACAACATATACAGCTAATCTGGTGCAGTGCTTTATTTCCTAAACCTTATCAAAGACACTGATTGATCTGATCAGCTACCACAGGATATCACACACTTCCAAGACAGGGTGCAATTGTGTGATATGTAACAAAAGTCCCAAAGAATTAATTATGTAAAAAAAAAAAAAGACCTCAACACTTCCACACAGTATTATTCTCCATGTGGATCTGAGTATAACATGTTTGCTGTCATAAAATCAAAAAAAAAAATTGTTGAACTGTGTTGCATATTTAGCCAACTTGCAATTTTCAATTTGTTTTAACTCCACCTTGTGGTGTCAGAGGAAAAGCACGTGAAGGACAAACTAGAGGGGCTTTCAGAGAGCATACCCCTCCACCAACAGTCCCCGAATGAAACCACTAGACTAGACACTTTACAAAAAACAATAACTGTACATGTTGCACAAGTCCTCCTGCTTATAGTATATTTTGTTTGCTTATAGTATTTTTTTTATCTTTTGCTTAGAGTATACTTTTTTATTTTATTTTTACATACATTTTTTGTTTTTGTTTATAATTGCACTAACACACCACAGCAAATTCCATGTATGTGCAATAAAACCCGATTCTGATTCTGATTAAATTCTCTGGATCCAGATCTTTATTTGGTTCTGCCCCAAATTACACACACTCATAAATATATTTCCCTCTCTCGTCAAGATCCATGAATTATTCTCTGAAAACGGAAATGTGGAAGGAAGTGAAAAAAATCATTGTATCCGCCAATTGATACAGATCCAGTTCCTTTCTGACCCTGATGTCACATCCGTCCACCAAGTATCGCGGAAATCTGTCAAGTATAGTTTGTGTAATCCTGCTAAATAACAGACAAACAAATAAACAGACTGACAAACAAATGCATACGAAAACATCTCCTTGGTAGAGGTAATAACCACTAATACACATATAAAACAATATTGTTCATTGCTCATTCAAAACTGTATTAAAATATTTGGTATCGCAGGGCTTTGCTCAAACACAGTGCAACATGTCAGAAAACAGAAAAAACGTAGAAAAATCCACAGAATTGTAATATTAAATAAAAATTCTTTCAGTCCTAACAAATGTTATACGATCCCGAGCTTTTAACACGATTGCACAGTCGCAGATGAA
Organism: Hippoglossus stenolepis; assembly: GCF_022539355.2. Lineage (NCBI taxonomy): Eukaryota > Metazoa > Chordata > Actinopteri > Pleuronectiformes > Pleuronectidae > Hippoglossus > Hippoglossus stenolepis. The sequence goes on from NC_061497.1 coordinate 12,698,565, forward strand.
TCTTAACTGGTCTGATCAGTGTTTGATATTTACATAGAGTTCATATTCTCCAGCAAACACACCAACAGTGATTTCTGTCCCTGGAATTGTGAAGTGCTTTATGGTGGTTACACACAATCCAGTGTTAGACTCCTCTTATCAGTGCAGTTCACCTACGGCCAGGAAACAGAGTAAGAGCAGGAGCAGCGTCTGTATGGAGCCTTTCGTTTCTGTTGCTGGGGAAAGGAAACATGTTGAGAGGGAAGTCAGAGACAGGAGGCATTTCCGCTTCAATACAAATTTGTTTAAGAAAATCACCCTTAATATAATTGTAATGGAAGCTATTTAATGTAATAATGTGTGTTTTAAATTCCCTCAGACAATCTGAAGTTTCAGATTAGGTGGTACAGTGTTACATCAAATTCATTCAGAATTGAACTGACAATAATTATTAATAATATGTAATGTTTGGGTGCTTACCATGTGAGGAGTTTTCTGGAAAAGAAAAAGACATAAAGTGAGATGTTTGACAAATCCTCTTTAACTGCTGTTCATTTCCATTCACACACACACACACACACACACACACACACACACACACACACACACACACACACAGGCATACGCACCTTCGATGGTGAAGGTGGTCTCCATGCCGGCGTGGATGTGATCAGTCACATGACAGTGGAGCAACCAAGTCCCTGGGATCCCGGCCACCATCTCCACAGTCTGGAAGGTCCCGGGGAAGAGGTCAAAGACGTCTGCACGGTGGACGCGGTCCGTCTGACACACACACACACACACACACACACACACACACACACACACACACACACACACACACACACACACACACACACACACACACACACACACACACACACACACACACACACACACACACACACACACACACACGCACACGGTGCGTACAGTACAACAAAAGGGAACAAAAAAGAGGAAATAAACACTTTCTGAGTGAGCAGATGAGGAAATACCAAAGTGATTTCAGAAAGTCGAGACATTGACAAGACCGAGCTTGTCTGCCTTCTAGTGCCATCCGACCTCTGCAGCCCATCCAGAATGTAGCAGTCAAGCTGCTACATTCTGGATGGTCTACTCCGCTCCTCCGCTCCCTTCACTGGTTACCAGTGGCTACCCACATCCGCTTCAAGACAGTAGTACTTGCGTACAGTGCTGGGAACGGATCAGGCCCAGTCTACATCCAGGACATGGTTAAACCTTACACCCCAGTCTGTCCACTCCGCTCTGCATCGGCCAATCGACTTGCTGCTCCCTCACTGCGAGTTAGTCACTCAACAAAATCACGACTCTTTGCTGTCCTGGCTCCAAAATGGTGGAACAAGATCCCCATTGACAGCTGGACAGCAGAAAGTCTACACATCTTCCGCCGCAGACTAAAAACACATCTCTTCCGACAACACCTTGGTTAAGATGATGATGTCTAATAACCATCATCAACTCTGGTGTTTATACAAAAAAATATATATATATCACATCAGCTAAATGATTTGATATGTAATGTAGAAGTCATTATTATCATTGTTGCAGCCCCACTCCCAGATAAAACCAGTGGTATTTGTTTATAAATAATATTGCCTCACACTCTTTTATTAAAAGAAAATAATAATAATCCTTTTTCGTTGGTGTTGTAAGTTACCTTGTAGGTGAAAGTCTCAGCGTGGAAGTGAACGGTGTGCATGTCCACTTCGTTGCCCATTCCCAGTAGATACCAGTCGACCTTCTGGCCCTGCATCATCACCAGTCCATGGAGGTTACCGTACAGCTTACCATTGATCCCTTCAATATACACATTCAATTATAGAGATTAACACACACTCACATCATCAGACAGAGAATCACACTCAAACAATTTTCAGAAAGGAAAACCAGTATCACAGATCTTCCTTTTACATGTTGACACCAATCCCAACTGGAGTGTGGCTAGCCGACCCAAGCCCACTGGGAGCCATCAACCAAGTTCAGACAAAAGATTTGAAATCAGATCACGTTGGCTGGGCTATCCATTTGATTTTTGACACTACACATGTCTGTAATCCGGGAACACATCAGATTTGGTTTGGTTTCGGACACAAAACAGAGGTTTGGGTCGAGCTAGGTTAGTTTTGTCTCAAATAGGAGCAGCACTCATAATTTCTCATGAAAATCCATAAATCTTCATTTTTATAATAGATTAGATGGTTCTTTTTACACCCCCTCCTCCTTTTTCTTATCTCTCACCGTGCATTTTGTTACTTTCTTCAAAGTCATCGTCGTACGTGACGGCATCGGGCTCGACGCCGAGGTACGTCCTGATGTTGTCGTCCAAGTACCAGGACTGGTTTTCATCATGCACCATAAAGAGCAGAGCAAACTCCTTCTCCACGTCACCCCTCTGTCTGTCGGGCCCCCCCTCGCCGCGCCGCAGAGTCCCGGGCCTGCATATCACCAGAGGCCCCAACAGACCACTGTACAGATCCTGAACATAAACAAAGGAAGCTGCTCTGTCACAAGCATGCAGTAAATCTTCTACCCAAAGAAGAAAACACTTCCTTACAACAGCAACACGGTGAATCATGATGTGACTGTGATTGTCTACGGAGTGTATGTACCTTAATGAAATCAACATTGGAGTAGTAGGCGAAAGAGATGCAGTTAGGATCCGAGGCCCCTGGACCAGATCTTACAGGAACATCCCAGGTCAACTCGAGTATGTGACCTGAAGACAAGAGAACACAGGACAAACAAAAGTCAATCCAACTTTTGTAAGAAAACTTTGAACTTAACTTATTTTATTCCAATTTTACTCTCACCAGGTTTGACAGGAATGTGCGCGCCACTGGCTCTGACTCCATGTGCACCAATCGAGTATTCACGACTGGCTTTGTTCTTGAATGAGATCACGATCTGCTCTCCCACTTCTGCTTTGATTATTGGTCCTACAGGGGACGAGAGAACACACGTTGTCTTCAGCCTTTTCTGTCTTTTCCACCAAACAACACAAAGTGCAGCTGAATTTACCCATAATTTCCAGGTGCTGTTGACTGGGCAGCCGTTTCTTCTGAACCCTGAAGGTGTCGTCTGTGTATTCTCTGTACACCACCTTCTTATAGCGTGATCCAATGCTGTTCGTCCCTTTCTCCACAAAAGTGCTGCCTGGACTGGGAGACATGTGCCAATTTGCTCCCATTAACAAACAGCAATAAGTAATGCTACTAATCACATGCTCCGGCTCTGACACTGAAATGCATCATCCTACAATTATCATGCTCGTACACACACACACACACACACACACACACACACACACACACACACACACACACACACACACACACACACACACACACACACACACACACACACACACACACACACACACACATACACACACACACACACACACACACACACACACACACACACATCGATCATTGACAATTACCTGTCCCCTGATGTGACCTGGTGCTTCTCCAGCTCCCAGGTTCTCTCGGGTGAGTAATCCCACTCGATTTCTTCAGCACTGATGAAATACTCCACAATCTTAGTTGGCTGTGTGTGGGTGTGGTTGTGTGTGTGCTTCACTTGACGTCTTGGGCAATAGTCGACTCTGTACTGCTGCCTCATGCCAGCTGAGTAGTGGTCAGTCACTCTGCAGCTCACTTCATACACACCTGACAGAGGAATGGAAAGAGGTGAAGGTAAGGTAAGATAGGGTAAGATAAGGTAAGATATAGAAAAAAGGCAAAATATGCTTTCAATGACACGATACGACATAACAAGATAATGCCTCTTTTTTTAATTAAAAGAGACGCTGATGCAATTTTGAACATTTTAACCTAGTTAATTTTTGTGGGAAAAACAAAGATAAATGTTTATTAAAGGCAGGTTTCTTTTTTTTTTTAACTACTCTAACATTCAGCATATTTGACTAGTTTACAGCATCCACAATGACACGTTGACACTTAATCTGTTTCTGTCTCCGGATTTGTTTTTGAGGTTTGTGAGAGCAGACGTCATTCGAATGGGAGAAAGAACATTCCACCAACCCAAACAGCCAACAAACATCCCATGAATCATATAAATTCAACAGAAAGCTTTGAACTGTTTGCATAGTGGTTATTGATGATTCCCGTTGTTAAGTGTTGGGTTTGGTGTGGCAGTCAGAGGACACATGGCATATGAAGGAGGAAATGTGCTTTGAGTGAATGTGAAGAGTAATATGACTGACCAGGGGTGTTGGGCTGCATGGAGACACTGGCAGTGGTGTGAGGGAACAGGTTGACAGTGTCACGTGTTGTGCTCTGCTTGTTGAAGGTGTTCCCTTCAAAATAAACACCATGGATGTCCACCTCTGTGCCCAGCCCGAAGGTGTACCACCAAACTTTGTCCCCGGCGCACATCTCAAGTCCGGCAAGGTTCCCGTACATGCGTCCGTTCACAGCTTTAAATGATCGAGAATATTTAAACAGGAAAACACACATCAAAAGTAGGAACTGTACTGAAATTATCGTACTAATGGTATGAGAGCTACTATAAGAAATATTTAAATGAGATAAAACGACACACTCTTAGCCAAACACACTGTTTACCGTGCATATTATTGCTCTCGATGAAGTCCTCATCATCTATATCTGACTCGTTTCTGCCAAATCTCTGAATATTCTCCTCCAAGTACCAGCTCATGTTTTCATCCATGATAGAAAAGAGCAGGAAGAACTCCTTGTCCACATCTTTCTATGAAGCAACGCACAAACAGAGGTGACAATAAGGACACTGCCGCAGCTGCAGGTAACAGCACGAAAACTAAAAACGTATCAAGATGTTTTAGACTCTTAAACGCATCTTTGAACATGCAAACATCAACGACTATATTGTCTTCTCAGCATTTTATCCTCAGCCTCATTATTTTATCTGCAAAGGCTCAAATACTTGGTGGCCCTGAGGTGTAAGACAACGGTCAAATCACAAAACAACAAATAAGAAAAGCACAAAGGGACGTCTGTCGGGACGGTTCCACTGTGTATGTTTTTAACAGGAAAGAAATGCTGACAAAACGTGTTTGGTGATTTGTTGTCGCCTTTTGTGTTTTGCCTTCGTGTTAGAAGGAGGCACTTCAGGGCCACCATACAAATCGCCTGACAACGATGATTAAAGTTTTATTTAATCTCATTTTATGTAAGTCGCGCTGTAACAATTATTCCATTAATCAATCCTTGTCAATCCATGATTCAATAAATCAATTAAAAGCAAACATTTGTGGGTTGAATATTATTTAAAAAGGGGATTTCTGTCTCTGCATGAGATATTTCGTTAAAGGGAAAATAAATAAGCACCCGGGTTCCATTCTCCGTCAGCGCTCCTCTCTTACACACGAGCAGAGGTCCCACGAGCCCAGAGTTGGTGTCCAGTGCGGGATCAGTGGCGGAGTAGTACAGGTAGGGGATACAGAGGGAATCAGATGGAGACGGACCCTCGAGGACCTGCCAGGTGTAGACGAAGCGCTCGCCTGGGCCAACGTGGGAGCCGGGCTTGTCAACACCTACAGTACAACAAAGTCCTGCGATTATCCGATCTGGTATCACTTCAGTCATTTGTTAATCCCCACACATATGAATCAAAGACGCTGCTCACATTGCCAGTGACCTTGATTCTTTCAGAGAGCATTAAGTTTGTACTGTGGTCACACAGCAAACAAAAAACTATATAACCAATAAAACTTGCACAGAGAAAATGGTGCTGCGGATCTGAATGTATTCTGTTTGCCTAAAAACAATAAGAGCTATATCACTCCTACAATTCACTATACAAACAAGGTTAAATTAAGGCGCCAGTTGGTATCGCATTAAAAGTTTGTGTCTGCAAATTGAGCCTGGCAACAGTTTTCATATTTCAATTTGTGGTATTCTGAAATTCAAACATATTTCATTGCAATACAGCTCGTGAATTCTTTATTTTTTGAGTCTTTTTGAGTTTTTTGCTCAAACTTAATAAAAGTATTAGTCGATCCCTCATTAGAGGCACAGAAAGGGAAATTTAATCCAGTCTTAAGGTAGTATTCAGATGCTAATGTCTGAACTTTTCAATTATCGGCGGCAGCATAATTTGTATTGATCCACTCCCCTTGTTATCACTCAATTTGAGTCCTGATATCTAACAATTATATCACAGTTTCTTGGTTGTGAAATAAGAATCTGTGGCTGCCTCCTCACCGTCCTCATAGCTGCTTCCCTGGGAGAGTTTGTCATAGTGCACGCCGTGAGGCTGGATGCTGTAATTTCTATCAGCCTTGTTCATGAACGTCACTCGGATAGTGTCTCCTTCCTCTGCCCTCAGGACTGGACCTGGACAAATAGAACAAAAAGATTACTGGAACTAGAAAAAGGCGAAAGACGAGCAGAGATCTGTTTTTGCCAAATCTGGAACGCCTTACCAAGGATTCCTAAATGTCCAGGATCAGGGGATTTTACAACGGTGAAGGTATTGTCTGTGTACTCCTTGTAGATCACTTTCACGTATTTACCACCGAGCCTCCCACCGTCTCTGCCAAAAAACATCTCTGATGCTCTGAGAGAGAGACGGAGGGGAGGGGGGAGACAGAGAAGAGGCAACACCGGTAGAAATGACTGTTTGGTCTGGATGAATCAGCAGCGTGACAGTGGAACTGAACAGTCAGAGAGGCTTTCACTGTGTTAGGTCAGGGAACAGTAACGTAAACAATTGTGTCCCTGATAGGATACTCCCCTGAGCAGGACTTTAGAATGACTCTGTGGACTTTTTGATGGTCTCTATTTAGACTGGGTTTGGATTTGCAATTTGATTGCAATGGACTTCTAACTTATCATTTCCTGTTTTGCTTTGTAGTTCTTACCTTACATGCCCCTTACTTCTTTTAACTTCCTGTCTTTGTCCTGTTTGTTTATCCACATCACATTGCTAGGGAACACTGGTCATTTCTCTTTAATGAAGTCTGCAGAAATGCTGAAGTACGGAAAGTGTGCATAAAGGGCTCGGAGAGTCTGCGAGAAAGCCCTCAGACAGCTGAAGATATCACAGTGGGACAGCTCTGAGTCCTCACTTACTCTATACTATAAGCCCATCTGTTTGAAAAACACATTCTCTTTTCCGCACTTCCTGCCTTGTGCTCTGTTTGTACATCCTGTAAGCTTGACAAATCACAACAACTATCAACACTGTTTATGATGGGCACATCAAAACTGCCTCACCACAGGAAGGATCTGCCCTAATCAGCACTTGTACTTTCTACATGTAAACTATCCATCTGTGACATTTCAGACTTCTGCTCTAATTATATATGCAGCTGCCTGGCTGTAAAGCACATATCTCATTCCACATTAGGTGCTTTGAGACATGTTATAGTTTTATTACAGCTGTAAAGTGATTTGCATCATAGAAGTGGTTTAGGACTGGATATTAGGCGGACTGACTGTGATGAACAGACCAGATGAGGCAATAAAACAAGCACGGATGTGGCCCCCAATAATCGAAATAGTTTGGAGAAAGCTGGCATGGATCACTGTGTTTGATGCAGAATTCATGAAGTGCATTGGGCTGGATAATGATTCACCCCTTACTCAGCAGTGACCCTGTGTGTTATCATTAATTACAGTAGGTTGAACTCTCCAGTCCAGTGTGTTGCTCACGTCTGCCCACCTGTCGGCCTCGGTGAGGGACACGTTGTTGATCAGGTCCTTTTCAGAGGGAGCATAGCTCCACAGGACCTTTTCTGCTGCCAGGTAGAAATTCCTCACAATGCCGCCCGCCGCTGCAGTGCTGGCCTCACTGTCACATGACTTCACTTCATAAAAGGCCTGCATCCCGGCTGCAACAGATGAAGAGACATGCACAAAATATATTATAATAATATTACACAGACCAACTCTGGAGGTTCAGATTTAACGATACATCAATAATAAATACTCCGTTCAGTTTACACTCTCAACGCCCTTATCTTGTAGCTGTCGTCATATTAAAGAGAGGTCAAGATCTGAAATATGCAAAACTACCAGAGGTGTGGTTGGAGGGTAAATAACACTTTCTTTGAACAACACAGGAATAAGAATAACACATTATATAAAGCCTGGTATGATACAAAGGAATTATTTTACAATTATTCATAGTATGTTCATAGCAAATAAGATAAGATAGACTTTGGTCCTGGCGTCTTTTGAAATACAAGCTTTAAGACTCATTACATCACACACTGACATAATGGCCTTGACTATACCTCACAAAAACGCATTCTCCCCCTGTCAGCAACTCAGTAAGTCTCGGTGCAAAGAGGTGAAAGGTCAGGAGCCCTACCCTGCAGGTGGTCATTAACCTGGCAGGTCAGCAGCCACTTCCCTCTTGCTCTCGGGACCATTTCAGCGGTAGCAAACGTGGCAGGGAACAGGCTGAGGACGTCTGTGCGGTGGCCACGGTCGAGCAACGTGTTCCCATGGAAAAAGGCTGAGTGAATGTCAACTTCGTTGCCCATGCCGAACAAATGCCAGGCTACTGCACGGTCCTGGCACAATTTGATCCCGGGCAAGTTACCAAACATGTAGCCGTTAATGGCTGTAACACAGAGAAACACACAGAGCGAGGTCAGAGGAAGGAACAAAGAGACCTTCTTTTATAGCATAGTGAAAATGAGGTTTGCGATCATATTTGAAAGACACACCGTGCATCAGGTTTGACTCCTTGAATTCTTCGTCGTCTTCGACTCCATCTGGATCAGAGAGGCTCTGAATGTTGTCCTCCAGGTACCAGCTCAGGTTCTCGTCCACTATGTAGAACATCAAGAAGACGTCCTGGTCCACATCATTGCGGGCTGAGTCTGTGACGGATTCTGGCTTTGTCTCCTTCAAGGTTCCTGCGCTCATACAAAAACATGCAACATAGGTCCTGTGCAGACTTGGTGTTCAAGTGCTCAGCTTCAAGTACATGTGTTTAAACCTGGCTCTAAAATGTGTCCTAAATATGACTCCTGTGATCACTTGTGATCACATCTCACTTCCCTGCTCTATATGAGAATAATCACTAACGTCACTGGTGTTCACAAAGATCAAATTATGTTGTTTTACCCGGTCTGAGTTTACAGATGTGTCCGATGTCACTGTGTTTGTGTGGTGTTGTGTGTGTAGGTGTGTTTGAGTGTGTGTGTTTGTGTATAACGGCACGGGCGAGCAAGCAAGAGAGAGAGAGAGGAGTCGGGAGGGGCTGAATCAATGTTCATACTGTGGCGGTGGCTACAAACAAATCGACATATGGTCACTGAGAAGCATAAAAAATAAGTTTGGTTCACGGTGCACTGTAGTGGGTCCTGATGCATTTGTGTTCACACATGTGTCGCAGAGCACTTCTAAATGTGGTTTTAATGATCGGATCTCAGTACGGATTTGAGTGTGTTCAGACCTTTACCTAAGATAACACTGAACACTTGGGATGGGATAACTCTGGATAGATGTTAATATAAGGTCTGAACTGGGTCATAGATGTAGGACAGGGTTAAGATATTATATATTAATGTAGCCAAACACTGATAGAGGCACATTTCATCTTTCCTCGCCTCTGGTCTCCCAACATCTTTGTTTTAGACAGGTTCAAAAAGGCCCTTGGTGACTGTAACTATGACTAAGGAAAACAGAAATCATTTTCATTTGCAAGTGATCACATATCTTCATACCTTTCTTGCAGGTGAGCAGAGCCCCGATAAGTCCAGAGGCAATGTCCATAGGGGCGTCTACGTGAGAGTGGTAGACCCAGGTCAGGCAGTTAGCATCATCATCCGTAGGGGCAAATTCTGGCCTGACCTCCCAGCGGTAGGTGTAGCTGCCTCCTGGAGGAACGGAGTCATCCTCCTTTAACCTGCTTGACGTCCCATCTGGATAGAGTGCCCCTGGTGGGAATGTACAAGATGTTTATGTTGAGATTTGTCTGTTTAGAGAGCAGCTCTGCTGCTCTGATTTCATTGTTATGTCAGTAGAACAACATCTAAATGGTAAGGGTTAGGGTTTAAAACGTGATATGGAAGAATTTAGAAAATAATATGCCTGAAACAAATGATTCTAACAGGTTTATACTATATGCTTCAGTTGTTCAGCTTTACAAATCATGTTCATATCCACTTCTTCTCTATCTCTGTTCAGCTTTCAGCCTCCACGTGTGTGTGATCTATATACACATAAACATCTCAGTCTTAGTCATGGGCACACTGACCTCTGTACCCATATGCACTCGTGATGAGAAATAATTAAGGACACACTTATCTGATTTCAAAGTTTTATGTGTGTCGTCACCACTGCGCCCTTCAGAGTCAATAGGCCCACAACTCTCCCCCTTCTTGTACAAGATGCTGTTTATTAAAACTATTTGACTCAACAGCTGGTTACAGTTTATCTGAGCTCATGTGCCTCATAGACAGACACAACAGGCTCCTGCTTGCATTCTGTTGAAAGAGGAAACACCAAATTTTACTTTCACTTCCGAGTTCTTGGAAGACTATCGAAATTCCTGAACCACGATGTATACTATCAAATGGGTGGGGGATGGGGGCTTTGTTACATAACAACGAGCTGCAAAGGTCAGAACACTTGAGAGACGTTTTGACAAGAGGCCACATCTTCCATGTAGGTCACTGAGTTATTGCAGTTGCCATGTCACTTTCTGCACATGGCCACAACATGCCATATTTACACACCAGCATTACACAAAGCCACAGCTTTTGTGTAAAAAAACAGAGAGAAGAGATTATATCTATTCAAGCTAAATATGCAACCAATGTTAATATTTCATGATGGAGTCTGTGTGGTCAAATTGTCCCACTGTCTAAAGTATTGCCATAACTTTGAAGACCAAATCTCTTGACAATGGCTCACATATTGCATTATATTTTTAAACTAAGGGCACGTCTCTACAGTATGCCTAACAGTTGCCTTATGAAACCACATTTAAATTCACTAGATCTGTATCTTTACAGTATTTGGATCTGCACCAAATTTCCCACACTCATAGATATCAGTCCTATTAATATACATAATTGTTTCAACAAGATCCATGAATTATTCGTTGGTGAATTGGTGAAAATGTCAACAAACGCCCTATTTTACAATGTTAAAAAATCCTGGTTCTGCACCAAAATCGAATGGCTTCTTTCTTGACCCATACTGCATCCTTCAAGTTTCGTGGTAATCCATCAGGTAGTTATTTCTGGTCCTCCTAACTAACAGACAAATAAACACGGACAAAAACATAACCTCCTTGGCTGATGTAAAAATGACCATATATGTAATGTAAAGCGTAACTTATTAATTTAGTGTCTTTCTGTGTGTAAATACAATATGTGCATTTCTATGATCACATGTACTGTATTATATTGTGTAACACTCTACCCTCTGATTTCTTATCATAGAAGACTCCATGAGGATGCATAGAATAGCCCCTGGATGCAAAGTTCTTCAGGTGGACCGTGATAACGTCATCGACCTCCGCGCGCAGTATTGGCCCCAGGAAGCCCAACCACTCAGGGCGGGGAGCCTGTGTGCTGTATGTAGCGTCCGTGTACTGCCGGAACATGGCCTTCTTATAAACACTGCCCATTCGGTGGGGTCCTCTTTCCAGGAACACAGCCGCATGCCTGAGATTGAGACAGAAAAACATGGGAGATACAGACACAGCAGGGGATTCACACACAGAGGAGAGTGTGTAGGAGGTGGAGGAGAAAGAGATGGCAACAAATCCTGTTTCAGTTTGCACATCTTAAAGTATTATAGAACATTCTCAAAACAGGATTGCACAATGGCACACACTTCTATCTCACTGTCATGATACAATCATATTTTTGCAACAAGCACAGATATGTGTAAGGAATGTTAAAGCACAAGTTGAAACACATCTATTAGGGCTAGATTATATCTGCATACACCGTCACAGCAATGCAACTGCCTACTTTGTGTCAAGATACAAACGGCATGCCTGTGACCAACTATACAACTATAAATATTTAATATAAAAAAACAATTACCTGTATAAAAAAGTAGTGAAGTATAAATATAGCAAAATGTGTGATACCACTGTGGAGCACTGAGCTTTCACAAAAGTCTCTGATTACCTCCACTGAGGAGGTACCTCTTCACTGCTGTCCGTTGGTTTATTTGTTTGTTTGTGAGCCGGAATACGCAAAAATTACTCAACTGATTTCTAACAAACTTGGTGGAAGGATTGGACATGGGCCAAGGAAGAACTCATTACACTTTGGTTCAAATCTGGAAAAAGTGGTAGATGGCATATTTATTTGTCACTTGTATTTTTGAAAATGTTTTGCCAATTTACCTGGGAGCCATGGATCAGACACATTTAGGGGACTGATATCTTTAAGTGTGTGCAATTTGGTGCGGCTTGATTGAAATTAAGGGGATTGTTAGAAGGTATTGGCTCTATTAAATTCTATTTTACCTTTTGAATTCTTTACTGTCTTTGTCCATAACTAATGAAAATTCACATCAAACCGCACATGAGCAGGTCACAAAGCTCTTCACACTATAATCCTGCAGAACAAATTGTATCTCTCCAGCAACTGGACTTGTCACTATTGTGATTACATGTTTCTCTTAGTTAATGACCCGTTACAAGAGCTGCGGCAAACACATTTTTGCTACTGCACATCCAGGACATAGTCAAGACAACAAGGATGGAAAGCATAATGTTAAGTCGATCCATGCATGGGTCGTACTTTGCTGACAATCTAAAAGGGGGTTTTACTAAGCCCCTGGTTGGAGAAATTGTGTGCTCATGATCAACCACCCTCCCTCACAGGAGTGAGTCAGGAAAACTCCAGCATTACGTAAGGATGTAAAGCTTATGTTGCTTCGTGTTCTCTCTAAGAAGAGGAGGCAAACTGGAATAATCCAAGCGCGATTAGTAAAATCATGATTATGATTGAAAGAGGGCTGTAGTCCACGTGTTTGTCAGGTCCGTGAAAAGAAGCCTTGTCATCTCTTCTTTACAAATTACATTTTCCATCTGAATCCAAAAATGTACTTTAAATTACAGGAAAATCAAAGCAGTACATGATGCTGTGTGTTTTCCATAGTGTTCTGAGAGTCTTTTAAACTAGGGATCATTATGAAAACAACAAAAAAAACATCCCTTAATCTACCATCTGAACTCCAAATGATAACACTGGCTATATGTGATTTACAGCCCGGAGGAACACAGCTGCCGGCCACGTTAATAGTATTATTTCTGGGCTCAGCTTTCCATCTAAAACTTAAAGGCAACGTACATTAAATGTTCCTAATCACCAGGTTGGAGGCATTCAGAAAATCCTCACAAAGTCCAGACTTTGCACCCTTTTACATTTTTCTGCTGATGCATCTACTTTGTAAAACGTAACAGTATTGATGTGCCTGATGAAAACTTTTCTCTGATTTATATGGGAAGCAGATGTTTTGCGTGCCCTGGTTTATCTAGCTGCTGATCGCAGGAAGGAGAGCAGACATTTACTGTTAGTCACCATCCTCTGTAAATAACAGACGGTCAGTTAAGCACCCAACAATCCCCTGCGAAGTCTAGACACGGACAAGACGACTTAGTGCAGAACTTTTTCATTTAAAACTTATTGTACTCTTTGTGTTAATAGTAGGGATCTTTCAGCACTTACATCACTTCAGATGTGTCAGTAATATCAACACCTCGCATGTCAATTTCACGTGTATGATTAAATGAGTAAATGATAACACAAATTCAATTACTTGACACAAAAAAAAGCAAGATTATAGAGAAACTTGAAGTTGATTATAATGATGCTATGAGACTACTACACAAGAGACTGAGATGATGTAGTGCGAGTGAAATGTTTGTCGCTGCAGGATTATATACTTTCAAATCTGTCCTAAGAAATCTCATGTGTACATTTATTTGCAGCTCAGTGACTCTGAAAATGAAATAATCCCTGTTCTATGAAATATGTAGTAATACTGCAAACTACCAAGCCCAGCTGTGGATACATTGGTATAGTTGTTAGTGAATATTGAATATGTTAATAATAATGAATCACATTTTCTTCTGTATTAAGACTATCACATGTGGTGTTTGTTTAAAATGCAGAAATGTTCTGATAAACCGATTTTGGAGGGATTAGAATAGTATAGTATAATGCAGTAGAATATAAAGTAGTATAGTAGGCTATAATATAGTATTGTATCATATAGTATAGTAGTCTATGGTACAGTATATACATTATATGATGCATAGCATGACACACTAACATAAATCTAAATCAATCAATCATATGCTTATTTAAATCTTTTTAGCGCCTTTGATTGTATTTTATTCTGGACCCTGAATCTGAATAATAACATCAACGTCATATCAGTGTGTCACAACTCACTCGTCATTTCCGATTTGTTCCCCGTTGAGCAGATTTTTGCCACTTGGAGCATAGTCCCACGTTTCCTCAATGATCCCCACATAGTAAACTCTGTCCCGGCTGCGCGTCCCTCCCGCCCCGGAGGGCAGGAGCGACAACATCAACAACAAACAACCCGCAAACAGCCTCAAAGTCTGGGCCATGGTGCACAGGGTCGCTCCTCTTACTAGTCCCGCGGCAGAGCTGTGCAGACGGATGGGGAAGTGGAGAGCACCCGTGTCTCCTCCATGTACGCACACAGTCACTCTTGCTGCTGCTGCCGCTGCTGCTGCTGCTGCTGCTGAAGTTCTTGTGAAAGTGTGCGAAGGGGGGAAACAGTTGGTCTATTCAGCAGGAGTGAGCACCTCCTCCTCCTCTTCCTCCTCCTCCTCCTTCTGTGGTATCCGCCATCAGACGTGCACGGATGATGATAATAACCACTCAATGTTCTCCCGTTAATTACCAGTGATTGAAATCTCCTACTGGGAAATTAAGGTAATTAATCTACTTATACTGAAATGCAGACTCAAGCAGCGTGGATTGTCTCAATTGGCTGTCAATTTTCCAGAGGTGATGAATAAGCACGTTTCTCAGCTGGTGCGAGTGCACTTAAGAGAACTGTGCGGGATGATAATGACACACTGCAATTAAAAAAAACAAACTATTATGGCCTGCAATTATGATGTGATTTTCTCGTTCTGATTATTAAATCTTTCAACCTCATCACTTTCTGATAAGTCAAAGAAGAAGTGCCTTTAAGTCATAAAGTCAGTTATAAACCATTTATATGAACAACTTGGGTTGCCAGGTTGAGAAAGATCTACCTGGCTGATTGTAAATGTTTTTATACCATTAATAAATACATATGTATTTGTAGTTTTCACACTTTCTAATAAGTAAAATGGATTTTGGTCGAGATGCAGTGCCCTGTTGAAGGACGAGGAAGCGTCCAGTGGATTTTTACTCAATCTGGCAACAAAACAAGTTGCCATTACTGCTGGATTTATTTAACACCGAATAGAATAATTGGAGATGGCTTAAAAAACAAACCAAAACTTAATAAATTCCTTTACAATGTGATTTGTAAATTATCAAAATAAATCCCCTTGAGCCAAATTCATTAACATTCACATAGCAAGTAGCTGAGCTCTTTAAATTAAGTCGAGATATCTATTTTCGTAGTTGTAGAAATACTGCACAACCAGTGAAATAGACGTAATCTCAAACCAGCACCTCACACCTTGCATCTAAGGAGTGCAGAGGCTGACACCTGCTGACCAACTCTGAACAGTGCAGCAGTAGAGATCAAGCCGGGTGAACCGATGGCTCCACCTCTCATCTCTGAGCTTCCTTTTTCTAAAAAAAAACAAAATCAGACAATGGCTCAGTGGTGATATGATGCAAAAACCAACACTCTGTACTGTTTATACTGGAAATAAAGTCACAATGGCTTAAAAAAGTGTACTGTTATTACTCTGCTATGTGCTTGTAGGTCAACAGGGTCAATCCCTCCACTCGGGGGATGATTATGTTGTCTTTTGTCTTGTGGCTCCATTGTGACCACTGAAATCCAAGCCTGTAGAAACAGGGCCGTTTCAAGGGACTTTGAGTGCCCCAGGTTAAAGGGACCTGGGGGCCTCTACACAATGGGTTGTTGTTGGTGACTAATGTGATCAGCCATTCTCATGGGCCCCCTGTCAGTTCGGGGTAATCACCTACTTTGCCCACCCTGTTGGGACACCTCAGTGCGAAAGAATACACTGTTCCACAAGATCACGTGAGCTCTCATGTCATTTTCAGTCAGGCATCTGCTCAGTGATCCACTGTGGAATAGACACCTAGTGTCACCTCATTAATAGTTCACCTCAAACATTACGATATTCAGCTTGGTTTAATCGAAGGATTCCCATGCTATCCTCGGGTATGTGTTTTTCTGCTGTTGATTTATTTTAGAGAGAAAACATGCTAAATTTGCTGCGTAATTATCTCGACAATCATATAAAAGAAACAAAATCATGCTGCTGTGTACATTCACACAATCCACACGTCTCCCTGCAGCGTTAACATCTTGCGTCACATTAAGCCTAAATTCAGATTGAGAGGTTTACGTATAAAGAAGTTCTAAGAACAAAGCTTATACATCATGTAACACAGCAACAAATCTCTAATATACTAATCTTTATAAATCTGGTTTCAATGAATACCCAAGTTACCCAAGTACCACTCTGTCTCTTCAGCCTAAATCTTGAGAAATGATTTTGGCGGAGCAAAAGCATTTGGACGGCTGAATCCAATTTCCAAGAATTAATTAGAAGTAAATTCAAACTTAATATCACAAAACATATTTTAAACAATTATTAGTGACAATTTAATCCCAGGATATAAATGCATTCTACACTTTTTTATGAACAAAACTTCTGTCTGTGTGACTGTTTTAAACCAGAAGATGGGGCCCTTGAGTATCTACAGACAGAAGTTTTATGAACAAAACTTCTGTCTGTATGACTGTTTTAAACCAGAAGATGGGGCCCTTGAGTATCTACTCAACTTTATTATTCTATATGCAATTCTTTTTGACTCACAAACTGACATTTACAGCATTTATCTTAGACCTTGAATCAGCACTTAAATCAATACATTTATAAGGTAAAAAAAAGAGAATTAATATGGTGAATATCTACATTATTATTATTATTAATATTACTATTATAATAATTATCATTATTATTAATAATGATATTATTTTTCATGTATATATGACGTGTAAGGGCTATATAATATATATGTGTGTGTGTGCGCTTTAAATGTGTTGTCGTCGTAACCTTATTTTTGATAGTTTTAAGAAACAACTCACAATCTATTTCTATGATCTTGTTTTTAATCAATGAAATGTTTTTTTTTATTTTTATTTTTGACTTGTTTATAGACCTTTTGCTAGTTTTATGCTTTTATCCTAAGTCTTTGTTTTATTGCTAACGTGTTGTTATTGATCCAGCTTATTTTTAATGTCTTGCTGCATTTAATGTATGAAAGGTGCTGTATAAATATAATGTATTATTATTATTATTATTATTATTATTATTATAAAACATTGCGGATAAAATAGTTTTCACTGGGATTTGAGTTTTGAACACAGGATCAGGATTTACTCCAGTAACCATTTTACGTCCAGCGCCGTGCGCGTTCACAGCTGTTCTGCGTGCCATCGCAGGGCCTGGCAGTGAACGCGCACGCTGTGTGTACTGGGTGTTGTGGTCAGTGTTCAGACCTGCAGTCATGGGCGCTCTGAGCAAAATACCACACAACTGCTACGAGATCGGTCACACATGGAGCCCGTCGTGTGCGCAGGCTGCCGTGGACATAACCCGGGGGGCTCTGGAGGTCTCCTTCAAAATATACGCTCCTCTCTACCTGGTAGGTTTCACCCGCTGTTCTGAGACTTGTACACTCTGGGGCTAAAGTTAGCCAGCTAGCCAAGTAATGCTAACAACCTCTGCTAAACGTCATAAAGATTAGCTGCGGTGTCAACTAGCTTTCAGTCGGGGACTCACCGCACCTCGCGGGTTCGTTTCCGGGAGGTTTCAGGCTGTTCTGACACACAATTCATCCAGAACACGGGGCCTCCTCAAGAGGACTTTCTGCTGACTTCCAGAGAGGAAGTCTGGGTTCAGACTTCAGGAGAGTCCACCTGGGTGCTGACCTCGAGAGTGTCCGCCTGGGTGCTGACCTCAAGAGAGTCCAACTGGGTGCTGACCTCAAGAGAGTCCAACTGGGTGCTGACCTCAAGAGAGTCCAACTGGGTGCTGACCTCAAGAGAGTCCAACTGGGTGCTGACCTCCACAGAGAGTATGCCTGGGTGCTGACTTCCAGAGAGTATGCCTGGGTGCTGACTTCCAGAGAGTCTGCCTGGGTGCTGACTTCCAGAGAGTATGCCTGGGTGCTGACTTCCAGAGAGGAGTCTGCCTGGGTGCTGACTTCCAGAGAGTATGCCTGGGTGCTGACTTCCAGAGAGAGTCTGCCTGGGTGCTGACTTCCAGAGAGAGTCCACCTGGGTGCTGACTTCCAGAGAGGAGTCCGCCTGGGTGCTGACTTCCAGAGAGAGTCTGCCTGGGTGCTGACTTCCAGAGAGAGTCTGCCTGGGTGCTGACTTCCAGAGAGTATGCCTGGGTGCTGACTTCCAGAGAGTATGCCTGGGTGCTGACTTCCAGAGAGAGTCTGCCTGGGTGCTGACTTCCAGAGAGTATGCCTGGGTGCTGACTTCCAGAGAGTATGCCTGGGTGCTGACTTCCAGAGAGTCTGCCTGGGTGCTGACTTCCAGAGAGAGTCCGCCTGGGTGCTGACTTCCAGAGAGAGTCCACCTGGGTGCTGACCTCCAGAGAGAGTCCACCTGGGTGCTGACTTCCAGAGAGGAGTCCGTCTGGGTGCTGACTTCCAGAGAGGAGTCCGTCTGGGTGCTGACCTCCAGAGAGGAGTCCACCTGGGTGCTGACTTCCAGAGAGAGTCCACCTGGGTGCTGACCTCCAGAGAGAGTCCACCTGGGTGCTGACTTCCAGAGAGAGTCCACCTGGGTGCTGACCTCCAGAGAGAGTCCGTCTGGGTGCTGACCTCCAGAGAGAGTCTGTCTGGGTGCTGACTTCTCAGAGAGGAGTCCACCTGGGTGCTGACCTCCAGAGAGTCCACCTGGGTGCTGACTTCCAGAGAGGAGTCCGTCTGGGTGCTGACCTCCAGAGAGGAGTCTGTCTGGGTGCTGACCTCCAGAGAGAGTCTGTCTGGGTGCTGACCTCCAGAGAGAGTCCACCTGGGTGCTGACCTCCAGAGAGGAGTCTGTCTGGGTGCATACACAACACATTTTTAAAAACTGGACAGTCTACATTTACACATAGAGTGATGCAGTGTGCAGATATGGACAGGGAAGTGTTTGTCAGAATCAAAAGCTCGATCAGTTTCTTAATCTTTCTTCTTTGTAGGTAATAATGATAATAGTATTAAAAACTTTATTTCTACAGCATTTGCATGCTTCACAAGTGTTGAGGAATTTTTAACCATCCTCACACATTACTGTATATGCCACTATAAATAATGTATATTATATTATATCTGTACAGGAGAATAGTGCCTGTCTAGTTCCACAGATACTCCCTTCTCTCTCTAAGCAGTACCCAAGGTCAGGTTGGACCGACCAGCAATGCATTTCAGTGTCTATGTCTAGGGACTTTCATATCTAACTCAGATGTGCCAGACAGAGAAGCACCAACTTCAACTCTCACCAACTCTTTTGCGTATTTTATCATACCTTAGGCTTAACTATCCAATAGGATGCGAACACCTACATATAACATAGAGAGTGACAGCAATTCTAGCCGTTCATGGATGTGCTGTTAGAATGGGTGACTCAAGTAGAGGGAGATATACTGGATCCTTGATGCATCAAGTCTACATTAAAATCTTCAGCATAAGACATCAGCTGAGTTCTCCTTTCACCAGCTTCCAGAAAACTTCCATAACAACAAGGAGAACAAAAAAAAAACCCCAGTTAAAATGAATAAAACAAATAAATCCCCAAAGCCATATAAAGAGAAAGGCTTTTCAGGACGGCATTTAAACGGAGCTGTGTCAGGCAGCATCTGACTCCACATTATAAACCGTAGTAAATGTGTCAAAATGCTTTCGTCCACTTATCACTGTTTGTTCTTGCTTGGTATGAAAACGTTTTACTCTGTCCTGGAACAAGGCCTCCTTCACAGATTCCCCTTGTCCATGAGCTTTCAGTTTCTTGGCTGTTAGCTCACTCACTGCTGCCTGTGTATCGACTCTGTCGGACTGTGGTCATGTGAAAGCTGAAAGCTCTGATCATTCTATCCATTTGTCAGTATAGCTCAGTGGCTTATCTTTTACAGCACTCAAATGAAAATAAAGTTAAACAACTGATTGTGCATATCTCTTGAAAAGCCATGGTGCGGTGAAGAGGTCCAGAGATGAGCTGCTGTAAAACCCTTTATCAATTTACCTCTGTTGTCTGTAGCCTTTGAAAACATAAAAACTAAAAGAAATATGATAATAAACCAATAAAGAAGTGGATCAACTCCAGCACAGTCACCACCTTCAAACGTGAAGCTATTTCCCAAGTTGACATGAAAAGGCCTTCAATAGGAAACAGCCTGTAGTGGCAATCCAGGAATTCCCCCTGGAGCAAAAAGTGAATTCTTCCACAGAGGTGTGATACTGTCAAAACTTTAGAAGTATTTATACTAACACTACAGTGTGTTCTGAAGAGCTCAGGGTTACATCTCGAAGCAGTTGTCTGTGTTATGCAGATCATGTATATAGCACAAAGTTTAAGGTTAGCTAACACGTGAAATTCAGCTAAAGTTTGCTTAAAATTATGAAAGCTAACGATGTTAGCAGCTACTTCTCATAGAACAATCCTTCAGTGATGGGAGCTTGTAAAAACATGCAGTGTAATAATGTATTGGAAACCATCAAATGAGCTTCTTGCTGTGTTTTGCTTTGCAGCTTTCAAACCATCATCAGTTCAAGTGGGGAATGTAGTACATTTAAACAACTGTCCTCAAGTTTTCTAAAGCTGTGATTTGGAAACAAAATATGAAAACCAGTAATGCTCTATGTTTCACAGATTGCAGCGATTCTTAGGAGAAGGAAGAAGGACTACTATTTAAAAAGGCTTCTACCTGAGATCCTGTGGTCTACCTCTTTCCTCACTGCCAATGGAGGTCTCTACATTGTTTTCTTCTGCATCCTCAGGTTAGTGCATCCAATTGTAGGTCACACAGCTCAGCTAAGATGAACAGATTTTACATTACACGCATTTGGCGGACGCTTTTCTCCAAAGCGACTTACAATTAGTGCATTCGACATCTATGAGGGGGCAGATGAGGAAGACTGAGGATTGAACCGCCGACCTTCTGGTTGGAGGATGACCGCTCTACACCTCAGCCACAGCCTATCAATCAATTGAAATGTTTGTCATCAAAAAATAAGGAGCCAATGGGTCATCTAAACTTTGCAAAGCCAATTTAAAACCATATAAATCCTCTTTCTTTATCCACTATGTTTAGTAGATGGCAGTCCTCTTCTATACTGTCTTTGTTGCCTCAGTTGTATTGTTGTAACATGCTCACGAAACAAAGATGTAGTGTCTAGTAACAGAGTAAACTTCCGCTTCATGCTTTTGAGAATATTATTGCTCACAGTTGGTTGGTGTTGCGGTGTAAATCGTAAAGTTTTTTGTAAGCAGATCTGAGTGTAAGTGAGAGAAGGAAGTGCCTAGTGTTGTGTAAGTGTGTGTCTGATTGTGGTTAGGACTGGCAACTGCCCAAGCTCAACCAGTGAGAAGAGACACTGTGTAGGTCGGTGAGATCTCCGTATGGTCAGAAGAAGATATTTGTGACCTGAAACATTCGATAATGAACAGACCTGCAAAGACAGACAGGCTTGTACCAAGTAGCAGGATGCACAATTCTAAAGTTAAAGGCAAGAGTGCATAACCAGTGCATGCATACATTTCTACGCAGCCAAACTTTTCACCAAGTCCACTGAGTGTTTACATGGTGTGGCGATCACAGAATGTTTTAGCTCCTCCGCCGAGTAACACCTGTACCCGAATGAAGGTTCCTCCTGCATAACTAATGATCCAAACCACAGTGATGACACCTATTGGACCAATTTGGTGTCCTACATACACTTAAGTCTGGACATGGACAAATAAAACTATTGGCAGGAATGTGCATCGCAGAACCCACATTTTTGTGCAAAAAAACCCTCACAGGTCGACACAATTTAAAAAATGACTAGTCTTATTAAAGCCATACAAATATTTTAAACATGGAGACATTTTTGATTTTATTGAGATAAGAAAGTAAAGGACTGTTATCTGAGGGAATAAATCTAATAACATTTAATTTTCCAACTTCAGAAAACTGTTGGGAGGGTTCTACTCCTGGTCTGCCGGGTTTGGCTCGGCACTGCCTGCCTCCTACATCGCTATCCTCTTGGAGCGCAAGAGCAGGTGAGATTCCAGTCTGTTTATTTTCACTTTATTTGCTTTCATGACTCTTTCAAAGTCTTCTCATAAAACCCATTTACCAGGTCCAGCAATGCACAGAAATGGCACCTTTTTATTTTGGGCTGTAATTCAATTGTTGGATACATCTCAAGTATCAGGGATGTCCTCGTAAATATTGATTCAGTGTTTTATTACCAAACTATGTCTCAACCTTTCTCCCCGTCACCAGGAGAGGGCTGCTGACAATATACATGACAAATCTCGTAAGTGCTGCTGTTTTCATTTAAACATTATCTGTTTTACATCAATTGATACATTTGCTCCTGCCACACAGTGCATTTGTAATATTTGTTGTGTAATCTTGTTTTCAGGCCACTGAGACGTTGTTCCGCATGGCCGTAACACGAGGCATCGTCAAACCCATCAGACATGGCGAGGTAAGACGAAAGTGAAGGCAGCTAAATAATGGTGGTTGGGGCCTTAGTAATATAACAGATAGTGTAGGAGGACACCATCTCTACTCAGTGGCTCCCAGATCGGCTTGAGCTTTCTTTTATCAGGTAGCCAAGCTTCATGAGGACTGTTAGCTAACACAATGTTTCCCTTTCCTTGTTTTCTGGTATGCCTCTCTCACAGACACAACAAGATAAAAAAAAAAAACTGTCAAACCTACACATGACACATACACACATTCCAATGGGCGTTTGTGCGTAACTGGATAAGACCGAGATGTGTGTTTTTGTCTCGAGAGTAAACAGGGAAAGAGCCATGTAAAAAATGGTAGTGGTTTGTTTAGGACAAGGAAGATGTTGAACAAACAGCGTTTATCTGTAAAATATGCAGTAAAAACATTGCCACAAAAGGTAGCAGTACCTCACAATTAATTTAACTATTTGAAAACCCACCCAGTACTAAACGAAGTACTGGAAACGCCTGAAACTCTACATGTCCACATCTTGCTTTGGTTCTTACAATCACAGCAGTGTGATGATTCTAATAGTCTCCGAAAAAAAATGACAGAAATTAAAATGTTCTTTCTTACAGTATTTATTCCAACCCAATAATTGCAAACATAGACATTTAAAAGCAGTTAAATGAATAAACAATGCTCTGACGTAAGCCCACATACTGTAGCCAGTGGTCTGATGTAGGCCCACATAGTGTAGCCAGTGGTCTGATGTTGGCCCACATACTGTAGCCTAGTTCAAGGTCGAGCTGAACAAAGACTCCAAACAATAACGGCTCAGAGAAACAAAATGTGCTTTCAACAAGAAACCCCGAGAAGGACATTTCAGAACAAACACAGACAAACCACTTTTCAGAACGATAGCAGTCACATCACAGGAGTGTGTGTGTCTGTTGGGGGGGATATTATTAATTTTTTTTAAATGTTTTTAAGCGATGTGTATTAGCGCCCCCTCTTAGCTTAATAGGCTGCATAAATGTAAAATAATTTCTTTAAACTGTATCACTCTTTATTTCAGATGAGGGCCTTGCAATGTGCCGTTAGTTTTGTTTCATACATTAATCTCGGATGTGTAGATTCATACCGATGTGTCAGTACAGAATATGAAGTGAGTCGCATCAGCTGTCAGATTTTTATGTATAAACTTGACAGTTGTTTGTGTCACTTGAAGATTAAATTTACCGTCACCTTACAGCAGAATTCTACAGCTTCACCATCAACATGTCATCAATCTGAAATATATAACTTCACTGTCATCTTCTCCTATTGTTTGACAGCTTCAACACAAAGCTCTAGTGTCAATAATTGTACACTTGTACAAATGTTTATTTGGAGTGGAGTCACATGACCATATTTCCTCTTTCTGTCTCTGTTTCCCATTAGGTGCTGTTGTTCTGCATAACTGCGTCCCTCTACATGTTCTTCTTCAGGTCCGAGCAGCACAGTGCACAGATTATTACACTGAAATATGCAACATTGCTTCCTTACGAATATCAAAACCAAATGTTTGGTGTTTAATGCGTTAAATCTTGTGTTTTGTTCTGCAGGAGTAAAGATGGTCTCAAAGGCTTCGCATTCTCTGCACTGAAGTAAGTTCAAGTTAAGTCTCTGCTCCCACAGATGCCTTGATTTAGACTGTTGTCAGTTTTGGGGTGAAGCTCAGAGGCTTCTTGTGTCACAGGTTCATCATCGGGAAAGAAGAGATTCCAACTCACCCTGTCTCGGCAGAACTTGTTGGCACCCGACCCCTTGAGAGGACAGCTGCTATAGAGACGGAGGATTCACAACCGTCAGCAGGAAGGCCCAGCTCCAGGAGGAAGACTCTGGTGGCCTACACCAGGGAGCTGCTAGAATCAATGTGAGAGAACACAGACACATATGGGTTTGTGCAGAGTGGTGGTCAATACTGACATTTTTTTTTCACCCTTTTTTTTATAACTCAGATGCAAACATGGTCCAAGACACAGATGTTGTAAACATTACCAAGACAACTGCATTTCATACTGTATTAAGGTAACACACTTTTAACCAAGATACTACCGTTGGTGTGAGGTTTTTTTTCTCATCAATGATAATAAAAATAATAAAAAATGACTAAATACTAATCCTAAATGTGTTTTCTCTCATTGTCCAGGGCTTCATCAGGATGTTCAGTGTTGGCTACCTGATTCAGTGCTGTCTTAAAGTGCCCTCAGCGTTCAGGCAGATGTTCTCCAAACCGTCACGTCTGCCCTCTCTCTTCTACAACAAGGAGAACTTCCAGCTCGGGGCGTTTCTGGGATCTTTCGTCAGTATCTACAAGGTACATTTCATACACGCTGCTTTGTTTTTCCATGATGTGTCTCTTTTAAATTCTGATATCCTTATAATATGTCATGTGAGTATTGTAATTTTTTTTTTTTTATGAATTTCTCTTATTCAGGGAACAAGCTGCTTGCTGCGCTGGCTGCGTAACATTGACGATGAACTCCATGCACTAATAGCAGGTAACTGCCACATAAAACTCCCGTAGAGTGATCCCTCTGTAGAATCTGTTTGACAGCCGTCTCTTTTCATTTCTCTTTCAAGGCTTCCTGGCTGGTATGTCAATGTTCTTCTACAAAAGCACATCAATATCCATGTATCTCTTCTCTAAGCTGGTGGAGGTAAAAGAATATCTATTCGCAGACGAATCACAACTAATCTCAGTGAAAAGAAACACAACAAAATAAATACATTTCCTATCTCAAGGATAGAGGAACAGGATTTCATGAATATCATACAAAATACGATTCACCCTTTAAATAAAAGATAATATAACATTTACATCTCAAATCTTAATTGAGAAAACTAGTAAATACTGTAAAAATGTGACAGAAATGGAAGTAGGTCAGAGGTTAGCTGACTGACAAAACAACTTCCACAGATGTAACATGTTGCCTTACATCTCATCTTATCTGGATGGCCTTGTTTATCATTAACAGCACATGTACTAATCTCTGTCTTTAGACCATGTACTTCAAGGGCATTGAGGCCGGCCGGTTCCCATACTTTCCTCATGCAGACACAGTCTTATACGCCATCTCCACTGCTATCTGTTTCCAAGCTGTAAGTAATCCGTGCACAAACATACAGATCTACTCAAAAATACAACTTTTTTTTGCTGAGAAAAGATATAATGTTTTGACTCATTATTGTCCCACAGGCTGTGATGGAAATGCAGAACCTCAGGCCTTCGTACTGGAAGTTCCTGCTGCGTTTAACAAAGGGCAGGTATGAATGTGTGCTGTTGTCAAACAACAGAGAGAAATACTTTATTTTCTTTAACAGAGTTTTACTTAAAACAAACAATGTTGTAACAAGGACTGATCTAATTGTGACTGCGTGATTGAAGAGTGTTTGAGCTTTGTATACCGTCACGATGTTTTAACGCAGTTTGCATAAATATATTAGGTTTTTAAAACTAGAAATCCAATTCTGTATTTTGTGCTTCATTATCAGTATTCAGACCTTTTCTGTCCATGTTCAGTTGATCTGTTTGTGAGAGTTTAGATCATTTTCTTTCTTTTCTTCAAGGTTTGCTCTCATGAACCGACACTTGTTAGATGTGTTCGGGACTCAGGCCTCCAGGGACATGAAAGGCTTTGTGCCCAAACTGGACCCTCGATACACCACGCTGCTTCCACCTGGAGTCGACTTCCAACTGGGATGACTTGGTACCAGGCTCAGGGAAGGAGCTGTAGGTTTACCTCAACAGGAAACGGACAGTTTGCTTGTTCTTTCTGAGCGACTTTTTTTAAAGGTCTTATGACTGCTCAGAAGTAGTGATGTTGTTTTATGAGATGGGATTTACTTTGAAGATGTAAAAGTCCAAGATCTGTCCAAATCAGGGCGTCGTGGGTAAAAGGTGTTGTCTTTATCAAGGTCCTTTACTGATTTGGGTTGTATGTTCACAGCTAATTGGTGAAATAACTGAAATGGACAAGTTTGGAAGATTGAGATTGAAATCAAAATTGACAAGTATATTAACAGTATCTTAAGTCCCAATGAATCCCTTAACCGTACAATACAAATAATAATGTAATAATAATATAAATGTTCAAGAAGTCAATTTGTATTTGGCAGGTTCTTCTGAACCTGTTGAGGGTTTATGCAGGGGCGTTGCAACAGGGGGGACAAGGCAGGCAATTTACTGGGGCCCCTAACCTGAGAGGCGGGGCTCTGAGAACATTTGACTACGTATGTCCACAACAATTATAATTGTGTGGGCCCCCAAAAGTAGTATCAGTTCACCCAGACCACAAAAAAAAAGCAAAATTTGGTTTAGTGGAATATAAAAACTACACTTAGCATGCAGCAAATTTTATTTTTATCCTTAAATCGTTATGTTTCTATCGTTTTTGTTAAGTTACTTGAAGGTTGGCAGCGTCAGAACTCTGGTTATTTGGATGGGTACATGGCAGTCAGAGGGGGAAACTCACTAATCCTTTAGCAACAAACACAGTGATGCCTGATTTTAATTTCGATTTCAGAGGACTGATGGGGAATGTATGAATGTGAACTTTTTCAAGACAATGGATGCAACTGATGATATATAATTATCTAGCCTTATCATATAGTGTTAGGAGTCAAGGGGAGATTGTTTAGATTGTGTTCTGTGATGTGAAACATGGACGTGTGAAGTCGCTGTTGAACTTACATTTTTCATAGCTTAACTGATTTTCTTTCCAATTTCTTTTTTTTAACAGCACTTGACAGTAGAAATTTCAATTGGAGTGAGTAGTACAGCTCATTAGGTGTGAAAATACCAGATATTTTATATTCAAGACAAAAATAGCAATTAGAGCAAAAGGAAACAGTAAATCGACTGTTAAACCCTATTGATTCCACCCTCGTGTGGACAGGTTATTGGGTGAATCATGTTAAGGCTGGAAATCAGACTGTTTGCACAGCACAGATCACTAACCTGATTATTTCAAAAGTTACAGTTAGCAGGTTGTCATTAATCACATTTATCTTAAATGTACTAAAAGTTAATGTTATATGAGAAACATTTAATCAGACTGTGTGTATTTGGTGTCTGCCTCAGGACTTTGATTTTGCAAACTAACTCATTGTGACTCATTTATTTTCATTCCAGATTTTTGTCTGATTTAAGATTTAATCATTTTTGTGACATGGACATGATTCTACATGTAATGGTTTTTCTATCACTCCCACTGCCTTCCTGTTAGAATGAAACTTTCGCAATATGTCACAGTTTTGCATATGGTTGAATTCAAATATTTGAGTCCTATCCACTGCTGTTTCACAGTAAAGTGCAAATGTATTCGAGAGCAAAGTATGAGAAACCTGATACTTTATAGAGGATAAATTGGCCAAATCACAGTGTAATGCAGTCAAAATTTTTAAATCCATATTTAAATCAAACTATATAATTTTGCAAATGTTCTAAAAAAACAAAGTTCGATATTCTCCACCCAAATTTGAGAAATAAATTTCTTCAATCAACCTGAACCATCATTTTCATTTTATTCTCTGGAGGTGATTGGGTTAAATATTACTTAAATATTTAATATCCACTAATAGAAATCATTAACAGAGATTGAATTAAATATTTTTGTATCACATGAAAAATAAATACATTGTGTTGTCGGTTTGAATTTCAATTGATGCTTACTGGAAATTCCAAGATAAACTGTTACTCAAAATCTACGTTGATTGAAATATTGTTTACTGAAGAAGTTGGTGCTGCATCAAACGTTTTAGTGTCTGAATTAATGTGGACAATTGGGAAATCTGTGGCTCGTGTAATATTTCAGTGCTCAACACAAATTCGACATTCATGACACAAATTGGCCGCTTCATTCCAGATGTGATTTCATATAACTAGGTTGTAAAGTAGATTGTTGTAGGGAACTCATAGTTCCGTTTACTTCAGTGTTTTGACTTCAGTTGTTCAACCCAGCTTTAGACACATCTGACCTCCACACCAGAAGCCATGATTGTAAAAAAGAAAATACAATGCAACCTTCTTGTTGAGACTAAGGCAGAGAAAGAGTGAGATAATAACAATCTATCATATTGAATTAAAATACAACTCTCTACAAATGTATTTGATTTATGTAAGAAGGTGTATATTAAAATATTTTTCGATTCCAAGTGCATGACTTTTTTTTAATTCAGTGCTGAGTTCGATCTTATATAATGATAATGTCCGTTTTCTGTTTTTGCTTGTGCAGTGACTGGCGTCACCTGGTCATGAAATCCTACAGTCCAAACTACAGTGTTACAGAATTTGCCTTTTATTTCTCTGATTTAGAACAGTTGCAGGGACATGGCAGAGGCTGTTCCAATAATGTAATGGTCACATTGCCAGTATAATCAGAGTGCTGATGATTTGTTATTAGGGTTTACAGTAGAAGTTAAAGTGAACTTAAGCAAATTTTCAACATCCACAGGAGGACAACACATATTGTCAGACCAATGCAATTTTATAATATACCCATGGGTCCCATAATGTAAATCTTCATGATTTTAGAAACCTAAAACTTTCACCCCAAAAAACTATGAAAAAATGTCCCCTGGCCATTAATGTTGTCTATTGTAAAGTTTCTATAAATGTTAGGATTTCAATAAGTGTAGCTACACACAAACACACAGAGGATGACTGGATATGGAAATTATATTCAAGGTATACGGAGTTTAAGGTTCATTGTGTAGAATGTAGTGACATCAAGAGGTGAAGTTGCATGTTGCAGCTGAACACCCCTCACCTCACCTTCCAAACGTGGTAGCCTTCAGTTGTCCTAAAAACTCAAAAGGTGTTTAGTTTGTCCAGTCTAAGCTACTGTAAAAAAAACACGACAGCCTCCTTAGAAAGGACCCGCTCTGATGTAAATATAAAGTATTTAAATATAAAGGGCCCATTCTAGGGTAAAGAAAACAAGAATTTGTACAATTCAATTGAAACACACTAGTGGAATCATCACTAGGATTATTTTATATTTAATCTCTGCCAATAGATCCCTTTCACCTAAATCTTACACATTGAACCTTCAATGGTCTGATTTCCATGGAACTTGCTGTGCAGGAGGCAGCAGGGGTGAAATCGTCATTATCTACGACTCCTGAACTTTCCTCTAACGGTACCATCAGGTCAGTATTTCCTGTTTTAGGTAAAAATAGCTGAGAAGTTTCAAATGATTCATATTGGGCCCAAGAAATCCTGTTCATGACTCAGAGGACTGCAGTACCTGATATGTTTGTAGAGGGCAGTGATGAGCGTGCAAAGTTTTGAGTTCACTCAAATTGGGGCCAGAAAGAAGAAACACTGCGGAAGTATATCCAAAGAGCGTCAAGAACACACATGTTAGGCGATTTCCCATTCAAAATAAAAGTATTTGTGATTGACCTCGCTTAAATGAAGTTAAAAACAATTCGACAATAGTTATTTTAGTGGTTAGGTGTTGTTTTAAAATGCTCTATAAAATCCTGCATAATCTACTCTTGAATGACTCAATCGATGACTGTTATTAGAATACCACAAAATAGCCGGTTAGCCTGCTAAATTATTATGTTTCAACTCTCTGTTCACACTGTGTTTGTTGTTATGATTCGTTTCGATTTGCGTCTCATTTAATTTGAACATGGGACTAATTTTGGACTTGCAAGAGAAGATTGTTTTTTAGGTGTATCCAAATTGCTTGGGGGGCGGACGCTTTACTTTGAAAGACCGAGGCAGGAAGTGGTCGATTCCCTGACAAACCGGTGATTTTCACTGTGAGTCACTTCCTGTGGTCATTGAAAGTCCTGTCAACAGCGAAAACAAGCCAGTTACTGTAGAAAGTAGAAGAGAAACGCGGATCCATGGGGGGTAAAAACAAACAGAGAACCAAAGGCAATGTTCGGGTGAGTAAACGCACCATCGTAAAGTAAGAGTTAGCAACAGATTAGCTCAAACCCGTCAGAACAACCCGGGATAAACTTAAGGCTAGTTAGCGAACCAACATGTGGCGGTTCTGCCTCAGCTGTTTTGTAACCATCGCCATTAGTATTCTTTTTTTGTGATAATAACCACGCGTTTCTCTCCCGGCCCGCCAGCCATCGAGTAGCGGCCGAGCTGCTGAGGCACTGACCCGGGAGGGTGGCGTCATCCCGGGGTTCGTGGGCTTTGACACGACGGTGACCTCGGAGCTGAGTTACGTCCCCGCGGTCCACGGCGCAGAGGAGATCGACAACCTGGTGGATCCCGACTTCCGCCTGGTGCTCAGGAAACTCTCCAAGAGGGATGTCGTCACCAGACTGAAGGTAAAGAGTGACTCTAACTTATAGGTTTTCTAGAGGAGCTCTGCCTTCTCCCATGGACACAAAGAGTCAAATAATGTCAGAATCCAACACGTTTAGTGACAGTCTAAACATCTAATGCATCCACTGTTACACAACCTGACACGAGGAATTACATAAAGTACGGTATGAAAGAAACCTTCAAAGTAATGTCTACGTGCTGAAATAACCCCTGTCTGATATGTATTTGGTTCAGGCCAGTGTTGTGATAATGCAGGAACAGTGTATATATAACGTGTGTTCATCTCAGGCGTGTGTATTAGTAACGTGTGTTCATCTCAGGCGTGTGTATTAGTAACGTGTGTTCTTCTCAGGCGTGTGTATTAGTAACGTGTGTTCTTCTCAGGCGTGTGTATTAGTAACGTGTGTTCTTCTCAGGCGTGTGTATTAGTAACGTGTGTTCTTCTCAGGCGTGTGTATTAGTAACGTGTGTTCTTCTCAGGCGTGTCTATCAGTAACATGTGTTCTTCTCAGGCGTGTCTATTAGTAACGCGTGTTCTTCTCAAGCGTGTGTATAAATAAGATGTGTTCTTCTCAGGCGTGTGTATTGATATCGTCTGTTCCTCTCAGGCGTGTATATATTGATATTGTGTGTTCTTCTCCGGCGTGTGTATTCATAACATGTCTTCTCAGGTGTGTGTATTTATAACATGTGTTCTTCTCAGGCTGTGCAGGACTTCGGGTCCATGTGTCAGGAGCGGGATGCTGAAGAGGTTAAAGGGGTCCTGCCTTACTGGCCGAGGATTTACTGCAAGATATCAGTGGTGAGCTCATCTCACATTCTCATCATATTTGTGAATATTTTATTTTGTTTCAGCGTGACATTAGTTTTATCCTCGTGGAAACAGTCAGGGCATCTTGAATACTTCACCATCATAGATTTTGAACTATCCTGAGGAAAGTGTCCCTGTTCTACAGAACATGCATCAAATTCACAATGAGAGATATCTATGAAAAAGAGGTCTGACTAAAACTACCCCCAAATTCAGGACGTCATTAAACTGGGACTATATACTCCGTGTGTGTGTGGGTGTGGGTATTCAGGTTTGCTGTGTGCACATTAAGACAATAAGTCTTCATCATTATTTCTGTCAGGATCATGACCGCCGGATCAGGGAGGCCACACAACAGGCCTTTGAGCAGCTGGTGCTGAAAGTGCGCCGCAGCTTGGCGCCCTTCCTGAAGAGCTTGATGGGCCACTGGATTCTGTCCCAGTGTGACACTTACTCACCTGCAGCCTCTACTGCCTGCCAGGCCTTCCAGGCTGCGTTCTCACCTGCAAAACAGCCCGAGGCTCTCGGCTTCTGCAAGGATGAAATCCTAAATGTGAGTAAGAGCGGGGACTTTAGTGCAGACAAAGGGATGTGAACTTTAATCCAATGAGCAAAAATCAACTGAATTAAAATTGTTATTTTGATACTGCAGGTACTTCAAGATATTTTGTTAAAGGAAACAGCAGACACACTGAGTGATCCACAGTAAGTTATCAGTTTAAGTCATTATAGCTTCAGCGGCCATTCCACTCATTGTATATGCGTGGTTATAATGAATGCTATTAGCATCTTTGCTCAGGCTCTGGTCTCCATGTTCTCTAGAAGCGTGACAGCAGAGGAGAGAGAATCCAAATA
Organism: Hippoglossus stenolepis; assembly: GCF_022539355.2. NCBI lineage: Eukaryota > Metazoa > Chordata > Actinopteri > Pleuronectiformes > Pleuronectidae > Hippoglossus > Hippoglossus stenolepis. The sequence continues at coordinate 12,731,420 of NC_061497.1, forward strand.
TGTGCGCATGCAGACCTGTTCCCTGCTTGGAGTGAAGAGACTGCTCTCCCTGCTCGCTCAGAACGACAGGGAGGCCCTGGAGCAAAGACTAGTTCAGCTGGTGAATTCTGCGAAGTTCTGGAAGTACAGCAAACACAAGACACCACAGGTACTGGCACAGACTCCACCGTTAACTAAGTAAATCATGTACTTGTTCACCTGAAATGTGCACATAATGAGTATTTATTAATATATAACATTCAATGTTTATTCTATGGTTTCAATTAAATACATTAATCATCACATCATCTTGATCAGATTTTTATTGTGAATAACAGATTGTAGTTTGTAAAGATTGAAAGTGGTAATATGTAATGACTTCACCCCTATAATTCCAAATGTAGTGATCTGAATTTATGTTGCTGTTACTATGCTTTTATGTGGAGTTAATTTAAAGGTAATTATCTGGGGTTTATATTCTGCTCAACAAACCTGTAACACTTGAGTGGACTATAATCTAAAATGATAAATCTACTACATGTGATCTGTTCGTGCCACCTTATATCTAATACAAGAAGCTGTTTTGAGGAGGATGTTTCTCTAACCACCACATTACGTTGCTCCACAGGTTCGAGGGGCATTTTTCGAGATGGTTTGCGCTCTGTGTGAGTTCACTCCAGCGCTGATCCAGGCTGAAGCAGCACGACTCTGCCCTGCCGTCCTCCTCAGTATTGATGACACTGATCCTATCGTGCTGCCTCCTGTGTGGGAAGCCGTTCTTCACGTCGTGTCTAAAGTCCCCGTAAGCTTGTGTTTAAAGGATGATCTCACACATACAGCGATTCACTTGCCATAATGTTGTCTACTAAATAAAGCAAAAAGGAGTAGTAAGCAACACAAGTAGAGTATAGATATTAAAGTATGTGTTTTTAAATTTTTCATCGAGCCAATTTATTGAAATAACTGACGTATCTTATTTTCTGATGTTTCTGTTTCTATCCCAGGATTGCTGGACACATGTGAATGCCAAGAAAGGCTTCCTACCTAAACTATGGACTCTACTAAAAGACGGTGGTAAAGGCATGGCTAAAGCTCTCCACCCTAATTTAATGCCACTCCTCAGCAAACTGCCCCAACAGGTCACAGATCCAACCCTGGACTTTTACACCACCTTCTTCACGTCCCTCACACAAGGGTAATTTGTTTTCACATGTCCATGTACACTTGGGCTGAGAGCTAATTCATCAATTTTTAAAGGGAACTGCATTATGAAAATCCATTTTGTTGATTCTTTTTTGAGCAAGAAAATGATCAATTCATCAGAAGTTTAAATGCCAAAAAGGAATGTTTAGATCATTATTTATTAGTAGTTGTCTAATACAAATATACATTTCATGTTGCACAATCCTTGAGCCCACCCATTACATGATTTTGCATTTGAAATATCTGCTGTATCACTCCTATTCCCTGTGTTAATATTGTTATATTGATTTCAACCATGTCGTCTGTCTGTCTTAGCCTTTCAAGTGAGCGTGCAGCAGCAAGTCCATCAGAAAGTGCAGTTATAGTCAACTCTGTGGTTGAGTGCTTGAGGTACTGCATACTCCAAAACACAGAAAAAATGGAGGATCAGAGAAAAATACGGACCATGCTCATTTCACAGCAGGTGGGATCACAGAGTAGCACACACTTTTCTCACCCTGTCAAATCTACCTCCTGTCAAGTCTCCACGTTTTCTACATTGTTTTGTTGTTTTTCTTTTTGTAGCTGCTACCTCTCCTCGAAAAGTCCCTCGGCAATCCCTCCCTTCAGAATGGTCCTCTCTTCCTTTTGGTCACTGAAATGCTGGTTTCCTGGGAGAAGAGAGCAGGTTTACTTAGTGTTGGTGAAGCAAATGACAGCACGGGCGTCTTTGAAGATCTTCTGGCTGACTTCTGGGAGGAGCTTGGTCTTCTCTTTGTCAGATATGTTGACGTTGAAGAAGCGGATCCACAGGCTTTGGAAGGAATAGCCACTTTGCTGCAGGCAAGTTTTGGTTTAAGACATAATCACCACGGAAATTTCCATGTTGACACGAAGGACACAGCAAATCAATACGGCTGTCCGATTCATTCATGTCTTAAAAAAGTGGCCAAAGTGAAACAGAAAACAAAATGCCAAAATAAATCTTTTTTCTCACCATCTCTTATGTCTGCAGGTGATGCGCTACCCCGAGAGAGTAAACAGAAACCACATCCAGAAGAAGAAATCTGTCAAGATCTGTTTCTCTAAGCCAGAGGACAACGAGAAAACTGAAGTTGAGGGGGATAATGTTGAGAAGCCTGCGCAGACGGTGTCAGAGCTTGTGAATGAGAAGACGTTTGGATCCCTACAGACCCAGCGCTTTGAGGACGTGGTGTGCCAGCTGGCTCAACTGTGCCTGGTGAATGTGAATGAGAAAAACTCAGAGAGGCATCTTGTTTTTCTCTCCCTTCTCCTGCGGTCCTTCCACACACAGAGGGTCTTCAGTGTAAGTTATTTTTGACTATTGTGTATTTCCGTGTCCGTTGTTTTTAATCATTGTGAGTCGAATGTAAGCACTTCTGTCCACTAATCTACATCATTTATTTATTGGGTATATATGACCTTTTAATGTATATATTTGGCTAAATTCAATATAAACAAATTTAAAACGCTTGTATGTTAATTTTAGATTAAAAAATGAAGTAAGCTCTGAGTTCCTTGATGCAACTGACTTTTCTTTTGATCTGTGCTTCTTTTAGTCATTGGGCGAGTTGGACGACAGCGTAACAAAGGGCGCTGAGCAGAGAGATGAGCTCAATGAGAAAAATCCAGCAGTGCAGTTCCTGCTGCAGCGGGTGGTGGTGTGGCTGACTGAGAAGGGCCGCACCGACACTGAGCACCTGGTAGAGATGGTTTTCAGCTCGCTCTACTGCTGCAGCCGGCAGGATACCACCCGTTTACTCAACCACATCACCATGGTAACATTGAATGACGTTGATTTCACCCAAATTTTGCTCTTGTTTCATTGCTGACATTTATGCTCTTACTCTGCTTCCTAGATGGATTTGCAGTGGAGAATTATCCTGCAAATTATACAGAGGGTATGTATCACTCAGTTTATGATAGACGTAAATCAAAGTGTGTTCCCTAATCATGCATCAAATGTGCACTGTTATACATGTCTGTGCATCTCTGCTGTCTGTTCTGTTAGGCCTGTGCAGATCCTCAGGCTCTTGACAGCTGTCGTGATTGGCTGAAAGGTTCAGTTCTGGGCGAGCAGCTCCTGGGTTTGGCTGAGGAGCTGTGTCAGGTCGGACACTGCACCCCCAGTTCTACAAGCAGCCAAAGTTGGACGCTTATAAGCCTCGTCCTCTCTCAACATCACAACAACGGTGAGCAGAAATACGTACACCAGCAAAGATTATCTATTTTCTAAATGCTTGTGGTTTTCATTCCAGTCACCAAACGAAAATATTTTTGACCTGTTTTCCCTCGCAGAGCCTCTGATAGGGGAGGTATACATGGAGAAGATATTAGAGAAGCTGCACGCCACTCTTTCTGAGACCAAGAGTCTGTCGGATGCCGGCAACATGGAGCCACTCGTCTCCTTCATCGGTGACGTTGCCTCCACGTTCTTCTCCTCTGTAAAAGACTGTCTTCTACTGCTCTCTGCCGAGGAACTGTTGCTCAGTATCTTCCAACTCACCGCCCAGGATCAAACACACACTCAGCTATCTAGTATGTAGTCACACACTGCTCAGAACATTTAGAATGTACTTGTGAGGTCAGCTGAGTAACTAATATGTGTGTTTTGTTTTGAAAGACTCTCTATTAGATAAACTGAGGAAAGTTTGTGTTGCTGGGATCCAGTCATTGGTCCAAAACTCTGAATGTGAGGGCAAGGAAGGTGGTTTCCTGCACAGTGCGGCTGTTTGGGTGAAAAACCAACTTCTCACCGTCTCTCTGGACATTAAAAGGTAACAAATTGTTGGTTTCCCAGTTATCCTTCCCCAAATTTCAACCCGATGACTGTGTCTTATTCTGTGCAACCATATTATAAGAAACTGTGCTTTTAACTCTTCTTGGTGGTTAGTTTGCAGGTTCTAGTTCAGGCTGTAGAGAGCCTAGTGGAGACAATCATCTCTGGCTGCAATCAAGACTCCTCACTTCTCATCCAGTTCTTTACTCTACTGATGCCAAGCCAGACCGAATGGACAAGAATCAGACAGGCCTTACCTCCTCAGGTGAGTCCTTCATCAAGGAAAACAACAAATTCAGGCAACATACATTGGTTATGTAAATCACGCATTCATTAGATCACAAAACTTGACATTCCTACATTGTTCCTCTCCTTTTTTCTGTCCTGTGCAGTGGATCAAAACACCTTTACTGTCCAGCCGCCACAGAGGGGTTTGTGAAAAACCCTCCAGAGATATGTGGAAGTTTCAGTTGCCAAACAGGTTGCCAGCCCACCTATGTGCCTGCGCCCTATTGGGGAGGGTTGCCAGGAACGTTGCAGCTGTAACTGTCGACCAAAAGGAGGCACAATGTCCTTCAGACCTTAAAGACACAGGTATGCACACAGGACATTAACTATTGTTTCTGTAACTTTGTGCTTTTCGTGTGAATGTCAATCTATGATCCTGTTTAATATATTTTGATATGCATGTTTTTCTTTGACAGTTTCAGAACTGCTGCATGCACTGCAGTGGTGTAAGGAGGTAGAGTACAGCCCCACTATAGTGTCTGCCTATCACAAGCTGCTGACTGAGTGGGGGCTGTCAGACGGACTCAGCAGCCAGGTTCCGACGACACGCCTGCTGGAGACGTTCTACTCGAGGTGATTTTTGATGAATAAGAGTAGTCGGAAAGAATACTCGGCAGAATATACAAAAAGTACATTAACACATTTTATGATTTTCTCCATAAGCAGAGAATTAAGTCACCTGGATCATTTGAGCCACTTAAAACAATATGGATGTTTATTTAATGGGCTGATTACAAAGAACTTAAAAGAAATATAATAAATGTCACCAGCACTTGTTTGTTTGTAATGTAGGTTTTCTCCCCAATGTGATCATTTTAAACGACCTCCACTCAATATGCTGCATTGTTTTATATATTACTCTGTAGGTCAGTGGAGGATGGAGGACTGTGGTCTCTGACTCTAGAAAACTACATCCACACCAACAACTTGGCAACCACTTGCAGTGCAACCATTAGGGAGCTTTACAAATCTGTGGAAAGGTCAGTAACTTTATATGTTGAAGTCATTTATATTTTCACATTAAAAGCTATTCTGTTGTCACCCTTACCACTGTGTTACATGCTAAAAGATGGTCTGTGCTTGATCAGTTTATTCCCAGTGTCTCAAAGCAAACTGAGCACAATCCAGGTCCTCTGCCCCACTATGACCGATACGGACAAAGAGATTCTCGTAACCCTGGCTACTGCTTCGATTATCAACTGGGAAGAGGATGACAGTGAGTAAACACACTTAAGTATACACGCTAAATATATACATGGGGATTTTTTTACTTCAACCATACCAATGCTAAATCTGACCTGTGTTATCACAGATGTTTATGGAAGTCTGGTGGTGCTGCTGTGCTGTCTAAAAGCCAACACAGAAATGGAGGAGGAGGTTTTACATGCAATCCTGGCCACGATGATGGAGTGGAGGAACAGCAAGGAGGACTGGTTCCTCTTTGGCAGGTAATGTAATCACACAAACCCTGGAAACATTTACACATTGTTTTTAATTGTTCTACTGCTGTACCAACATCTGTCACATCTTTGTCTTTCAGTGACCTGTCCAAAGCATCTGCAGAACAGTTGAACCTCACTGTGGAAATGATGCGTTACCTGTCCTGGCTCGTGGCTCATTGTCCGACGGTTCTTGGCAGCACCCAGTGGGACTTCTTGCTCTGCTCTATGCTAGCCTGGTTGGAGGTGAGATATAAATCATACATACTGTGCTGTTTTGTGACTTTAAGGTTTAGAGGCAAAGGTCAGCCAAAGATTATTTCCTCCAAGAGCTGAAGAAGTTTGAGCCTTGAAGCAGGATGGGTGCCTGTCATCATGTGGTGACAACTCATTGACTCAAAATGGACATACGCCATTACAATGTAGTTGTGTTTGTTTTGGTTGTACATCTTCAACAACTATTCATCTGCAGTCACTCATTATCTGTGACTTTCCTATCTCAGACTGCCAGCGAGAATGTGAGGAGTCTGTGGAACCCATGGGTGCAGCTATTTGTGTGTGAGGTCGCTGCACTGATAGTGAACCTGAACCAGTTCTTTGCATCGTCCTCGCCTGACGCTCTGGAGACGCTGCCGTCAGAGCTGGCGGGTGAATGGAGAGACTTCTTTGTAGAAGGAATCTACAACCTCCTCTTGCCTCTCCCTATCAACATTACAGGTACGTGTGGCTTTTATTTTATGAGGTCTGAGGAAGCATTCTCTGAAAAGGGAATAATCTTTTTGTTCTGTTTTCTGTTCAAATAAAGATGCCTTTAAGGAACCGGATGATCCTGTGTTCCCGTTTGCGGTGCTGCAGTCGGTCGGTATGGCTCTGACCTATGTGCCTGTGCAGCAGCTCAATCAGAACTCCCTTCCACCGCAGTTCATAGCCGACCAGAAGACGAACCTGCCAGAGCCCTTGCAGACGCTCCTCAACACACTGTGTCCTCTGCTGCTGTTTAAGGCCAGACCTCTGCAGATCACCGTCTACCACCTTTTGGAAAAGTAAGGATTTTGTGCACAAACACAAGCCTCTTTAAATTACTAGAAAATGATCTCCAATTCCTGCTACAAAAATCAAATCTTGAGATATTTAGGGCACCCAGAGATTAGTAAAGAAAAACAAATCAACATACTTTCCTCTTGCCCATACAGAGTCATGCCTCAGCTGCCTGAGTGTGATGGAGAAGGAGACAATAACAAGTCTGATGATGACAGAGACGAGCCATGTCTGTAAGTCAAAGAGGGAAACCACATTTCTGAGTAAAGATGATATTGTTTCAATAGATTTTTTTTCCTTACATTTAAGTTTCGTTCTTCAGTTCTCCTCCAGCTGCCCTGATGGCGCTCCTGTTCACCTGCGAGGAGCTGTGCGACAGTATCCTGGCGGGGGTTCAAGTAGGAGAGTTTGCAGTGGTGCAGCCTCTCAGTGTTGAACACTCATGCATTCTGGGATACCTGTTGGCCTGGAAGCTGCTCCTCACTTTTTTCAAATCCTCACCTTCTCACGTGAGTCATGATGATGTCTTGTTCAGAGCAACTTCAGTCTTTGTTTCTATTATATTTTGTACATTGTGGTTCATTTTTTTAACTAGAATGTCACTCAGTCGAGCTCATACCTTCGCCAAGGCCCAACAGTCCCCTCAAATTCAATCAAGCCGCACACATTTGCACACACCATATCAGTCCTCTAAATATGCCAGATTTTTATTTGTCCATCTATGTCTATGCATTATTCCCTAGGAAATCAGATAAAATCTTTTTTAAAAGGGGCTGACCCCTTTGTCCAGATCTGCGCTAAAATGTAATTAGTTCTGTCTTGGCCTATGTCCCATGTTTTGACCAAATATTGTGGAAATCTCTTCAGAAGTTTTTGATAATCCTGTTGACAAAAAAAACAACAACCAACCAACAAATAAAACAACGGACTGGGGCGAAAACATGACTTTAACACGTTTTACTTTCTATTAAAAGTGTATAGAAACAAACAGATATATATACGTTTAATGGGGAGAGTGGGCTTTGATGTCTGATGTGTCGATATCAAAATATTGCTCTTCTCGTATATCTGTAGCTGCGTGCCCATTACGCCCAGTATCTGAAGAGAAGCTGCTCCCTAAACAAGCTCCTCCTCCACCTCTTCAAACTGATGCCTGAGAACCCTCTGTACCCCGGCCAGGGGGCAGACACCAAGGAGACCAAAACCTTCTTCACAGAGAGCCTGTCTCTGGCTGTTGAGAGTGAGTACACGTTACCCACTCCTACACACTCTCTGTACCTGACTGTGGAATGTAAACAAGCCCAGTGTTTTTCTCTCTGGTGTTTTCTTGCAGACAGTGACAGCGTTGAGTGGGAGCTCCCTCACCTGGCTTGCAGCGTGTACTACAGCACGGTGCAGGACCTGCCTGCCATGGTGCGGCTGTGCTGGAACAGCCAGGAGAAGAGAGTGAGCGCTGCTGTGGAGAAATTCACCATCAGATACGTCACTCCCGTTCTCTCAGCTGAGGAGATCTCGTCTGTCCACTCCAGCACTCAGATGTTTGACAGCATGACTGTAAGTGAGAAAATACATTTCTGTGACAGCTTGTACTAGCTGTAGACTCCAAATGTCAGATTTAATAAAAGCAGACAAATTGTTCATGATAGTTATGGAAGATAAAGACTTGAGGAGTCTACTTAATTTGCCTTCCTCTATAAACCTGTTTCTTTAAGAAACCAAATAATCTAAAAATATATTTGATATAAAATATAGTAAAGGAGCTGTCAGTTTCAAATTATTACAGCATAATAAATAGAAAGAGTTCTGCTTTTGGGGTATTTCTGACAGAACTACATTTTTTGATGTTTTGATTTATTTCTCTCACTCTTCTAAGTCATAAATATCAGGATCAAGTTACTCTTTTCTGAAGGCCTTTTGTTTTTGGTTTATTTTTCATCTCATCTGCAGTGAAGGTGTTAAATATTTAATTAAATGTACTCAAACTTACCTATATTGTCCTCGTCGGATGTAATAAAGATGAAACATGTTATGGGAGGGGCCACCTAATCGATAAAACCCAGCATACCTGATCTCAAAGAAATTACACAAAGGTTGATGGGCTTAATAATCATGTAAACTGAACAAATCCTCTGGTGCAATACCTGCATCAAATTTGCAGCATAATGAATCAGAAACAATAGATGCTCTTAATTTGAAATCATCCAGTGCGATCTGGCATTGAATTATAAAGCAGGTGATTATTTGACTGAAGGACTCCCAGTGGCTCAGACAAACAGTGGATTTATTTATTCATCTTCTCGCCCCAGGTTAAAGCCCGCTCCGCAGCGCGGGAGGTGATTGCTACCTATTCTGTGGATGACATCTTCATAGAGTTGGTGATTCAGCTGCCACAGAACTACCCTCTGGGCTGTATCACGGTGGAGAGTGGGAGGCGTGTTGGTGTTGCCGTACAGCAGTGGAGGAACTGGATGCTGCAGCTGAGCACGTACCTCACACATCAGGTAGACACAGAAACACACAGTGGATAGAAGTTTGTGTAGTAAGTAGGGACTTTTTCCTCAACTTTTGGCGCAGAAGTTGTGAGAATACTTAGTTTTTAGGGATCAGAAAATATACAAGAGGATAAAACATTTCCATAAAATCTAAATGTGTATTTGGTATCTTAAGAACGGCAGTATAATGGAGGGCCTGGCTCTGTGGAAGAACAACGTGGACAAACGTTTTGAGGGAATAGAGGATTGCATGATCTGCTTCTCTGTTATCCACGGCTCCAACTACTCGCTGCCCAAGAAGGCTTGTCGTACCTGCAAAAAGAAATTCCACTCAGCGTGTTTGGTAAGTTGTCTTTTGATTATCTGTCCAGATCTCTGGAGGTTTTAAATAAAATATTCACATCGATTATAGTAAGAGATGACGAATACCATTAAATGCATACGGTCATATAGTTCTAAGTCAACATTGCTTTTTGACTTTGTTTTGTAATTGTTTTTCTCATCTTTTCACAGTACAAATGGTTCACCTCCAGCAACAAGTCCACCTGCCCACTCTGCAGAGAAACCTTCTTCTAACACACACGTCTGCTGCCATTTCTCCATCCACCAGGTCTGGGATGACTGATTACATGCAGAGGATTGCTAAGAAACTCTACATTAAGGTCTACTTTATAACATGGGTAGAGTTTCTCTCTGGGAGGATTTCTCCGATTGACATGATCAGTGTTGTTTGGTACCAAAAGTGTTCACAGTAAAATCCAGGAATAATTAAATTTTGGTGACTTTAATGTCCATATTCAGTAGTTTAGGTGAAATGTCAATAGTTTGTATTTTCCAATACATCACTATATTGTATATATGCAGCAGCAGTAGTTTTTCTGTTAATATTTTTTAAAATAATTTTCCTGGACTTAATTTTTATCTTTTGTGTAGAAGAGGCTGAATCACAAAGCTAGGGAAACCAAAACTGGTTAAAAATGGATGTTCTTAATTAAAACAATGTTCCTAATTCCTAATATTTAGGATTATAAAGAGATGATGTCTGATTAGTGACATCCTTCATGACATGGTACGTTCACGCATGAAAAGCAGGAAGGAGAACTTCTTTAGGTTGATTTTCAAAGTTGATTTTCTCCCAAATGTCAAATTGATGAACTATGTCATCTCCTGTGCCTGCATACAGCTGTAAATGATGCTGGAGAGTAAATAAAAAACAACTTGATGGTTATCATCGATGGATGCAGTTTGTCTTTTATTCAACAGGGCTCAAATAAAGAATACGCAGGGGAAATGTTCGCCACGTACCACACAGAAACTAGTAGATATGTAAATTGAAATAATTTGTCATTGGATCGTGTCCCTGAACCTTGATGCATGCCTCACAACCAAATACAAATATGTCCAAGTGCTGATATCTATGTGATAGACCACAGTGAGTAATGGCCAAGCTTTTATAGATAATGTGCATCACCATCAATAGCCGATAATGGCTTAGTGTAGCAAACAAAGAAATACTGCTCTGGCAGTTTTTCAAGAACCAGACTGAGCACAGAGTGAAGGACAGTGCGTCCATTTCCCAGTGAGTTCAGTTATACAGAACAATGAATATTACACAATATATAAATCTAACAATGTCTGCTCCCGCATATTTTTACCTGTATACACTGACCCACAAAGATAAACCTGAAGAGAGTTGACACTGGTTAGAGATTTGATTCCCCTCGGACCAGCTCCCCTCAGCCAATATACAAGTGGATTTATTACATTGTGCTAATAACTGGGGCTCAGGGGGTAGAGCGGGCTGTTCTCTCACCAGAAGGTTGGAAGATTGATCCCAGCCTTTCCCATTCCATGTGCCGAAGTTTCCTTGAGCAAGATACTGAACCCCAAATTTACAGCTGTTTTCTATGAAAAAAGTGCTGCCCATATATGCACCTAAGGAGTGAATGTGTGTGTGAATGTAAAACTACTGTAAAGCACTTTGAGTGGTCATCAAGACCAGAGAAGCACTGTATGAATACAGACCACTCACCATTTACTTAATCTTAGATAACTTTATTCAAAGTAAATGAAGCCCAAGTGCTTCAGCGAACTGTTAAGTCAACCTGAGCCCCCAATTACAGTTGCATGGTATTTCCATATAACTATTACTGTAAGTCAACCTGAGCTAGTTTCCAAGAAAAGACTGTAATTAACCTCAGCCTCTGACTGCTGCCACGTTACCCCCCGCACTCATTTATCTTTGATCCACCACCTCCTCATGCTGAATAATTTATCTGTTTTAATGGGGAATTGCTCTCATCACTGTTGTTCCTATGGAATTAATTATGACAGATTAAGCATGATCAATGAATTAATACCTATCATTTGGTCTGCCGTGCTTGTGTGTGTGTGTTTGTGCAAGAGTGTGTGCATTTGTAATTCATTAATGCAGTCAAAATTTATCAATACATACAGCTAGCATCCATCATCATCTGCCCTTGACCTTTTTAATAGCCATTGATCTGTTTGCCAGGCATAAATATGATGAAATCCCCGTCTGGCATGGGCTCTCTCTCTCTCACACACACACACACACACACACACACACACAGACACACAGACATGCGCGCACACACACACAGCCTCAAATTTTACTGCTCATTATCTGCTTGATTAAGCAGTGGTGCAAATGTTATGAACCACAGAACCGTCTTGTGTGCGGCCCGTTTCTCTTTGAATAATGTAGCTCAATCCTCACCAGAGGATGGCAGCATTACCTCAGGACGTTACTCCGACCAAATAAACCTACCATTTGAGGAGGTGTGTGTACATATTAACCCGAATAAAAATGTTTCTGTTTCTGGATCTCGAGAGAGATTAAATAAACGACCAAAATCAAATCTATGTCATTACATTCTCTGTCTGGTGGTTTAAATGTTTTTTCATTTCATCCAAATAATTAATATGTAATTTTAAACAGGAATTAATGAGGGATCCAACAGGGATTATTAATGTGCCATCTTTAATTACTCAAATTAGTTGAATAAATTTACCACACGACATCATACACGACAGGTGGAGACCCAGGTTCAATGTTGCCAACATACTTGGCTGTAAAGGATGTAGTTTTCAAGGGAAGGTGCCAGTCAAGGTAGAAATTACTCATAACTCAAAAAATGCAGACAATGAGTGTCCTTTAAAAAACTTAAATCACCACTTTGATATTATGACTGAATTTCTTTAACAAGTGAATATGCAAAAGATCAGAAGTGTGATTGGGATTGTGGGAGTGTTGCAGAACAGGTGTTGAGCAGCTCAGATTCACGTTTCTCCTTCCTGTGCAGTGAAAGACGCCCTCCATGCTTTAACCAGCCTCTGACCCACTTGCATGAAACCGCTGCACCAGTACAAGCTAATTAACATCTGACTTGTGTATGTACAACCAATAAAATATGAATTAATGAATTAAAACCTGCCTACAACCAGTCGCCTCGCCGGCCTCTTTGGCCTCCGAACCTGATTGGTGGAGGCGGGGTTGCCTCATAATTAGCCCAGCTCTCCTTTAGCTCTCCCTGACCCATTTGCGAGCCCATTAGCATTCCGAGCCAGTCAGCTGGTCCTATCCCAGTTGCACCACTCCTCCACACTGCAGGCAACCGCTCAGCTCCGCAAATGGCTTTGAATGAGTCTGTGTGTGTTCGTGCAGGCATGTGTGAGTGTGTGTTTTGTGTCTGTACATGTGTATGTATTGCTCTGATGATGATAGTTATATTGAAATGAAAGCCCACACAGTCATTTTATTTGTGTCTGCCTTGCCGTACTCCCCCGGCTCCTCCTTCCCTCGCTCTGGGCCTCAGTCCCATCTTCCCCATCACACAGCCACACTGTATGAAATCACACAAAGCACACAATCAATATCTGAATTTAAATGGAATCCTGGGAATTTATCGGCTTCATTTATCCTAAACCAAAGCAGGGAACTTAATACTATGTGGGTTATTTCCGCAACTGCCCTCAACTCAAAAAGCAAAGTGATCAATTTTATTAGCACTTGAGGTTTTCATATTATGAATAAACAATGACTATTGATCTCAATCTATTGGCTCTTAGACGTTCATTTGTGTTAGTCATTATGGCTTGAAAGGGCCGCCTGGTCTGACACAGTTTAAATCTACTGTTATTACTCTGTCATCACATACAGGCTCTTTATGGTTTTCTATTACCGCTGCCGTGTTATAACAGCAATGGGGGACACCAAAGTCCGAGTGGCTGAGTGGCCTGGTTTTACAAGACTCTGGCTCAGATTCAAAACCATAGTGAGTAGATGTACGTATATTTTAATAAAGTCTAAAGGAGAAATCAATGAACAATAGAACATGTAATATACATTTTTCACGGTCTGGTTTAAAGTTTGGTTTCAGTAGTCATTGATGGGTAAAATTGTGTGTTTTTTCTATTGCATGACTATTACACATTTTCATTTTGAAAGAGTAACATTTTTTCAGAATGGGTGAGAAGAGGCAAAGCATCATAGAGAAACAGCCAAACATTTTCTTAAAGTGCTGTTTAAGTCTAATTCACTAAACTCTTTCCCATGATGAAACTTTTCAGCCCAAGGGGAAATGCTTGGCGAAGGACTATTTAAGTATTCTGAAGCGCTGCCTAAGTTCACAGTCAAGCACCAGCAGCACAGGTCTGCCTACGAATAACACTGGCTGTGTACTTTTCACCAGGCGTGACAGTGTGGCTGGGATTGTTTTCACCTTCTTTGTATGTGCGCGTGTGTCCTGGAGACACCTACACCTACTGCGGCAGGAAATACCACATTGGTGGTTTTGAGTACTTTGGCAGGTGTGTACTTCTGTCTGTGTCTGTGGAAGTCGTGCAAGATGCAGTCACGAAACTTTACGGGGGGTGCAGTTAAGATAATGAAGGTTCAGTTCGAAGATGAGTGTGATCAGACCCATAAGTAGCTACTGAGTACTCATATAGTAATGACTACTGCAGTACTAATGTGATAATGTAGTGTTGACTACTGCATATTCATAATGTAGTAATGACTACTGAGTACTCATACAATAATGATGACATTGTACTGATGTGATAATGCCAATGAGGTCTCATGTTATCATGTGGTACTCACTACTAAGTACTCAAGTAACAATGCTTTTATTATTGAGTAGTCATGTAATAATGTAATCACTACTAAGTATTTGTAATAGTGTCTTTGTGATTACTGAGTATTCATGTAATATGTAGTAACTACTACTGAGTACTCACATAATGTATTGACTACTAAGTATTCATGTAATAATATATTAATGACAACTGAGTACTCATATAATGATGGAGTAATGACTAGTGAGTACTCATGTAATCATGTAGTAATGACAGCTGAGTACTCGTACTATTGACTACTGAGTACTTATATAGTAATGTAGTATCCACTACTGAGTAGTCATGTAATGGTGTAGAGTTGAATACCGAGTATTCATATTTTTGGCTACCAAGTCCTCATGTGATAATGTAGTATGAGTACTTGCAGTATTGACCACTGAGTCCTCATGTAACAATATCTTGACCATTGAATAAACCTGTGTCGAAGCATGAACATGTCAGCAGGCTGCTCTGATCCCATCGCAGCATGGTCTCCAGGTTGTTGTACCAGAAACTTTCTGTATGTGGCTCCAGTCGACCAAAGTAGGGCCCTCGTCTACAAGGAAATAACAGGACACGAGGACTGGAGAAGGAATCTGAGCCTGACCGAATCCTTTTAGATGCAACTAGGACAAACACATGAGTGGTACTTCCTGAATATTTTAGCTTGAGTCTGTTAACTCCGGCACATGAGCTAAATAGAGGCAGGGAATAGGGACAGTACGGCTTCACACTTCGGGCAGTAGCTCACTCCGAGTTCACTCTGCAGTCTTACTCTTATATAAATTAGCAGGATGGATTTACTGTGCACTCGGTATGACTCACAGTGCAGAAGGTAGCAAGAGTTCACATGAGACAGACCTCTATCAAGCCCCATTCCCTAAATTTAGAGAAACCCTCAGGCATGTCCATATATTGAACAAATGCTCTATATATTGTGATAGAAGCAAGGAAATGGAGTTCTGTTGCCCATGGCGAAATTTGATTTACTGTTCTATTTAAATGGCCACATTGTTTCAGAGAGGTTGGTGTTTCCATAGCTTAGCTTGAGGGCATTCAGATACATCATGCTGTAAAGCAACCAGACTTTTAACATACAGCAGAGAAGGCACACGGAGTCGAGGGAAGCACTGAGCCCGGGTCACCAAAATCATACTCTGGATTTTACTTTGTGCATTTTGTTCTTGCTTTCGTAATTGTTCCAATCAAGGAAACTTGCCTTAATCCAATTCTACTGCACAAATTGAAGGAATTGTTATTTTACAGTAAGTGCAAACAGCAAACTTTTACAGCTGTCTACCATGAGTACAGGGGCTCATTGTGGTGACTGAGTCGATCCACAGCATCTTCAAGAAACCTCATCAATCTGATGACTGATTAACATGAGGTAGATATTTATGGTCCCCAGAGGATGAATGACTTTTGTGATCCTCTGACTTCTCCCCTGGCACCGAGGTGGACATTTGTGGTTTTGTGTCAAATATCCCAACAACACTCGTGTGATGGGTTGCAGGCAATGAATTTTAAAAACTGGTTTTCCTTTTAGTTTCTGACCAACTACCTTTTAAAAAGATTGTCTTTCCTATTGGCCTGTGTGTTTGGTGCTAATTAGCCACTGTTAAGATGATTAGAATTTAGCTCATTGCACCCTGTGCTGACTGTAGACTATATTTAGATGGACGTTTTGACAGCTGCTAAAAAGTGAAGCCAAATCCACTTGATCGCCCCCCTGGTGGCTGGCTTCAGTATGGGTCATAAACGCTGCCTTCTCCATGTTCCTGGATAGGACATGGGCCAAACTAACATGCCAACAGAATTTTTTATTTTATTTATTAAACATGTACTTTATTTTAGGATGTTCTTGTCACACTGATATATGTCCAAGTGTTAATTTTTCCTGTTATATGTTCAGGTTGTAATTTGTAATTTGATGCTATAAAAACTGGTAAAACATTATGATTGACAGCTGACACTGACTCGTGGCTGGTCAAGAGCGTGTATCGGCAGGACCTGGATACCTCTGCTCCACACCACGGACTCAAGCTCCAAATTATGTCAAAATCGCAAAATGGTGGCACTTGAATTTATTTTGACTTCATTTTGTACAGTGGGAGGAAGTGGAGACGTGTTGTCCGTCTTTATTTACAGACCAGGACACGAGCACGGCTGTTTTTCTTCTCAATAGACAGATTTTTGTTTTGCAACATATCACTCAAAGAAAAAGACACGAAGCTCGAGCTTAATTTGTCGTTTTCTCACTTTGACATCAAGGTTGCCGCGGCATCTTAGCTGACATCACTCAGAGATACAGACGTACGTTAACTGTTTTTAGTTACCTGTCCCTCTCTGCTTCAGCTGTAGTATTTACTGTGGTAAGTATATCACATTCTGAACCAGGCCGACTCTACCTGTTTGCATCCATCATCAGAATGGCTCGGCTGATAAATAAGTGTAAGGTGTGACATGAACCTGCGCAGCGCCACAAACGTAGTGAGAAAACATCAGATCCTCGAAGTTTCACATAATTAGGTAAATCCTAATTGCCAATTACTTTGATTTGTAATCCTAAAGGTATTTAATGAGCTCATTTAATGGTACCACGGTGCATGATGGAGTATGGTAATTGGTTTTTATAAGAAGAATAAAAATAAAGGTGTGCTTGTGAGCTGGGTGGCGTTATTCGCCCAACGCCATTATGTGGCATTAAAAGAAAGTTTTCTGCAAAAGAACTTTAGGGAAGAATCTCAATATCCCTGCTGTAGTCCTTCAGACAAAAATAGACACATGGAGTTTTGAAGTGAGATGTTTTGGCGCTGGCAGCTCCCTTCTTAATGATCATCCCCTGATGATGATGTGTTTATGTACATCCATCTTCAAGGGTAAAACTAAAGGTAAAAAAAGTCATACAGCTGTCCTTGCATTTTTTTTTTGTGGTTTTTTTTGCGCTGCTGCAAAAGTGGACGTCTTCACTCTCCAGCTCTAACAAGGTCGGAGCTGTCAGGAGAGACTGAGGCCGAGGAGCTAATATACTCAGGCCAGGAGGAAGAGTCATCCCTCATACGCACACAGCAGACGGAAAAACTGGAGGAGAGATAGTAGGGAGGAAGAACAGTGTGAGACCGAGCGAGAAAAGCAGGGGGATGAGTGAGAAGAAGGGGAGATTAGGACAAGTCGGACAGGGAAGACAGAGAGAAGAGGCAACAAGATAATGGAGAACTGGAGCAGGGAGTGGGGGATGAAGAGTGGAGAGAGGAGTGGAGAAAAGAGAGGCTGGCTGTCCTACCCTAAAGCAGTGTTGATATGACAGTTGTCTGAGGCCAAATCTGAGGCCAACTCATTCCACTGATAAATGCCTCTGGCTTTACCAACTTTCACACTGAGCTATGCATGCACAATACTTTATCTCTTTTTTTCTATCTGGAGAACAACTCGCTCGTAACGCTTTAGTTTCAGATCAGTTGTATCTGAGCTTTAACTATAAATTCTCTGCAAAAGGAGACATTGTTGGCTGAATTCATTGTTAGGGAATGAAACAATAAAAACCAACCTTGTTTATTGATGTAACAGGTTCCAGATTAGTTATACAGTTGGCCACTGTGTTGGTTTTAGAGGAAAATTATACAGATTAAAAATTTTTTAAACTATTCACTGACCAAATAGCCTATAGTTTTGGCTGAACCTTCGAAAACTCACTAAGAATACAAAACACACAAGACACACAAAACATTTCTCTTACACCGTTTAAAACCAGAACGTAATACAGAATTTCTAATGATTATCTCCGCCAAGGAGGTTGTTTTCATCCCTGTCTGTTTGTAAACAAGACAAAAACCACCGGACATATTTTCACAAAACTTGGTGGAAGGAAGCAGTTTGGGTCAGAGAAGAAACCATTACATTTTGGTGCCAATCCAGATTTGGAGGTGGATCCAGGATTTTTTGTATTTTTCATTTGACATTGTGAAATAGGGCAATCTTAAAATTGTTTCATGATTTCTCTATCAAAAAAATTCATATACATTCACTGAAACTGAACGTATAGACTACAGATCTATAGGTTGGCAGACATGAATCTATGGGAAGTGTGTTTTTCCCTTTACATCTCTCACTCTCTGCTGCTCCCTGGTTTATTTTCCTCTGACCATGGCGGTTTCCCATTTTGCCAGGCAACCTGTCTAAAATAAGACAAGAAGGTAGACAGTTTTTTTTTTTTTTTTTAAAGATTATTTTCTTTGTCAGGAGAGAGAGAGGGGATCACATGCAAGATTTGAACCGCTGCTGGCTGTTGTGATAAAGTCCTTATTTTTTACATGGTAGAGAAAGGTCCTGCTGCCGCCTTGCAAACCACAACCCCATTAAACCCCCCATTATCCTTTGCAGTAACCACGTGAGTCCAAACCACACTGAACCAGAACCCTTACTTTAACCTAAACCCAAACTTTCTTCAGCCCTGATGGTTTCTAGGTGTGTTGTCATTTCTGACACTGCAGTGAAAGACTCTGAGAAGTGTTGACTTATTGTTGCTTGCTATTTTCTCACCAGTGGAGCTGACTGTGGACTGCAGGCTAAACCGCCCCTCAGGCCACTGTTTACTCCTCCGCTGCGCTCCTACACGACCTTTATCTCACTGACATTAGCATGACTCAGTTATGCCGACACCGGTCTGCAGCACTCAGGCGCACTCCTGTGCCCTGCTTATCATTTTCGTGTTTGATTGGATGTATTCAGCTAATGACTAATAAATAAAACTAATTAAGCGCTTGATAATGGAATGATAATTTGACATCAATTACTCACTCAGTGCAAAACCGGGACAATTAGGTATTTCAGCGAGTGAGTCAGGAGCGGGGAGGGAGGAGAGATAGACACCTGAAACCGACGCTGCCTATGGGCTAATACTCATGTCTACATTATCTCACTGTGCAATGGTGCCATATCAAGGGTAGGAAAATAACAAGGTAATCAATTAAGTTAACCATGCAATTAAGTTAATTAATTGCTTGTATGCCCAGGAGCTTCCCGGGGCTTGTGCTGTGGACTGCATTACAACACTGGCCAGTGATTAGATTACAGAGTTAGTAATGCCATTTGAGGCTCAAGTGTGAGAGCTGCAGAGTGGAGTCCCACCGGTTGCTGTAATGCTTCTATCTCCAAATTAACAGTATAATGCACCCGACCGCATCAGCAGCAGCAGCAGCCGGTCTGTGGGGATTCCAGTGGATTGCGATGCCTTCTTTAAGCCAACGCGATGTAAAGTGAAAACTCTTTTGAGAGAATCTTCATAACGGTGAAGATTAGATCACTTCATTGTAGTGTGTGTTTACTGAAGAGGAAGGGGAGAGAAATTGCTTTGGCACAGAGAAGTGCATCAGAGGGTTTTACTCACTGTGCTCAGATAAACAGCTGATGGGAACAACACAGCGGGTCTTAAAAAAAAAAAAGAAGACAAAATGTCAAAGTTGAAACGTACTTTATTTCAAATTTCCTTCCCTTGGAGGGTTTTTCTGTACGAACTGCCAGACTGGACCTTGGTTACACTGGTAACAATGAAAACTCAGTCACGTATGTGTTTCACCAGCTCACTAACACGTAGGAGTAAGATAGGAAACTGTATATTTAAATCAAGTAATCAAAAATCACACATTGACACAAGATACAGCCTCCAATTAACTAACTTTTTTACCGAGTCGATTTTTGTTGCATTGCTCATTTTAATTCTATGTTTTTAACAGGAACAGACTCATAAGCACCAGGAATTGAACCCCGCATATCATGAAGTTTATGGCCCAAATTAGTTGTAGCTTCAAATTTGTGCCGACATCTCACTTTCGTCATTTTACATTTATCGTGTATTTTTATGGTTTATACTTTAGGCGGCCGTTTACCGTGTTTGCACTTTTGTTACATCATGTCGACAACAGCAAGTTTAGTGTGCGTTCATCTCAATGTTATTGCTGAATATGCAATGAGATTCGTGATTACTGAAACCCAACAATCGCCCCAGTTCCCTCACCTATTTATCCATTCAGCTCACGGCCATTTTATGCCTGTTTATTACAAACTGAGTTAAGGAACAGACTTGCAGTAGTGTAAATATTGAAAACTGATTAAATAGCAAATTGTATGTGTATTTAAATACACACACACACTCTTTCTCTCTCTCTCTCACAGACAATAGGTTGATTTGCAGTTGCTCAGCCGTGTCTCTTGTGCGGTTTGTCCATGCAATCCTGAAGATAAGAGACGCTGTCACTACTGTGATGTACCGCGTTTGAGCACCGTGCTACGACGCCACACATCTTTGGTGGATTTTTTACCAGAACAGAGTGTTTCTGTCCTTCTGTCACGTTTTCCTCTTGTATCATAATGAACACGCTGACAGTCGAATTAGCATGGTGTCACTGTGGTAGTATGCTTCAGCGACACGGCTGCACAGCTGTCCCGCTGTGATAGCGCCCCACACTCTATTAAAAGATCATAGCGCAGCCAATGGAACATGTAGGATGGTGTGTCGTCAAGTAGGCCGACTGCGCCATTGTTGGGAACGACTCCTTCACTCGGCCCTTTCAAGTCATTTCAATACATTTTATTGGGTTTAAAAGCTTCTTCTCAAAATCTACAGGAGTATCTGCAGCGATGACAACAACACTGAAATTGCCTAAATGGGATTTAAAGGGTTGTTTCATTGTGAGGCACCATTATTTGATGCAGAGATTTTCCTATGATCAATAAGACCTTTGAATCCAGGAATCTTCTTTTTTTTTTTGCCAGGAGATAATGAATTCTGTCCTTTTCTGTATTTTTCACACATGATACGCTTAAGGCCTGCACCTCATACTGAACATGAGAGAGGTGCAATAAAAAAAAACGAATTTTCATAGAGTCCCCCTGAGAGAGCTGAGGACATTCACCCATCACTCTGATACAGGGGTCCTATTTTTCAATACACACACACACACACACACACACACACATACATACATACACACACACACACACACTGTGGAGAGGCCTGCGTTTTAATAGGATCCCAGGGGTTATAATGTTATTGTTATTTCCATCCAGAAGATGCAAAGATGTACATAATCAGATTCACATGTAAGCATGCAGAGACGCTGCACACATGCATGAATGCATGAACACTGGCAGGACCATATAAGCAGATACTCCTCCTCCTCCCATCTTTGTCTCCCCCTGTCACTCTTACACACACACACACACACACACACACACACACACACACACACACACACACACACACACACACACACACACACACACACACACACCACACACACACACCTCGACTTGCAGCATCATTCTGTTACCATTGTTAAATTAATTTACAAGCCTGAATATTAACTAGCGTCTGTGATGTGTGTGAATTCTAAGTTCAGCGTCTATTCACAGGGGGAGAATTTTTTAAACTGCGACTGTATAAATCTTGACTCCTCTTTTTGTCGGGAGTTAAATTAGTTAAAAGAGTGCTTTAATGCAAACAGCCAAAAACGTTCTCCTTTTCAGGCACTTCATCTTGTCCAGTCAGCATACACTTAGCGAGGCAATAAAAAGCAAGTTTGTTGTTAATGTCTCCTTCCTCCCCTCCCCTGATTTATTGCAAGAGATATTTTTATGGAGGAAATGTGCATCTGTGTTAAAAGTTAAATAAGGACGCCCATTTAGCATGGAGTTATGAATTTAGTGCAACACATACTGTTGATTACTGCGGCACTACAGATCACTGCTATTACTGCTGTGGATAATCAAGCTTTAACATATTGACGAGGAGTATGCAGAGAAAACACTACTTTGTGTTTGCAGTGTCTTTTTTCTTTTTTAACCAAAGGTTTCTGTGACCTTGTGTGCGACCTGTCAATCATATGAAGTCCTGCAGGATGATTGAAAGTATTTCTGACACGGACCGTACCACAGCGTGCGACGCACCTTGCATACATAAGTGTTTCATATTAAGTCAGGAAGATTGACTTTGAACATTTGACACCAGGTCTGCTGCAAACATAACATGAAAGTGGGCCCATGGGACAGTAAATTGTTGCCAGATTGTGAATAAATGTAACATTTATGATTTTTAACATCTTAAAATTTTTCTATTAATAGCTAGTTCACATAAAAGTTCTTTTTTTTTCAATGCAACCATCAGCACCCACTGGGGCTTACATTTACCTCCACAGAGGAGGTATGTTTTAATCATAGACTGTATATAAAGATGGACGATAACTCTCCACTTCCTCCCACTATATAGAAATAAAGCCAATTTATCCCGGTTACAAACGCTTTTGAATTCAGAGCCGGAGTCTTCAGGGGAGTGATTGGGAGATGGCGCAGTGGAAGCGAGGTCCGGTCGATAAATGAAACCTAACCAATTATCAATCAGTACTTGCACAAACATCAGTGTGATAATAAGATGACAGAAACAATCTTTGACGTTTACTTTGACTTCTTGATTTGATCCATGTCCCACCCACTAACATGCAGGAGATTGTTGCGGGATTTACCAACACTGCAAAATTACTGAACCACTTTTCACCGAACTAGGTGGCTGGATCGGGCAGAGGCCGGGGAAGAGCCCATCACATTTTGGTGTGAATCCTTTAAATGGTTAAATCATCTCAACAACGTTTTCTTTATTTTTTTTTACATTTTCATGAACATAGTTATTTGTTAGTTATTTGGTGCAGGTCAGGAAAAAGCGATTTGGCCTTTGTGGAGTTAACACTCTACTTAGTGCTATTCTAGTTGTATATAGTTTTTATCAAAAGCGTTTAATAGTCAAGCCAAATTCTAACAAAGTCAGTGCATGAAGGGCAGACCACAGATGGATCAATGCGGAACTGAGCTGGATCAAATGCTCATTAGGACAATTCTGCTCTCAGACGTCCCATTCAGTATCCTAATGAATAATGATCAATAACTTCTCTTTTATAGAAAGTCACACTTTAAAGATGCTGCATTGCTGATGTTGTCAAAACAGTGAAAGGAGACTGAAGCGTGATCACAGGTGAAGCATAAAAATCCAAAATTAAATCACATTTGTATGTTATTATAATTTCTCAATCTGTTACTTCCATTCTGACCATATGTGGAACTACTACACCGACTGTCTTACCTTGACGTTTTTAATCAAGTGGTTGCTCTTTATTTGCGAGTGTGTTCCCATAATATACACTTGGATTAGTGCCCATGATGATTTACTCTGCACATTCAGAATGTTGTGCAATTAGTCTTTGTAATTATCTTGAATGTAAATTCACAAAGCATCTTGCTATAAAGAAAACGCAAGTAATACATTTAAAAAGGGAGAACTCTGCATGCAAATCGTGTAACTGAGGAGGTAGCGAGGGTCGTCCACTGACCAGAAAAATCAGTGGTGTGATCCTCGACTCCTCTTATCCGTATTTGAAAGTGTCCTGGGACAAGATACTGAAACGGATATATCCCCTGATGTCTGTGCTGACTGAAGCGTATTTGATTTAAGAAGCGCTGTGTGAATGCATCCTGTAGTGTAAAAGTTCTTTGAGTGGATGAAAAGACTGGAAAAGTGCCATATACAGTAAATACTGTCCATCACTGTTGATCAAATCACTAAACTTTAATTTCCTCTTTCCTCATTCAGGCCTCCAAGTGTCGATCACGGCAACATAAAATGCTTGTGTTTGTTGTTTTTAAATAACGTTTTATTTAGAAAATTAGACATCTGCCACTGAATGGTCTTTGGGTTTGTGTCTGTTGAGCCAATCAAATTGACCAGCTTTTATTTGGGTCTCTGTCCATGGTGCTGAAATATTCTTACCCACTATCCCAGGCATCAGGAATTAGCTTTAACCAGGGCTCTGCTTTTTACAGCATTCTCCAATAGAGGGCTAAAACTTCTGGTTGGACGACTGTGTTTGGCTCATAGGACGTTATTTGCCACCACTATACTGTCTCTGTGGGTGGTCATGAAATAGTTGAATCTCAGTCTCATGTCTCTCTCCAGCCAGCTGCTCTAACCCAGTGTTATCAAATTACAATCAGCTGACATCACACCACTGGAGCCACATTATTAACCCAATGTCATTTCTCTGTAGACTTTACTTATACTAAATAACATACATTATATATAAAACATATTCTTTCTCTTTAGATGTTTTTATAGACCCGACAGGGACGTGATTTCCTTCACATCATTATTGAACCATATTTCTGACTTCCTCCTGTGACCCTTGCTTGACCTGCTCTAATTTGCATGTCCCTCATACAGATGGGTAATCATTTTTCTCTTCAGCTTCCTCTACAGGCATCGGGGGAGCCATAAAACACATCTAAGACTCGCCCCCAGACTTGTCATTAGTATTCATCTTGCGGAGAGACTGAAAGAAGTTTGCTGGACAATAAAATTACCTCTCAGACTCTTTTTTTCCCCAACAGACAGAGCCTGGAGGTTGGGTTTAACAACACCTGCTCGAGCACATTATCCACTTGGTAGCCACAAAAGAATGAGCTCCTCCAAGTGCCACACCTGATTAATTCCAGAAAAAAAGCTGTCTTTGTGAAGAAAGAAGCTGAAAATCTTAAAAGGCAGACTTCACAGAAGGAGCCACTTTCCAGCTATACATGTTGTGGGAGTGTAAAAGATCGAGAGATAGCACACACACACAAATATGATCTGCCTTTTGCAGAAATAAACCAAATTTGTCTGATAACTAATGAATTATATTTTTATTATTTTTATGAACAAACAGGATCTTTACTTCTCGCTTCTGGGTTTAGACAGATAGAGTTAAAACATATTATGTGATGAAAACATGCAATCTTTCAGTTGTTGGACCATGTAGCAATATGACATTTCTCCTTCCCTTTACATTTTTTTTATTTATTTACTTGTCTGGTTAGTTGGATATGTGAATATGGAATTTGAGATCAGATAATAAATGTAAAATGTGTTGACAGCTAGAAGTGAAAAATGTAATGAACGTTTTTCCTCGTTTTTCAAAGTAACTCACAGAGATAAGAAACATAGAAATCTCACATTGCATAAGGTATGCAGTGGTGTATGATTGATAAATCCAGGCCTCCTGTTATTTGCTTGTTCCAATGAGGTCCAAGTTGCTCCAGTTGTCTCTGTTGGGGTTTTACTAAATGACATGTGTTGGAATTGTGAGATTTAAGAATGAAAAAAAAATCATGTTTACTTTCTTCACTCGGGTCTCCTGTGTTTACAGCACAAACTAAGATTTGTGTCACAGTGTGTGGGGCAGGAGGAGCCGAACGCAGGAGCCAAGTGAAGGTGAATGACAAAAGGTGTCCTTTAAGAAAGGCCAATATCAAAACAAAGGAAAACAAGTGAAAAGCAAGGCATGGTGGAACAAAAACTAAATCCCAAAAAGTCAACATGCAAAGAAACAGGGAAAAGGCTGAAAACAACATGAGATCAGAACAAGACAAACGGGAGCACAGAGACTTATATACACAAGAGATGATTGAACACAGGTGAAACACATTAGGAACAGGTGCATCACCGGGGCAGGAAATCCAGCTGGAGACACACAAGGAGAATCATTTCAAAATAAAACAGGAAACGGAGCAGTCGGGGACAACAACCAAACAGAACAAAAACTAAACCTAAGGAAACCAAGGTAAAAGTCTATAAACTAAAGAGTCCAGAACCAAAACAGTCATAAGTTTATAGGAGTCGGGGCAGAATCATGACAATTTGGTCTCATGACAAAATATAATATGATGATGTCTCTACCCAAAACTGACATAATCAAAGTCACGAATGTGTTAATGAGGTAATTACTAGATTGCACAGAAAAATTATGTATTTTGTTTATGCAAATCAGCTTCCAAGAAGAAGAGGAACAAGGCACCACACTCAATGCTAATTTACCCATATGGCCGTTCGAAAGCCATGCGTCACAATCACACACTGGAACAAGCTCAAGTTGTACAGGAGATGGGACACGTTGCAGGTATTTGCATTACATTTGGCATTTATTTAACATACAGGTTTCCACTTAGTCCTTGCTTATGTGGACTGAAATGTGTCTGATGCATTGCCCTTGTGATCTTTATTGATTTTAAGTAATGTTCCAGATGCTTTTTGACTTGCATTAAGCTTTAAATCTGGCTGCACTGACACTGCATTTTGATGCCTCCCCTGCATTGTGCATAATTATGCGTATTGATGTGTGGATTAGATGTAAATCATTTGTCTGCCTGCGTTGACATCCCATTTGCACTTCTGAACTTCTGAACTCCCCAAAAAAGTGGAAACCTTGATTTCTGTCTCAATGCAGCAGCTGTAAAAGTGTCTTATTGTCGTTCACATCACGTTCCCTCAGAATGGACATGAAAGTATAATTTACTAACATAAATATTCACCGATAAGCCACAACATTAAAACCGGTAACTGGATTTAATGTTCTACCTCATCCCTCCACCTCCTGATGGAGCCTAATCAGGGTAAAGCCGAACAGCACGGGTGATAAGTACATGCTGTCCACATACAATACCCACTAAACTGGGCCAGGCTGAGCCTTGGAGGGAGAATCGAGCAGGACAGAAAGTACAGCAGCCAAATGGAGAGGTGAAAGGGCCTGAGGGCTGGTGTGAGTGGGGAAAATGTTGTAGAAAATAGAATTGTGATGGGAGAAAAAGAGGACAAAGTTTACGTCGATACTTTTGCTTGCAATCAAATTGACTTTAAAGAATATAATTTGTGGCTTTTGCTTTTACTTGACAGAGTCTGTGAAGAAGATACAGGACAGGGGGTTAGAGAGAAGGGAAATGACACACAATTAAAGATCCCACCAGCCAGGAATCAAACTATGGACTCGCTGCTCAAGGCGTTTGCGCCTGTGTGACATGCACCTTTATCATTCTGGTCTATCAGGACGCCCAACACCTCGACTTTAAATCATTCTTTCTCATTTCTCTTTTTTCAGAATGCATTTGTACTCTTGTGGCTAAATTACTTAAAACACTCTAAATCAATGACATTGACAATTCTGTTAAAGCTAATGTTGGTAATCCTGGAAAAGCTAGCAAGAGCAGGCTACACTTTGAAAAAATGCAACCGATACATCTCACGTCCTCCCGTCCACTCTCTCATCAAAGCTAAGCTCCAAAAACAAATGAACGCAATTTGCAGCTACTAAAGCCGACTTTTCTGTGACTCGCTCACTAGCTTCTGGCTATCATCTGCTCTGGCTTGTCTTATAAACTGTTTCAGAAAAACTTGCCAACTATTATAATATAAATTATCATATAATGTTGAGAAGTTATGTCAAGATATGTCTAATGCTAAAATATTCAAAGCCTTTATTAAAAAATCTAAAGATATTTCACCTCTATCCCCCAAATATTTAGAGATCAGTAGGTTTCTTTTTTATTTTCATAGCTTGAAGTCTTTCACCACCATGTCTCCTCTCAGCCTCTGAGTTTTGACTTGGTAATCTACGTCTGTAAAGATGCACAAATGTCCCTACATGAGGCTGGAGTATGTCTGGAGCATTCACTGTTTGGCTTCTACACGCGAGGTGTTTGCTTATGGTCTAGCAGAGGCTGCTTTTTTGGCCCATCTTAATGGTACATCTTCAATAAATATTTATAGGGGCCATGGGGGATATTAAAAAAACATGACATGCTAAAATGGCTTTTTTCCCTTGGAGACAGGGATCTAGGTAGAGTTAGAAGAGACAGAGGTGAGAGAATGAAGGAGAGGCAGTCATTTGTTTGGTGAAGGCAGCCCAACAGATGACTTTGGCAAGGACACAATTGATAGACATCTGTTACACATTGTAAGCAACGGATGCAACAACCCAAAGGGCAAAACAAGGACTGTTTCCTATCGACAACATTCAGGGACGTTTACTCATAATCAAGGCTTCCATATATATCTTCATGAATATGTATTGATATCATCCAGCTTGGTTGTGAAATATGCTACAAAATTAGTGACTATAATTATCCATAGTCGATAGGTTGAGTAGCTGTCAACCCGAGTTACGTCCTCGTCATGAATCTGACCTGGATGAACTGTATCTTGGTTTCTCATTAATGTAAATAAAAATATTGATTTAGCAAGATTTAGCCTGACCATACAAGACTCATTTATAAATAATTCAATAAGTTTATGTTGGTTTTGCTTTTCTCCAGTGGGATAGAAGTTCGTAACCCGAGGAACAAGCACACATGCAAGCAGAGAGCGTGCATCTCATATGCAGTATCAACATAACATATAAAGGCTACAGTAAATTCGAAGTTAAGGATTTACGGTAGAACATCTTTTTAAAATCTGCAAATACACAAAATCATGTTGCATTAAGTAGTTTTTCCTTACTCTTGTTGAGGGTTAAGGGCAGAGGATGTCACACCATGTCAAAGCCCTATGAGACAAATTGTGATTTGTGAATATGGGCTATACAAATAAAATTTGATTGATTGATTGATTAAGAGAAAATACAGAGGAGACACTGAAGTCAGTTGTTGATTGGAATGAATTGAGATACATTTTTAACATTTTACACAATTTACGATCAGCACCTCGATCCCTCTGATGTGGGTGTTGACAGTCTCAAGGTAAACCTGAGACTCTGTGTTGAATTTCAAATCCAGTTTTCTGTCTGTAAGCATCAGAGGGCGCTCCACCGCTGCTGAATTATATCTGAAAAGAACCTTCACATGTTGACAACGATGAAGGAAAAGAGGACATTTGTACACAGTGGTGGATTCTTTCCAGCAAACGATACTAAAAAAAGATATTGAATTACCAATAGAATAATAGAATAGAATAATAATTAGGCCTATCCACCGGTCTAATACAAACCTGAAAAATAAAAATAAAATGTTGACTAAATAAAAAAAGACAAATCAATGTAAAGTACCAACGAGAAGAAATAAATTGTTGTTTCAAAGATATTACATCAGTACAACAACAATTATGTAGAGGTTTCAATGGTAGTATAAGAACATGGTCATTCACATTTTAGGTTTGTCACACTAGGTTGTCCTTTAAAATTATGTGATTTTAAATTTGAATTAAAAGGAAAATACCCTTTACAATATATTTGGTTAATTTTTTATTTTTGTCAGTAACACTTGTGTGTTTATCCGTGTATTTTTCTTTATGATGTTGTGAGGACAGTCAGTGAATATATGCAGGTCAATGCATGGTCCTCCCAAGTGACTATTACATAGTAATAATAATAATATCTCATTACTTCTACAGGGAGCGGTTTGGTAAATGCCTTTACTTTCTTTACTAAATTCTCTTTAAATTGTAATTTCCAGTAAGGGTCTGGACACATTGTCTTTTCTTCATAACTGGATCACAACTGCAGCCACACACCAAAACCCGAAGTCAGACCACATCCCTAATGAGACACTAAATGTGCCGAGCTAAGTAAAGAGTAACTTTAATGATGAGCACGATGCAGAGTCTTCCTCCTCCTCCTGCACTTCCATCAGCAGCCTTGACTCAGGACACTCTGCTCCTCTGCTCTTTGCTCAGGAATCGTCTCTTCGCTGAGCTAGAAATAGAAACAGCATTCAGCTGTGTTATTATTTTTTCAAGAGATGGGATTCAGACAGTGCAGACTTGCAGACACATGATGTACACTGCCAGAAACCTCCAGCTAGGATCGATACATGCTAGGAGATCTACAGAACGAGCCCAATAAGATGGTAGTTTTAGCCAGCTGATCTGTGGCTCAGGGGGTAGAGCGGGTGGTCCACTAACCAGGAGATACTGGACCCCAAATTACCCCTGACGGTTTGTATGTACGATAGAGATAGATGCACTGTATGAATGGATAAATGTAAAGTGCTTTGAGTGCTATATAAACACAAAGCATTTACTATTAGCAGTGTTTAAAACCCACCACTCACTGTGCTTGTTTCTTTCATGTGCTCCATTCTTCCACATAATCCGAAGAAGCCTCCGCCATCGTTTGTGACACATTCTGCCGCTGCATGGTGTTTAATGGCACTTATCACGACCCTGCAGGATTCATTAAAATTAAGATGCAACTCTGATTATGTTTAACATCTGCTTCGTATTATGAGATGCGCTCCCAGGTCACTAACCCCTAGGGGTATTCACTCCCTTGACGCCAAGAAGACATTTGACCATTAGAGACGGATTAATTAAGGTCTTTGCTCCGTAACATCCAGGCTTGAATAAAACCTCATTTTCATAATTGAGGAATTTAATATCCTGTCCACAGTTTAATGCTGACAGGTGATACAAGCGTGTGCAGGTTCAGAGTCTCTCGGCTCATTTAGGCTTCCCCCCTAAGAGTTGTCTTATACACTATCTCCTCTATTATCTCTTGCATCCGTTGCCAAAGCGATATGAGCCTCGGGCCATCAGACAATTACCATTTATGATACTTCCCATTTTGTTCCTCTTTCTGCTGATGACATCTCGATTTTCATCCCTAAAAATCCCTTTAATTTCCACCGTGAGATATATATCGTGTGCCGTGTCATTGTCCTGAAGATCACACACACATCCACTTAGTATGCTGTGACGAGGGCTGATTGACAGAACTAGCCATTAAGTGTTTTATCTGAGATCTTCTAAGGGAGAATTTCCCTCCTCAATAGATTCCCTCTTGCAGTGGTCGTCTCGGCTCGGCCATTAATCAAGTCATATCAGTGAAACGTCTCAAAAGTTTGCTGAAGCTAAATGCGACTCATCCATCAAATTAGTGAAAGGCTTCATATGTAAGCCATGCGGACATTTTTCTTCACCGTCCCTTGTCAACGGGGAATATGATCTATATGCAAAGTCGGCTTGATTAGTTTGTGAGGTCCTCCGGAAAGACGGCAGGGGATGAGAGACAGAGGATGGAAAACAGTGATAGGCACAAGTGGAATAATGAGGGGAGTGGATAGACGCAGAGAAAGAGAAAGGTGGAGAGGAGGGAGAGAGAGAGATGGAAGGGAAGACGGATGGAATGGGCCAAGTGGAGATTGGGTTACTTGCAGATAACATCGCCGTGTGATAGATTCTTAGGGAGACTAAATTGGGCTCAGACTAAGTCCTGAGTGACAGGCAAGGGGAGCGCTTATCAATGACTTGTGAGGGGAAATTGGACATGTCCTGAATGGCCTCATGATAAAGCTGCTCATTTTGGTGTGTTCCCTGAATGATACCCGACATGGTAATCGATAATTCTTTTACATCCATTCAAAACGTACCATTGCATTCTTTGTCTAATCTGGAGTGAGGCTGACATGGATATTAGTCTGACCATTAAAGCTCCACTAAAAAAATGAACAGCAGTGCCCCACACGCTTTTCTCTTCAGGTCACTCACAAGATATTTAGTCCAACAAATAGACTGTATATAAAGATGGACGACATGTCTCCACTTCCTCCCACTATCCAGAAATCAAGCCAAAATATACCAGATACAAACGTTTCCACCGAGGTCCCGGCGATACCTGCGCTTGACCAATTGTAAGTCAGTCTCAGCTGTCAATCATGATGGTTCACCCCATTTTTATTTCAAATAGCAAACTTATTAGAAAAACACAATTTTCAACTTCCCTAAGTGGCAGAAACCATCTCTCAGAAAAATATTAGATGTTTTAAACATTTACTCACATGACTTAAGTGTCTTCTCTCTAAATGTGAAACTGTTCCTTTGTCCTTTGAACGATTTGTACTGATGTTAATGACAAGGTGACCAGGTCATTATCTTCTTTGTGTCTGAGTTAGTGCACTTGTCCCTGTTCTCACCTTTCTCTCTCATCTCTGTCTCTTTCTGTCTGTAATCACTGTCCCACTAAACTGGCTTTAAAAGCTGCGACCAGATGGCACAAGAAAATGAATGGATCGTCCTGTGCATATAAATGTGTGTGTGTGTGTGTGTGCGCTCGCAGTGACAGATTCAGGGTTAAGAGGGACATTAGTGAAAAGTGACTTTGACACACCACCAGGGAAAGAAAATTTCTCAGTCCTTCACCTCGCTCATTCGTCTCTATCTCTTTATCTTCCCTTCACTGAGCCAATCTTGCTTTCGCTCTCTATATTTTGCACAAGCGTCTATTAAGTTCTCAAACAGGGTTATTATAAAGTGCTGTCTGGCAGGTCTTAGTGCTGTGAAGTAAAAATCAGCGCTGAGAGGAAACATCCAGCGTCTTTTGTAAGCTGAAAGGAGGAGAAACGAGCCACTTGCCCTTTGAACGACTAAGAGGGGATTTGTTATTTTAACTCATTTTATATATGTATAATAAACTATGCTTCAACTCTGTCTGATGTGAAGCATGCAGTCACATTAAAGAAAGACAGTAATTACGGTGCCATCTATTTCATTTTTTGTTAAAGATAATAAGACATAAAAACACTTTCTGTATTCTGTAAATTGCTCAATCATCATTATTTCCAACTGTAGAAGGGCCATGATCCAAAGAAATACTTCTGCCAAGTCATTGGTTTGACTGGAAGGACCATTTCAAAAAGCTACCTTCATAAAATTAAATCTGTAGATGTTGGTAACATGTCTCTTGCAAACATCCTCAGTAAAGAAAGTGTTAATTGTATAAACGTGTGCTGGTGAACCTGCATTTTATGTCCTGTGTGCAAAGCAGAGTTTGGTGTACAAGTATAATGGAAATGGATTTATCATGCTATACAAATATACAGTACGCAGTAGATAAATGATAGAGAGCATTCATAGTGCATATCTCTCCCGAGGGAATTCACTTGTCTTCTATGTCACAGATATATTAATCACCTCAGGGAGGGGGAGTGACAGCATGATAGTTTCATAAATTAATAAAGCTCTTGCTATACAACAAAGCCTTCCGGTTAATCTGAATAAGGTCATAACTCAGTTGCATTTTTTTGCAAGTAGTCACACGTATACATACTCTAAATGTTACATGCACGCACGCACACACACACACACACACACACACACACACAGAGAGAGAGAGAGAGAGCTCTACCACTGCTCTATTGCAGTATTTTTCATCGAGGAGATAGCACAGTGTTAATATTTATTATTCAGAAACAGTGGCGAGGTGTCAAGCTCAGCAGTCTGCCCACTTTTTAATAAACAGCACACTACTGAGCTAAATCATATCACAGCAACTGTGTGTGTGTGTGTGTGTGTGTGTGTGTGTGTGTGTGTGTGTGTGTGTGTGTGTGTGTGTGTGTGTGTGTGTGTGTGTAAAGAATCCTACCATACAGGAAGAAGAATATCTTGACGAAGAAAGGATTTCCTTTTTAAAGTGAAAAAAACACTAAAAATATTAACAAATTTTAATTTATAAAGTGAACACTGCGAACAAGTTTCTCATGATACTGAGGAAAAACAGCAAAAAAAAATAAAATGAAGAAACACTTAATTTGCATTCATTCCCACAGACAGAAGCATTGACCTGCATACTGCAGGGTGCAGGGGGGGAAATGAAATTCTGAACAATTTCAGCCTGAAGCAAAGAGTTTACCTTAAAAAAGAGTCAACAACTGGTGAAATGACTAATAATAACTCACATTTTGTTATAGATTCGTCTATATGGTGCATTCCATACATAGGGTTGTGCTTTAGAGATCATTAGATCATTGGATTTATTAATTTTTTCATATTTTGAATTCATGTTTGAGTCACATCTCCTACAATCTGCTCTAACAGCATAACATCTTCAACAGAAACAAACAGACCTCACAAAGTCAAGTGTCTGAACTGCGCTGTGCAGAATGATGTATTTACAAGGTTTGAGAAGAAAAGAGAGAAAAATGTTTTCAAATTCATTTGCTGAAGGTTCTTTTTGCTCACCTTCAGTTTGATGTTGAGTCGTGTTCACATGAATTTCATCTGAAACATCACCTTCATGCCCTAAATCTATTGCCCCGTGTACTGTCTGCATGTGAAAGGTCCGTCTGGATGGCAACAGGTTTGTAATCCTGATTGTGAGTATTCAAGATTACATAACCAATATTTGTATAGTAATAGATGACTCAGAGTCTGACAGCTGAACCCACAGAGAGGTATCACTCAACTGTGTAGATTTCATACAGTTTAGCTCATTTGATTCAGTGTCACCCCTCTCATCTGTGTCAGCAGCTGCTAGTACAGTATAACCCCACTGCACGCCACCTGCCCACCTCTCGCTGCTGAGCATATTGGAGCATTTATTAACTAAAGAGCTGGATATTTCCCTCAGGATGGAGGAGACCCAATCTAGAGCTATTGTGACTGATGGACTTCATCACACCGAGACAACATGAATGCTCCCTTCTGAATGTGTAAATCTGTTTGCTAACACTACACAGGGCCATACTTTAATGTTGTATTTAGATATAAAGAAATCAGCTTAATGTTACAAGTCTCAGGAGAAGGAAGCTTATTTATTCAAACTCTCAGTGTTGTTAAGGACAAATTGACACCTGCACATCTGAACCACTATTCTATTATTTATTTGTACATATCTGCAGGAATGCAAAGCACATAATCCTTCAGTGGAGTGGCTCGTAGTGTCGGGTCATAAGTGATGATTTACAAGTCAAAATGTTGTGGAGATAGTTGCAGGTTTTCTAATATGAAAATCTCAGTTTTTCCACCTCTTCAGCAGATCTGCTTTCACACGAGAGCCAAATTATAATGTTTGGGTGGGATGTGCTTATCACTCCCACTATAATTTAAAAGTGGAAACATGCTTCTTCAAAAATACACATTTGCGTAGCCGCATGCAGTCGGATAGGTCATCGCTGTGCGGTCGTTCTTTTGGTGAGAACACACTCGGTGAGAACTGTTGTTTCTCTGACCTCCTCACTGCAGAGATAATCCTCTTTTGGAATTCATTAATTCTGATACAGAAGGTTTGTGATAAGTTGTAAGTATGGTAGTTGTCATCATCCACACTAAGGAGGTTTTACAATTTCAAATGAGTAATAATAATGAATCTAATAAGCTCTGCATTTGATTGGGGAAATCTATTGCTCAGTGTACTATTTAAGTGGTGCACTGCTGTGCTGCTTTACTGGCGTCACTTTAATTTGCTGCCATTGCCACAAACTGCATGAAGATTGCAGTGATTCTGGATTTCAATATCTGATGTGGAAATGCATTTTAGTCCCTGTTAAATAAGCAGACATTTTGAAAATCTTACCTACAGAGTCAAAATTGCAATCATGATTTTTTCCAATTAACAAAAACAGATGAATCAATTTTGTATGTCAGGGTGATCAATATCTCAGTGCAATATTACAGAACGTAGCTCACATCACACGGGATGTCACAGAAGGTCTTTCCTACCTGTGGAGATCAAACTTTGTAACTACGAACAGACTGAAATGAATATTTCTATAACCAGCTGCTCAGTATTATGTGCAATATTACTTTTTCATTATTATTTGCTACGTGTGCAACATTCATTTTATTTCATGTAAAATAACACTTTCATTCTGCTCATATACAGTATTATATTAATATCATGAGCAATATTGCTTTTGTTCTCATGTGGAATAGTTACTTTTCACCTGTCATTTCCACTACAACTTTTATTATTACTATTTTAGTCAATTTTTTATTTAATTTTTTTATATTCTGAACTTTGAAGAACAATCTGGCACAAGAATGTCCTTTAACATTAATAAAGTTCAATTTGATCTTATCTTGACTTACATTATACATTATTGTATCTTATCAAATAAGCCGTCTGTACTTGGACCAACTTTGGACCGACCTAAAAAAAGTCTTTAACATAGTAGCACACAAATTAAGTTTGTTCAACTTGCGGGTTACAAGTTATATCAACACAATTGCTACATTTTATTTGAAAAAAACAAACAAATTCCTTTGTGTGTTTTTATAATTTTTTTAGTTTGTAAACAATTTTCTTTTTTCAGTGCACAGAACTAACAACAGACAGGCTGACAGTGGCTGAACGACGTGACAGCAGCGAGTCAGGAGATTTATTTCAGGTTTCATGCTGCCACATTAGCGATGATTTCTTAGCTTCACCCCGGCGGCCGCAATAAAGCCGCACTCCTGCCGTCTCACATGCCAGCAGGGGGTCTCTTGACAGCGACAGCAGCATTTAGTCAGCTCAAAGAGGATGTGACATGCGAATCCCTCCCGGTCTACAACATCTGCTTAATACTGACCCATGTCCCGACGCCCCGGCAGCAGCCTCTGCCATAACATCTGTTTAGAGGTGACCCTGACCCCTGTGTGGTACCTTGGTGTATACTCGTACTTTTCTCTCGACATAGATCATTACCTAGGGCCAAACCTGAAGGTTTGCGTGTGTGTGTTGAGATGCATGTGGAGTCAGAGCTCAGTGAAAAACATCTGGTTCATTGTGACCCTTTTGCCCCAAACCTGTGAGAGCGATTGCAACTTTTTCAACCTCTCTTTTAGTCTTGCAGCTGGGTGGTGTCTGCTTGCTGGGTCTCCATATGCAAGGTGACATGATTGTTTTATTATAATGAGTTTTGGGAGTTGTATACTCACTATAAAAAGATCTGCTACTGTCACAACTTCTTCATATTTTTTCAAGTTTTTAAAGTAGAGCAGAAGTAAAAAGTAATATTAAATGAGGTCTTGCATCTGTATTCCCATGGTTCTGTAGGTTGTATATAGAGAGTATATAGGTCGAATCTGTGCACAACATGATCTTTTCTCTTATTTCATCTTTTAACAGTCCGTGTTCAGACTCTGAAGAAAAATCCGATGACAGTATGAAATGATATACAAATGATTTTAGAGACAATAACACAAATAATCACACGACTTGACAAAGTCATAAATTAAGGTTATTCACTGTTACTACTTAACACACAATAAAACAAAATGTGTGGGAGGATGTATTAAATGAAATCTATAAAACCAAACTAGGCCTCAAACTAACTCAGTCGATCACGTACCTCTGCCAAGGCCTGACAGTCCCATCAATTTCAAAATTGAATGGGTTCTTCCCTGACCCACACATCCTTCGAACAAGTTGTGTGATTATCCTGCTCATAAACAAACCAAACAACAAACAAATGGACAGGGTGAAAACGTATCCTCCTTAGTGGATGTAATGATTGAAATAAAAGCTATCATAGACTTTGAGCTGATAAAAGGATTAAAGAGATGATTGAACATTTGGTCCCAAAAAGAGTTAATGTTGAACTTTTAAACTCTTTGCACAATGGAGCTTCGAGATGTGAATGCAGGCATCGTTAAGAAACATGTGATGTGACCTTGCCTCTAATGGATATGACAGCAGCATCTCTTCTAAAATGTTCAGAGAGAATGTCTAATGTTTGTCCATCTCAAGCCGAGAAGAGGAAAACACTGTGAAACAGAATCATTGCTGCTGCCAGTGGAAGAGACACAATGCTTTTTGGCTCAGACTTGCAGCAATAACATAACACAAGCTGTCAGATCTGATAGTGAGTAGTGTGTGTGTTTGTCTGCACAGTGGATGTGTGCATGAAATGGAGACACAGAATGCACAGAGAATGTAATCTGTTCTAATTACTATGATAACTCTGCAGCTCTTTAACGAGGCACTGCCACGCAGACTGCAGAGCACCCACACACTCTAACTGCCACAAAACCCTCGTTTAACACAGTGCTTTCTCATCATTTGGAGCTGTGCCCTAAAACACAAAGTCTGAAATGGACAGAGCTGAAGCCTTTTATATCCTCCATTAGTTGTGCAGCAGATATAAATTAGCAATATCACTGCAGCATCCAGCCAAAGGCCGACTAATGCCTTGCAATCCTCCATAAAGCTCACATTCCGCCATGATATACTCCTGCTACACGGGTGTCACATAAAGTGAGCTTCATAGGCATTTGGACAGACACACTGTGATGTTTTGGCTCTGTGCTGTTATTACTTTCGATGTGAAACAGCACAGCTGTTATTAGTTTCATGTCCAGACTGTCAGCTCTAATGGATATGTTGTCCCACATGAAATGAGCAGTTGGATAACTTCTGCCACATTTTGTCACTTTAACATGGTAGTAGTGCACCAAAAGTTCTGCAGATCATCATTACAGAAATGATCAGATGATAAAATGGAGAAAAGTTAAATAACGATGAGGGTTTTAGGTTTTAGTTGCAGAATTTAATTCAAATATTCTATATTAAAAGACCACAGGTGGGTGTGATGGCATTAAAAGTTCCTGTCTAAAAAAAGCATGGGTGCATGGTTGATTAAAATGAAATGATTAAACTAAACTAAATTGACCAATATGCATGTACACTGTAGTTCAAACATATATTCACCCAATGACAGGTTCACTATAACACAAATGCTTCCCACTCACTCAGTCATACAGAGAACAAGTGGCTCTTTACTGTCTTATCTCCACTGAGGAGTCTGGAATGAGGCAGGGGAGATTTGCTCAAAGGGCATCAGAGTGCTCACTACTGAAGGAATCTACTCATTCACTGACATTAACAGCTAATGTCACAAACTCAAAGTCCCTCTAATATTCTGATGGCTACGGGGTCACACTCTCAAACTCAAGTGGACTCGCAAATATTGTAGAATGTGCACATTACAGTCATTACAATTAAGATGGACGACGTTTCGCCATTGTCCAAAAACTACACTAAAAAGTCTCGGTTGGGGGTGCTGCCATCTTGCACCCTTTGCAGAAGTGATGGTGTTGTGGAGCTGCATATGGACGTCCCACTGATGCACACACTCGACCAATGGTGAGTCAGTCTCAGCTGTCAATCATATAACGGTTCCTCACGTTTTTACAGCATCAAATAACGGATTAAAACCAAACTCATCAGAAACATGAGCACTTGAACAAACATCAGTGTGATTAGAACCATCTAAAATGACAGAAACCATCATTGCGAAAAATGTACCTATAACGTGTACTTTGATTTGTTTTATTCGGTCCATGTCCCATTCAGTAACATGGAGGAGGCCGTTCATGAGCTATACTGCAGCTAGCCACAAGGGGGTGATTATCATCATCCTTATTATTGAATGAGCTGATGTGAACTTGCACCTTCAGTTATTTCATTGGTTTGTTTTGAAGATGTCGATCGGACTTCTTCTGAATGTTGTGTTCAGGCTTCATGTTGTTGTGTTGCCAGGTCTGAGTTAATATCTTATTGTTTTCAGACTCTTTCATAAATGTACCAAAACTGTGCCTTTTCCCTGGAACCCAACAATTGAGCCACAATGAAGCGTGACAGAGATGAGACACTCTAAACTTTAAACTGCAGTTGCTCTACTTTGTTTTCTCCACAGATAAAATGTGGCAGCATGTCGTCCTGACATTTGGCGACTGTGACTGTAGAACATCTTAACCGGGGGTCACCTGCCTGATCACCTTTGGCATGAACTTTGGAAAAGTCAAAGACGTGCTGCTTGATGATCTCAGTGTGTTCGTGGGCTCATGAGGGGAAAATTCCCTCAAAGTAAAGCTTGTAGACATCAAAGCCGTTCTCTGCACAAATTCTCTCTGATGGCATCTTGAAGCACAGGAAACAGGTGTGTGTGTGTGTGTGTGTGTGTGTGTGTGTGTGTGGTTGTTGGCTACACACGGTCAGCACAATTACAGAACATCAAAGGCTACTAACACCTCTGCTGTCGTCCCCGGTCGATTCCTCCAAAGTGAATCATCCTGCAAGGTAAATGGAGACCTGGCCACACAGCACACTGCAGAGGAGGAAGAAGAGAGGGGAGGATGAAGAGGAAAACCATGATGAGTTGAGGAGCCTGTGTACAAAGGAGAAAAGTGGCTGAGGAAAAGATTAGGATTGATGGCGAGATGGAGAGGAGTGGCTCTGACTGGAGGACTGAAAGGAGGCGACCGGAGATACGGGCAAGTGAATCCGCATCATAAAGGAGAGGAATGTATTTGCATATGGAGCGGCCGATACCTTGGAGACAGCCCCGGCTCTCACAGCTGGCAGACTGACAGCACTGGGCAGGTGTGAGGCTCGGCACCGGGGCACATTCAGAAAGTGACACTTAGCGAGAGTTGTGTGTGTGTGTGTGTGTGTGCACGAGAGTGTGTGTTAGCCTGCAGGTGGAAGGTCACCATTCATCTTAAACAGACCTTTGTGCATGTGCCTTCTCTCTCTTTTCAACGCACATTCATCTGAATCCTTCATTCTCAATCCCAAAATGTTCTCTTCTTTCTTTCCAAAAGGGACTTTTCCGACTGAACAGAACATTCATGCAATTAGATTATATGAAAACCTGAGGGTTATGTCCTGCAGACTGATTTCAGGTCTATGGTGTGTTCGGACCAAATAAGAAGCCCATTTTTGTGTTGTGCTACTTGTGTGAGTTTGACTGCATTTGTGT
Organism: Hippoglossus stenolepis; assembly: GCF_022539355.2. Taxonomy (NCBI): domain Eukaryota; kingdom Metazoa; phylum Chordata; class Actinopteri; order Pleuronectiformes; family Pleuronectidae; genus Hippoglossus; species Hippoglossus stenolepis. The sequence continues at coordinate 12,772,075 of NC_061497.1, forward strand.
TTACCTGCACAAGTCACTCATACTTGAATCCAGGCGAAGATCGCAGGTCAAACTTCCCCACAGTTGAATTCCATGTGAAGCCACGTATTTTTGCTTTGCCACAGTAAGAGAATATTTCGTTCGCCACCTCGCTCACACAGATTGGACGTGAATGGGAGGGGAAGGTTCCCCACTGCCGTGTGTGCAGTGGGGAGTTCACACAACCCGCGGATGTTCGCTGTTTCTCTACCTGGAAGGAGGAGAAGAGCAGAGGCGATTGCTCTCCACCCTTTCTGTCTCTTGTCAACCACGGCTGAAGTGATGACAATTGAAAGTCCAACTTCCTCGCTCACGTTCTCCCAGACCTTCTCCTTATTCTTCGTCCAATTTTGATATAGATAGTGTCATGGTGCCAACATACAAAAACAGCCATTTCGCCTTCTATTTCTGATACGTCAGGATGTCAGTGATGTCAGAAATTTTGCTTTGGTCTGAATGTACCTTTATGTCATCAACTTTGCATCAAAACATCATATAAGTACGTGTTTGACTTGTCGTGCTGCTGCTTGGTAAAGACGTGGACTATTCTTCCTTTTATCCAAATGATTCTGTTTCACAAAACCAGCCAGTACAAGCTAAGATATATTATCACCCTTTTCAATTCAGTACAACATTCTCTGTGTGCCTTTTCTGGTCTGGGGCTTAACGCAAATCACTTTGTGCAAAGTTCAGTTCAGGGTCATTCAATGTTGAGCCGAAACCACCATTTGTTTCCTTTGATAAGAAGAGTTTTCAGGGACGCCTCCTCATCCTCTTTTCTGTGAGAAACCTACTGACATATCAAATATTTATTACAAAAAGTAAAATAACTGAGAGCAAGAGAAAGATGAAAAAAGCATAGAAAGCATGAATCTGGAGAAAGTCTAAGCTGTGGCTGCGAGGCTTTTGGTTTTCTAACTAATGGGTTTGAAGTTTTTTTATTGTTACTTTTCTATAGACATGAATGTGTTTTATATTTGGAACGTGATTAGCCCTGTAACTGTAACGATATGGACGAGGTGAGTGTAAACCTACAGAAACACAGTGGTGGGTTTGTGTGACAGCTCATTGGACTATATGCTGTTTAATCTTTGCATAGCTTCAAATCCACCGCTGCCTGTCATCGCACCCGTCTCTTCCCTCTGTCCTGTGTCTCTTCTTCACCATCTAACGAAACAATACAGACGTAAAAACTTTTCGGTGAATTCGGGAAAGTTTTCCCCTCGAGGAGAAACAAACACTTTGGGGACTGATGGCTGCAACGTGTGCTTGACAGTATAAGGAAGCAATAAAAAAAGAAATGGCATTATTAACAATTTCTGTCCGATCTTCCTTGACCTCCCCGTCCCTGTTCACACGACGGCTCTGATTGATGCGGTGGTAATTGAGTTTTTTCCCTGACCCCTCACTTTTCATCAGAAGAATCACGCCTCAGCTGCAGGAACTCCGGCGTCTCCAGGCTGTGTTTATCCATGACAGGTGGGCTGATTGCAGCTGCTTTCTTCAGTCGAACATGACGTCTTATTGCCATTACCTAATTCCCCCCTCAGTCATCATCTTCTGACTCACTGAAAAGGGTGAATACCTCTCTCTGCTGTCGATCAGGCTCAGCCGCATCCACACCTCCTCTCAGTCTCTCCCTTCTCACATTCTCATAGCCCTCTTCATGTGCTCCATCTTTTTTTATTTTCTATTTTTTTTTTACATTCATGCATCATTCTGATGCGGCTGGAGCAGAAATGATGGAAGTGGCACAGTCGAGATTTAAAGGATTTTCACTTCACCACCACCGGCATGGTCACATCCAGAGCCAATACCTTAAATCTGACCACAAGAGCTCACAGCTTGTGAATAGTGAACACAAACTGTAGATGCTATTACTCAAAATAACACATGCATGCTCGAGTCTCTCCGTTTTGGCCATTTCAGAATTATAGAACTATTGCATCTTACATTTATTACTTGACCATATCTAGAGCCACTAAATCTGACCACAAGGACGGATTTTACAGACAAATACAAATACAGTTGATATTAGTATTGTACTGTATTGCAATGCATTCTCAAGTCTCTCAGTTTTTGGGGATTTAAAAATCTAAAGCTGTGAAAAAGTCAAGCAGAAACTAAATTAGTTATAGAACAATTCAGGCTCACGTTTTCCCAGACGTTGTCTTTGGAATCGGTTTGAGTGGATCTCAAATAATAAGTGAGGGTTCGTTCATGAAGTGACCCTGGACACAAACTTCCAGAAATCATCTCCTCCAAGTTTAGTGTTGAGTAAAGTGTTTTTCAAGCTCCGCCGTCTGCAGGTGCCCGAGGCAACATCCACTTTACTGCGTTTTCCCTCGTTACTCTTTTTCTCTTGTCACTCAATCTTGATTGACTGAGACTTTTAACTTCTTATATTGTGTATCGCAGCTAGAGCTGCTGTGTCAGCCTCGCGTGAACCACCGACTAATACAGAAAAACAGAGGCTGAAAGACTGGACAAATTGGACGGCATCATAACAGCACCAGCACCACCACGGACTGCAGAGCTTATAAACAACATGAATTATTCTTGTTAGTAAAAATTCATGAACATGTCTCCGTTCGCCTCTGTTTTTATGAGTGTGTTCTCCGTGTGTGTGCGTGGATCTTTGTGAATTCAGACAAAAGCTGAAGTGTTTGTTGTGCATCGGCTCAGAAACACTGAGGTAGAAGAAGAAAAACGGTGATTTACAACAAAAATAGAATGAGGCTCGCACAGATGTTTTGGCAACTATTTATTCAACAAGTTCCATTTTATACATGAGAACGAACCTCTAAATTAACCATAATAGATAATGGGAGAAAAAACACCTCCGTCATGGCGCTATATATCGAGTCAAGCCCTCTTAGTACAGCTTGATATGAAAACCCTCTTATTTCACCAAAGGTACATCAGAAGCTGAACTAACGTGTCTATAGCTCTAATCCTGAACTTTTACTGTGGATATTTTATATTCAGTGAGTGATAGTGCATTACAACTCCTTCCATCTAAAAACCCATGGACATAAAGATGTGTGTGGCTACAAGAAAAAAAAGAAACAAGAGGACAACAGCATTGAACTGCTTACACACCATAAGTTAAATCAGCTGACATCGTGTCCAAACACAACTCCTCGTTATCGAAACTCGTGATCAGTTGCAGCATATTTCTAAACCTCAGTATTTCAAGTCGGTGGTCATATAAAAAAAAAAATGTACAGCTTCTTGAGTCTTAAATATCCCAATGACAGAGTTACTGAAGAATCACTGAATAAACTTTATTAACATCGTGATGATCTTAAGCTCAACAAATACACGGTGGTGTCAGCGTCACAGGGACGAGCAGAGAGACAACTGCCCACAGGCCCCTCCAACTAAAACAATACAAATCAAAATCTCTGAATGAAAAATATTCCTGAGATGCAAAAAAAGGAAAAAACAAAACAAAACAGATAATCATGTCATCACCGTGACAATATGGAGATTGGGGCTGATTGATTCTAGTGTCGATATTGCAGTGTGCTAAAGCCAAACTGTACAGCAGAGACATACGACAGGTCAGAGACAGGACAGGAATGAGCCATGTCATGATATCAGCACTGAACAGAACCATTAAAAGCATGAGTTAAAATAAAATGTAAAACGAGTACAGTTAAACAGAAACAATGGCCGATATGTCCAAATGCATCCCTCTTCACTCAGGGGCTCTGAGTGGACTTGGTATGGGGCCTCTAATTTCCTCAAACTGGGAACAAGAGCAGGCGCTGGTGCAAACTCGGGGGCCGATCGCACGAATGTGTGTCCCGGACTGACTCCGATATTTTGGGAGCAGATGTGCTCCTGCAGGATGATTACACATCGCCGCATCAGGTTTGGACAAGGTTCAATTATCACACCAGCTCATCCAGTGCCTCTAAAAACGTCCGACAGGCGGGAGGAGAAGAACGGAGCAAACCGGAGGAGCAGTCGCAAGGCACAAATAAACAGAGCTGCACATTCACATCTGAGTGTTCTGGAGATAAAAGTAAATCATTTAATAAGGTGAGGATATCAGTGCACTTAGTCAATATTGGCAGCAGCTTGAACTATAATAAAATGTGTTTTCATTATTGTTGTCTGTTGCCTGGAGCATGCACATGGTTCCCGCTGCTGTATGGCGACGGCAGCTTTTAATCCGCCGAAACAGGAATATCTATTAATACAGCACAACCTATGAATCAAGCCCATAACAAACAAGATGTGTTGTGTGTGTTAAAGTCTGTGTTTGGAAATGTGAGCATTGAAAGAGGGAAAAACTCAGCAGACATTTGGTCTTTGATCAGGTCCGTATGTGGCTTCAACATGAAAATAATTCACAAAATAGTTTCCAATTTCATGCACAAATTACTGCCAGTGTGCACGACTCAATCTGCCGAAACCTCAGCTGTGTCACTCCCACACTCAGCCCGAGAAAGTGGCTTCATTTGGAAGCAGGAAATTAACCGGAGACGAGTCTAAAGAGCGAACTTGTGCCCAATAGAAATGCCAGCGTGACTGCGTCAGTGCGGCCACCGTCTCGCCGCCGGGAAGAAATTAGAGGCCCGCGATGTCCTAACGGATGCACACAGGAAATCAATGAGGCAACATGTTTAAAGCTTAGTTTGAACGCACGACAGCGAGGAAACAGGAATAACTGACCCCAAGATGTGACAGAACTACAGGAGGTTCTATCATAGTTAAATATACTGCAGGATGGTGTGTGCCAGGCAGTTGAAAATAAAAAGATTCAGGTTTGGTCTCATCACTGTCATGTGAAAACACATATTTACAAAGGGATTTGAGAAAGAAACAACAAAAAAAACACATTTCACCACTAAAAAATACCCATCAAATTAGTCTGAGTGCATAATGTCAGTAAGTGGCACCTGTTTCATTTCATCACTGCAGACCTGGTTATGTGTGAGCATTCAATATAAAACTTCCTGTTCCTCTGACGTCACAATCAACAAATCCATTCGGCTGCTCTCCAAACTCCGACGTAAAGCAACGGGGGAAAAAACATGAATTTAAGACATAAAAGAAAAAGAAGACATCGCATCATTGTGATAAATGTATTTATACACACGTGATAAAAAACGTTTTCAGACCAGAACCAGTCTAGAAAACTCTAACTCTTTTGTGGCGAGGTTGACGTCATAGTTGTTGATGGTAAATTAACTGAAGTGCACATTTTCATATGCAAGGTAAATCCTGCATCAGTGTTAATAAGCAAAAACTGAGAAGACAGATCAAATGACTCAGGACTCTTGATTTGCTCCGGCGCCGCTCGGGTTCAAACACACGGAACAAGACCTTACTCGCTGACCTCATTTGCATAATGTTGTAAATTGGCCATTGAATTGGAGACAGCTGGAAACACTTTTTTTTATCGCCCGTGGTAATAATTTGCTCCCTTAAGATTAGCGCCTCGCATTTAAGTCTTTAATTTCAGAGGCCAAAGTGTTTATCACTCGTGGCACAGGAGAGTAAATCTGCCGAATTCCTGCAAAGTGATGAAAGACGCGGAACTGGGACAAGGAAAAAGAAACGGCTTCCTCGGATATGTCTTGTTAGGTTGTTTATCTTTGTTTGTGCACACCTTCATCCTTATTTTTAATATTTCACCGTATCCAATTTGCATTTTAAGTATTTAGTAAAGACAGATGCACATTTTCTTCTATTTCTGTGCACAGAAGGCCACTGCACAGGACACCATTTCTTTCCACATTTCACAGATTTTCTTTTTGTTGTTGTTGTTGTTAATCATATTTCCTAGACAACCCTCCTTTGAGATGTGCAGCACCTGTGAGAGCGTGCCACGAACACAAGAAGCCACCACTCACATTGTGGTTCTCACCTATAGATGACGTCAGCTCCAATAAATGAATGATGATAAAGAACCAAACAAAAACATGCTAATGTGTATTACGAAACTTTAGTTCTCACACATTATATACATGCCTTGTGCCAAAACAAAAATACATTTCTTTAAAAAGATTTCTAATAAGGATTATGCAATGAAAAATGAACCAAAAATAAAAACAAAGCAAACTGATTAAAGGTGGCTAATATACAAATTTGAAGGAATACGGAAATCCAGAATCCAGAACAGCAATTTTCACAATCAACCACATTTTTAGCAGACACAATATACAGCAGGGAGCTAAAAACCACTTCAACCAAAAATATAAAAAAAACATTTTTCTTTCAATAAAAAAAACAAAACATGAATTAGCTTACACTTAAAAAAAAAGATGCACCGTATGAACTAAAAGAACTAAATCAAACAGCCTTGTCATCTTTCCACGACCCATTTGATCAGAGGAACCAGCTCAAAGATGATCGAGTAATAGTAACACTGTTACTCTTTCAGACATTTTTGTGCTTCTATGTTTTGTCGTCAGTTTCTAGTTTTGGAAAGGAGGCCCCTGCACATCTGTGACCCAGCAACACTATGTTTTCTTTCCTTTTTTTTAACTTTTAGCTTGAAGACCCCATGAAATGGAAATTAGCATCAGACAGGATGACCGGAGTCTTTAGCCTGAGAGACATACGCCACTGAGGCAGAGATGCTAAAAGTTAGCGAGCGATGGAAACATTGGCTTCTAGCAGTTGTCAGGCAGTGCATGTCCATGTATTGGGGGTGTAGCTTAGACGCATTGTTTCCCATTAAATATCTAGACTGTGGCAGCCCTATTTGATGCATGCTCACTCGTGCCTCATGCTCGCGCTATGGTCCACAACATTTCTACCATCCACGCAGACCGCTGTGCCATGCAATGTGAGGCCTTTCTCTCACACGAGAATCTACCTTTCACTCTTTAGTCTGTGTACCTGTCACTTGGAATCTGTTGCGTGTGAGAATGTCCTTCGAGCGGGTGCATGTGTACAGCTGTTAAGTGAGGGCCGATGGGAGGATCAGTTGCAGTAGCTTCTCTAGGATTACCAACCCTAGCTTTAATTCAACGCATTCAACCCTCCTGCGCATACTGTGATTGTGCTCTTCAGCCTGTATTATCTGCTGATGGTTCACTTCACATTTCATGGGGTCCTTCGGGCTTGAAAAAAAATGGTCACATTAACAAAAACAAAAAGTCTTGAAAAGTGGAAAAGCTAAACTCACTCTGAAACAATTTGTACAGCTTTTAGAGAGGAGATTGATACACCTGAACCCTTGATGTGAACAACAAACTACTGTTAAGCTGTCAAGAGGACACTGAAGATGTTTTCGCTAAACTGCAGCCTGGGACAGTGCAGGAATATACAGACAAAAGTACATAGCGACAGCAGGTTCAGCAAATGTATTTTTTTTTTTATATATAGTTGATTGAGTTGATTTGATGGAATGCTTCGTCTAGTATCCTTCATATATTTTTGGTGTGTATTCTCTGCTCTAAACAATACCAACAATACCTTTTTTATTAACCCTACCCCTAAGAATGAAAATCATATTACACACGCATCTGACAAACCTCACTACAGTGTCACACAAAACCTTCTTCGTATCTTACAAGGGTCAACTGTTTAATTACAAAGTCTATTTAGAGGGGATGGGGTCGGCGGGGGAGGTGGAGCGTCTAAAAGTACCATATTCAGTGTGATAGACATGTATAAGGCGTAAAAACAGCACAGATCTTCATTCAAATAAAAAGACGCAATGCATAATACAAAGCTGTGAGTTAAGCAATGAAATGATGGTCCGGTGAACCATCGAAGAAGCATTTACATTGCTACCGACAGACGATACATGAAGGCATTGACAGAAGTTCAATGGCGTCTGTATTTTTAGGCACCGTGTTGATGTGAGACATGATATGTGTCTGTGGACGTGTGTGTGTGTGTGTGTGTGTGTGTGTGTGTGTGTGTGTGTGTGTGTGTGTGTGTGTGTGAACAAAGGGGATTTCGTGTGTGTTTGGATGTCTGCCTGGGAGGGAAGGACGTACGAGGGGACACGCAAGAAGCAGTCATGGCAGATACACAGATTTCCAGGAACTCATGTCAAAAGATGAGGAAACATGTGACAAAGGGCAAAACTTCGGCAGCGACGGTGGAGCTGCCTGTGAAAACTGGCTGTCAAAAGAAACGGAATACAAGAGGAAGAAATAAAGGACGAGGTGTAAGTGAAAGAAATGGGCTTAACAAAAAAGGCAATAACACTCGGGAAACTTCTCTATCCGTGGACTGCCTGCGGGTTCCTGGTGGTCGCGACGGGGCAGTGGTCAGAGGTGGAGAAGAAGAAAAGGGGCCGAGAGAGAAAGAGAGAAAAAGAGATACAGAGACCGAAAGAGGAAAAGAGGGAGAAGGAGAGAGCTGCATAGCTCCCCCTGCAGTCTAAATGAAGTATTCTTTCTTTTCTTCTGCGTGTGCATGGTTGCCCTCAGCGTTGATGATGGCGGTGTCGGCGTCGGGCGCATCGTCCGCTCCTTTGGCTTCGTTTGTCAAGTATGTTCCTGAGGAAACGGAAAAAAAACAAATCTGTATCAAGGAAAACAAATACCGAGCAGCCCTGCGTGGTGTTTGCTGCCTGAGGCGAAAAACACATCTGAAGACAACATCAGTAATGCTGCATTATTCATATAGAGAATGAGGAGCTCGGATAGTGACGAGTGTGTTAATAAAGCAGAGAGAAGGTGTGTGTGTGTGTGTAACTCAGAGTTTCACCTCCAAATAACGTGATGCAGCTCTCCGAGTAAAAAGCACGAGGGCTGAAAACTGACAATTAACTTTGAAGCCAAAGCTTTTTTTTGACTCTTCTCTCTCTTTCGCAGAGATGCTAAATGTTTAAGCCAATTAAGTCCTATGTCACAAATTCCATTGTATCACTGTGCATGTGAGTTAAGAATATGATACAGGGACTTTGTGACCTTATAAATCACCTTTTAATATCACAGTTGATCCATTGAGTCAGTATGAAGGCTGCAACTAAGAATTCATAAACTCATATAGTAATTCATCACATTTTTCATTGAATTATTTCCATTCCACATATTTCCACATTGTTTAAAAATACGAAAAACCGAAAAAACTATGTCCTATATAACGACGTGCCCTGAACTGTCCATCAGTGCTTCTTATATGTGCAGGACTCAAGCCTTCTTCTCCACTGGGTGTATGTCAGACATTTGTGCATTGGGAATGGTGAGGGTCTCTGGTGTCTAATGGGACAAGTAGGATGTGCTCCGCTGGTTTCTTGAGCCTCGAGAGACTCAGGTCTGCTCCACTGAGGATTTACCTTTATGCCTGGCCAGGTATCTTCCCAGAACAATGATTAAACACAAGGTGACGAAGACCACGACGGCCACCACCCCTCCGATCAAGGCATGGTCAGTGCCGTGCTGCCCCAGAGCGTTGGGATCTAAGGAGAGACACACAGAGAGAAACAAAGAGAGAGGATGACGGCATCGGCTGGCGAGGTGAGGGAGTGAGGGCAGAGGAGCAGCGAGAGGCAGGTAATACAAAACAGAGCAAGGAGGAAGCAGAAGATTATTCCCAGCTTGTTCCTGATCTAATGATTGTTTTGAGCTGCTGTCATTCCCCTCTCGCCATTCACATCATGCCGCCGGAGCTGAACTGCCTCGCACTCTGAGAATAATAATGGGGAGAGAGAGTGAGGCAGAGAGACGGACAACACATTGACACAGAGCGCGGCTACGGGCAGGCGTGCATTCGCCCTGCAAAATGAAAGGAAGAGAGAATAAAAGACAGGAGTTGGAATAAAGAGGTGAATAATTCAGGACCACCCGCGCGGAGTCCCCAACATGCAAACGAGGGCAGCAGCGGAGGAGTAGTACACAGTAAATAAATCATCAAACGGAAAATAAAAACGGAAAGATCAATCTTCTTCTGTTTTCCTGGCGAGAGGGATTGTTGTTGGGGAAATGAATTAGGTGTTAGAGAGTTGGTACTGGTCCCTCGCCGTCGGGAGAGCGGCAGAAATGATTGTAAAAGTCATGTGAGAGCGAAGACAGCGTTATTAGCTCGTTCACGCCTCATGGAAATAAAAACTCATCAAAGGTTTCCCTTTACTTCAGCAAAAGCTTATTACATTTTATTATTCACTTCCATTTTTTTTCACGAAGTCTGACTTACAGGCTATTCAAGGTAAGAGTGAGGGTGTGACACTGACAGTGCACTGTGCAAGGATCTAAAAAAAAAGTTGACAGTGGCAGCAGTGGGGGAGATGGGTGACGGGATAACGTGTATTATTCATATCGGTCCGTGACACCTGAGAAATTAGCACTCGTCTCATTATCCACCTCTGAGCACCAGTGTCACTATGTGTTTTGGTGTCTGTGTGTGGGGCTCATGGTGGTTAACATGTCAGAGTGGGGTATGCAGCGAGAGAAGGCTGGTTTAGACACAGCCCACGTCGTACATCGCCTCTTTCCCTCTTCAGTATTCTCCTTTTCTTTTCCAAGTCCGCCCATGTGGCCGAATTGAACAGCTGGCTCGCTCTCGCCCCATAACTCCCGGGGTCCGAGCGACCAGGCTGCCACGCTTCGCTGCCTCCATGTGGACAAATACACACTCATACTCGCGCACTCATACGTGCAGACATGCGTGGCGTGGGTTCACTGTGCTGCGGTACTGCTTGGTCAGTGGAGCGGAGAGTAGAGGAACGTTCCCCCCAGCGCTGCCCAGCACGGCGAGGACTCAGGGCGTTTAGATTCACACATGGCTGTGTCTCTTCACCTCTACCTGTCAGGATGTCAACATACACACCCACTGTCTGTCTGTGCTTCAGTTTAGTTGTTACAACCCAGTGCTGGCACAAACAGCTCCTCGCCACACACACTTCTACAGGATGCTACACATCGCACATGCAATATGCTGGTGTCATGTCCAAGTGGTTGGGATGTACGCCAGCCCCCTGGACACCTCTAGGACATGTTCGATTCAACGCTACCGCATCACTTTTGACCTTGAAGGAAAACGACACTGAAAACCAGTCTTCTGAGTAGAATAGAAAGCTCGCTCTGAAGGGATTGCAGCTTGTCCCTTCATGGAAGAGAGCCGCTCAGTTAGTATGAATCACGACAGGGACCTTAAAGCTGGGGTTGGTAATCCTGGAGAAGCAAGAACAGGCTACAATTTGAAATTTTGCAACCGATCCCACACTCGCCCATCGGCCCGCCACGTCCCCTAAAACATGATCGCTCACTGCATGACAACTGCTAGAAGCCGGCTATCTTGTGACTCGCTCACTAACTTCTGACCATCGTCTCTGCTTCAGCAGCATCTTTCTCTCGGACAGCCAATCATTTCATTTGGTCTGAATGGATGGGCGAGGGTTACAGACGACTTTACGTATTGATGGTTATCGCGACGTGAAGAGGATTTAATGTTGTTAAAATAACATCGTACGATATATGCTACTGCTTTGTAATATCCCCGCAGCTCCAGCAAAAGTAGAATATATATATATATATATATATGATTTACTATCAAAGTGGAAATTGTTAACCACATACTGAGCATGAAGATCAATGGCAGGGAAGCTGATTATGCTGCAGCGGTGGTTTGAAAAACTTACTGTGGTGTATTTTAATGATTTATTTCTTTTTCTCTCACCATGACTCTGCATTGCCAATTTATCGCTACTGTGACTTATCTGTTAAACCAACGTGTGGTATAAGTAGGAATAATTTGATCCTGATACCATGATATGTTCAACTTCAATGAGACACACTGGATAAGGAAAATGGACTTGTGTGGCACTTGTGTGATCACTGTAACACATTTGTTATTAATGAACTAATTTCTGAACATAAAGTAATTTAAAACTGAAACCTGGTTAAAAAGCAACAAACCTACTGTTCTAATTATGACATCACCTCCATGATGTAGTTATTAGGGTTTGGTTGAATGGTATAATTGTGGCCTGACTGCTTCTATATTTGCTGAGGCTCTGAACTGTATAGAAACATTCCTATTGGTTGGCTACAGATGGGTTTAATGTAATGTTGTCTCTGGTCAGAACCAATTATGGCAACATTCTAGTCTTTTAATCTACACGTGGATGACATGGCCCGACTCTAAAGCTGATAAGTTGCTGAAATTGCTGAGCTCCATTGATTTTATCCAACACGTTAAGAGGCCGCCTCACAACCGGGGCCACACGTTGGATATAATTATTACTCACGGTCTAAGGATTGATCCTCTGTAATTAAACTGCTGCATTTTTCCTCTGCATTGTTATCATCATGTAGCTTTGTTACTGAGCGGGTTATCTGAAGTTTGATAAATCGTATTAATAACATGGTTCCTTCCTCCGTCCTGTGATTATCTAGTTAACAATTTTATTAATAAGATGATGACTTACCATTAGCACTATGGCACCAGCGAAACTAAATGAGATTAAATATGAACGGAAACCCCCATGGAGAACAGGGGCTCTCATTAACCTAAAGACAAACTTTTAAAGAACACATCACTAACTTTAACAAAGCAATTTGAAATATAAGACAAGCTCATTTCTCAAAGGTGATTTCTAAAAATCCCCCAAATCCCAAAACACTATACTCAACTATTGACAACCTCATAAATCGAGCTTCAACTAGAGTGGCACTCAGTTGAGCACATACCTCCGTCAAAGCCCAACTGTTCCCTTATGAAACCAAATGTAAATTCATTAGATCCAAATTTTTATTTGGAGCTGCACCATATTTCACACACTCATTAATATCAGTTCCCAAAAAATGCCATTTTCTTTCATCAAGATCCATGAATTATTCTCCAGGAATTTGAGAAAAATATAAATAAAATGCCTTAACTTGCAATGTAAAGCCCTGATCCAGCAACATTTGATGGGATCGTCATTGGGTTATGACTCGACTTTTGCATAATCCTGATGATTTACAAACAAATCCAGACGTACCCTAATATCCCTGCTTGCAAGGTAAAGCTCTATATATTTGTCAAGTTAACACAGGCTGAACGGTACAATGAAAAGTCTTGGACGAGAACAACAGGTCACCTGTGCAAGAAGAGAAGAAGAGAGAAGAAAATGTAAGTTAAGTTTAAATAAAGCAAACAAGCTCCTGTATAGTGATCTGTGTCAGACAACTGTGATTTTGCTGCTGCTGGTGAAGAAAAGCTCCTTTTTTAAACTATGTTTAATTATCTAAAGGTTGAAATGCCAGCGATTGTTAATCACTCTATCCTGATTTGTACTTTCCTATGTATGTATGTGTTTATTTATTATAAATATCATATATCTTTCAAGCTAAAATGGGCTGATTATTCAATTGATTTTCATTTAACTCGATGTTTGTGAAGCAACAGAAGCCGGTGACCTGTCGTCATTATATAAAGTACAAAGTGTAAATACACTTAGCTCGAGTGCCTTGGCCTTCAAGTGCTAAACATGGCTAATGTATAGTGTTCTTGTGTATTCTCTTCTAATCCGCTGCTACACTATAGAACGAAAAAAAACTAAAAAACAGCGAGGGTTCATAAAGACACACCGAGAAAAGAAAAGAAAAAATATAGAGTGATTTAAAGGAAAAGGTTGAAATTTCAGCTCGAGCGAGACAAGGAGGAGAGGGATATATTTTTATGGCTGCGGAACACATTATCTTTTAATAAGGGCACATACATTCTTCTCTGTGTGATTTAATATGTGAGCGTGGCAGAGCAAACTCCTCTTTTAATATTTATAACGCTCCCCTTGTCGTCTGGCCTTGCGAATGGGGCTTGTTTAATAAATTAAAGGGGTTCAGGGCTTGTGTGAGGCACAGCTTGGCCAGACTGAACCAAAGTGTTGCTCTTTAACTGCTCAACTAACTCCTCATCTGATCTGTTTCACTGATGCTGGCTCCATATGGGCTAACTGCGAAAGGAGGCGTGATGGTAGTACTGTGGGGGGGGGGTTTCAGGACTCTGTGAAGACTCGAAATGGAAGAATATAGAATATAAAATATAGTCAAAGAATATAGCCATAATGTGTGTCTCAATTCAGGGGCCGGTTCTTTCTGGAGCGGCATTTGAAGACGGATTGCATCACAGCGGAACAACTACGCTGTCCCATTTTATAAGACCTTCCAACTGCGGCTGATAGATGTGTCCTCCAACAGGTGGGTCCTTCTCGGGCCAACACATCCCAGGATTCATTGCGCTTTGGTGACAAACTGCTTTTTTAAAGAGATAATGGCGGCGGGAAATGTCTGATGCCGACACTTTTAAATGTAAGTGTCCAGCTTGGAAAGAAAGCCAAACATCCTATACATCAAAGTAAAAGCATGTGTCAAAGCTGCTGAACATTTTCTGCCAAACTCCAAGAAGAACACTGGTAATAACTGAAATGTGACTCACTAAACAATTATTAGTCCTTGATAGAACTCATGTGGTACAGACATTTGTAACTTATGTGCAAAGGAATAATTATGAGTTCTAGTGAAATGTCATATATTCAATTCAATCCAGGGCTCAGCTGGAAAGAAATTATGACCCTACTCTTGTCCCCTGCTTCCATAATGCCACCACTTCCACGTCACGCTGATCCGACCTGATACCTGCAATATCACACACTAGGTGGTGAATCGAGTTTCCTGATCTTTGCATAAAAAGGTAAATGGGAAATCTATAAGCGGGGATGCTGGGAGTGGAGTGGCTGAGCAGTCAAAGCACTAAAAGTTTTGACTTGAGTAACTTCCTCGTTGTCTGTCCTGAATATTGAATATGTGCCCTTAGCTCATTCTTCAAACACTGTATTTGCTGCCAATGTCAGAAAAACTTCAGAAGAAACGTCTCCTCCTCTGTAAAATATTGTTACAGCATCTCTCGGGCCTGAGAGGAAACCATCCTCCGCCAAATTTGAACAGATCAGACGCAGTGTTGAAAATGTTCAGCAAGCTATAGTCAAATGGTATTTATATACTGCTCTTAACATACTGTACATTTCTGCCTCTCTCACTTTCCCCCTCGGTATTAAATAGTTTTTATATTATATTCATGCCCTACAAGCATCTGTTTCTTCTTTGGGATTACACGATTTCCTCTCTATATCTTAGATAAAGCTTTGTGAAGCAATGGCTCCAGTTGCTCAGATCAATAAATCAGCAGCTAGCTTAAGCACAGGCTCCCAGAGCTGCAGTGTCCTTGTGTCTGCGGTGTGGGTCAGGGAATCTTTGTGTGTGTGTGTGTGTGTGTGTGTGTGTGTGTGTGTGAGTGAGAGAGAGAAATAGTGCATTGTAACATAATAATTTCTACATTAACTAGTGGAGAGCCCGTTCTTAACCTGCCTGTTTGTTTGGCTTGTGGTGAGGCAGGTTGTTGCTTTCTATCTGAAACTATGAAAGTGACCTGCAGTAATTGAGCCAAAGACCAGCTCCAGGACCCAGTCCACAGAACCCAGGAGCTGCGCCACCACTGCTGCACAAAGAGCTGTTCACCTGTTTACTGAAAGTGCGGTGAAGCTCAACACAACCTTAACATTTTGTTCTCCAGTTACTCCGGGTACCCGGCTTCCTCCCCCAATCCAAAAACATGCAGATTGGGAATTAGGTTGATTGGAGACTCTAAATTAACCATAGGTGTAAATGTGAATGGTTGTTTGTCTCAATGTCGACCCTCAAAGGATGAGCAGTATAGATAATGATGGATAATGGATGATCATTTCCATAATTTCCTGCTGTGCCCAGATTCAGCTTTTTATTTGAAAATACTTCACATTATCATTGAATGTGGAACATAAATATGACACTGCAGTGACGGTCAGTTTAAGTTAGAGACGCAAAAGGGAGAAGTGCATGTAGACACAGAGAAAGTGAAGGGAGAGAAAGTGCCTGCAGACTTCCCTTGTTCAATGAGTCAATTATTCTCAGCTTTTTTGGCTGAGACTGGAAACTCACCGATCTACATCTAATGCTGGTCTCCACTGCTGAGACAAAAGAATCCCTGGAGGCTGCAGCAGAGGGCCGGATAAGACACATGTGCTGCGTGCATATACTTATGCATCCATAGAAAGACTGAAACGTTACCAAGACACGTGTGTGTTTGTCTGCGTCCTCGCTTATTACTGCTTGCTGGGTCACATCGGATTAATTAGATTCAGAGAAACAAATTATTCCTGCTAATCATTCAATAAAGCCCACATGTGGACTTGGACACTATCTTGAATGCCCGACCACTTCCTGTTTCTTCCCGGTATGAAAAGAAATTGTGGTCAGCAGGGTGACAACATGAAGTTATAAGCAAAGCAATATAATTAATCACATGAATTAATTAAGTCACTCGCAAGAATCAATCTACAAAAGAGGCTCCGTGTTCTGCAAAAGGCATAACCGCTTCCAACCAGGATTAAAATACAACAAAGGAAGGAGCAGGGAGATAACTTAATTTATACAACTGCTGTGGCGGCTTAATCAAGACTGTGCTGCTGCTTTTCTTAAGAAATTCTCCGTCACAACCTGCGTTAGCTCCGGAGAGCTGCATTGTGTGAATCAACGGCAGAACAAGAGCAGCAGGAACAGTAGCCACACAGTGATGAGTGATACTGGAGGAGGCAAGTTGCCACCACAACAAACCCCCGAGGGAGACGAGTGGAGAAAAATGAATAAAGCAGGGAATAAAACTTCATGTCAACAAATGAAAATTAGACCGCCTCGTGCGTATGTGTGCGTTCACGTGCATGCGTGTGCTTCTTCAAGACAGCTGATAGTGTCCGTTGCCAGTGAGATTTAACGAATAGAATTGCTATTATATGTAATTCATAACACCAGCCTCGGGATCTAATGATTTCTCTTTTTCTGCTCTACACTTTATTCCAAATTGTTGCCATAATTCTTCCCCAAAGCGAGGTAATGCGACAGGTCATCAATAAGCTTACCCTGCAATAAGTGGAGAGACCTTTGCATTATGTTTTAATTTCTCCTGTGCTCCTCAGCTTTATGGTGTGAGGAATGAGGAGTGGGAGGGAAAGTAGAGGGAAGATGGTCGGCACTGTTCAATATTTAACCACCACTCTCCCTCCCTCTGGGGATGCTGCAACCCCAACATGGCCTTTCTGGTTTAAACACAGCCACCAAACAGCCGCTCTGGACACTTGCCCTCAAGAAAATATGTCCTTTCACTCGTCACATGGCCTAACCCCTACCCTCCATTTAAAACAAGATCAATAGCAATGGAATAAAGCCGTTACCAATCCCTCCAAGGGATGAAAATTGTCCATTCACTTATTGAGTTTTCACAAAAGGTTCGCCCTCAGCCTAAAGCAGCTTGAATAGGTGAACGCTGGGTTAAAGGCATGAAACATTACCTGTGAAAGGCCCTTTTAACTCCCATGGATCTTGCGACTGAACCGTTGAAATTCACCTGGAAGTCCACATAATATTTTAAAGCAAAAAGTTAAGTTGTTTTAATATATTTTATACAACTTTTAACAAATATATTGTCTTCTTCTTGTTTTCTCATTTATTCTAGATTTCTTAATTATCTATATAAGATCGAAACAGTGTGCAATTTCATAAAAGTAGATTTCAACATTAATAGGGTACTGTATATTTTCTATTATGTTTTCAGCCTATAATTATATTCTATATACTTGTATAAATATGTACATATCTACACATATCTACATATATGCTGTAGCTTCTGTTTCTTCCTCAAAAACCCAAATAAAAGCTGAAAAACATTCTGACCTAATGCAGAGGTAAAAAAAAGCAATTTTTGATATGCATGCTAATCTTATCAAAAAGTATTTGAAAAAAATATTAAAGGGGTTGTTTTTTTCTGTATAATAACTGGTCAAGCTCAAGTACCGATGCCAATCTTTATATAAAATTCATGGAATAGACTTTGATCAAGAGTCTCAATGCTGTTGGTGAAGTTCTTTACTTTTATCCTTTGTTGGAGAACTAGTAACGGAGTGAACAAAAGACACATTTTTCTATGCAAGTGTACAGACATGTATTATTTTAGTTTTTCTGTCTTCTCCGCAGGCAGAGACACCAGGCATGAATAATTGCTGTCTTCTCGGCAGTGAGCCCTTTTTCTGCGGCTACAGGGTCTGGGGTTGGCCACACGAATGCTGATTATGAGAAGTGAATTGTAAATATTTTAAACACCAAAGAAACTCTTGTGCACGATTCAACCTTTCAGCTTCACAAGGTCAAAACTAATTTGCAAGCCATGAAAAAGCATTTGGCAAATTTGAAAGAATTCAGAGGTGGTGGGGAAAGAGAGAGAGAGTGCGTGTGTGTTCGCGGAAGGGAGGGAGAAGTCTGATGACATTGCATAGACCTCTGATACTTAGCAAAAGAGTTATTATAGACATTAAGGCTCGCTGGGCTATTGAAGCAGTGTGTGTGTGTTGGGCATACCTGCCAGCACTTCATTAATAAAGTGAATCACAGTGTGTAGTTATGCATCAGTCCTGGCACTTTGGTTGAAAAACAGGAAAATCACACATACCTGCACACTAGCTACACTCCAAAGTCCCCAACAGTTAGAATTAGAGGCTTAGGCTACTGTAATGAATTTTCTTTTTCCTTTATATTCTTGCAAGTACAAATAAATGCTTCCATTAAATGGCACATTATTGTACAATGACCATGTCAGCAAAATCCGACATGAATATGGATAATTGTGTAAGCATATTGTAAGAAAACCTCACTTTCCATATCTTACTAACTGTTTTTTGTAAATATAGAATATTAAATCCTAATACCACTGAGAAGAAAACAACTCATTGCAGTGAACAGAATGAAAGAGTGTTGGCAGTTGTTTTTCAGCTCCCTGTCCAATTTGCACTTGTCATGCAAATAGCGTTTCTCTCAGTGTTGGATTCTCTGGGTTGATATCTTGTTGATGAATTTGAGGCTATTTTTAACTTACCTGAAGACAAGTGAAAAAAACAACAACAAAAAAACACTCTGCACCTAGACCTCAATGTTTTCAAAAGTGTTTCATGTTTTTTCCTCTCAAGAAAATCCCTAGAATGGTACCAATGCACTACTGTGTATGTAAAACTGAAGAAAGCTCAGTTCAAAATCCATTTGAACAAAGTTTGATTAGTAACCAAACATTAGCCTATTTTCAATTAAATGAAAGTGTCATATATTATTTCTATTCAATTTTATATCAATGGGACTGTTCGTCTTCAGTGGAGGTAAAACAATCATTAGCCTGTTTTCAATTATCAAAAGAAAGTATCATACATTTATTCGATTTGAATTTATTCCAATTTACATAAAGGTTATCTTAGACTGAATCGATATAATGTCCCCCAGTCTTATTTTTCTCTCGGAGAAACAATGTAGTCCACAGTTTCACCTTGTTTTCCGACTGGCCTGTGGTAGTCATGGTAACAGGCCTTACTGAGATCAAAGCCCAAAATACCTCACCTTTGACTGAAAAAGCATAATTTCAGAGGGGCTCAATTACGTCTAATATCTTGACACTGTGGGAGACTTAGGACCCAAAGAATAACAACAGTAAAAACTTAGTTCAGAGGTACAGAGCTTAGTTTTAACAAGTGTTTCACAAGATGACACTAAATACAAGTGGATATTCAAAGCTTCAAAATCACTATTATATAAATTTGCTATATTGCTAATGTAAGGATCACCTCCTTGGATATTCTCTGCCCAAACCTTTTTTTTCTTGTTGGAGGCAAACGAGGAAAGATGCAACTGATCTGCAGACCACAAATCAGAGGGCTGCCCCTGAGCTCATCAGGTGTATAATCTGCATGCTCTATAGTGCTGAACCTACAGAGTGCATTTCTTCTGCAAGACAACTTCATTAAAGGGACAAAACATCATGGGGCTGTTACAGCTCCACAGTTGTTTGCTTTCATCCAGAGCCTACAAAAAGACCTGGTAATAAATCAAGCAGACACATGAAAGCAGATAGTGTAGTATCCTGTGACTGGGGACGCAGTGAAGGAGTCTGATATTTAGATTCCCCGAAGATACACTCAGACGCTCGGCTCCTCTTGTGTCTCCGCGTTACACAAACAGACATCAGAGACGAACTGATGAGGAATATCCAACGTGTGGAAGCCTCTTATCTAAGGAGGTCTTCAGAGAGATGTGAGGTTAGGAGAGACGAGGGGAGGGGGAGTCAAGAGTCCTGATGTCAGGAATGTGGACTCTTTGTTATTTTTCTTGTTTTATGTCCTCGTTTTCCTGCTGTGGGATTTTTCTCCCCATTTGGAGCCTGCACCTGACTGCATGGGATACTGGCTGGGTGACGCTTCACTCATTTCCCATCATTTCTCCCACACCCCTGAGCTAATGACCACAAAGACTTTGGCCAATATAAAGACACGTTTAACCACTAAGAATTCCGTCAACCTCTCTGCCTTTTGTTTTTCGAAAATCTTGTTACCTTGCCGGTCTGCCTGAAACTAACCTCTGTCTTTTACCTGTGCTTCAATTCACCTACTTGCGTTTTTACCATAGCCTGCGATGCTCAGTCAGCTTCCTGTGCCACACATTCATGAGCTAGGATTATTCATTCAACTGGATTCGAGTATTTGACTGTTTGAAATGTCTTCGGTGTCACGACCCAGGACTATCACACCAATTTCTGTGTTCATTCATTTAGTCGGTCAAAGAATTGAATTATTTTGAAAGATATTTGGGGCGTTTCGCCTTTGATGTTGGGACAGGAAGCGTCAAAGGGTCGGGTCAGAACCTAACCCGCAGCAGCTGCAGGAGGCGCTCTACACGTGTCTCCGCCTCTGTGTGACTCATAGAGGCCAGCCTCACTCTCACATCTCGACAACCAAAGGACTTTAAAGATAGTAATTTAGAGAAAGTGGCAATGATGAGAGGAAATTATTCTGAATGAATGTTCGTCTGGAGCATCATGAAGTTGAGTGGAAAAGAGAGAGGGAGCAAAAAAAAAAACGTTAACTCAACTGCTTCTATATGAGGAGAGAAGATACACGAATGACGGTACTCAGGAGTACTTTAAAATACAGATAACTTAGAAAAAAGAGGAGAGATTTGTCAGTTGAATCTCTCTCCTTGTCTCTACTTTCTGGGTATATGCAAGTGTGCCACTTTGTCACACTAAGGCTTCCTAAATGGACTGAAGGTAATTGGAATATTTAAGCATTTTCTCTCCAGCTGCTGAGGACACTCTTTTCTCACTACATTATGAAAGTAAAGCTTGTATAAATTATGTAAAATCTCATAATGACTACATTGACCGTGAATAAATGTTTTACAGAAATCCTTCGGAGATAAAGGTTAATAAGCCAGAGCAACTACACCTTCTGAGTGGTTTGTGATATTCATTCCATTCGCTACCACTTATTTCAGTTTATGTGATGGCCAAACATTCTTTTTCCAGCCATGCGCTCCAGCTCCGTGCTTCTCCCAGTTGGATATGCCTCCATAGAGAAGCATTTTGGTTAGATGCCCAAACCACTCTATTTTAAATACAAACTGGCTCCTGTAAACGCAGACCCAGTTGAATTGGACATGCTGGAATACTTCCAGTGGAGGGCATCTTCCTCTGATTCTCGAAGCAACTTAACTAGCTAGCAATGGGGAGTCAGCCAGGACAACCAAATAATACTGAGAATTTACCTGGCACCTCATGAATAAGGTTTGAGGTTTCCTATCAGAAGTAAGAGCAAAGCTTCCCCTAACTCCACTGTGTTAACTGGTGCTTTGATGAAAAGATGTCCCACAAATGGTGAAACCAGAAAATGGGCTTTGTGTGGATGCCATTAGCGATGCAGGGTGATGATGGCAAATTATTTTACACAGTACATCAGTGATTTTAAAGCTTGAATCCATAACCAGAACTCTTGGCAATTCCTTATCCTCTGCGGCAGTAAAAAAAAAAGCTTGAAATGTGGTTTATCCTCTGCAATTTATGCCTCTCTATCATCTTCAGCTTTACTATGGATGACATCCTATTATTCATATACATTACAGGACATTGCTGAAAGGATTATGACATCATCATTCATACTAATCACAAACAGATACTGAAAAAAAAATAGTAACTACTCAGTCATAGCAGTAAAACAATGATGTCGTGGCTCCTATGTTGTCTTCATAGGCCGTATATAAAGATGGACGGCATAAGTGGAGCCGAATCGCCTTGATCACCCCCCTGGTGACTGGCTGCAGCATAAATCATAAACCCCGCCTCCACCATGTTAGAGGATGGGATGTGGACCAAACTGAACTGAGTATAAAAAAACATGGGGGGTGGCATCGACAGCTGAGACTCACGATTGGTAAAGTGCATGTATCAGCAGGACCTTGAAACCGCAAGACCATCCCCCCAATCGCTCATGGCGCCCCGATCCGTATCCCGGATATTGAAGCTTTGTTTCTGGATAGTGGAATGAAGTGGAGATGTGTCGTGCATCTTCTATGGTTATTTCTCTGAAGAGGAGCCGTTTAAGTCTTCTTTTTAAATCTCCAAGATCCTCTGTCACAGCATTAGGAGTCATGATGAAACCTCTCCAGTGGCCAGACATTTTGAGTTGGACATGACATTTGCGTCTTTGAGGTTTCAGGGCACAGAAGTACTGAAGTCTTTGAAATGCCAAGGGGACGGCGGATGGAGCATTTGCACAGTGAGACTCTTTTCTGAATACAACGACCCAGAGTGTGTCATAGAGTCAATTCTGCATACTTTCTGATGCATAAACACACAACAAGTTTTGATGGAACTTGCAAATCAGTGTCTCGAAAGCTTATCGAACACACACAGTTTACGTTAACAGTCCTAGAGGGAGAGAAAGATTTACAAACAGGTAGACAAATATAGTACAAGAAGACAGGGAAGAACTTTGGACCAGGAAGTGAGCTATATTTGGTCCATATTTTTTCAGTTGTCAGAGTCTCTACTTCCCCGAGTGTCCACATGAGTCATGTACGTTGAAGCTTGAAGCAGTGAAGTACAGAGAGACGTCGAAAGACAGAGAAATGAAAGCGAGAGTGAAGTTGGAATATATAGGAGCATGCTGAGGAGGTCGTGGAGACGCGAGGGGCAGTACTGTACCTCTGTTGCCAATGACTGTGGGGTCTGAGGCGTGGGTGCCTAATAGTGCAGTAGTATCTGGAGGGATGGGATGTAGGGAGGGAGTGGTGGATGGAGGCGGGGTGGTGGGAACGTCTGGTGGAGGGGACAGACAGACACATGTACACAAAAATAATACAAGAACAAACACAACAAATAAAAAATGAATTTACATGGCGGCAGTTAGATCGTTTAAAAGAGCAACACAAACTGGTCACAGGCAAAACATTCTTAACTGATGGAAAACAAAAAAGGACAAAACATTCTCTCAAATTTAGAAAGCAGAAGTTTGTGAAATTTTATATATTTCAATCTTTAAATAATAATTTTTCAGTATAGTTTATGAATCTAAATCAACCTGCTGAATGGAGCTTCTTATATGAATGATTCTCTTTGAGTCGATGCCAACTGTTTTGGGTCACAGTCTCGGGCAAGGAGGTTATGTTTTCACCCTGTTCTTTTGTTTGTTGGTTGGTTTGCACATTACGCAAAAACAACTGGACGGATGCTCTGTGGTTCATGGAAGAATCCATAAAACTTTGGTGCCGACCCGGATAAGGGTACGAGAAGCCTTTAGACACATCCTGAGTCTGAAAAAGACTGAAAAATCTGTTAATGTGTAATGGTTATACTGGAGAATGTCCGTAATAAACCGCTCTTAACATGAAAGAGAAGAAAGCTGGATCATGAAGACAAATGACCTCTGCCAATTATCCATGTTTGCAAAGGGTGATTTCAGGAAAACATAGCAATGCCATCACTGCCATGCTCTGTTTTTGACTTCCCATTCCAGGATAACGGTAAAATAGTTTCCACCGAGGCAGCGTTTCTCACCTTCCCATGTTACAGCAACAGGAAAAAATGTGGCTTAAACATTGTGTGACAAAGTTAATGAGGTTACACTACCATCTCGGTTCTTATGTTTATGCCACTCTGCATTTATAGTGAGCTAGTGGCTTTTAATTGGCTGAGGTAGTCTTTCTGCGGCCCAACTGTCCTGCACGTCTCTGTGACATTTCAGGCTTAGTGTGAATCACTATGCAGCTAAGTGCATGTCTTTGCTTAAAAAAAAAAAAATGAAAAAAAGGGAAGAGAGAAAATGTCTCCTCTTTGGAGGGAAACCATTAAAAGGTATCTTCCAAGAATTATGGCAGCAATTGTGAAAGGCTAAAAGGTGTGCTAATCACTAATGAAGGGTAGGAACAGACCGGGTGCCATTTCAAAAGAACAAGTAATGAATCTGGATGGGACCCTTTGACCCTCAAGTACCCAAGTGCCTGTTTTTGTTGCATAGACTTTGTCAGTTTAATAACAATACGGCCATTACGTGCTCTGGTTATTCTTGTTGTCCCGTTCAGCTGGCATTTGAAGGAGCTGCTCGGTGCACACAGACACCGCAGCATGTGGGACAAGCACACCGATTAAACTTCTCCCAAAGTACCGCAATTATGTTAGTGGGGGGTTGAATATTGAAGTTCAAAACCTTAAGGTTTAAGGGGAGCTAATAGGCCGCATAGAGTGGAACAATTAATTATTAAAGTGATCCTAAACAATATGCTGCTATTGCCTTTTTTAATTTGATTTCAGGTTTCCCTCCTCAGTGCTGACCAGTTTTCTGGGTATAAATGGAAATAGCAGTACAACAATAATTCATTTAAATATCTCGGCAATAGGACGGTAAACATTGGCATTACTGCATATTTGATGGGCTTGAAAAAGACCTCTGATCATAAAAAGCAAACAATGAAGTTTATATCTTTCGATTTGCCTTGTTAGAGTATGGGATGAGTCATAAAATCAAAAATCGTTTGGCAGCAACACTGGAGAAAACTGTTGTATAACATTGGAATTTTACCACGACCTTGCTTTGATGTACCCATTTTAATTTTAATCAACCCACACCACTGCACACTTCTAACTGAAGATCAAGTTGAATGCTATTAAAATACCTTTCATTTGGAACATTAAAATATACTTATATGACATTTAGAGTCTTTGATACATGGATCTATAACAGCATGTCATGATGTGCGTTTCTTCCTGGAGAAATTGATTACCTATATCCATTATTTTCTTTTATAATCGACAGTCTAATTGGACAGTGTACAAACCTTTGAACTTAAGGAATGTGGACAGCAGAGCCACACATTGTTCGGTTACAGTTTCTGTATCCGGAGGCTGCAAGGGTCAACATCTTGTGCCCACGTCCATGAGGGTCCATGAGGGTCCATGAGGACTGTCTGTGCTCAGCCCATTTGTTATGTTGTTTAGCAATTAACAATACGTGATTCCAGAGTTTTCCTCATGTTGCTGCAGAACCAACCAGTGAAAACCTCGGCTGTTTCCTCCAAACGGCTCTTCATCTGGCTATTAATGTAATCCCATCAAGGATATTCCAGAACGTATTCGAAATCACTTTAGCTCTGGCAAAGCATGTCTGCACCTGAGAGGTTTAGTCTCTCATGTTTTCCATTAGATTAGGTCCCTGTTTAAATGGGAGAGCAAATGAAACACCCCCTAGGCGCCTGTAATAATAACAATGATTTCTATATATTTTATTGATCCACTTGGGTGTCCAGTCGTATGGTCTCTCTGGTCAAAAACGACCTGCCTTTCTGTCCCTTGTCACACACCGACTAAGCTCCTATTACAGAGGGAACATAGATGTGTCACTGCTTTGCCCCCCCTCCCCCCTCTTTTAAAGCATTATTACTTAATGCCAAGAGACAAATGGCAGTGTAGAAACAGAAGAGGGGGAGAGCGATCTGTTTCCCCCTGACAGTGAGTCCCTTTATCCTCCACCTTCTCTGGCGTTACTAGGAATTACGTATCCGTCCTGGTGATATTCCTGACAACGCAGCACTAAATTCTGCCTCCCTCACACATTTCCCTCCCAGTGTGTGTTTGTGTGTGTGTGTGTGTTTGGAGGATCTGGGACGCTGGTTTATTTAAGGAAAGGCGTTGGTGGCAATTGTGTCACCTGAGGCCCTTATTCTCCCTGTGAGAGATGGTACCACTAATCACTCTTAGCACTGATACAGTATGCAGATCAGGAAGTATTTTAAAACTGGCTTCTCCAATGGAGTTTGCTGCCTGTGCCTGTGAGTTTCATATTTTCCACTATTTATATATATATGTAAACATTTTTGCATCCAAGGCGACCTCTTGCAGCATTTTGTCTTCTGCACTTCCTTCATCTGTCGGTGGTGCTGAATAACTGACGAAGAGTTTCTCTCTTCATCTTCACTTTTGGACAGCATCACATGAAGCACGGCTACCCACGAATCAGCGTTTCCTCTTTACTCACCATAGACGTAGAGTACATATTCAGCACTGCTGGTCCCTAGGTGGTTGGTGGCCTCGCAGCGGTAGGTGCCATTGTCTGTCTTGTTGAGTGAGGTAAAGGTGAGCTCCCTCCCCTCTACAATCATCCGGTCCAGGTCAGGAATTTCACCCCCGTCTTTTGTCCACGTCACAGGATCTGGCCTGGGAGGTGAGAGGATGTGAAAGAGAGATGAGGACATTTATTTGTCTGAAGCGCTACAGAATAGGCTGACATCAACTCATACAGATGTCGAGTGACTTACGAAGGGTTTCCTATGGACACGCACTCCAACTTTAAGTACTGACCCTCCTGAGGAACTGTAAGGGAGCGGATGATCTCCACACGAGGAGCATCTAGGACAGAGAGACGTGGCTTAAAGTCAGGGTGGAGGATAATAAGACCCATGATCATCTGGATATCTAACTATGGTATTTCAAAATAAAATTGAAACAATGACATATTATGATATAATATTATGTACAAAATAAGATTGATCAATATAAAATCATATACAAATACAAACACAACATATTTTTGCATGGACAATATTTTTTTAATGCATGTTAATGTAAAGATACAATGTAAATAATGGAAACAGTGAAATAAAAAAATTTAAATAATTGAAATATAACCACTGTGATAAATGTGGTTCTTATTAGGTTAAATGGAAGCTAACAGAATGCAGCAAACATTCATCATTCTTCTTCACTCAAGTGTGTCCACTCCATGTGTGTAAGTGTATGTGTGCATGCACACTCACAGTGGACCTCCAGTACTTCAGTGGCCTGCTGCGGTGTCTGCGTGAGTGCCACATGGTCCACTTTGCAGGTGTAGGCCACTCCATCGTCGTTTCTGTCCACGTACATCTGGAGGGAGCTCCGTACTGTAAATGTCTTCCCACTTGCATTCACCTCTTTGGCACCTTTGGAGAAAAAGGGCATAATGTCACAGATGTGGCACATTTATCGTGCAAATGGTGATAACGTGATGCTCCTGTGATTCAGCCCTGCTTTACACCGAAAAGCCAGATTCCACCTGGGTCTTCTTTCTATCCATCCATATGAAATGCAACAAGTAACTGAATCATACCAAACCCTAAAAAATATTATGTTAGAGTATTGTATTGTTCTTGTAGAAGCAATAACTTACAAGAATGTCCAATACTACATAAACAAAACCGAAGTACATGTCCATTACATGTGCATTACATGTACTTCCTGCCCTCAATTTACAATTATTTGAACGCATACTTCTGCTCAGGCCCGACAGTCTTCATGAAATTCAATCAAGCCACGCCAAATTGCACATGCTCATAGATATCAGTCCCCTCAACATGGATATCTTTTTCCAACAAGATCCACACATTATTTCCGGAGAAATGAGCAAACATGTGAAAAAAGCAGCCTATATTAAAGAAAGGGATAAAACATTCTTGGATCCACCCCTTTGTCCAGATCCGTGCCTAAATTGGTTCAGTAGTTTTTGTTTAACAGACAAACAGCAATGAGAATGTAATCTCCTTGGCGGCGGTAATAGTCCAAAAAACTGTTTTAAAATCACAACTGTGAATGCACTGGGTAAAAACGTAACCAGAGAACTTGATGAGGATATTTTCCACAGACATTATTCCTTGGCTGATGTTTCTCTCCCGACGAATACTAAACAAAATCACTGCTGTCTGTGTAACTCTGCACATATTTGTATCACACATCTCCCTCGATGCTGCTTTGGTACATCGACATGTCCAGTTTTGGTCAGAGCTCTAAAAAACCCAATTTGCTCACCTCCTGGTTGGGACTCTTTAAATGTGATTTACACTGGAGGCTTTTTAAGCACCTCTGGCCTCACCTACCATCTCTGCCAGTGCCTGGCGCTTCCTGGGCTTTGCTGCTCCCACGCAATATCTAAATCTCTCCAAACACTTTAATGCACTTCAGTTCTCCCTCCAATCCTTTCTATTTTCAGCCTCGCTGGTACAACAAAACATTACAAGGGGCCAATCACACATCTGGCAATAACTTCAATCAGCCTTGTAGCAAAGTATCATTATGCTCAGTCCTCTCCATCTGTGCAATCTGCTTTCAGGGCACTCCCTGAAACACCTGCTTTGTAATCCCAACCAAACAGCTGATCCACCTCTCCATGCCCATCAACACCCCAATCATTGCCAAAGCAGTGGAGAACTCCTGCTACCCAGCTTCCTCAAATTATCTACCTGATGTCCTGAAATTTGGCAGACTCCGTCATTACCCTTTTAGCTTCATTTACCTCCCCAATGATACAAGCCTGAGATAAGCCAAATGTATTAGATTCAAGTGTAACGACCAGCCCTCGTGACACCAATATTTCAACCAGCACACGGGTGCCCTTGAAAAGTTATTGGCTGGAAATAAATCATCATGCCTGATAGCAGTGACACCTTGTGGGTAGAGGCCCTTCTTACTGGAAGGTTACAGAGTCAACTCCTGCATCAATGACTTATTCTGTCCCCGTCAAACTGTCCTTGTGCCTGGCGCTGTACTCAGTCACAGTGCCCTGTGCGGCATCAACAAGTTTCACCACAATACAGAAGGACTCTCCAGTACTAGACCGAGATCCCCTCTGCATACCTGTGAGCACCCTGCTGATTTATTATGAATTCTTGCTTTTCAACAAGTTTTTAGTAGTTGAGGCAGAATGAATGGGAAACTTTAGTGTCTCTGGAGTGATGCTGCACAAATTCATACCTGAATAATTCAGGGAACTGTCGGCGTGTTGAGGTAACAGATGACATTTAACGACTTCAGATGAATCCTAAAGGCTCATTCATGCTCAATGTTAGACACTTATACGGAAACCGACGGAGCCGATCTTCTAAAAGCTTACGGATGCAGCGGAAAATGAGGAAACAAAGCCGTGCCACTGAAAATTGTAAGTGGGTGTTGGGGAAGGGGTCGGGGGGGGTTGTCAGTGTATCCAATAGTACAAGTTAGATGACCGTAAGGCACGAGGAAGAAATTTTACTAATGGCAGAAGTTTTTGAGGAGAGACGTTGCAATTTGGGAAGAAACTACAGGCATCTAACTTATCGGGAACACTGAAGAAAACTCGAGCCTCAGTGCTGCCCTCTAGTGAATACATAGCTTAACAGCCATACCAACGTAAAGGATGCATCGAGGTATGTGGGCAGTGACTGTTACATTGTTTGAAACTGACGTATCTCTTTTGTATGTAATGTACTCTTAACCTCAAAAGCTGTTAAATATGCGTCTAACATCCTCTTACAGGCTAGAAACTCACAGCTAAGTCTGTGTTCTTGGACAACTCACCAATGCCACATTTGTTTTCATCTACTGGCTCTATACAAATACACCTGTTCAACCAGTCCTTTGGGGGTGGTTGGTTTCGTGCCAGCAGGTATTTCAAACCATATCAAGCCTGGTCATCCACCCTCCTACAAATCACTTGTGTAATGTTATTCAGCCGTCCGGGCTCATCTCTGAATTCACGTGTTGCCCTGGTTTCTAAAAATCCTACCTCTCCTTTTCTGTATTCTCATCACAGCAAATTCCAAGAAGCATCAGTCTACAGCATGCACCATCTCTCTATCATGGTGGCCGTCGTTGTTTGAATCTCTTAAAGAGACTGTGTACGCTCCATATCCTTCTCGCCTCTGTGCTCATCTGCTCCACTTTCTAAGCTTCCCACCCCACTGTCTCCTCTCCCTCTCCATCCTGCCAATCAACTATTCCGCTCAGTCACTTTCCCCCAACTGAGGCAATGAGCCGGCCTCCCCTGGAGATGAATGAGTGACAGGTCTGCAGTGTTAGTAACATCCATCCACACTGCAGGAGGGAGGGAAAATGGCTGGATTTCTGCACATAAAGAGAAATTGCCGGAGACAAAAGAAGAGTGAGAAAGAGTTCAGAGCAGGGAAACAGAGGAGAATGAATTTATAATATCACAGACTGCTTTAGCAGTTGCAAACGCTCTGCTCACATCTCTGCTATTTATTCTGGGTTTCCATACTCTGTCTCTTCTTGAGTCTTTGTGTCTCTTAGAGTCAAACTTGTCTTCCTCAGTCTATCTGCGGCTCTAGAAGCTCTCTTCTCCAGACGTAGTGTTTTAAAAGTGACCCTTAGGCTGATTCTTCCTATTGTGTGTTTCTCCTCTTAATCATTTTGTATTATTGTTGAGGTCAGTTTTGGGATCAATGATTGTCTGATTCTTTCTAACTGGCACCAAAGTAAGGGTTAATTATACACAGACTTATCTGAAAAACAAAATAACCCCATTTCAAAAAGGTTATGCAACTTTTTTTAACAAAAAGCTATTTTCAAATTTTTCTCTCATCAAAAAGTTGAAATATTAATTCAAGGTGTTATAATGCTTTTGTCCCAACAGGCTGAATGAATGATCATGAATTTAAAAGTTTAATTGTGGCTGATCAGTTCAAAACCAGATTTTAGGAAGTAGGCACGCAGTGATGCGGCTCTATCAAGTAACCTGAAGTTCTGCCTTCACTTAAACTCCCCAAAAACGTCCCTATAGTTTTTATTGTAGGTTAGATTTCAGTATTATACGCACGATTATTTCTCAAAGTTATAAAATAAGTAAAATAATAAAGTTCTGTCTAAGAGGTTGTAAATGTGTTCAAAACAGAAAGAAAAGCCATCAAGAAACTCTTGTAACGCACTTTCCTTATAATTCAGCTGTGTGATTTAAGGGTCTGGACCGATTTCAATTCTTGTCTTATGGCGATTTGAATGGACTCTAATTGCCTCTGTGTGATTTAGGGTAAGAGCACTGCACAAAGTGATGTGCTTGCACACAGCTTGGCTTCAGTTGAATCATTATTTTGGTTAAAGTCCTCTAACATCCACTTTCAGAACATATTAACGGTTGTCTTAACAGCAAGAAATATCTCATCATTCAAGTGCGTCAATCTGCGTGTACACTGGTGTCTCCTGCACTGTGTGTGTACAAGTGTACTTGAGTGTGTGTGTGCATGCTTGTGTGTTAGAGTAGTTATAATTGGTCTATAAATATCTTATTGCATTTTAAGCACAGCTGAAAGGAGCAGATGACATGGAGCTGCCATTAAAACTT
This sequence comes from Hippoglossus stenolepis, assembly GCF_022539355.2. NCBI lineage: Eukaryota > Metazoa > Chordata > Actinopteri > Pleuronectiformes > Pleuronectidae > Hippoglossus > Hippoglossus stenolepis. The sequence goes on from NC_061497.1 coordinate 12,803,528, forward strand.
GGACTTGTCAATCATACTCATCTGGCAAGTTTTATACCACACACCCACACATGGGCACACACACACACACACACACACACACACACACACGCAAATACATTACTTATAACAGAAAAGCAACTCTCAGCTGCCAATGGCGACTTATGATGATATCTTTTTTTATGTTGGAAGAAAAAAAAAACAAGAGGATGCTGGAGGACTGTATGACATCTTGAAATCTAGTCAATTGGCAGAAGGTAAATGCGTCGTTTCAATCAAAATTCTAATTTTATCTTGACAAAAGAAATCTTAAATAGGACAAATGCTCTTTTCCTTGTATGTGATTTCCGATAAAACACTAAAATCCAGGTCATAACATGTTCAGAGTGAGATATTCAACTATTTCAGGATGGAGGCAACATTACATTACAAAACATGATCATCAGATTTTAATAAGACTTTCAAAAAACTGCTTGTAGTCTCTTTATGATATTTTCTTTTGACTAATAAGCAAACAAACAATGCATCTCTAAGCTCTTGGTTCATTAAACAATATGAACAGAAGACCTGTAGCCAGCAGCAGTGTGTATTGTCTAGAACTGCCATCTCCCATTTTACTGTTATCACATCTCTCGTCTGTCTTGCACAGATTCCGCTGCCTACACACCGCTGCAGCACTTGTCAGAATTCATTGTCAGAATTTCTGTTTTTAGAGAAAAGTGCAGCAGTTTTTGGGGATGGTTTTGATTTGGACAGAAACCTAGCTACTAAATGAAAGAGAGGACAAGTATAAAGGCTTGTCACATTATTTGGTTCTGCATACACCAGACCTTACTCCAAATGGATGTTAGCAATGGCAGGAAAGGACAAATACACAACTTGATATAATACTCAAAACTGACACTTTGCAGTGTTACCATGGTATAAATATCTTCATGATTTAATAACCATCTACATTTAAACTGTTTATTTTATTCTTACTCTTTATTCTTACTAATAGTCAACTGTAAACCATGTGTTTATTCTTACTGCCATATTCACCTGTGGTGCCTTTCCCTAACAAAAAAGCCTGGCAGTGTTTGACTGCGACTGCGGCACACTGTTCTGTGGGAGTCGGCTCCAGGCTCTGCATCGTTGGTGTGAGCCAAGAGAGTGCCTTGGAGGATTAGAAATGGAAATGACAGGCGTAGAAATGTGAGAATTTGACCCTTTTATGCCATTTCACAGGAGAGCGGGACAACCCAGAAAAGAAGATGGGGGGGTGGGGGGGTGACCGACAAGAGGAGGACTGCCGGGGCGGGGAAGGATTGTCAACATTCCCAAAGAGAGCTGACTAATCCTGGCAGCGGGGGTCTAAGGGCTGACTCAACTTCCCTGAACTGCATCCTGTCAGAGATTTAAAACAATTTGCTCAAACAGGAACAATGTCAATTTGTGTGTGGGTTAGAGTGAGGATAATTCAAATGTATTGCAGTATAAAACACAATTTAAACAGTAAAATTCAGGATGCAAAAAAGAAACGACAAGTACCTCAACTGTGGGCTGTCCTTTGCCTGTCAGATGAGCTGCATAGCAATAGATGTGACTACACTTAAAACCGAGAACACTAATACGCGGTAGGCTGCTGCTGCAGTGAGGGCTAGAGATGGGATATAATGTCCTCCAGCACCCTCTCACTTGTTGGCAGCCTGAAGCTTTCCCAGCTTGTGTGACCTGTCTTAGCAGCATGACTCTGTGCTTAACTGACGGCTGACTACGACCAGGGAGCACTTTTAAATGTTAGGAGACTTTCTATCAGCGCCTGGCAGACCCGTATCATAATGTCCTTTCTGACATGAAACTCCCTGAGCATTCGCACGAGTGTCTGCTGTGGATTCATGATTCATGGTTTTCCACTCCAAAAGGAGAGGGGTCTGGTCCGTCTCGGTGTCTTGGCATTTGAAAGCGGACAGGTGCTCCACCTCCAGGATGTTGCTCTTAATGGACATAGACAGTGGGTGTAGCAATCTGATCTGCTCTTTTTTTTCACCACAGTGTTTAAGTCGAAGGCTGTTAACCTGATCACACAATGTTATGCTGCCAGAGACCAAGGATAAGTCAGATTCCCTTATGCATTGAGAATATTTGAACAGGGTCATTTAAGTTTAAAGAAATAAAAGAAAGTAGAGGCCTTCATGAGATATTTATGATGGAGGTATTTCTGCTCTGTATTCTAGCTATCAGGTGGATGAAGAGTTCGACTAAAAGGTAAAAGATTTCACTTAAAGTTGTGATTCTATGTAGAGATAACCTTCCCTACTAAGCAATTCTGTACCATACCATACCTCATATACCCTACCCTACCTAACCCTACCATACACCAACTTCCACTATACCTATACCCTAATCTAGACTCCTACATAGCCTAGCATACCGACCTTACCATACCTGACCATACCATACTCTTTTGTACTTTACCCTTACCCCCCTTACCCTACCCTAGGATAAAATACATAATCCTTCTCCACCCTACCCCCCTAGCCTCACCTACAATACCTTAACTTCCACTACCCTACCATAACCAACCATACCGTAACCTAGACTACCACACCATAACGTCACATACCCCACCCTGCCATACCTGACAATACCATACTCTTTTGTACCATACCATAACTACGTAAACCATACCATCCCTTAAAATACCATACCCTACCTACATTATCATTCCCTTTTTGTGTATGTGCTGCTCATGTTTACAGAATACAGAGGTTGAATATGCGTTTGTGTTTGTGTGTATGTGTGTGTGTGTGTGTGTGTGTGTGTGTGTGTGTGTGTGTGTGTGTGTGTGTGTGTGTGTGTGTGTGTGTTTGTGTGCATGACTTGAGCATCTTTTATTCATGTCACTGTGACTAGCAGGAGCCATCTTGAAATTACATCTTTAATGGTCATTGATCCACTCCCACCCTATGGGAGGTGAATAGTCTAACTGCAGTCCCAACACACTACTTTTTAAGTAGAGTGCAAGGTTGTCTCGCACTGTTGAAATGACTGAAAATGTATTTTCCTTTAAACTCAAAACTTGTTTTTAAACCCTGAACTTGTTTTAGTGTTCACACAGACAACAGCAGTCTCATGAAATGTCAACATCATCTCGTCTGGAATGACTTCCAGGAGCTATTGCCTCTTCGCTCTCCTCAATAGCTGCTTCCAGAGAAAACCTTGCCGTATAGTCAAGGACAATAACCCTTAAATTAGGAATTAGTCAGCACTATTTCAAAAGGTGGTTCAGTCACAGTGGATGGGCTCACTCGAGTGATAGAGCGTCGGAAAGTCAGCAGACAACCACCTGAAAGAGCGCAAGGTTTGCTGGGATAGTTCCTTGTCCTTGACTAACAACTTTGACAACAGAATAGAGATGTGACTGCAAGCAAATCTGAATCAAATCTCTGTATTTTTTCCCTTAAGCCCCGTCGGAATAGAGCTATCACATAACACGGTGAAGCAATAACCTCTACAGTTTAGGTCAGAGAGTATGATAATACTAGTCAGATAGCGAACATCCCCACCCTTATTTGAAATAAATATTCATTTCATCTATGCCTAGCTTGGTCTCCGCACAGTTCCCTCTGGTTCAGTGGTGTGTAAACAAGTGCTACATGTGGTGATATTGGCACAGGCCTCTCCGGGTTACGGTGTGTAACTGAGATAGAAATATATCATTACTGGGTGGGGACTGAGGGGATCGGAGGGACAAAGAGACTGAGAAATAAGAATATTGGATTTCGTTCCACACACACAAGCTTATGTCCTTACATGCAGCCTGTCTGCTCCATCTGTCTGTTTTGCTCTATCTGACACAAACACACACACACACGCTCACACACGCACACACACTTAGCACAGGGTGTCGCATGTGAATGGGTGATGGACTGCTCCAGTGGCTCTGCTGGTAATATAATCTTCTCTATTCCCATAGATCCCACACCAATATGTCACAATTGTCATTTAGTCCCAGCATGGTCACCCGCAATCAGATGGCTTTTCACACTGAACACACCCCGATCCTGTCAGGATGATGAACACTTCAATTGCACTCACATGCACCTTTGCATGCATACATACATACATATATATTGTGTATCCACATGTTTTGCCCCTTTGTGTTTGTTTACTCTCATGTTTATTTATTTAGTCTTTTTTAGATGGGGACAGTCAGACTGTGGGAGAGTGGCTCGCTGGGCTCGTTATGTTTTCCACGTTACGATACGATACAACACACACACAGACACACACAGAGAAACACACACACACACACACACACACACACACACGCACACCCCCACACACAGGGCTTGTAACCACAAGAAAGTGGAGTAATTAGTTGCAAAAATAGTGTGTGACAGTATAGTCTTTCTCCTGAATGACAATTGTCCAGAATATGTTGCTAAGCAGTGAAGTGTTAACGAAAAACTGACCTACTTGTCAGATAAGACAAGGCATTTATTAGGGAATCCATATTTTCAACTTTGAAATCAACAACCTTTGCAGTAATTATACTGCTTATACTTTTATATAGTAGTTCTATGGGTATAGTACAAAGATGATGGCGACAATGTTAGCCACTGTTTATGGATTCAGTTTGATTAGATGTGGCCTTTCGTGGTGTTGAAATCAGCTTTAGAATTGGTCTTCACTCCGTCCAAAGTCAGTGTGTGAGAATAACACGGTTCGATGAGAATATGAGGAAGTCTGTGTAAATGTAATGACGTTGATTCAATATCATCTCCCAGCTACAGTTAATGAAACTGAGAGATATCTGCTTAAAACTGTGAGGGGAAAACCAGCATTGATCGGAGCTTATCTGTTTGCTTATCTGGACCCTGGGAAACCCGTGACGTGAGATAGCAGCCTGAGCTGTCTGCTCTTGAGCTCAGGTAGAAAGGCTGTGGTGGAAGGCGCTGGGAGAGCTTTTCAGTGAATTCAGTGAGAGCTGAAACTTCACCTCCCATCGACATTCTCCACGAGTCCAACAGCAGATCTGACAGGAATCTCCTCATCTGACATTTGAATGAAGTCTCGAGGTTTGGCTTTCTGTTCTAGGACCACGTTGATTTATTGTTTTATGTCCAATCTATGTCTAATAATATTCACCACTTCATGTACATATATACATATGTAGATGAACTTGCACCTATAATAATAGTTTCAACAATGTCAAGTGTGCAGTACAGAATACATTCACACACAAGGGCAAACCTGAACACTCAATTCCTTTCGGGGCTACAGCACTACAACCTTGTCACAGTGAATAATATCGTCATATAAAATTGTACAAGGCCCAAATTAAAGATAGTTGTGTGCCAAGTTGAGGAGAGAATTATAACATCTGACCTTAATGAGAAAGCATGTCCTCTTGAGACTACCTCCACTTGGAGCCACCAAGGATATCTCTTACTACCGGTTCGCTTTCCGTGGCAAATTAAAAGAATGTCCCGGCTAAGCCTCTAGTTGCCTTTACAGGGAGCTTTTCTCTCTCTCTCTTTCTCTGCTGGGCCGCTGGGAGACGCAATAATCACCCGTTGAGACACAATGAGCCGGTAATGAAAAATACTCACTGTGCTAATTAGTGTATATTCTGCTCCTATTCGTTTCATCTTCCTCAGAAGGGCAACAGGAGGAGATATTAAGTGTAGGGACATAATACTATAATAGAAATACAACATTTGGTGATTAGTTAGATTGTAAAAAGTGAAACAAACAAACCCTAACAGCATGTGAGAGGGAGAGCTACGACCAAAGGTAATTGAAAGATTCCTATTATGATTATAATTATATTCCTATTATTTTACATGAAAATGTGATAAGGGTCATGGGGAGTAACAAGTGTTTTGCTTTATTTTGTCAGTGTCAATCAGCATAAGAACAGGGAGATTATTAGTGGTTTACATGATAATTCAGATATGATTGATAAGGTTTGTTCATTGCATTAGAAACAGCATTGGAAAAGTTATCTAAAGAAATATGTATACAAATGTAGAACATATTGTAAATTAATTTAACAATGCTAATAAATGTGCAGGTGACTGAAGGAAGACCTAGACACTGCTATCGGCAAAACCAAATACACATAGGACGATATAATTTGTTACTATAGTAATTTTTGTAGAATTGGCAAAGGTAAAAATCTAAAACCCTGCATGTTTTGGGAAAAATATCTTTGTGTTTTAGAAATTCTTTGTGCAAACATCTCAAGTGCTTTACAGGAAGATAATTTTAATACATTTAATTCAGTAGTTAGGATGAGCAACACCTGCGGCTGGATATCCTTGTTCCTGAGTTTCAGTGTTGGGTCTGTTGGGTTTTACAAAGATTCAGAGATTCTGAGAACGACTTTCCACTCATTTCCATGTTTTTTTCAGTTTATTTCTTTGTTTACACTTTAAATTAGAAATTGTTGATTTGCATTTGTCCTCCGTCTCTAATCTACTTTATGAAAAGACCCACAATCCTTGACAAAAGTTCTGCGACTGTGCTAACGATATGTGGCGGTACGCCCCGCTGGGATCTATGTTTTCATTTGATACAGAGCCGCATCTGTCTCTCTCTCTTGTTCAAAAACAAAATTTCATCATTCCGTGTCCCCGGCTCTCTTTTCTTTAATATTCTCTCTCATACCGTCTGTTAGCCTGCGTCTCTCTTCATCTCCCTTTCAAACAATTATAAAGTGAATGGTTCATCAAGCAGAACAAAGCAGGAGCAGGGTGGAAATGAGGTGTGGAGTCCGGTCGGTGGGATTCAGAGCGTCCCTCTGATAACAAGGGAGGTTAATGTATCGCTCTCAGGCCAGAGGACACATGTTGAATCTGCTCTAACTGAAGCAACATGTTGAAAAACAAATATACACTGTAGAGACGTCCGCCGCAGTCGTGTCATGGAGCCACTTTTATGTGAGAGACTTTAAGTATTTCAAAACACTAATTCTTATTTCCTGACACATTCAGTTTGTCTCTGTTTCACATTTACAAAGCATATAGAGGTGATGAGAGCCCCGCTCACACATGATAATCAATATTTCTCAGTATCTGACAGCACAGTGGAGACAGTGACAAGTCTCTAAAGAGATAAACTGTGGGTTTAATTAAGTTGTTTGCTCACAATGGAAACTACAGCTTGATATTAAATCAGTAGACAGGTACTGTAACAACATGATTAATGGCAGAGGATGATTATAGTTTAGCTTTTTAAAATTAGAAAAAAAGGGGAATCAATTGTGTGAGTGAATTATTTGTTTACTTGATAAATTAAATAGATACACTAAACAGTTTGTTCAAGTCCTCAAATAGAAAAAAGAAAATTAGCAAAAAGGCCAAATTTGAAAAAGACATCAAACCAATAATCAACCAATTTTCTGAGTAAAATAACAAACATTCTCACTCCTGGATATGGAAAATGTTATAATTTGATCAGATTTTATCAGTCACTGTGAGTCTCATTCAACACTCTATAGGCTCTATGTTTCACACAGATGTAAATCGTTACGCACCTTTGACCTCCTTCTCATTCCTGAACCAGCGCAGGTCGGCGGCGGGCTTGCTGCCCTGAGTGATGCAGGTCAGAGTGATGTGGTCTCCCTCCAGGGCGGGCTTCGTCAAGCCATCGATCTCTGGCTTCTCGGGCACACCTACAGGACGGAGTTGAAAATCACAGCGACGGAACTAATGACACAGCTGTAAGTCAACAATAGTGTTATCATTCCATATGGGAAGATCTTCTCCTCCAGCTCAGTCTCCTGCAGGGAGATTAAAAGAGGAGCCTGCAGCCGAGCAGCTTCCCTGAGCAGCGTCGTGCTCGAGAAGACATCAGGGAGATGGTCTCTCTAACAACTGGGCTGTTCCCTTCTTTAAGGGTCGTTTCACACGAATTACAAAGAACCACATTTTCTCATGTGCACCTTGTAGTGCTCTTAGTTTTGATTTTCTCTGGCCAGGTTGGGAGACATCTGTGTGCGCAACGGCCCGAATACAAAAGGAGTGAATGGAGCTTTATTTATGGTGCTCACACAACTGAAAAATTGTATTTAAAATATTTAACAGCAATGTGTTTACACGGAACAGATGTCTGGGTTACCATGGGTACTTCTACTAAAGAAGCACTACCTATGATAAAACAAAAAAGACAAGTGTAAGCTGAACAGGATTTGTGTGTGTGTGTGTGTGTGTGTACATGTGAGTAAGCAAAGGCTCATGAACGCAGAGGAGGCCACGAGGTTGTACAGCAAATGTTAATTACTGGCTTTTCCCTATAATGAGTGTTTTAAGTGTGTAGAGTCTGCCTTTCTAATGTCAATGAGCAATAAGTCTGCCTCAGGCTGAGTGAGTGAAAGGTCTGACAGTCAATGCCATTGACTGACTGTGGCCTTGTCTCACCGCCTCCTGTACGTTTCATTACCAGCTGAAGCTTCTGCTGTTTTCTGTTCATCATCCCTTTGAAGCTGCCAACAAAAGCTGCTGCTCGGTAGATACAGTGAGCAGTGAGTTCCATCCCACCTGAACTGAGGCAACATCTGTACTAATAAAACAGCGTTTTCAAAGTAAAACGATCCCTGTCCACGCAAGTGTTTAGGCTCCAGTTTGAATCCCTGCTCATACTAACACGCCTTAAAATGCAGATCACATGACCACTCACGTACGCTGGGCAGTGGGCAACAGGGTCAGCAACGCTTGTAACTGATTAGCGATGTTGCGTTCTACATTAGCAGCCGAAGTGAATGCTGTTTCGTGTGTGTGTAAATATGTGAATTAGTAAGTGTGTCTGGACTCAGAGCATTGTATGTCTGGAGTTCTCTAAAACTGAACGAGACCAGATCAAAGCCAATGTTCATCTTATACAGTCAAGTTCCCCATGGCTGGCCAGGGGCTGCACAACTTTATTCCTGCTGGATTTGTGTGGCACTGTGTGTGTGTGCGTGTTTGTGTGAGTGTAGAATATCATGGGTGTGCGCTTCTCTTCTTCCTTGTGCAACATGGTTTTGTGTGTGACAGTGGTGTGTGTGTGTGCCCGACCAAAAGGGCTTTCGGGACATGAAAAAGGAATGAGAGCTTGATTTCTGATGCGTGATAGAAAAGCAAGAAAACTTGGTTCCACTGATAATTCCTGTTGTCATTGAAAGAAAATAAATCAAAGTCAGTGTCTAATAATGCATTTTTAGCTTGTAGCGTGGTAGTGGGGACAATAATCTCAGTCTATTGGTCAGTCTCAGGCCTGGAATCAGGATGGAGAGGGCTGATAAAAATGTGAGGGGGCCATATTTTAAATAAAAATAAAGATTATTGACATGCAAAGTTAGATTTTAACATTTCCAAATTTCACATGTCTAAAACTTAATTCTATGACATAATACTTGTGGCCTGTTGATATTTATAATTTGAATATTATAGCCTGTTAAATATACATTACAATAGATACACCTTTTTATATATTTGAAGAATTGTATTTGCGGCTCATTTCATTGTATGTTTATGAAAGACTTTCAATGTCCATTACCAGAACTCATCAGGCCATTCCCAGTCCATTTTGAGCCTTAATTAAATCCCCCTCTCTGGTCCCTGGCTTGAACCCTTAACTATTGTTCAGAATGGCAAAATAATTTTCTCCATGTCCTTGTTGAGCAGTAGCCTTTAATGTCCCCAATGCTCAGAATGCTTGTTAACACAGAGAGCCAGCTAATGGTCCTTCAGGTATTCATAAAGCTTCCTAATACAAACAGATGGTCCTATTGACAACATTCTAAGAAAATCTTAGAATTACAATGTTTTCTATGAATTTACCCTCACAGTTAAGAGTCCTGGTAGACATAGATGTTATTTAAAAAACATCTTAAGCCTTCAGAGAGCTCCTGAGGTAAAAAAGGAAGCTATGAGCTATGGGAGTAAGAAGCTTGAGAGTAAGTGGTTTCATGCTGGTTGTCTGTCCATTTGGGTTTTCTGGTTATGTGACTCACGTCTGCTTGTTTGCTGGTCTACGGGAGATTTACATGTCAACAAATATTGTTACTTATTTAGACTGGAGAGCAGAAGCTGATGAAATCTGAGTAATGTTCCCTTGCTAACAGTGAATTGATTAACTACTGAAATTAACAGCATGGTAAATAAATGGATGTAAAAGTAGACTTGTGTCTTAACATTATTTGGAAGGTTTTTGTAAATTATGGTTTAAAGTTATGTTCATTGCATGAAAAACCAATCACATCCTTGTGTGCTACGTACTAACTGGGTGAACCACTCCTCCCGACTAAAGTCAACATTTCTGTCTCTTCCTTGACTCTTTGTGAGAAATGTCTCAATTAGGAGCTATGAGAGTATTCCCACAATCTATTGTGAATGGGGACTCACTGGCACATCTATTAACATTAGCCAAAACTAATTGGGAAAGATAATAAAGCCAGTGTCAGGACATGAGACAAGGGTTTTTATGAGCCCATGATGAAAACACAAAGACTATTAAAGGGGGACACCGCCTGATAGTGTTTTTTATTTGTCTGTAACAGGCTATCTTATCTGACACTAACTAAGAAAATACACAAATACAATAAAACCATACAACTGAAAAGGATTAACATCCAACAAGGTTCTACAGCAACTAACCAATGGCCAACATACCTTTAGTGACCTGCCTTGTCTTGTTTTAGGTGTTCATTATGACTATTATTATTATTATAATCACAGCTTTCTGCAATATGCTTCACTGTTAATATTCAGTCTGTACTGATTAATTCTGTATGTTTGTTAATGTTGATGTATTATTATATGTATTTTAAAATTGAAACTTGTAGATGTAATGTCTTTGAATATTGGTCTTGTCCTTGGAGCACTTAGTATGAGAAAAGTACAGCTTGTGTTCACAGTAATTGTGTCACTTTTTTTAAAACCAGCATAAACCTGACAGAGTGAGAAAAAGGTACGACTGGTGTTATGTAACCGTGTATTCTGTCCTTGAAGCAGCGACGTGTTTGTTTGTACTTACCGAGAACTGTCAGGTAGGCCTTGGCCGTTCTGACGGGCATGGTGAAGAGGGAACAGGTGTACATGCCTTCATCCGACAGCGTGACGTCACTGATACTGATGGTCAGCTCCGACCACGACGCATGCACCAGCTCAATCCTGTTGTCTCTTAAAGCTGGACAGAGAGACAGACACAGGCAGATGGACGGTTAGTTAACAACACAAACTGGTACAATGTCTGCAAACAACCTCCCTAACATATATTTTTTAAAGTGCAATATAAATAGAGATTATTATGGTTATTATTGTTATTATAACACACTTCAGCTCCTACATTAGAGGCAAACCTGAGTTTCATAAATGTAACATTTGATACAGTGAAACAGATGAGTTGACTTGTGCTGTTTTCATTAGGTAAAAGTTATTCAGATCGTATTAATAGTTCATTTTCTGTATCTTATATTAATGTAAACCAGAAGACTGTATGTCTGACATTATGCCCTCATAAAACTGAAAAAAAGAAAAACAACTTAACCAAATTTACTTTGATTGATAACAAACACAAATGAGTTGAGTTTGTTCAAATTAATATTAGCAAGTTCTATTGACAAACCTGATGACTTTAGTTTGAATCAATGTTGTTTATTTGTTTCTTTGTTCTTTTAAGTTAGTAACTAATTCAATTTTTTGCAGTCAAATAGACGGAGAAAAGACAAAGTGCAACATTGTGAGTGTTGAACAAGTGTGAATAAAGAGAGATAATTGGTGTGTTCAAATTGTCTCCTTCCGTCTCTAATATAATGCTAAACATCTTAACTAGACACAATGTTATTCACCAACAGTATGAATGCAATCATCAAAGTATCTTGCACCCTTCCCTTGTTCCTCTAGAAATAACTCCAGAAGTGACAATTAAGCTTTTGGCATAATTTATGCGTACAAAAGCACATCTCTTGGTACACAAGGATTTGCAATTTTGCCCATTTAGTTTTGGTTATTGGTAGTGTGGTTATTGCCAATTCTTAAAAGTGTGAGGCTTATTGTGATAGTTTACAGTGAAATAAAAGCATTACTTCAAGCTGTGACGTGTGAGTCATTTAATTATGAGCAGATATAAATGCAGAAAATCGTATCAAAAAGCGACCTCAAAACTGAACTGTCTGTTGAATGTGAAAGTGTATTCATATCCCTCTCACACAGCCTGCTCTCCTGGAAGCCGTCGTAGACATTTTACTTATATGAAAATGTAATCTTTCAAAAGACATAACAGGAATGGAAATCAATAATGCAATAACAGGCTGAGAAAGAGGCCTAATGAGAGTTTGGCAAGATGTGAGACTTGAAATGGATTTGCTGAAATTGGATGGCCAGTTGAGAGACACTCCACACAAGTCTGTATACTTAATAGCTATGATACAGTGGGAGCATGCGTTCAGGTTTTACGCTGAGGTGACACCTTGGAAATGACTTGATTCATGCCTGTTGTGTCTGAGAGGTGCATTGTGATTTTTTTCTTCTTCTTGAGGACAGACAATGTGGATTGTTGAGAGCAGAATTCTTTTTATTCATTTTGTTTCTGTGGCCCGGCGGCTCGACAGTTTTATTTAATCCTTTCCTCCAATAGTACAAACCTAATTTAATATGTGCAGCTAAGGCTACTTTTATGTCACTCTCCATCTAAGTGATTTGGAGCACACCTCGCTGAAGTGCAGTGTGTGTGTCTGTGTGTCTGTGTGTGTGTGTGTGTGACTGTGGAGGACTAAATTCAACACAACACATGTACAATTACTTGTGTACATGCCGGGGTTCATGTTTTCTTTCATGTGGCAGCACATGAAAGAAGAGTCTTATCTTATGGTAATTGTAAGAAATCGTACAAAAAGTAGAGCAGTGTGGTTTTGTAACCTCCACAGAAGAGTGGAAAGTAAAGGCCATTAGAGAGTCTGTTTGTAGAGTGCTTTAAAGAGCAGAGGGCTGTATGGGGAGAAACGATAGACCCAAGGTATCTAAAGCACTGAGGCTCTGTTTCAACATCCTCAAGCTCGGAGCCATCGTTAAAAAACAGTCATGTTTCTTCCCCAAATACCTTAACCTCCCCTGACCCACACAACTCATCCGATTCCTCTTTCGCTAAATGGAAACCTTAGTTAGTTTATCCTCATATAGAAAACTTCTTCTCACTTCTGATCACAGCCTTTCACAGACGGATCGTATCAGCGATCATGTTGAAATAAATATATATGAAAAAAAAATGAATACAAAATGTGCATTCATGTTCGTATTTTATATTTTAGGTTATATTTATGTTTTTTTAATTTAGAAGAAAGATTATTGAGATGTAAAATATCAAGCCTCGGTTACATTTCTTTGTCATAATAGTTTGATAATGACATCTTAGGAATCATTGCCAATTTAAAAATAAAAGTCAATAGATAGAAACATATTCATTATACTGAAAACTAGAGAGTGCATGTGATCCCAATCACTGAAAATACTGTCACTGTGCAAACTCCAATTTACAGGCAATTCATTTAAAGGCAATTAATGTGCATGTACAGTCATATGTTCTCACAATTATATTCAGGTTTAATAGACATTGCCATTACTTTCATTTTTACAGATTTACACTCCCTAATGTTGGCATCAGCATCAATCCTTATTGTTCGGGCTCTAATCAATGTTTTAAATCTAACTGGTGGAAATGGAATGATTAATTAATTCGGCCGAATATTGTTCATTTCTGTATATTTGATTGATTAAATCAATGCACAGAGTGTTAGCTGTGTTTTCACGGACTTATGTCTGTAATTTGTGGGTTACTGCTGAATGTCAAGTCAACTCTGAAATGACACACGTGCATGTGAGCAGCAGCCTCTGTCCAGCTGCTGTGTTTTCATGCTGCAACAAGCACAGAGCTGACAAATGTAGAAAAATGTCAGTGAGCACATGGTATCTCATGTCATTTGGTCTGGGCCCCGGGGAGGGAACCCTGTGCTTTGTTAGTTCCAGGATAAACACCAGAGTAAATGGCAGCTGATCTGTAATCAGTTTGGCTAAACGACAGCTGCTCTCTCTTTAATGTATTATTACATTTGTTCTGTCCATTCCTGTCCAACGCAACAGCGGTTATCTCTATATGCTGTGTGCTGAGCCTGAGCAAGCGTGACATGTTGATATGAGCACATGACATATCTTTAGTCCTGGCACTAGTGACACTATGTTTCTGTTTGTGTGTGTGTGTGTGTACACATGGCCATCAATACAAGACCACCAGCGCACGGACACCAAATTAGTTTTAGTCTAATGCACTGCCAGTTCAGCTAATGGTGAGACCTGCCTGTAAAGATGGTCGTTATTTCTCATGTCGGGTGTGTACACCACACACACACACACACACACACACACACACACACACACACACACACACACACACACACACACACACACACACACACACACACACACACACACACACACACCCTCGCTGATCAAAGGACAAACTAAAACAAACAGATTATTTTTTCCTCTGCATATCTTTCTGTTTCTTTTTTCCTGTCACCCTCTCAGATTCTCTCCTTCCTCCCACCCAGACCTCATTCTGTCGACTCAGGCAGCTCCACTAACCTGTAGAAGTGTACAAGTTAAACAATGCGTTAGTTCATCTGTTGTCTTATTGCTTTGGGCGAGAAAATACGAGCAGGCAAACGTCAGAGAAGGCATTTAGCTCTGCTGGCTCGCTGGCTATGATGATAACACTCTGCTTTCTTCCTCCACTCTTGTCAGCCTCTGTAGGAGGTTGTTTACGGGACATTCAAAGATATGGATAAATGTATAGTTCTTAAAAAAGTTGATATATAATATTTTTGTGGACCTAAGAAAGTTTAATGAACTCAATGACTGTCATGACACTTTATTCACACTTATAATGAAATGGTCTAAAATAGTGATATTGAATCTGAAGGATGTGATCATTCCAATTTAAATCTGGATTTTTATTTTGTAGTTTATGCATTTCTCAGTGCTCACAGGCAGATATCACAATAGTTAGATGCCAAAAAGCAGGATTATCCTGATCCCCCTGGAAGGGCGGATTCCGACTGGATTTAGAAACATGAAAGGTGATATATATAAAACCATGAAATCATAATCATACAGGCAATAATACGGGAAAATCATTTTACTTATATTTAATCAAATGTACCAAAGTTCTACATCAATGACAAGACCACACACACACAACGAAAGATTGTTTTGATTATTTAATCAATTCAGATTCTAACGTTTGTCTTTTTACTTAGAGTTATGATACTAATTATGCTAAAAGCTAATATGGGAAATTGAAATCACGTAAATAAAATCATACATTTAAATCAACGTGAATTTCTTTATAACATGAAAACAACAACTTTGTAACTTGTACACTTGCAAATGTATACCACTACGCAATATGAAAATATTGTACATGTTTGCGAAGTTTTTACAACTTCACATTGACTTCCATTCATTGTGGACAGCCTAACCAAAACCTTAACCCTTAACTCAACCATGACCAACTCATGTCCAACCTTAACCACAATTCACACCTAAACTCAACCAGGACCTCAGACATTATGTTTTGCCTCATTAGGACCAGGCTTTGGGCCCAATGAGGTCTGGTCCTGAGAAGGTCAGTGTTTATGCTGTAAATAATCCTATAATAGTAATAATAACAATAATAGCTTGAATTTATATAGCACCTTTCAAGAGACCCAAGGACGCTATAGGAAACCAAAACAAGTACACACTCACACACTCACACACTTTTACACACACACACACACACACACACACACACACACACACACACACAGTAGCTTATACCATTTATTTTTAGGTAGTGTTTTCTCTAAGATTTTTCCCCTCTAATAAAACGCAGCCTCTGCTCCGTCACTCTGTGGCCATATTAAAAGGTTGGATATTGACATAGCGCAGCTGACGACAGGAATGCATCTCTGTTTGTCTGCAGAGGTGCTGCTTGCCTGTCACACTTTACAGACCATTAGTGCAGATGGTCCTGAATGTGTTGTTTAGTGGACATCAAAGGCAGTGATTTTGTTTTCCCCAACAACTACTATACTTACTGAATGTACAACCATACTTTCCTGCTCATTTAGCCTCAGCCTGCGTCTTCGAGAACACAGGAAGAGACAAAAAGCAAAGCTGCAGTTGTAAGCATCAAAGTTTGATTTGATTCTGCACCATATTTTGAATACACCTGAATGTGTGGCTTCTTGTTTGTTTACAGTTTGGAGTGTTTATGTGTGTGCTTGTGTGTCTGAGAGAGAGAAATATATGTTTTCCTTCAAATACGACGATTATATGATGAAACAGACACTTAGTTTAATATTCAGAAAACCCACTAAGGTTAGGAAGATTTTTTTTTATCCTATTACAAGTACGACGGTTGTCTCAAAGAAGCTGTCCATGCTGCGGTTACCTTGAATACAGCCATGATCTTTCTTTAACAGAATAAAAGCGGAGAAATCTCTAATGGACGGGAAGAAAGGCAGGACTTTGAAAAGGAAACCTGAGACAGAGATGTTTTGTTACTTTTAAATCAGAAGTGACATTTTTATTCTGAGGGAAGACGTTGAGCCAGCTGATGAAACCGTCTCACTGGAACCGACTGTGAATGATGCAAACACACCTTTTTAATGATGTGAATATTCACAATCAGATTTTTTCTTTTAATGAGTAACAGGTAAGAATAAAAACATATTCTTACTAAATTCTTTTCCTTTTTGATTTTGGGTTCAATGTTCACATTCATGCACATGTAGTAAAGCAGTAAAAATATATTTTAGTAAAGATGTTCCGATACTAACACCAGCATCAGAAATACCTTCTGGTGAGAATGACGGGTCGGGGATTGGGAGTACGCAAATCTATTTACCGATCCGACACTATGTCTTTAAAGTATATTATTCTCATCTAGATAAAACTGTAATTTTACCTTCCCAGAAATCACTTCTTCTTCGCTGCTCCAAAACATCAGTTACGCTCCACTGCCTTATTATTATTAATTCAAAAACATGAATCAACAACAAAACAGACAAAATGTACAAAACTAACACAAACTCCCATCAATACAAACAAAGACTGTAAGCACCATAACAAACCAACATATCATCCGGTCAACCACCCACCAGAAATAATTAAATAGATGAAAAACTAATAAGTAAGAAAAAGTTAATATTTTTCTCTCCATTGATTAGTAAACTTTTCCCATCGCTTTAAATATTTTTCAACATCACCATTTGTATATGCAATTCATCCTTCCAGTGTAGAATGGCGTTTTGCAGCCATTTTAAATTGGTTGATATTTAAAGTATCCACAACCACAGCTTTAAAAATTAAATATTTTTCACGAGATGAAATTACTTGTTTCTTTAACATCGATAATATAACAGAGAAGAAGTCTACCTGAAAACTCAAATCCATTGCTTGCACATCAGCTAGAGCTAGAACTAGACAAAACAAAACACTAGACAACAAGCAAGGACAAACCTCTCTGCTGCACCATGGCTGTTTATCTGATGGTGGCTGCTGCGCTGTGCCGTGCTGTGTTCATGGTTACTGTCTGAACCTCAGCTGAACCTCAGGCTCAGCAACTGCAGCTTCTTTCTCCCCGAGATGCTTCCCACACTCTATATCATCTTTTCCCACAACATCCACGTTTGCTATTTTAGTCTGGGCTTCTTGCATTTTTACAGCACATGCACTCTATCTTGTTGATTCAAGGCTATTTGACATCTCACAGAAATAATACATGACGTTTTTACTGCTCCTGCTTCAAACACAATTAATCATTGAGTATCTAAATGAGACTATGACACAGTCAGACTCAGTCCTGAACTGATTTTGTATTTGTTTCAGACTGAGGGAACAAAACTACAAATGTTTAAGTGAATCCAAACAGCTTAACAGTCCAATATGCATTTTTTATGTGATTTGTTATAATTAAACAAATTCTGTGTAAACAATTATTACGGGCGTGTATAGGCCTTCGTGGTCAATATGTGGAACGTTTGATAAAGTTCTAAATGTCTATGTCCACTTTTGGAATTGATTAAAAAGAGAAAAGAAAAATATACAAATAACAATATGTTTATTTATAAAGCACCTTTCAAAACAGCCAAAGGAAGACAAATAAAAATGAGAAAATAAACGTCAGCGATAAGAGGCAAATAAATACAAATTCTAAAATTGAAGGGACAGCAGATAGAATAATGCAGCATAATTTAAAGAAATGGTTGGAGAAATGGATGGAACAAAACATAAGTAATAGCAAAAAACAATCAAGTAAAAGCCATTTGGTACAAATAGGTTTCTGAGAGAGGATTATAAGGGTGTGTCTCCCGTGTCTACTAATCTTTTTCTACATCTGTTGTGCTCCATGGAAGAGCTTACTAACCTTTTGGTCATTTGAATTTCTATATGGGTTTCTTCGTTTGCTTTAAATTATAGTGCGATACACTGTGCTGTATAATTTACATAGGGGCTTACACATATGTAGAAAATTGACCATAGGATTTATTGTTTAGATGCCACTGATTACACTTGCTCTAGAAACATGCATTACTAGGTCTGATGGGTTTGTACTGATGGAATCATTAGTATGTCGCCAGAGTCTCACTAATATTGCTACACATCAATACGCCGTCATCAGAGCACCCCAGCTACTCACTGTGGGTTTATATGGAAAACGGCATATACAGCAGGAAAGTAGCACATACCCACATATCTTGTTTGGCTGTATATATCCTCCAATTGTCCATGGTTAAACTCCACGACCATGAGCAGGTAAGTAAACAAGTTTGTGGGCATGCGCTAATATGTGTGTGTGTGTGTGTATGAAAGATAAAACATTAGTACGTTAGAGAGGCATTTATTGTAGAAGCACAGAGTGGACACAGTCAAATTGAGAGCCACTGAGTTTAAGATTATGATTTTTCTATTTTTATTTGCCTTTGTCTGTTTATTTCTTTCTCCTCTTCCTCTGCCATCCTTCCTTCCTCCCTCCCTCCTCATCCTTTCATCTATCCAGGGACACTATGCATTAGTATAGAACCTTGGCAGGTGTTTGCTCATTCAAGTGACACGGTTTTATAATGAGAAAAGTGCAAATTTCTGAATATACCTGCCCATATACCTGACTCTGTCTGGATGTGACTATTCTCTTTTTCTTGTCAACATCCCATCTGTGTGTCTGTCTCTGAGTGTGTGTGTGTCGTATACAGAGAGAGAGAGAGAGAGAGAGAAGAGCAAACAGAATGCAACGCTTATTGAAAAGCTTAACGTATATTCTTTATCTCAGCCCCGGCTCAACCTACATTACCTGTTATACCTTTTCCGAGGCGCGCCGGCTTTTTTTTAAATGTAAAAAAGTGCCGTATACTTTATACAATAATTGGCTTGTGGAAATTTCTTCCAGTGACAGAAATGATTTCCTTTCATCAGTTACTACCTGCCATGCCAAATTCAGCGGGAAACCTGCATCAGCCCTGCTTCATTAAATCTTTTGTGAGAAGTGGGTCAGCGAGGAGACAGCGCTCGCCTCTAAAACCCTGTTGTATTTTGCATAGGGACACGTTTTCACCCGACAGCCTGGGAGTATAAGAACAGACACCCTGGTCTATAAGGAGGTGCATATTATTCTAAGGGGCCCATTACAGCTGTCCTTCAAAGTGACTTTGAAAAGCTGCCAGTGTTTGCAGGAATATATTCTCACTGTGATCAGGCATGAATTTCTCTCAAAAAACAATCCTTCTGATTTCCGATTCCATTATAACATATGGTTTCTTTTTACAACTCGGTATTCAAAAGCCATTCTTCTAGAAGAGAAAAAGAATATGCCCGCTGCTAAATGTGAGCTAATTATTCCAATTTGCCTCGGGCATTTTTCTCTGCGCCTCACAAATGATAAGTGGCTCTATTAATAAAGGTGGTAATAACTGCTCCTTTAAATACTGTGCAAACGCAACAGCTTTTTCTTTAATAATAAGAAGTTAAATATTGTAATACAAAGAGAGGTGACAAAGAGAGGAGAGGCAGAATGCTCAAGGTCAAAGGAAAAAGTTTGCTTGTGTCTTTCAGAGGTGATAACTGTTTCTGAAAGCGCTCATAAAATGCCTCCTTAATTCCTCTCCTTTATCCCACCAAGGCCCACACACCATCTCCCTTCTCCTCTTTTTCTTCCTCTCATGTTTTATGGTCCTTGTCTTGGAGAGAGGGGACTTGTTAGGGATCTGTGGAGATTTACAGTCAAGTTTTTTCTATCAGAGAGAACACGGTACCAATCTTCAGGCCGATATGAAAGGATGTTTCACAGAGGCACTCTTCCAGGAAATAAAACAAAAAGACAGCTGTCTCCGAAGTTTAACTTTCCGGCTCGGATTAAGTATTTTTTGAGAGAAAGTTCTGGTATCTGTTTAATAAAAAGTCTGTCAGGCATTTCTTATTTTGTTATTTACTTTGGAAAAACTTTTAAAAGCCCATCCCCTAAATTGCTCAGGCACAGACACTCTGAATGCATCAAAGCTTTCACGGCTGCATACCAGGGAAGTGGAATACTTGACATTCCACAGGCACACACGTATATATGTGCACTTACAAGCAACACACACTCTCGCACAGCCACAAACAGCCGGCAAATTGATTCAGACAGCTGAATATTTGACATCTGAGGACCTGAATGGTTTCATATTCAACAGCTCGGGTGTCTAAAAACGAGTGGTTGGCTCTTAGCTGTTCACCCATAACACTAATCTTAATGTTTAAACAGATTCAATCAATCTGCAGATGGCACAGCACAGGCGGGGATGTCCAGCACAGGTGCAGTGGGAACTTTTGCAAACAGCATCAACATATTATCGCTTTTTCACGGAAAGAGCAGCAGATACTGTGACCACCGACATGTAGAGAGACTGTGTTGTACGAATGCAGCAGCATCGCACTAAAGTGTGTGACGCACTGTTTTCAGGCTGATGGGAAAGTGGCCAAGTCACTGTGACCTTTGCATGGTCAAGTTGTCTTTTCCATGGGCTATAACCAATTTAACTAGAGAACAAGAACATGGACTCAACATTCATTTAGCAACATTAACCAAATAGATGATGGATAACTGCAATTCATATTATTTATGTTTGAGTAGTTTTATTTGCAAACTCTCTTAATGGTCAATGACCTGTATTTCTCGACCAATCAAAATGCAAGCCACATTCACCCAATTACACACGCATATATCGTCCGCTCCATCTATCAAATGCCAGACACATACACACAAACACACACAAACATACACACACACACAGTATTTTTGCTCGGTATCAGTAATTTGGGTTCAGTATCTTGCCAAAGGACACTAGGGTATGCAGACTGCAGGACCTGGACATTAAACTACCGACTCTTACACGTGGAGCCACATCGTCTTTGAATCATGGAAAGAAAAATGTACAATAACACGTATGGAGGAGTAATGGGGTAAATTGAAGAAATTTCCTATTACATTGGTAAAGGTAAAAGCTGTGGGCCCATATTCAAAAATGTTATACAAGTAAAACAAATCATGTTTTTTGTTTGTTTCGTTCGTCATTTTGATTCCTCCAGTGACACAAACCCAAAAAACTAAGAAATCATTATTATGTCCAAGGAGGTTGTTTAATTGTTGGAGGGGTCGGGCATGATCCCAGGAAGAACTCATCCCATTTTTGCAGAGGATCTGAATAAACGGGCAGATCCAGTCATTTCTTTTCACTTTGTTTATCATGGCTAGATACAACGTTAGCCTTGGTTTGACAACAACCTCTAGTTCGGTGATGTAATTATTGGGAAAACTATAAGTGCATATGCTCGACCAGTTTTGAAATAATTTCTTGACAAAATGACCTGCATCCGAAGCTGTTAATCACCGACGCCGGACCCGAGAAGTAGCAAACACGCAGCATTTTATCTGTACCTGCTAAATCAGTCACGTTTTGGGCCAGAGCTACATTATGATCAGGTTTTCTTAATGTGTGGGTGCAAAAACCTACTGATGCTCACAAGGACAGGTGATGCCCCCTGCCATACTCCAGAGGGCAGAAAATTAAAAAGAGGAATGAATGAAGGGAGTTAAGCAGGTTGGAAATGACAAGACAGATGTGGGCGCTGAAGAAGAAACGGGATGGAGTCGGGTTTGCAAATTACAGCAACCGTGTTGAATAAGTGATTTAAATGTCAAACCTTAGTCAGTGCTCACCCATGATGAGTCCACTGCAAATTTAGCCTGGAAAGTAATTATACATAGGTTCTTTCTAGTATGGGAAGAATGAATAAATTGAAACTATGACTCCCTGGAAAATGTCTTCATCCTGGAAATAAAGACACTATCAAGTCTTGAATTACACGGAACCAAAAGAGCAATTTGTAAAGAGATATTAGGCTCTTTTGAATCTCATAAAAGGCAGAATCCCTCTTGCTCAGTGCTCATCTCTTCCTCTCGCTGTTGAAGCACAGCTGAAGTCCCTCAGTGGGAAGTGATGGAAAGGACAAAATCGGCTATTTTCAGGACAATGGCTTATTTGAAATTCAAACAACTCTTCGCAGGCGCCGCGGCACCTTTGAGAGGAGCGAGACAAGAGGAGTCGCTTTCATCCGACTAAACGTCTTGGAGGTGAGACTGAGCCTTGACATTAAACAACAACAGCCGTGAAACCAGCACCACTCAAAGGACCGTAATGGAGTCAGTGGCTGCATTTGTCTTTGTAAGTAATATGTTTATGCAAATGTTCTGCGGCTGCCTTCAATAGAGCCACACATTCTGTGATGGCACACGTGCACACAGACAACAATCTGTTGAATTACACACCAAATATAATCCAACAATTTCTTGCAGGTTTAAATATATAAAGGTTATAATATTATTGTAATCTGTATTATAGCTGTTATAACAAATTTCAATGTTTTGGTCCAAATTATTGCACCAAATTAAAAGTAAATAGCTAAAAACAAACAAACATTGAGTTCATTGAGTCAGCCAGTAACCCAAAATAAAGTAGAAATTAAACTTTTCAATAATAAAACTTTACTTTGACATAAAAAAAACAAAAACAGGTATTTTTCAGCCCGAAAAGTATGCAGAAAGTTGGGGTTGTACATTTGCACAACGCTGTGCTTGTCCTAATCCTTGTCTTTTCCCTCCCAACAGGCAGCACGGAAAATTAATCTGAAACCTACAGTGCTCAAAGGCGTTTGCAGCTGAGACATTGTTCCTTCCTCACACTGCCAGTGGCACTTTGGATACACCACGCCATCTCAGTGCTCCCATCAGCATGTGCATCTGAATTTGCCACGTTCAGCAAGACGACTCCCAGAGCGCTGGCACTTACACACAAACACACACAGACACACACAGATACACACACTCCTATCCAATGCTCATTGACATAATGCACTGCCTAGCCCCCTTTTCCAAAACCATAACCAAAGATTCATCTCTATAAACAGATTCTGCGTGTGAATAGAAACTGTAGACGAGGGCCTTCTGGTTTACGTTTTAGTTTGACCCATCATTTTTTTAGCAGGTTTTGTTTTCCCACAGGTAAACAGTCTGTGTGGAGAGCAAAAAGAGGTGGAACACATTGACCAAAATGCATCATCTTTTTAATTTATCTGTATTCATATATGCAGATAGGTCATAATAAAGATCAGCCAAAATGTTGTCTGGACCTAAAACACCAACAAAAAGTATCGCTGGTTGGGTTTTGTGTGGAGAAACATTTGAATGACATATTAAAAGAAACTAGTTGGACCGTAAACAGTGCACAGGGAACAGAAGATTTGGATATTTGCTGTCTACATTGGAAGACTCGATGATGATAATCGATGGGGTTACGAGATTTATCAACCATTCAACCAAATGCCTAACCCCAACATTTACTCTAAGAATAATCTAAAACCAACTTTAACCTGAACACTAAAACCAAGTCTTAACCCTGAAACACCCCTTTGAAGTTGTGGCGACCGGCCAAGATGCACACGCAGGCACAGCCAACCTAAAAAAGCTTTGCAACTCTGGGGCCTTAGCAACATCCCCTTGCTTTTCCCGATAATAAGAGAGTCCTTGGCTGCTTTCTCATTTCCAATCTCAGAGCTCTGCACTGGAAATGCCATGAAACAGGCCCCCAGGCCGGACCCCTGCTGTGATATGGAATAACCTGCAGAGAACATCAGTTGTTGATTTTGATGTTCAGTGCAGCTTTTTACTGCCACTCGGTCCATAGAAAGGTGGGTAAGTGAATATGTGAATGGCTAAAATTGGAATGATTTGCACATGCATGCATTCACTTACTGTATGTAAAATATATATATATCTACATAAACACAGACAAGTGCAGGCACAGTGTGTGAGCACACAAATGGACGAGGCAGCCCAGTGGGCAGAGGGATAATGGGGGAAGACTGTGTAAATCCCATATGTGCTTAATCCAGACACTTACAAGAGAGTGTGATTCATACTCTATTACACTCGACTAATACAGCTGAGAGACGCACGGGGCACAATCATTTCAGCAGGCATGGACCAACAAAATAACACCCATGAATCCTATTTATGGGGACTTTACTGAAGAGGGTGTGAAAGGTCAGGGATAAACCCTTTGTACTTATTAGCCGTTAAACATTAGTGGCTTTGTGCCACACCCACAATTCCACCGAGTGTGTTTGTGTGGTTACATCACTGTGTCTGTGAATGTGCAAAAAGATAACAAGGATTTGCATCCAATTAATGGAAGGAATTTCTCTGCAGGACCATGAAAGTTTCCGGTGCATAAAGTGTTTGTTATTCAGAGCTTGAAATCTTTTCTGCAGACTGTATTATCCTCAGGTTATTGTCTCACAGGTAGTGAGGTGAGAGATTGTAAAAAAAATTATATATAATATTATATATTATAGTTTATATTAGTTTAATAAAGCCACTCATCTTAATTTATCTCAATGTATTGTATTTTTTATTAAATTATATGCTTTCCATTAGGCACATTTTCAACACTCAACTGGATGATCTCTGTTTATTTGTTGAGTTTTATACTGTCAGTATTGTTGGCATGTCGAGATCAACAAACGTGGATATTTGTGATATTTGACTCTCCTATAAAACGATAAAGCCTTTATTTATCATTTACTCCAGTTGGATCTGTAGCCTAGTCTACTGCAATATTACCTCATGCTGAACTGCAAAATGTGAAAGTAGGTAATTGATTATATGTAAACAACTTAATGCTTTTGCACCATCAATTGCACACAAGGCCGTACTGGCTCTACCATCCAAGGCTCAGGCTGTTTGGGTTTGTTTATTTCGCTGAGATTGACTGTATAACTGTCCAGCGTGAGGTCGAGACAGTACGAGGTGAGAACTGCAGTAAAGAGCACATGCACAGCTGGCTGCGAGGA
The DNA here is from genome assembly GCF_022539355.2 of Hippoglossus stenolepis. NCBI lineage: Eukaryota > Metazoa > Chordata > Actinopteri > Pleuronectiformes > Pleuronectidae > Hippoglossus > Hippoglossus stenolepis. The sequence continues at coordinate 12,828,958 of NC_061497.1, forward strand.
GCGTGAGTCGGCTGTTTCTGATGATCTAAGTTGATTTCAACAACAATTTCAAAATTTGTATTGAGCATCTTTTGTGCAACAATGGTAACACTGATCATGTTTGTACTTCAGATGCCAGTAAAAATTAATGAATGCCAGGAAAACACCAAAGCTGTTTTTGCCATCAGTAGCCTGCTCCTTGTACCACAACTGATCTTGAAATCTGACGAAATTAATCCGTTGTCATCCATCCACTTGTGCTTTTGAACAATCCAAATACACACTAAGCCATTGTGATTACACACTATCAAACTAGTCAACATAGATATTAAAGTCCCAACTAGCTAATGGCAGGTTATAAATCTTAGTCAAAACAAGCCAGAATGAGAGACATATCTTTCTCACCACCAAGTGTTCTCCATTGCAGAGTGACTGTCTGTGTGTGTGTGTGATTGTCTGAGTATGTGTGTGTGTGTGTGTTAAGGTTGAGAGATAAAATAAAGCCACATACTTATTTATCCTCAGAGGGAAGGTTTTAAAGACTCATGATAACGGGCTTTGTCGTGCGTGTGTGTGTGTGTTTGTTTTCTACACAGTGAATGCACTTGCTGTAAAAACCGAGCAGGACAGGAAAACACAGATCCATGAAATGTGGGACAGACACTATGACACAACAAAGACAGCAACTTATTCAAGTGAAAAACACACAGGATTACAGAAGATTTTTTTCCAACCAGGTTTTGTGGATTTCTCAACCACCACAAATCTAACACAGGAGACATGTGCATCTGTGTCCAACTCACCTTTCTTGTCCCCGAAAAAGAGGGTCTGCTGTGCCGGGTTTGACCACTGGAGGGAGGTGTTGTCATTATACTCCACGCGGCAGGTCATGTTCGCCGTGCCACCCTCCGTCACCGTCATATTTTGAACCAGAGGGTACTGACCGCTGACGCCTGCGAAGTGACACATAAGAGAAGAACAGAGTTAGGAGATGAGGATGCAGCAGGAGCGAGGGAGCGAAAGATACGGAGGTACACAGAGTGAGACAGATGGTGTCATTTTATTGCTGGATTCGTAACGTGGCTTTGTTTGTTTAATACATTTGGAAAACAAAGATTAACACCCTGATTACAAATTAAATGTTCATGCAGGATGGCCGGTCACGGCTGTGTGCTAAATTGGACCCTAACACAGAAGAAACAGGGGGCGTTTAGCCTGCGGTATCAAGCCTGAAACCTCAGCTACGCAGGGAAGGACCAATTAAAAAACACTCTCTGTGGACTCTTCTACATGTGTGTGTGTGTGAGATCCCACATTGACTGAGAGAAACAAAGAGACAAACAGCGTTAAGTCCTGTAATTGTGTGTGACCTCTCAGACAAGCAGCGCCACTTTTCAGCACCACGGACAGGTAACTGCCTGTTTTCAGAACTCTGGACAGCTCACATTTGTGTGTGTGTGTGTGTGTGTGTGTGTGTGTGTGTGTGTGTGTGTGTGTGTGTGTGTCTCTGTGTGAGGGAGGGAGCGAGGCAGAGGGAGCAAGTAAGCAAGTAAATAATAATAACCATAAATCTATTTCTGTCTTCATCCCCAGAGGACAGGTTTTAAAGACGTGTGAATAGAGTCTGAGGTAAGAAAGATTATTCATCCCCAGCTAACACCCCCGTCTTAAACCACAATCCCTTCCAGGGAGGGTTAGGGATCATAAAAACTGAAATCTATATATATTAAGTCAAGGAAAAAGAGAAATGAGAAATATTCAGAAATGAAGTTTTTAAATGCCACAATTTCCATTTCAGTTTAATTCCGCTGATGCCTCTCGATTCAAACGCTGTTTCTGTATTAAATGATTGAACACTGTAATTATCAGCAGCCAATTTTGTGTTTTCCTTACTTCAGCTAATGACTGCACAGGGAAAGATAAATAAACCCGGGAAAAAAAACACTTGTCTGCAGGGTTAGCAGGTGAGGCAAACACCATCAGAGAGACCTGCGGTGAAGGACACGTCGAGAGGAGAGAAGATGAGGTGAAGGAGGGAAGGAGCGGCAGAGAGAGGTAAGTCAAGGAGCACGGGTCATTTCCAGTGTTGATTAAGGCCTCCCGAGGTTAATCATGCATGTGAGAGATAGAGAGGGAAGAGGAGGGAAATGGAGGAAAAATGGATCCGCGCTATGGGAGGCAAGGAATATGTTTTATTCATGAAAGTTTTGCATGAGGCATGATCTGCCAACGATTTACCATTCTCCCGCGCCTGCCCTCGCTCTCTTTATTACTTCCTCTCTTTAAATCACTTACTTTTCCTCCCTTTTCTCACTCACGCAGTTGGGCGACATACAGCCCAGTGTGATACATTTTATTTCCTTTGTGCCGGCCACAAAAGAAAAGTTAATGGTTTAACACCATACCGAATGGTGGCAAATGAGGATTCTTTTTGAGCCGGGTTCTGCAAAATATGACATGGTGTATAATTTCAGTTCATTACTGCAGTGCTGAATGTGACCCTGTGAGATATCGTTGAAAATGGGAGTAACTCCACGCTTGCTTTCAGTATGGTCAGGACTTTACTGATTCCTAATAATACAGTCTTCTAGTTTGTTCTCCAAGTGAAGTGTTGAGTCATTTAATCGTCGCAGCAAAGTGCCATTAGCCAACATGGGTGCTTCCAAAATCTATCTTTCCAGCTATGAAATAACAGTAGCATTTGTAAGACATTTACGTCTTTTACACCAGCATTTGCAGGTATATGAAGGTTTTCTAAACCAGTGTCCACCAGCTAAAAAAGGTGGTTTGACTCCTCTCCCATTGCCAGTAGAGTAATTCAGTATTATCCCCCGCTGGGTCATGTTCAACGTTACGAACGCACAGAAAAGCGAGGAGCACAGTTTCTGCAGTTTAGCATGAGATATGACCGACCAGATGACGATTGAGAAAATCCATAATGCTGCTGTCTATTGAGTAAAGGTGTCAAACCTTAACCCCCTCAACTATTTGTAGCTGTAAAATTACCAATCACCACAAAGGCAAAACATCTGAAATATAGTTTTTTCTCTCCCTTTTCTCCTCTTCCTTTCTTCTTCTAGTGCCTACACAAACTAACAATAGTCTGGGGATTCCTAACCTTGCCTTAGCCTAGCGTCAGCGTCTGGTGCTACACGTCCAGAGGGACTGAAAGGGCCAAAGGGGCCACGATGATGGTTATATTAGAGGAGCGCAGTGGTCTGTGCGCCTAATTGACCAGCGGAGTAGATTCTTCCATTCTCCCCCCTCTGGCCACCCAGACCTGATTTAAATGTATCTCCTGAGGGAAGCAGGCAGCTGCTCTCTTCTGATTTCCATGTCTAAATTTAGGTCCTTCCCTCACTCCACCTCTCCACTCTTTCTCCCACTCTCAGTCTTCTCTCGCTCCATCTTTTCTCCGATCCACATCCATTCCACTGCAGTTCCCTCCTCTCTGTTCCCCTCGCTGCCTCTGTCACGTTTCCTCCTCTGGCTGATCCCTGAAGGGTGACGTTTCCACTTTCTTTGTCGCTCATTTTCATATTCTCTTTGTCTCCCCCGATGCTCCTCGGGCTTTCAGATTTATCTCGATCCTACCTCGGTTCTTCTGCTCAGTTGTGTCTCATGGAGAGAGGGGTGACTCTAATTGCACTCTACGTTGACTGACGTGCCGAGGGTAAGCCAGGTCAGCGTCTGCATGACATTATGAAGCAATGACATAATTCAATTTGCTCTGCCTTATTTGGCTTAATATATATGCCACCTTCAATAGTATACTAACGCAGTTGTGATTGCATTGGGGGTTACAGCAAATCGTTATTTCCTCTAAAGACAAAAAAAAAGATTTTATTTTACCCTCCACACAGCTGTCTCCCTCGATGAGCTGAGTCTTAAGTTTTAATGGGTCCACTCAGTAGCCTCCCTCCCCCAGTATAAGAAATGGCTACTAATCAAGGCTGCCCGCAAATCCTCCGCACAATCATCTGGACTCGTGCCTCCCACCGCACAGCATCCAGTGTCCGGGTATTTCTCAAATACAACAACTCAAAAGGTACAAATGCCAGTGCAGCCAGGAGAGATATTCACAGGACACAAAGGCACTTTCACAGCCACAGAACATATTCCAAAGCAAACTACTAAACAAATAAAAGTGATAAGAGAATTCTGAATGCTTCCTGTTTGCTCTCTGACATGACCTTTCAAGCAAGAGCAGCTGAGTCTACTAACCTTTCTTATTTAGGTATTCAAGGAGCAGAGAAAAAGAGGGAGATGCAGGCAGACAGACGGACAGCCCGGAGCTACTGACCTTTATAGCAGAACTGCGGCTCAACTGAGCTGTAGAGCTATGATGTATGGCTGGGAATACAGGATTACAAAATGGATAGAGCCAGGTCGTGGTTTTGATTAGCTGAGTCACCTTTTAAGCCAGCGGAACATAACCGATAAATGCAGACTTGGGATCACATTACTGCAGATCTAAATTTAATGGATAATTCCGGTTTATTATGGCTCAGGCCTGATGCAATCTTAACCATAATTTCAATCTCTCATGAAAATAAAACGGCAAAATTAATCCTGAAATCTGGCGACAACGAGCGAGAATGAAAAGCAGGAGGAGCAGACAGGCTGTCGACGAGCCAGCAGCAGATTATCTGCCGCATTATCTGGAGACAGAACCGAAAGTTAGCACAGACGTAATGTTGGAAATAATCTGTATTACAAAGATAAGCTGGTACATGAAATGCACATATTTGAAACTACATCTGTCTAATGATTCCAGAAAATCTCTTTCTGTTTGTCTGTGACTCGCATAACTCGACAGCCATTCATATTATCGGCTTCACACTTGACATGTGTATTGTCAAGGGGCCCAAGGAAGTGGAGTGTTGAATTTGGTGCGATTTGGACACGCGATATATTCAATGGTAATAAACTTTGGGTAAACAGACCAGTGCTCTGTAGCAGTGGCGGCTGGGACTCATCAAAGTAAGTGATGTTGTTGATCATGACAACGGGCGCGTTCAACAACAACCGATTATCCATGTCAGGGCTCTACTGAGTCAAACTTCACCAGACTTTGAATATACAGGTGAACAGCTATTTGTGCAGCAGCGGTAGTTCTTCAGGGTTCTGCAGCCGGTCTTTACTCTTCAATTACTGCAGCATCACCACAGGCAAAGCAAACAACCCAGTCGAAAAAACAGGCAGGTTGAGAAACACTAGTATGTGTTACGGAAAAAGATTTACATTGCCTTAAAAGATAATATTTAAAACTTATTTTCAATTAAAGGTTAAAAAACATGATGAAAACATGCTGTAGTCTTTGTTTTTTTTAATCATGTGTTAAAAAACCTGTGTTTGAAACCATACCAGCATCAAAGCCTATACCTCTCTATCTCCTCCCTGACACTGTATAATATGACTTCAAGTGTCTTACTGTTCGTAAAGCATCGCTCTCACGTGATCATGACAGAGATGCAAAAGATTACACAGTACATGAAACATTTGCCATGGCCAGTTAGTGTCTATGAGGTGACACAGGTGGCCACGCAGCTGGGTGCACAAGCCCCTCAGTGTGAGGCAGCTGGGTGGAATGGCGATTGCAGAGACTGTCCAATGGCACAAGATCATCTCAAGATGAATTCATCAAGTGGCCGTGTGTTCTTGACCGGGAAAACGTGTCGACAACCTCCTCGCTGGTTGAGAGTATCAGCAAACTGCCGAAAGTACAAGTGTGCTAGAAATTCCATATTTCTTTCAAGAACCAATTTCAGTTGATAATATGGACGACAAAATGTTTTTAGTAACTTCCTGGAACAGAAGGCAACTTATCAGACGAGTGCATCATCACTCCCTGCCCTCGCTGTGGGGACTCTTCCTCCCACTGTGGCAATTTTCACACAAACTCCTCCCTGTTTCTCGGGAACATGTCACACACTCACAGACACACAGACACACAGACACACACACACACACACACACACACACACACACACACTTTGCAATGACCTTTTTCACGCCTTCTACAGATATGCATCCCAAATCCGTGTCGCACATATCAACATTTTCTAAAGCTATTAGGCCTAACGTGAAAAACGAGCCTCCGGTATTCACATTGAAATTAAATTGCATGTACCTGTGAAAAACAGTAATCGCCAGTGTGACTAAACTATCTATCAGCACTATGGGACTTACGGATTTATATGTAATTTATCTTTTAAACCTCTTGAAAGCAGATGAGGAAGTGAAGCCTGGCTTGACACTTGGCATCGGCAGGTACCCACACATTTGCAGCTTTCATATATCATTAGTCCTCTGTAAATCAGAATATTCTGTGCTGATGAAAAAAATATTTAATGCATTTACAACACTTGCTTGTAATAGAGAAACAGGTACGCTCAAATTATATTAACTACAGCCTAAATCTATAAAGTTAAATGCTCTCTGTTTATCTTATATAGATCCAAGAACAAATTTTAGTGCTAAAATTGTACATATAATTTTCTGTGATGTTTGAGTGTAACATGTCTCTATAGCACATGCTCTTGAAGTGAAGGAGCATCTTAAGTCAATGAGATTACTGCTGGTATCCTCTTGACAATGTGAAGGAGGAGGATTTCAAATAGCCTTGATCTTATCTTCTTCTTTAGCTGAACAACATAATGTTCAATCTAAGTCCTACATTTTGGCCTTATGCTCTCATCAAGGTCCAAACAGCAACAATGACCTTCTTTACTTTACTCATTAACAAAACCACGTCAAGTCAAACTATTTATACAGCCTAACCAAAGCATGTTGCAGAGGAATTAAATTCTACATTTATTTGACTGATTACAATCCAATGAAAAAACAAACATATGGGCGGAAGATATAAGTTGATTGATAACACAAGACTATCTTGATACAATCATGACTACAACATGATTTCACATAGAAAAAACAAGCAAATTAAAATGTATCCAGTCCCGTCTACAAAGAGAATAGGTTTTAAATTAATTAGTTAAAGTGGAGGATCTAATAGTGTCAAACATTTCCATGACTTAGGGCCAGAAATTGCTTCACCAAGTTGGATTTTAAGTAGGTGCGTGGAACGGAGAGCAGTGATTAGTCAGCAGATCTGAGGGGTCTGTAAATAGAAAAAAGGGAATGAGGAGTTCAGAGACCTCATGCCAGGCCATGGAGTGCTGTAAAAACATAAAATAATCTTAAAAGCAACTCAGCTCTTCACTGGTAACCAGTCAACAGAAGCCACTACAGGGGAGATATGGTCTCTCTGCTTGGTGCCATGTAAGAAATCCGGCTGCTGCATTTTGAAACCAGATGCAGACGAAACATTACTGACTCATTCCTACATAAGGAGAATTGTATTAATCACAAGAATTAGAAATAAAAAAATGGCAACATTTATAACAGAGAAGATTAAATGTTTAATCTGTAGATATTTCTGTCTTTCTCATCCGAGGAGCCATATAAAAAGAGAAACAAAAAATGGCCTAAAACGGGGCCCTGTGGTCCACCACAGCTGATGGATGCAGAGGAAGAGGATGACAGAGATGCTTCTGTCTTGAAGGCAGGAGGCAAACCACTGATGGGGCCTGTCACTGACTGACAACATGTTTATCGCTGTCGAAGAGGAGTGAGGAGTGATGGACTGTGTTGAAGTCACGCTGGAGATTTTAAACTATTCAAATAGTCCAACGCCCTGAATCTAAAAACAGAGTCATTCAGTGGTTGCCCTCAGGAGGCTGGACTGAGGTGAAAGATCATCGGTACAGGTGGAATTGAATGCTGTGACAGGTGTTCTGTGCACGGGCCAGCAGGGGGAGCTTTAATCAGAGCAGAATGGAAGGCATCTGAAAACTGCCTGGAAAAGAACTGGGGTAATAAACCAGATATATGCTACCACTACGTACTGGCTAACAATCAAGGTATACAGGCATATAGATGAATGTATATGTCATGCATTCAATTTATAGAAACTATGCAGTAAAAATGTGTCTTTTTTAAAATTAAATTAAAATAAAATTTCTTACAAAAATAGTCTAATAAAAACACTGAGCTACACATATTTCTATAAATCACAATATTATTATGGAAATAAAAACGAAAAACTGGGATGGGCTTAGTGTGTGTTCTATCTATTCTAGTTCTTCTATTGAAGTGATAAAACGTTCTGTTTTTCTGTTTTGCTCCACTCGTGTCTGTGAGTGAACTGTATGTTATTTATATTTAGTGTGTGTGTGTGTGTGTGTGTGTGTGTGTGTGTGTGTGTGTGTGTGTGTGTGTGTGTGTGTGTGTGTGTGTGTGTGTGTGTGTGTGTGTGTGTGTGTTCACAGGCACATTCCAAACTAAACTTGCTCTTCTGACACTGATAAGACTCCTGCTGTGAGCAAATTGAATGCAACCCCTGCAGAGGGCTGAGCTACCTTTGTATTCAGCGCTCACATACAACCACCTCAGGACAGCCATTTCTGATGTGGAGATATGAAATTAATTACCCGGCACCAGAGAAGCTGGCTACGGCGGTGCTGTCGTGATCTACATACAGTACAGTAATTAGACTGGGCAGCTGTTGGTGCTGCCATTGCAAATTTTGACATCCAACACACAACCCCAGGAGTCCGATCAACAAAACATCACCTATTCCTCCGTGGTGCTATTAGGTGTTGTTTAAGCACGGTGAGGAGTGACAGACAGAGGACGTTCTTTTTATGAACCACAAGCTGTCAGAGTGTACACAGGTCTTTTTGGCTTGTTTTTGAGGTGGGTGAGGATGTTCCCAGTAGAGGGTTGTGAAAGGAATTAACAGACAATGTCACGGGAGTGACAAAACATCCGGGAAAGGATTTCGCCTATGATAGCACTAAAAATATTTTTTAAAAAGCCTAAGCATACAGCTGTTTCTCTGTTTGTTCCCTTTTTGTTGCTGAGGAAAAACTGCCTCGGTTTGAACTTTTGTTGATTCTCAGAAACCAAACCCACTGTATATGCCACTGCTTATAAAAACCCACGCACTAATTTCAAGTTGGTGGACAGACATGCTCCCAGACACTATTATCACTCGCCCAGTATTCCTGCCCTTGATTCAGCAACAGCAATTTAAAGGGCAGATACATAAACCCCTGCCCATTCTCTGCGTGGAAGCCATCTGAGTTCAAGCTCGCTCCGTCCAAAATGGCCTGAGATCTCACTATCCTCCACCAGTCAAGGGCAGACATCTCATGGTTTTATGACAGAGGTAAAGCGGGCATTCATAAATACTTCATACGCTGCTTTCTTCCAGCTGGCAAAAGCGAGCAGAAGAAGCTGAGAGCAAAGGCGAGTGCGGTAAGGACAGGGGTACATATTTTGACAGATAAGCGGAAGTAAGGGAGGAGGGAATGGAGTAAACAAGTGAGGCAAGTGTAAAAACAAGAGAACAAAGTCTTAGATGCTTCCTTTTCTGCAAAGAGGACCCGTTTTTTATACATGGCTCAAGATGTTAAGACGAGAAATATGCTCCCCTGATTATTGCATAAAACGTAAGAAGAAGGTAAGTGTTTCTCTATGTGCTTGCTTCTCTATGCAAGTGCAGATAGTGTGTGTGGGTTGTGTGTGTAAAAGTGAGAAGTGAAATATTAAGTAAATGTTATTTTTCACTTCATCCTTTTTCGATATGGCAAAATCCCAGTCTCATCTGTTCTATTTTAGGTGTTACAAGGACACAGAAGGCAAAAAGCTTTGACTGCATACAGTGTGTGCATGATCAAATATTCTGCTCTATTCCCTCTTTAAATATAAAGCCAAGCAATGGGAACGCAATATTAGCAGCCATCCACACGCTTGCAGGCTTAGCGAGTTTTGTAAATTAAATATCGTAAAAAGCACAAGGCCGGGGACAAATCAGATTTATTGTGGCTATTGAAATTCTCAAAAAAAAATATTCTGACTGATGTGGTGGAGAAATGTGCTCAACGTCGCAACCTTTTTTATCACAGGAAGCTATTTATTTCTTCTGCTTTCATACGGGGTGAGAACAGGATGATCTCAGGGACTGGGTGCATTCACGAGGGAAATCAAACTAATCATTGCTGCCACCAAAAACTCCCAAATTCCCCAAATCAACATGACACAGTGTGATTCTCTAATGTGCGGTGATGTGTTGACAGATACTCTTCATTTAAGAGGGATCTGGGGAAATGCTTTCATGCCCCCGGGGGGATTTTGCAAGACTCAGTGAGCAGAAAGTGCTAGTTTTAAAAAACAGCTCTTAGCATTTGGCTTGTGTGTCAGACTTACTTTGCAGTGTTGCTCTTTTAGCAGAACCTCCAGTCAGGGTTGACACTGAAGATCTCGTCTCAAAGCTAAACTCAGACGGGTCTACCCCGGGATGAACGCATCTGAGAACTAAATTGTGTGACGAAGGTAGTGAAAGCGTGGACCGTGTGTTATAAACGGCAAAACCTGCTCCGGTGAGTGTGGTTAAAAATTAAATGAATTTGCCTTGGTCAGTAGAAGTATAAACTAATCCCAGCAGAGGTTTTCAAACTGCGATGCAAGGCACCAGTCCGATGTTCTACAAACAACGAGAAGTTTGTTTTATTGTAGCATGGGCTGATCACTAGCATGGTCAGCAGCTCAAGTGGTTGTGACACAACAGACCAGCCAATTTTTTTTTGGACAAAAATCACACCAACAGGTCCCATAAAACAAAAGACTGGTGCGGAAGTGCCGAAGACAAAACAAATACAGGCCTGAGCCGATATTTAATACAAATGGTGTTATATTGTGAAGGCAGTGTTTTTACCTTAGCCACGTCTGTAATCACACCTTCGCCTTGAGTTGCTAGGTGATGAGAACACTTGCGAGTCGTTCACAAAGAAATCTCTCGCATTTCTACCAACCTTCCCCCGAAGATGTGAACTTATGATGGGTGTTTTTTTTCTTTCTCTGAGGTAGGACCCAAAGTGTCTGTCAGACTTTGAAAACCCCTTATTTTAAGGAATTATTACCTCCACAAAGGAGGTTATGGTTTCATTGATGTTTGGTAGTTGGCAGCATTACACAAAAACTATACTGATCAGATTCCCTTGAAATTGGGACATGGGCCAAGAATAAACCCATTACATTTTGGTGCAGACCTGGACAAAGGGGCAGATCCAGGATTTTTATTCAGGCATGTTTTTAACCCGAATTGCTTTCGATTCAAAGCAAAAAGACACCTAGCAACTGTTTTCTTTGTACAAAGACACATATTCATAAACGCAGAATGTAGAGATGCCATGTATCCGTCTGTTGTGTTCAACAAGGTCCTTTTTCACACTCATTTGCAACCGTCATTACATTGTCACATGCTCTAAAAATAACCCAGTTTCAATAATAACCTGATTGAAAAGGAGGAGAAGGAGGGAATAGACAATATTGAAGGAGAAGACAGAGTTAGAGGAAGACCATGTGACTCATCCCAAGAACGTGATCAAGCCAAGCTCCTTTCTGATCAGTGCACAATGTACCTTTTTTAAATATAGTTCCCTGGCGAAGATGAACCACATGTAAACAACAATGAAAGGATGTGAGGCATCTTCCTGATGGTACTTGTGAGTCCAATTGAAGCAAATGAGCAAAAAGAGGATAAATCTGATATCTGAAATGAACATCTTCTAGAGTACAAACTTGAATGACATTTTTTTTCAGCACATATATTTTCCTGTGGTGCATTTCATCTTTTTGCAAGTTTGGCTCAGATTGTGATTGTTTGATTTACCAAAGAAAAACTATACATCTCAACATAACTACTGCATCAAGTCCATCACTGATTCAAATGGCTGAAATCTGGCACATATGACTCGATGTACACATTCGGCCTGTTTCTTATGTTTGCCTCTTCTGAGCCGACGCAAATCCTCTCATTTGACTCATCAATACGACTCTGTGCAGGAAGTGACTGCATTCGAGAGCCGCTCCTCTGTTATCATCAGCCAAAGACGGCGGCTAAACAGATGGAGAATAAAGTCGTGGTTGACTAAATTCTTAGTTTTGGAGTGGGATATTTACTGAAGCACGCAGCTGAATATAATCAGGTTATCTCCTCTCAAATAAACACCCTGCCTCTCCTCCCTGACACCCTCTCTCTGATCTATAATCCTTCCCTCAGTTACACACTGCCATCTTGCAGACACAGAGAGCGACGGGGGAGATTGTGATCGTTGTAATTTACTGCTGTCTTCCCAGTCTCTGACAAAGGTATAAAGGACAAAATAACACAATTAAATAGCCGATATGAATATTATATATCTAGATTTAACAATCTCATGACCTCGGAATAACCTCTTTAAAGTTAAAGCTATAAAGCAAATGTTTACAAAAGAAAACTATGCGCAATTCGTGATACATGTGAGCTTCATGTGCTACCGCTTCAAAACCAGAACACACATCCTGATTCCGAGCGAATTAACCACACACATTACACAGGCTTGTTTAGTGTGTTAACTAAACCACACTAAACAGGGGCGGATCTCAGATTTATCTAAGTTAGGGGCCACAGAGGGGCCATAATTGACACAGAGGGGCCAATTATAAGGCCAACATCCATGCACAATACCTGATTCAGTAAGGTGCACATTTAAGGCATTCCTTGTTTACTGTTCGCCCTAAAGCTTTGAACAAAGCCACACATCCCATTCCTTGATCAAGTGCTTCAAAAATACTCAAATAAAACTTCTTAACAACTTGTCATATTTGTTGTTAGGATTGTTGGTAAGTGACAAGTTTATTAAAAACAAGACTACTGAAAGGATAGGGTCACTTCAATAGCCAATCAGATTTCAGCTGTGGTCAGTGCCCCCCCATTAAAACAAAACAGGGCATTTAAAATCTGTAATGAATGCTGAGGCAAAAAATATAGTTTTGGAACCAAGCAAACAAAAACGAGAAAAACTAAATAAAATAAAAGCAACCAAATCAGAAATGTCAGCCAAATCTGTTAAAGCAAATCCAGCCCGGGTGAATTAATTCTGTTTGACTCCTCTGATGTGAGATTTGTAAGGCTGAGGGAGCAGCGGGGGGGAAGCGCAGCCACGACTCACCTCGAACTTTGCCTTTTGAAGCCATCACTGGAATCCCCAAGTAGACAAGAGAGGGGTCGGATGGACAGCAAGAGAGGCAGACGCCAGAAAGCAGAGAGAGGAGAGAGGACAAAGACAGAAGACAGAGCAGCTGATTAGATAACTGCGGGAGGAACAGTGTGCTTGTGTCTGTACCGGAGAAGAGCGTAGTCTCTCTATCTTGAATGTCAATCAAGAGTGCTGACACCCCCACCACCCCGACCCCTGCCTCCGATCACTCAACCCTGAAAGAGAATGTCCTGATTTAGCTCATCAGCAAATTGAGAGCTTACAGCGTGGCACCTTTTAATTGGTAGTGTCACATCATCTGGATCATGCGAGGAAGCTTGTTGCCGTCTAATGAGCTTGCAAGACCCATAAGGATCAGGACATACTGTAGATAGCATGCGGTTGATTAGTGAATGCCGTGCTTCATTTGATTTCTTGTGGAAATCATAAGACATCTCTTACAGTGGCTGACGTCTGTTTTATGTGGACACACAGGAGGTCATGATTCTTGTGTGTGTGTGTGTGTGTGTGTGTGTGCACATGTTCTCAGGACAGACTGCTGGATATCATAAACGGCTGTGAATGACAGCACTGTAATCAGCGAGGAGATGCACTGGCAGGAGTGCGGTGTAGCAGAGAATATGCCATCATATGGGAGGGTTCAAAGAGAACCACGCGGAGCAAATGAAACCATGTACAAAAGGCGAAGATAACCACAACACAGAGGACCTAACCGACAACAGGAGCATCGCCTCCGAGACATCCTGCTGGTGAAAACACAAGAGGAGAGCCGAATAAACAACCCAGATTGTCTATTAGTGTGCGCATGTGCCTGTGTTTTCGTGTGTGCGCGTCCCAAGGGAATGATTCTTATGCTTCACACACACTGCTTTGCCAAATTGATGGATCTATTGGAATGCCTCCAGTGAGCCTGAAATGAGAGGAGAAGAACAAAGGGAATCTAACTGCAGGTGCACAGTCTGCAGGTTATAAAAGAGTCTCACGATTTCCTCTAGATTTACAGATCTTGAAATCAATCCAATTGTACATAACAAATGTTGAATTGTATATGTTGGTAGGTAAACATACTTGAAATGGATTTCAAGACTGAGATTGGAACATAACAACCTTTATTCAAACTCCCCCTGAGATGCAAACCAGATGCTACATAGTCTGACCACTTTCACATACATTTTGTTTTGTTCATATCTGAGTGCTATTAAATCCTAATAGCCAATTCTCACTTGCTGATGGAAATGATTATGTTCTATTAGCACTACTTCACAGCTTGCCAAGGTAAGAGAAATAGAGTGAGGAAGGGAAAGTGCAAAAGAGAGAAAGGGATCATTTCTTGTAATTTTTCAGAATTCAAGAACATCGCGCGGAGCAATTGAGATTGGAACAAAAGGCTAAAACAATCACATAAGAGAACGGTTCTCAGAGTTTTTCTCGTACAATGTCGTACACAAATGCAAACGCACAGGCGGCTGGGGAAGATTTCACACGCTGCTGCTGTGTCAGTGGTAAAGAGATAGAGGAACTGGCAGAGAAACAGGTCAGCGGGTGTCACGTCTCTACCAACACCGCCTTCTACATGGAACTGATGGCTCTGTGAAATATTCCCTAAGCAAAGTCTGACCTCGCTCCCTCACTGCCTTTCATCGCTGCTGTCAAGGTACGAGTTTGCTGTCACAACAGCGCTTCTGTGATCTCTCCCAGTCAATACTCAAAAGAAGAAGAAAAAAAAGACAGATCCTGGAGACAAACAGAGGGGAAAAAAACAGGATTTGCAGCTTTTCACTCGTAATAACAGCTGTGTTTATATAACAGATACAGACAGAGAGACCTAAGAATCCAATTAATTACACAATGGACACCTCTCACAATACTAATGATCGGACAGAATATATGAAACACGATACTGGTCCCTGAATACAGTTTAATCTGGTTGTTTCTCTAAACATTGAAGCCGACACGCTCCTGGAATTCCTGTTTCTTCTGTTGTCTCACCAGTGAATATCGGACTTGCTGCACATTCAACAGGTGAATGCTGTTTGCATGTTCACACGTGGCCATATTCCTTTAGTCGTGCGCATGCAACTGTGTCCTGGGCCATAAGGGCCGCCTACTCAGCTGGGGGCTCGCTACAGGTTAAAAATATTTCTACACTTCTCAGTCCAAATGTTGATTTGTTTGCAGCCACCTCCGACTTATCAACCCCGACCACCACATACTGATTGATACTTGTCTTAAATTGGTGAAATCTTTCTTCATAGCTGCGCGCATTCATTCATTCAGTCCCTCCTGACTCCGCTTGCACAAACAAACACACACACAAACATTGTCATTGGGTACAATGTAAAAACCATGATTTGTGGATCTCTCAGGATGGATGTTAATACCAGGTCTGAACAGTTCCTTAGTTGCTGTAAGGGGGAATCTATTTGCCCCCTAGTGGTCGAAAAACCACGTCAGGCAGCTTTAACCTCATTTCATGGTCTCTTGAGAGTGATAATAATAGTGTGATAATAGTAACTAGAGAAGGTTGGCTTTCAAAACCTGTTATCTAGAGGTAAAACAAGGCCCACTGACATGTACAGGAGATAACTCAGAGTGAGCTGAATGAAGTTTTCTCTCCTGCAGGTGCAGCTTAAATCTGCATTACAGAAAGAAGAGGAAAGGTAGCTTCTTACATACATTTTATATGACTGATCATTGCAAATACCTGGTGATTGACACAGTTCTGTTATTTGATGTAAAGGAATACTCAGATGCATGTAAACCTCATTTTTTAAAAACTATTTACCAAAACAATGCTTGGAGCTATTGGTCTAGGTATCACATTAACAAACACACTTTTCTTTTCTTTTCCTTATGAGAGAATGAGAAGTGAGTGACGGTGTGAAGGTTGAAGAGAAAAGCTCAGAGTTGTAAGCAGGTTGTTCTCTGTCTCTGCAACTGTCAGCGGGGAGCTGTCATAAATAAACTGTGACAGTTCACACAGACACCACCTACTGTGACACATACACCACACACACTCACATGCACACACACACAAAACAGTGATCATAGTATTCCCTTGGGGTATAAGTCTCATGGGAGGACATGTGTTCTATTGCAACAATCCCTCCTGTTTTCCTCCTCGTTTCCTCCTCGTTTCCTCTCCCTTCAACTCGGGCTCATTCAGGAGTTTGTCTCACCTGCCTTTTCTTGTTCACTCTCCTTTTTTTATTAACCCCTTCCTTACCTGCATCTCTCTCTGTCTCCCGTTCTGTATTTTGTCCCCCCCCTCTCGGGGTACCTCTATCAAAGTGGCAGATATATTCAGCGTCTGACAAGGAGTGAAAAGCCTATGGAGATCGATGTGTGCAGCGCGCCTCTCTGAGCTGTCACACGGCATGATGGAGAGTTAAGCTTATCTTTCGTACGGCGGCAGCTGTTTTGCCGTATGTTTGATGTACTCCGGGCCCTTGGAATCCCACCAATATTCCACCGGTGAGCAGATTGCTGTAAAACCTTAACACACTCTATGTCACCCTATGACTCGGCTGTACATGGAGCCATCAGCACACACACACACACACACACGCGCACACGCACACGCACACGCACACACACACACGCACGATATTTTGGAGAATTTCCATTATGACACATATTCATTGTGAGCCCTGACTGCATTTGATTTCAAGAGAATCATCAGCATACAAATGGCTGCGAAGGAACACAAGCAAATGTATTTAAATCTTATTTGATTTAGCACAGCTTTTGCTAAATGCCACAATTCATCTCGGGGTAATAAAGGAGATGGTAAACAGTGTTAATAGATGGAATCAAGCTTACTTAACTCAGCTTATTGCCACCATACTGCTTGCTTTATTAGATCTGTCTACCACGTCCTTGTTTTCTCACATTACAGGGAGGCACATCTGTTTGTTTTGTCATTTAATCCGGCATATTTGATTTCCACTCCTTAACACAATTATACATACCCTGTCCATGGCACCATCATCTGCTCGCAAGCCATAAGCCAATAAGACGCACACATACACAAGTTCACACATGTTGATCACACATGCACACACTTCATAACATTTGCTCCATCCCCTCTAAAGATGGTCCACAGCAGTGTTTATGGTTCCATTCAATACGCCTTGCAAACATTTTTCTTTCGTTCTGGAAATAACCAACCAATCACCATCTGGTGAATCACCATCATCACACCATGTGTGAATGGCCCCAGCCAATCGGCCCCAGAGCTACAGTTCATTTTTAGATTTTCTGTTCAACGGCACAGTGATCAACTTTTCACATTAATGATAGATGAATAAAGCAGAATACTGTTAACAACATGCAGGCATGGAGTGGCCTTTTGTTGACGAACCACGATCACTACTCTGGTGTCAAGTGACATCAAAAGCACAAGATGGCCGTCCCCATATCCAGAATATTGTAGATTTATTTTGTAGAATGGAAGGAAGTCAAGGGTCAGCTAGAATGATCAAGGTCATGTCTAAATATGATAAATCGATGACATAACTTATCGGCAGGTCTGGAAGAAGGTTAGGAAGAGGTTTCAGTGACAGTGACCTGGTGGTTTTAATGTCGGGACATTTCAGTGCACAGATTCTCTGTCACTTGACTTCACACCTGCTCTATAAGAAAGGTCAGAGCACACACAGCCACGAAAGCATACAGTATGTGCATGGTACACAGGCGCTTCCACTGCACTTCCACTTGGACACAACACACACACACACCGTGGACCACAAAAAAATGTTATTTGACAAAATTCGCTGGCATACATCACTGGTTCCATGCACAGAAAGCACAGCCATGCTGCCACATATCACACTGTCCTTCACACGCAGCAGACTTCATGAGAGGAACCGTGTGGGATATGTACTGCACAGAACGCTGTACTGATCTTTCCCCCATGGTTTCAGAAGTTTTATATATCTTGGTGATTCATTTGGACACTGCTAGACAAATAAGCTCAGAACTATGAGCTTCTATCTGGAGCCTTTTGAGAAATTAAACGTTTTGACGGGGGAAAAAAAGGGATGTTTAAATATTGTCTTAAATAATCACCCTAAAAAGTTTTTTTGAGTTTTATTTTGTGCCTCATGAAAGTTACATCTGTGATGCCAATCAATAATAAATAGACTTTAAAATGACTTTGAGTGATCTCTGATTTTCTTCTCATCTTTCCTTTCACAGAGACGTGATTTGTCTTGAGTGAAAAACTTTTATACAGAGGATTAAATGTGCGTTTCATAAGATATACAGTGAATAGACTTAAATCAAAGGCATCAGTCTTGTATTCTGACGTATTTATAACCACGATTTGCAGCCAGCCACCTGATTTGTATGGTAATTGCTCATAATGCAATCATCCTCCTGAACAATATTAACAAATTGATGTTCATGAATTCATTCTATGTAGTTTCCGTTTGCCAGAAATGTTTGTGTCCCTTCATTTTAGCACGGCTAAGCTGGTGTTGTAAAGCCGGGCTGTTTGATGGGCTGTTTAGCACTTTGTACGTCTGTCTGCTGCCAGGTACTTCTGCAGCAGGAGCCATCTTTCTTAAGAAGCAGAGGCCCGCTAGAAAAACACAGAGCCAAGAGTTTGTCTCATATTACAGGCACAAGCTTGACAAACATCCAAACCCTGCCCACACAGAATAAATAAGAAGAGTCAACATGAATTATGACCCTGGGGACTGTTTAGAAGCCAGAATTTTTTTTGCATGAGTTCAAAACTTATCAGCTAATATTTATTATTTTACTTTTTCATTTGGCACTTGATAAATTCTGGATGAGTATGTACTTGTCTAAAAAAACTGCCAAGACGGGAGCTGCGTTAATCCATTAATCCCTCTGAGGCTCTGACTGGACTGTAGCTATGGCAGCGTCCTATCACTGACATCTTCAATCCACTCTTATCAGGGTTCTGTGAATAATAAACACTACCAGTCAAAACTTATACTTAGAATATCTCAATATTTCCAGTTGTTACTGAAATTTACATTTTCCAATGTCAAATTGAATCAACATTTCGTCACATATTCGACTGATTCAGCAGGCAAACATCAGAGACCAAGCATTTTCCAGAGAAGGTTTGTCAACACTGCTGCAGAAGTTCACACAAACATGTCGGACTTGTAGGTTGCTTTACATATATGTTTAATTCAGACACTCAAAGAGCACATACCTCAGCCAAGACCCAACAGTCTTTATGAAACCACATTTAAATTCACAAGATCAGGATGTTTATATGGATCTGCTCCAAAGTGCACACACCCATGAATATCAGTCGCTTAAACATGCATGTTATTTTTCACCTGCCCACCGATCTAGACCAAAATTGAACGGGTTCTTCCATGGCTCATGACCCATCCTTCTACCAAGTTTTGTGGAAATCTGTCATTGCTGACAAACAAACATAGAAAACAAACCAACAAACAAACACAGGGGTGAAAACATAACCACCTTGGCAGAGGTAGTGACCTCAGTAGGGTTCAAGTCTGCAGATTGTACAGGTCGTCCATTACATGATGCAAGAAGCCACTGTTTAGTTCCTCCTTTCTAAGGCTTTGGGTTATAAGTCATCCAAAAATACGTTTGCATTTACTTTCCAGGCTTCATTTACTTGCATTGATGTAGAACAACTGTACATTTACCAATTTCTTAAACCCTGAAAAAGACGTGTTCTCTAAGAAACTTTATATGTCTGCTCAGTGATTGGTGAGCTTTTTTTCCTTTTTCACCTTGGGCAGTTTACCGCTGACCTTATACTATTTACGATTATTCACTGGACGTGAACTGGGGAAATTTCAATAAAACCTGTAAAATGTGGATGTTGTAAAACTGTGACCTGTAGGTGAAGTGCGCAATGTTTTTCATCACAATAGTGCAGTGGATGGTGTAAAAGGAAGAGGTGAAGAGGATGAGATGAGAAAAGATAAAACAAGTGTAGGTTTGACCACGGTCATCCTATAAAAACTGCTCTTTGACCTCACACACACACACACACACACACACACACACACACACACACACACACACACACACACACACACACACACACACACACACACACACACACACACACACACACACACAAATTTTGCCATTCACAGCCTTAAAGAAATTCCCCCAGGCATCCAGTAGCACATTTCAATTTCCACAAAACACCCAAGGGATATCAAAACCATGAATCTCTCCAACAACAAAAGTCAAACAGGAATTGCTATTGGATGATGGACACACCTGGACGCGTGCACGTGTGCACGCACACGTAAAAGCACACACCGCTCACTGTCACACAGGTACTGCTGTTCGATGACGGACAGTCCAGGTAAAGCCCATAATTCAGCAGATGCTTTTTGTTTCCACTGCTTCTTCAAATGAATAGTTTAGAAGGTGAAGTTATATTGTGATAGATGCCTTGAGGGTAACAAATGGCTTCCTGCACACAAAGCCTGGAAGTGGATGCGGATGCCTGGTCACCAACCTGTAATCTCCAGCCATTCGTCACAGGGTGAAGGCACAGGAGGTTTCCAAGGAAAACTTCCCGATAACAGGAGCTTCATTTTTTACGGCGTGCAGAGGTCAAATCCCTACAGGATAAGGAGCTATATGGCAGCAATGTTCGATTCAGCTCTTTAATTTAAACATATGGATGCCATATATTTCTCAGGGGTTTTCCGTTTTGCGGCTGTATCCATACCGTTAGTCAGAGATCGTGTAGAGGAGGGGAAGCTTTTATCCTCGACGGAGCATCTGGAAAATGCCTCCTCCCCTTGATAGTGAGACTTTGATCAAAAATGTGTCATAGCATTTTGCTCGAGCTGAATTATTCAAAGGTCAGTGAACAAAGGCGTGTTTGTGCTGTGTTGCATTACAATGGCTAGAGTGATGGTAAATTGGCAAAGTGTTCACCGTGCCTCTGCAGGGAGCTGACCGGTGAGCCTCACCCTCAAGGGACCATTTGGCATCAAACAGTGCAAGCTCCCTGTGATTGTTACTGCTTCACTCATCGCCGGGCTGTTACCTCACATTTTCAAACCATCACCTTTATATCCCTTTCTATTGAGGGCATTGTGTTAGCGTGGCTTTCCCGCAGGTCGAGGGGAGAATAGACTTCTAACAGGAGCGAGTGTGGGGCTGTGCACTCCTAATAAATTTTGCATGTAGGTGCATGTGTGTGTTAAGGTTTTGTGAGTATGTTCAGGAGCAAAATACCGTGCACATTTACATGCTGTGTGTGCGGCTGCAGTGCAAGGGGTCTTTTGTAATGATGGCAATAGGCAATCTCTAGGGCATCGCCATCGCAGCCTGTCTCAGTGGGCAGCAGCTCACAGGAGACCACGGCTCTAAAGGATAAGGGGAAGAAGAAAGGGCTCCAAGACGTGTGTGGATTCTTCCTCCTTTCAAGTCCTTGACTATAGCTTTCGCTCTTTTGTCTCGCATTCTCCTCCCTTTTATCCCTACATCCACAGCTCTCTAATTTAATAGAGTTTTTAGAGTGTTTTCTCCTCTTCTTCATTTCATGCAGTGCTGTGTGGGTGACATGGATACATGTTAAGGCCGGGCAATTAACCTAAAATGTATCGAAACCGACATTTTTAACCTCTAACCGACTTAATCTTGCTCATGTCGGTTAATTCGGTTAATACATTTCCCCATCGTGCATTCACTAACTGTCGGGTTTCCGCTACGTTCATTTTGCAGCGTACCATGTACCGTGCCGTATTACCCTGCTGCATGTCCTCCTGATTTAGTTCGCCCTGCCCTTATTCCTGTTTTACAAAAAAACATATACTAACACACACAGTGTGGAGACGGGCGGGCGGGGGGGATTCTAATGAAGCTGCTGTAGAGAAGTGCGGCAACACAGAGGTTTCCTGTGGGAGTTTAACCAACTCCAGCTAAGCAGGTCAGCCAGAGCCCCCGCGAGGATCTTCACCTTCTCCAGTACATACGAATCCTTGATAATGACGCCAAACAATCTCAGGTTTTATTCAGCACGAGCTCCGTATTCTTTTCTACCTCAACCTTCTTTACATTACCTCGATAAGAGACGTTTATTTAACCGATCGCTCGAGCCGCACGCTGATAAATTTGCTGCGAGGTCAGCCGGTTACATAGATCCGTGCAGGACATTTTCTTTTGACAATCCTGTTGTATTCTAAAAGTTTTTTTCTCCAAAAAGCTGCTATTGAATAGTAATTATATTCACTTGTGATTCAGATCATATAAAGGCAGCAGCTGTAAGCCGAAGAAAAGGTGGCTGTTGACTGCGTAACTGGAAAGTAGCTACGTACAGATCATTACCTTATAACAGCTTATTTGGGTTAAGCTATTCTACACTACGAATAGACATAATATTAAACATGCCCAAAACTCACAGCTTCCATACAAGCACACTATGTGTCTATATCATTGAATTCAAATTGAAAGTGAAATGCTTCTTCCACAACCCACTGTTTATACTTTCTGCATCGCTCCATTCCTTCTGTTCTACTGCGTTTACCTGATTTACATTTCTGATGTGACTCATTGCTTTATGATGTTTTCTTGTACCTCCTCGCCTCCCACTTAACGCCGTCCATCTGTTTAGTCCTTTACATTTCCTGTGATTGTGTGGGTGCGCTCGCCTCCCTCCTGCCAGGTGACTCCTGCCAGGTCATCCTCGCAGTAAGTGACCGGCCTGGTTAAATGTTGCAGTTGTTTGTTTTTTTCACTGCCCATGTGTATGTCTAAATAATGTCTATTAGTGTTGCATTAGGAAAAAAAAAAAATAATAATTTTTGTATATGTATTTGATGGGATTATAGATGGTGGAATATATTTTACCAGTTGTGCTCTGTAGAAAACAAAATACAGAAGTAAAGAACCTACATTTAATTCATATTTGATAAATAAAACATGATGTATTTTGAGGAACAATATCATTGAATGCAATTTTCTTGACAAACCAGATTAAATAAAACAAAATGATTTCCTGACACACCTTGCTTCACCCATTACCTTTCACCAAAGGCGGGGGGGAGACATGAATAAATTCCATTTCATGCCCCAGCTTGTATTTACAGAACAAAAGGAAACACTGTTCAATTACCAAAGACAAATTTGAACTCATCTGGGTCATTTTGAGCAAATTCAACTGGAACTAATTCCTTCACAGTGTTGCAATTGAAGTAAATATATAAATAAAACGGCGACTTGTTTGCTTTCCTCGCCATCAAATTAAAGTTGACCTCAACATGCTCCCATTATAGTTATTCACAGGCACGAGCCCATGGGAGCTAAGTAAGGACGGAGGGAGGGAGAGAGAGAGGGAGGTGGACGTGGTGATGCTAAACCGTGATGCAGCCTCTGGGGGGAAAATGCACCTAACCCTGCTATTAATATAATAAATAAAAAAAATACACTTCCGACAACTGTTACACCCCCTCCGTGTCTTCTGTATACCCTTGCTTTCATTTATACCCACTCTCTTGCACTTTCCTCTCTCCTCGTCTTTCTCACCCATTACAAAGGTGTAAATTGGACACAGATAATTGAACATTACTATCCTGGGAGCTGGTTGGCGCCATCTGTTAAATGTCCGCCCCCAACATCACAGTGCACCACACAATGTGCCCAAACATCCCAATGCACCGCGCTGCACATTTGTTTGGGCATGAACATGTTGCTTTAGGTTTAAACTTCTCCTTCCGTTCACTGACGCTTGAGTACACTGAGTACACATGCTGCATTCACTTTCACAAATATCACATGTAGATCTTTTGTAGCAGGATGCATTAGAATGATATTACAACCAGTAAACACACAAACAGTTACTATGTGGCAGTGTGTAAATCTCATAAAGGCGGCTACTGACTTCAAGTCAAGGCATGAAGAACTAATAAATTATGCTTTTTTAATTTCATTAAAGTGACGTGTGTCAAAAATTTGGAGCTGCATCTTTTGGAGGCTCCATTTGAAGATTGATCATGCCGAAGGCTCCTCAAAATGAGATCAACAGATGCATCCCTTCATCCCCAAGAAACAAAGGCTCCAACAGGTGGATCCTTCTGACGCCAACCTTTCCCAGGATTCATTGTGCTTCAGTGACAAACAATTTTTAAAAGAGGTAATGGCGCCGGCAAGCAACACGACGTGAGATGCTTGAGTGTCTAATGAGACGCTTTAAATCAACCAAACACCATTCAACTGTACACATAGTAAAAACAAGGGGCATTCAAACTTTCTCTTGTAGGCCATGTAGTTCGCGTCCTCTAAAGG
Organism: Hippoglossus stenolepis; assembly: GCF_022539355.2. Lineage (NCBI taxonomy): Eukaryota > Metazoa > Chordata > Actinopteri > Pleuronectiformes > Pleuronectidae > Hippoglossus > Hippoglossus stenolepis. The sequence goes on from NC_061497.1 coordinate 12,853,320, forward strand.
AGGCAGCCCCTGAATTGGGACACAGCTATTGTTAACTCATTTTAGCCCCAAAGGTTTAATATAATATTAGAAAAAGAATAACACCACGTTAAGAATGTGGACGTTGCAAATAAAAAGCAACTTGTTTTGTAGTCAAACTTTTTTCACCATCCTGACTAATTGTGCTCCTTTTCGTATCTAATGGCTTGAATTCATCATCCCTCCAAGAAGTTCTATGTAAACGCTGAGCATCCACTGCATTCCGTATCATTCCCAACAAAAAACCCAATTACTGGCTGGGGCTGGATCACGATGGGTTATCCACACAAATAATGAGGGAGATTGACTATGTGGATTTCTGAAAATCCCTAATGGTCTCTCCCTCTCTCTCTCTCTCTCCCACCCACACATAGTTGTGTGTCCATGACTTCAGGAGACATTACATTACAATTTGTTTGGAATATAGCCCCAACTCGACCCTTACCTTAACCTAGCCCTGACATTAAAACATGTTTTAAATCATTGAGAAATTCTCTTTGTCCCATGACGTAAGCATGTCCCCGTAATGTGACTAGATGGACATGAGTCTCCACAACATGATGAATACCAAGGTCACACACACACACCGCTGATTAGAAGTTGGCACTCTTTCTTGGCGATGTGCTAAATGAGAGCAGCGATATTACCATCTCAAAGATGCCCTCCTCGCCCAGTTAATGGTCAGGACACAATGGCTCCTCAAACACTTGATGCATCATTGAAGGATTGTGCCATTTGGCTTCATGCCTTTATGCTCATTTCATGCGTGTGAAACGGAGAGACAGAGACATCCTGTATCCTGTAGCTGTGGACTCCTGCAGACGTCTCAATGGGAGCAATAATGTCAAGGAGCTGCAATGTCATATCCATCAGAGCTGACTTTCTGTCAGGGCCAGACAAAGGTGTTGACACCTCAACACCACACAGTGAGTGAGGAGGCCATTCAAATGTCAGTTAGCTGACACATAGCCATGCTCTCATAGATGGGTGGTAACCAGTGATTGTCAGTTGGTAACTCAGGAAAAAGGCCACCGCATATATAAAGCTCAAGAGGAGCAATCCGCTGAGAATAAGTGAATGAATATGTTTTCATCCCGTGAGGCAAGTATTCAGTTGGTACAATCACACCTGTCAACTCTGGCAAATCAGCACTTATGGAAATGAGGCGGCTATCGCTGAAGCGCCTCGGTCATCAGGAGACACATTCAGACTGCTCAGTCAGGTGTGGGGCTGTCAAACCGTACCACTGTTTGCCATATCTAATAAACGTTATACGTCTGCTATGCTGCTGAAAGAATTTAACTGGGCAGCTCCACACCTGCAAAAATCTGCACAGATCCTCTTTGCATGATCAAACAATATATCTCATCACAGCAAACGCCAAAGGGGACGGCACAGGGTCTGAACTTATTCTGCTGTCACCATTTATGCAAAATTAAGATTTGTTTTTCACTCGCTTGTGAAAATGGACAAACGCAAAACCGTGTGCTAAATGGTGTCATCTGACAACAGAAACGGATGCATTTGAATGGCAATGTGTGAATACAAATGGAAATCCAATTACGACCACGTTGTTTTTTGAAACAGTAAATAAAAAAGCTTTATCGACACAGTCGGGCTATTAGGTGAGTAATTGTCCAAAGATTGAGAGAGCATGAAGACGACAGAAAAGGGTGTTTGTTTTTCCAAGAGTGGAAGTTTGCTGTATGTGGGATAATCTTTATAATCTTTCAATTACCTGAAGACAAATAAACTGAGGCCAAGTTGGGAAGGACACTGCAGACCACAAACAAGATGACCTCTGCAATTCAGCTCTCTTTGGAAAAGTAAAGGACACATTATACAGTAGGGCATGTTGTTCAAACTGGGTTCTGAAAATTAAAAGGAGTTAAATGTATTTGCTTAATTACTAAATTGAATGTATTCAGAATCTTTGAACCTTTGCAGTTAAATGACTAAGCTGGTTTCCCTGAGTGTGAAAAACTAAAACCATTCCATGACATCATGACGGTACAATCACTGCAATCACTAAAGAACTTCTCTCCACAGGAACTTCCCATTCTCTTGATGGTGTCTTTGAGACTGTCAACCACCAGCTGTTTTCACTGGCCTGGAGGCTAACTGGGTTTGCACATTGACGGCTCTTCTACCTGCATAGAGGGATATGGATTAAATTGTTTTAATATTGTGGAACAGGAGCCTGTGGTGACCATAAGTGAGGTTCCCCAAGCCGCTATCCTGGGCCCCACCTTACTTTGCCTTTACGTGAAACTCATAAACTGTGTGAGATTCCACTGCCATTCAAACATCACTAGCTTCTCCATCTTCAGACACTCATGTTGAGGTGTGGTCTAGCTGATATCTAGCTGACATATCCCATCACCCTCCAACCAAAATGACTTATGTTGCGACCTCTTCAGGGTCCAGTGATGCATAACTAACTGCAGGTATTATTCAGTCTATTTGTTCAATCTAATGGTGCAGCTAAGTAATTCCGTCAGCTCCACCACTACCTCCAAGGCACTTTTTATGTTTTTTATCTTAACACTAAATTATTTTCTCTTATGCTGTACTGTCACACACAAATCATGTTCTCCAATAAAAAAAGGTATTAAAATTTTGTTCCTTAGGTTTAATCCAGACGGCAAAGTTTCTTTATCTCCCATATTATATTGGACAGTTATTTCTCTTAAGCTATTTTCTTTGTATTCTATTTATTGACATGTTTATTCTGATGTTATAGACCAAGCTTATTTACATTACCCCTGCACTGCTGTAATTACTGCTATAAAAGCCCACTTAAGTTCTAAAAATAAAAAAAAATATTGAATTCAGAATGTTCAGAATGATAGAAGATCACTGATCAACACATAGCAGGGGCCAAATGAAAAATACTCAATGCGTTTAAATGAAGTAGTAGTGCAATACATTTTTATGTAATTCGTTTTACTGCCGTTTATCTTTTAACAGTTGCTGCGTTATGCAACCTTCCTGTTAACAACGCCTAAGTACACATACACAATCTTACTCGAGTTGCAGCCTCCCTCACATTTTCGCACACTCCTTTTCCTTCCCATCATTTCAGGTCAATAACAATGATTATTCCTTGCAGGCTTTTCTTCTAACTTGGAGAACTTTCAGGTATTTTTGAATTATCAGATAATAATGCTCTCCCTGCTTAAGGCAAGTAATCAGGCTGCTCCTTCCAGATCTATGAACCTAAACATGTATAAAGTGGTTGGATTGCTTCGTTGGGATACAAGAAAGAAGGAAAATTATCAAAATTAGATGTATTATTCATAGAATATCCTAAAATTTCAAGGCTTCAATACTTGACCTACGTGCAAAGAGCAGGATGCACTGTGCAGGTAAGTGTTGGCATCTTCTGATGTCCATGTTGTCAATTCAAATAAGGATTATTTTGTGCAAAATCATTATCATCATTATCATGACAGCTATAAATAATGGAAATCAGTTTGAATTATCTGATGTGGCTCTGACACAAGCAGGCATGCATGTGTTCGTACATGCTGTTAAATACTTGTGGGTGCATGCTCAAACATGCACCCACAACTGCTTAACACAGTCACACAATATTGCAGGCTTCATGTGACTGTGCAAGGGCAGACTGGTGTTTAGACTCAAAAAACAAACTGGAGGCCCTTTAATAATTACCATGTTTAGTGCTGCTGAATTTAATACAGCAGCTGAACTCAGGTGTGAAAAAAAACATCTCCTGACCCCAGAGAGCTGAACTTGGACTGTTTCCATGAACCCAAACTGATGATTTGACGTCGGTCCAAACAGAGGGAGATATCCAGGAAATCAGGCGTTTAATGTGGTTAAACGTCTGGTTTTTGTTGACATTTTCCTGCACTTTTCTAAAATGTCTTGCAAATAGCCAAATGACTTTATAATACCATTGGAACAAAGGGCAGAGGAAATGATGTAGGTTAAGCTCTGACTTAATGAGCTGTAAAATCTAAAAGTTTTTTGACATTCCTGTTCCAGTTGCGGACAAATTGAGAATATTCGATATAAGAAAAAAGGTGTTGCAATGGAAAAAAACAGTCCTGACATTTGCAAAGCATAATTAAAAAAAAATATTTTGTTTCAGACGGTAATTTACTGATAACCAACTAAACTATTACGCTTATCTTTGCAGTCGGGTAAAATATTTCAAACATTCAATATCTTTGTTTTCTGACAAATAAGTGCCCAATTCAAAATTAAATTAAATTATATGTGTATAACATCAAATGAAAAAAACAGCAAGGATCTGTAATGAATGTGTGCATTTGTGATACTCAGTCTTGTCAACAGCCAAAGCAATTGAAGGAAAAATACTCGACTGTTAAGATCGTTGGTACCTTAAAAAGGGAAATCTCTGGTTTCATCTTTTGATTCTAATCATATAAAAATCTAATTTAAGTAATAAAAGAGGTATCTCCATGCCATTAGCAGTCTGTTAATTCAGTTACATTTTTCCTACAGTCGACAATTTGTTTAGCTATAATTTATAAGATAGTTCCCCCTCTCACAGTATCAACTTGAAAAAAATCAATTTCAGAAAAATCAATCACACACAGTTGATGTCTTTTGTTTGCATTTCCTCCCTCTTGGCTGTCTTCTCTTAGCCTACACCTTGTGGGATTGGTCGATTCAAACCCATGCGATCAGTTATGTAAATATTTAAACCAATCAGGCAATTTTGATTTGAAGTGTCCAAATCCGTTAATTAGAGTATTATAAAAGGTGATTAATAAATGTAAAAGAGTAATTATTTTCTTTTAGTTTTTCTGTGTAAACACCACATGTTCCCAAAATCTCATGCATTTTACAATGACAAGCAGATACATCAAAAATATTTTTTTAAATATAGCAATAAATGCACCAGAGTTGACATTTTAGAAATGGTAATGATATACAATAAATGAAAGGTCATTTGGCTGCACTCAGTTCAAGACAATTAAAGCTACTTAATTTCTGCAGACTTTCAGAGAGAACAAAAAGTCAACAGAACCTGTGCGGTCCTCCACCAGTGAACAGACAAATGGGTTACCTGTGGAGAGACGCACACTGACATTTATAGTGCTGTTGCCCTGAAAGAAGGACAACTGGAGGCCACGATCAAATATCTTTCCTGTTTTAATGGGATGTAGTAACCTCCTACATCAGCACACTTCCACTTAGACCCATCAGCACACTTCCACTTAGACCCGCCTGTTAGTCTCACTTGGCTGCTCTTTCCTCCCTCAGGAGAAACTCTCCAAAACACAAGACATTTATTTCAGGGAATACACACTTGCATGTGCATGCATGCATAGCAAATGCATACACATACACATGATGTATTTGTGGAGAGACAGAAACTCATGATAAATACAGTATACTGTGCTATATGCACATAAAAGGGATACATACAGTAGATAGAAATATGAGTTAGACCTGAAGTGTTATCATCCAGATGGTTAAACTTAGCTAAAATAACCACAGCCTGTACAGAAGATGAGCATGCTGGTTTCGATGATTCATCCGAATCATGTGAAAAGCTAAATGCGTCGTGAAAATAATCTGAAACAACCAGCTTTCAGTATTTATCTTGTGTTTTGTGATTGGTGCACTACAGTGTTGACATATACTGTGGGCGAGTTGACATGAGACTGTGCAGATTTGCTACAAACACAAATGTAGAAAAAAAAGTCACATTAGCGAACAGTCTTATTGTATCTGTTGCACAAAATGCTCGGCACCAGATTGTGTTGAGGATGCACAGTAAAACGCAGAGGAAAATTCTGCCTCTGATTCGTATTGATTCCAGTGCTCCTGTCCACTGTGTGTAAACGACTGCACCGGCTTGTGTGCTTGTGTGTAAAATGTGATTGTTTATATTGTTGAACTGTACATGCGTGTGTGGCCTCCGTATCGATCCCTCACTTTGTTCCAATTATCAGTGAGGGTATGGGGCCTCACACTGCTGTTCACACAGGCATTAGAGCGGCAGAGGCAACCATATCTGAGAATGGAGAGTTAGTATAGCAGCAGGAAGAGGAGGCAGACCTGAGGGCGAGGGGAGAAAAGAACACGAAATGATGCAATAAATGCATTCATATTTAATGTGATTTTTATGCACCTTTTTTAAGATATGAGGACAGATCCCTAGGCAGCTTGTGCAAAGTGAATCTGCCCACCCTGCCTTTTTGGATTAGTCAGTCAAGAAACCACAGGAAAACATTTTGTGTTTGCAGTCAAAGCAGAATTCTGCTGTGCAGCAATCTACAAATGATGTTCAAATCGTAAAATAGAAACGTTTTGATATCAGACATACACGTGGAAAATAAGTGATTTCTAAATAAGTGAATAAATACAACTTAGATCTAATTACTTGTGACTCTGTTTGTAAAGGCCCTGAAGCTAAATGACGACTTCAGTTCATTATCTTCAGTTCACTGGCTACAGTCATATGACATTAAATTAACTAAGTGTTGAGATTGTGATTGCATCAGAGGCTTTTGTAGTAAGTTAGAAATGGTAGCTTTCAGAGTTTTGATTTTAAATAGCCTTTGTTTTGCAGTGACATTGCTCACAGACCCACACTAAGTAAGGATAATATTAATAACTGCAAATAAGACAACCGGAATTCCTTAAAATCATTTTCATACTCCTGCCAAAAGACATTAATTGTTAATGCTAATGTGTATGTGCAGATGCTGACTGGCCTTTTGTCCACGTCGCCCACCCACAGAGTGGATTAAAAGATTTGCCGTAGTTACAGATTGATTTTCTTATTCCGCTCCTACACACATTCATGCCTACATGTCTGTGTGTACGTGTGTGTGTGTGTGTTTGTGTGTTGAGTGAAGAGTACCAAGCAACTCCTCAGCAATAAAGACTAACCCATGAACCCTGGGTTGGGGGTCACCAGCATTAACACATAGAGCAGATATCAATCCCCTTCCCAGTTATCGTAACAGTTCAGAGAAACAGCGACTAGGAGGAGAAGTGATAATCTTGAGGTGGATCATTGGATTATTTCTGGTTCTCGCTTAGTGGCCAACATCAAGTACAGAGCAACTCCAAAAGAGAAAGGGCAGGGAGAACACAAAGAAGGCAGAGAAACCGATGCTAGGGAGAGAGAAAATGAGATGCATTTGTGTCAGGTTGTGTGTGTGTGTGTGCACGAGTGTTTGTATGTTTGCCAGTGTGGATGAAAACCTCTCTTGCGGTTTGAGCAGCATTGTTTGATTCCACTGATTTCACAGTAAGAGTCGCCGGGGGCTTGTTGCCAAGGTTCAGCCAATTGAATTAGGGATTTGCCGTTCCCTCCTCAGTCCAACCCTCCTGACCATTTCCTGTTTCCAGGGATCCCAGAGGACCTTTCCTCTCCATTCAGTTGTGGACTGTAATTGTATTTAGGATGCCTGTGCAGAGCCCAGTGGAATACACCACAAACAAAGAGAGAGAGAGAGAGAGAGAGAGAGAGAGAGAGAGAGAGAGAGAGAGAGAGAGAGAGAGAGAGACAATGATACATACAGAGAGATTCGGAAGCTGACCAAAAATGATGGCGGAAGTACAAAAAAAGGAGAACAAAGAGAATGAAAAAAGGAGGAAATTCTTAAAGATGGATGTCCTTAGAGGGTATGGGTGGTGGTGATGGTGGTGGGAAGGGGGTGCAGACTATCCACCCGTCCAAATGGAACACAAGGTCATTGTTCTCATTAGGTTTCTAAGCCTGAATAACCTAGGTTGGTTGGAGACAGTTTGGTGTAAGTACTGCAGTACTCGTGCTATAAAGCAGGAATCTAATAGGCTATTATATCCAAAGACATTAAGGGTGGGAGCCAAATGATTTTCCTTCACCCTCCACCCAGTTTGGAAGCAGCCGCGGTATTATATCTCATTGTAACTATTATATTTCAAGTCTAAAGTATTAAAAGTAGCCCTGGGTATGCCATTAGGACACATGCATTTTAGATTCAATATTGCCTGACAATCAAAATAGCTATTTTAATATCAATAGACTGATTTAGCCTGGTGCATAAATTAACTGTCTCCTGTCTTTCTGTATCAAAACAAGTTTGCATTATGTCATGATGTTAATAAGTGTGGGTGTGAATTAATTCATAACATGGGCGCAATCATCAGCATGAATTTATATGGCAATGTGTTCCTGATATAAACACAACAGCAGGGATGACACATTCTGGGCCTTCTGACGAAAAAGGGATCCTTTAAATTGATGTGAAATACCACCTCACCTTTACCAAAAGGCATTTTGTTCAGGACCCTGTGAGGGTTTTCTCCTAAAACCACTACACCGGTCAGGTGCGTTGCAACTGGAAAGGCAGAGCAAGCCATTGCCTGGGGCCCCCGAGCTGAGAGTGGGCCCCCAAGAACAGCTGATTACGTCAGCCCATAGAAACAACAATTTGTTGTGAACCCCCTTATAATCGATGCTATGTAGAATGCAAGGACACCATGGTCAGACAACCTTATGGTGAGACCCCATGACATTTGCTTTCTTCCATAAGCTTTGTATTTTTAGAGATTTGGTTGAAGACAAGAACATCCACATTCTTGTGGATGTCTTGTCTGGGATAATGGTGGTGGTTTGTACTGAAACTTTACCCCTTGATTATTTATGTGATGCACAGTATACTTGGTTCAATGTGGGGCCCCCAGGTAACTCTTGCCTTACAGGTAAAGTCATCCGTACATTTTGTATGTAGGAACGCTGTTGTTATAGAAGCAACTACGGGCGACTCTCTTTCTGTTTACTTTTCGGAGTTGTTGGTTTATGAAGATCTGCTGGTTTCATGGTTAAAGTATAATTAACAACTTTGAGCCTTCTGTCAAATCGAATAACTAAATCAGGGAGTGTGTCTCAAAAAGCAAGTTCAAACTTACATTGGAAATAAATGCAATAAAATATTCACCACCGTTAGATCATTTAAGGCTTTAAGGCCTCAATATATTTCCTTAAACCCACATTCTCATTATTGTAAGTAGCCAGTAAGATGGACGAGATGAGAATGCGACTGCCACAGTTTGAGCATCAGTAATGTTCACAATGTTGTTGTTGTTGTTGTACATCAGATATTTCTGAATGCTAAACAACTTGATGCCGCTGTCTCCTCGTGTTTGAGTGGCATGCATGTATCTGCCAGACAATGAGGCTGAGCGCATTTCTATTGGAGCACATTGTTCAGAGTCAAACTCAGACTGTCAACCTTGCAGCTACAGCTGGAGAAGAAATCCAGCTTGACAGGCGAAGAGACAGAAGTTCACACTTGCAGAAGAGATTTTTTTTTAACTTAGAGTGGAAGTAACACTCCACACAATGAAGCATTGTATCACTATTGCACATTTCATCACACGTCTGTTCGCACCATAACATTTGTGACCTTACAAATGTAATGATGTGATGGTAGAAAAAATCGAGTGAGCTGCTGAAGAAAGGTACAGGGGACCCAGATGTCTGTTATTGACAGAAGTCTTTTTAGTGACGCTCGATGTGTTGGAGAAGAGAGACAAGCGATACGAGGTAACATGGCGCCCAATTTTGTTGGCTGTCCATCCCAGGGTAAATTTAAACCCAAATGTCCTCAAGAGGCACAGACCTTCAGAGTGGATCCCAAATCCCTCTGTCCCACAATGAAAGACAAATTGACCATGAGAAATGGAAACTCTGGCTCTTTGTTTTAGTCATCTAAATTACCAATAACACCAGAGCTACCCTAAAAAAAGATAGAGAACGACGGTTTATAGTAAATAACATGTTTTTCATATATTTTGGGGGCCTAACCTTGAATGATAAGACAAAGTTTAAGCCAGAAAAAGGGAGAGAGAGAGTGGGAAAGACATGTATTGAACCAAACCTGCAGCTGCTGCAGGACTCAAGCCTCCGTACACTCCCTCAACCAGGTGAGCTATTGGACACCTCTATAGTAAAATACATTAAAGACATAAAGACCGAATATAGAATTCTCTCTATGGCTTTCGCACCCTGGCTCACATCCAATGGGAGTGCTATCTTTAGTGGTGCCCAACAGTTTTGTCTGACATGTGTTGGTCAGGGTCTGTCCTTCTGTTGCACCGCTTGGATCAAAGGGGGAAGCTACTCCACCCATCTGTGTCACATTTAATTTATCGCAGGCGAGACAGGCCTCGCGCACCTTGATGGCGAGGGCGAGACACAGACACAGGTCTGGCCGGTCACAAACCGACTAACAGCTGAGAGAGATAGACAGAGATGGAGAATGGCACAAGACGATAGAGAGCTGATTCAAGCAAAGTGACGATTGTGAAAAGAGAAGAAACCGGCATCTATACAGAGCCGGTGCGACCAAAGGTGAAATCATGCGGCATTAGTGCCCTTCCACTCCTCCGTCCATTTCTCTAATTCATCCCTTCTTCTCTAAAGATGAGAGCCCTCGTTGGTCTTGCTTTGATGACCAGGTGCTGGGCAGGTGGTGTGGAGTGACAGGAGGTAGCTCTGCGTGTGTGTGTGTGTGCGTCGGTGTTCATGCGATGTGTGTGTCGGTGCGATACAAGCAAATCCATCCCCACAGTAATGAGAGAGGTGCCAACTGGTCTTCCATCTGGCATTGAGAAAACTTTCTTTTGCTCTACTCCCTCCTTCCTTTCTCACCCCCCACACTGCTCATCATCTGTTCATTTGCATCTACTTCGGCATCATCAGTTTTGACATTTTCACATGATGTAAACACTCGTCTATCCACAAGCACTTCATCCAAGCCCGACTTATTAGGCCTGAGAGATTCAAGCCATACCTCCCACTGAATTTGAAATTGCTTCACTGGCTCCTTACAAATGGAGCCAATTGGCAAAATCATCTGGTTATGAAATAAATGTAACTCTGCACTAAACTTTCTGAACAAATTTAAGAAGAAAAATGAATATCTGTTTACCTGTTAGGCGAGAAACCTTTCTTATACACAATCAAAGTAGGTAATAACTTTCTCTGGTGCAATGCAATGGCAGACATGTCCAAGCATCATGAAGTTTCTGTTGCTGTTGTCAATGAATGTTTTAAATATACAGTTTACAGTGTGTTAAAGTGTGTAAAAAGTGTATTAAAGATTAAGGAGCTATTCTTTCCAATGGCTAGAGCAGAACTGTTTCTCGGAGGTATGAAGACTTTCAGAACACTGATTCCAAACAGCCAAGTGAATGCTGCACTGAGGCAAAGCATCATTATGCATGCTGATGCTCTGGGGTTACACTACATTCGATGAAATCCTTCACAAACACAACCAAGAGGCTACAAAATAAATACACAAACTCTGTGCTCTGCTGTCTGCAGCCTTGTTGCTTCGAATGTCGGATTCTGCCGGGTTATATGAGGCAAAACCATCGGGAGTGGAGGAGTCAGTGGACACACATAGTCAACGTAGTTCCGGAAAAAGATGGAAAAGGTTCCATGTTCCAAATATTATTATCATCATAATATTTTATCTTCTCACAGTATTGTTTGCAGCACAAACTTTACATTAAAGGACAGATCGACATGGAATATGTCACTGTACTTATGGACATAATGCAGCACTTTGTGTTGTTCATAAACTAGCGACCACGATGTAGCGGCAGGACAGGAAGCCTTCACCTACCACTCACCCAGACGCTGTTTACTTACACAGCGGCCCTCTCGCTGTAGCTCTCTCTCTGTTCCTCTCGTTCTCACACACACACACGCAGACGGGCAGACAGGAAGACAGACGCACTTGCATGCAACACACATTAATTGACTTTCCTGCTTCTTCGCAGGCATTTGAGTGACAGGGGCCGCCAGGGGAGATGGGTAATGATGAGGCAGCTGGCAAATGGGCTGATGGGTAATGAGAGACCTGGCTGGCAACCGATGGTTAGATGCTGAATTAAACAGCATCTACTGTGTGCTAACCAATGCTATTTACATTCAATATGCTGTCCTCTAAATGTGACAATGTCAATAAAGTGAAACCTGGAACATCAGAGAAAAAAAATGCATCTGTCACTTGTCACATAGCTGTGTTATATGAATGGTTAATCAGTTTGACTCTATTCAAACAGAAATGTTTTTCCTGTAGCCCTTGTTTCCTTGCAGCATATTCTGCTCAGGGTATGCCAATCACTTCTTATTCAAAACTAAATCTGTACAATAAGCTCCAGCACTTGACTGGGTGGATTACTTGGACGTGCAATTGCCGTGGAAGCACTGCTGCTGATGCAAATTATACTGACTGCACAGGTTTGATCCCTCCAGTTTGTTTTCTTCACAGTCAATCCCACGAACAAATATATTGTCTGAGGTCTTTTTTAAGCCCCTGTTAATGATTGATGTCCGGTGCCGTTACTGTTGACTATATAACGTATTCAGTGCTTGTTGTTCAACATGGCACTCCACTTCGCATTTTCTGTACAGAGCCAGAATCGTTCAAATAGCTTTTATAGGTTGAAAACTTTAATGTCTACATACCTATCTTCCATTTATAGCATAATTTTACAAGTAGGCACCTTCAGTGGTGAGACAGGTATTTTCAGGGGTAGCAGAATAACCTTACACAAAGCCTTTTAGGTTTAAGTATTTCTCCCGGGTATGAGGGATTCTGATATAGCCGACTGCTGCTGTAGGTATTCAGTATCCTCAGTGGGACACAGGGATACAGAGAAATCAAGAACAGAGAACATTTCCATTTGGAACTGTGTGCACCTGGATCCTTGGTCTGGAAGGACAATGGATATTAACATTATTGTCTGTGGGTCAACGTCCTACAATATGACAATCTGTTCTCTGTGACTCATGTTAGCATCCCTGTTTGTGAGAGTGCATGCACTCAAAATACAACAAGGCTAAACAATAGCCGGTTCCCAATTCAGGGGACGTCTCCTTCGAAGGACGTGGTTTGCTTAAGCACGGACCACAAAGGCTTACTCAAATGAGACGGTCTGATCTACAGAGGCTTCCAGTGATCGACGTCACCGGCTCGTCCCTCCCATATTCCTATTGCCCAGCAACAGAGCTGAAGTTGGTTGTTGATACATTTGAAGGAGCTTTCAAAATGGGACAGCATAGTCCACCGCTGTGACGCAATAGCAATGCAGCCTCCAAAGGATGCAGCCCCTGAATCGAGACACAGCTAATATCTCCTAGGCTCACAATGTTAAGCTAAGCTAGGGTCAGCACATAGCAATTATAATAGATTATATTCATGTTGTTAATACTGAGCTTATTTTTTGCCTTAGAGGATGATTGGCTATTCTGGTAAATCTATTTATGTTTGGCATAACTCAAATGTGGCAAAGCAGTAAATTGACATCGTCTCTCAGATGCACGTAATGATTTGAATTCATGCCTGCTTTGGTGAGATAAGTGTAGGTGGGCAACTGCTCCAGAGCATGAAATATTTACTGTTTAGCTCTTTACACACTGGCCCTATTCGACACTGCAGCGAGGATGTGAAACCGGCAGAACAGAACTAATATTGGAGCTTTTTCACTGGACTGAATCTTATACTGGGGGATAGTAAGATCTTATGAGGTACCGCAAGGTGTATTTCTCCAGGCTTTGGGTAGTTAAAAGAGATAAAGGGGTGGTGGCTGCTCCTGCCTCGGGTGCTTAGAGACAGTGGCAGACATTGTCCATTTGGGACGCCATTAGAATGATGTAGTACCGAGCTTTCTGCTGACAATACCAGAGACCTTATATGTTCACTGTTTATTATTGGCCATTACAGATATTTACTGTAGCCACCATCAGTGGCGTGACCCCTGAAAGCTTCGCCCTAACCTCTACCTCCTAACTAAATAAGGCCCCGTCTGTACAGAACACCTCTTTTTTTAAGATAGCACAGTTAAACAGATGCATGGGTTGCTGCTGCTCCGGGCTCCTTTGAGAATCCTCGCACAGTATTGGAAGAATGTCACTTTATGCTTAAAGGTCTACAGTTTTAATTGCTTGTGTTTGACACTCTGAGAATACACACAGGCTTAGTTTTCAGCTCTATAGCAGAGACATTCAGCAGTGATTTGTTTCCTTGCTCATTTTTATGCCTGCGGGTGCCCCTTATTAGCACTCGCACACAGCATAAATACTTTAAACAGGCTAGATATAATGAGTACACACCTTTATCTATATTCATAACTACTGGGTTGTAGAGAATACAATTTCCCTCTACAAGTTAAAGACAAATTATAACACTGTCATATGTTCACATATTCAATTACACAATATAATGTTGTCAAGTTTATTTTGTTTGTGTAAGTGTGCCCCTCAAAACAAGATATTGTTGCATAGATAATTCACTTGAGCCACAGCAGGTTTCCTGACTTCATCTTTGCAAATGTATCAATGAGCCATTGTTGTTTGTTATTTACACTCCAGTAGAAGAGGAGGTTTAACGTTCTGCTAAAATCTCAGTCCGGAAAAGTCAAACTCAAAGGTTCAGTGTGTAATGTTTAGGTGAGAGGGATTTATTTTCAGAAATGTAATAAAAATTAAAAAAAAAGCTACAATACACGATCTTCAGACAAAATTCTCCTTCAGGTCCCCACTACTCTAACAGAGCTGGTAAATCTGCCTTTAGCTTTCATGCACCACATGCTTGGCATTAGCTGCAAGACATATCTTAGATAGTAGATACAGGTTTTTATCGTCTCTGGCTCCAATTGGCAGTGAGACACCAAGGTGAAATCGCTAATTTGGCAAGACAGTGGGGTGAGAGCGCCTCAGTTTTCTGCACGTTCGCGTAAACATGTACAAGGGAAAAAAACAGAAACTCCTCTACTGACAATGGGAAAGGAGTCAATTTCTTCCTCTTTTCCAAAGTGTGTACACCTGCTAAGTTTGGTGTAAAAGATGTATTAGAAGAGTTATTCTCCCTGGGCATGTTTAAGTCTTTTGAAATCAGTTTTATGGAATAACATCATTGTTTTTAACAGGTTCCTTTTATTTTCTATTATTTATTTTAGCCTCTGATTCCTATATGTTTCTTAGCGTGTTGTTGGTTTTTCGTGGGTTTTAGTATGTGTGTGTTAAAGGTCCATGTGTGCAGTGTTTCTCCGCTGCTAAAAGAGATTGCTGCCCATCTTGACCAGGACTGGCAAGACGAGATATCATACCTCAATCATTGCCACCCACTATAAGACATTCATTAAAATAAAGCAGGCAAACATATCAAGAAGAATATTAAACTTTTAATCCATTGTGTAAAGAGGGGGGCTGACCTCAGCCAGGTGCCCCCTGATAAGACGTCTGAATCCGACCTAAGCCTCCGTGACAGTTCACCACCAGAGACCTCTTGCAACATCAGCGTGAGAAAGTCATTGAAGCAGAGAGCGTTTCAAAAACGCACTCTGACTGCTTCACATCAGGACGTTTAGCTGCAGGGAAATGACTCAGGGGTGCAGTTCAAAACAATGAGAGATGTGCAGTAATTGACAGAAGAGGCATTGTTGAGCATGAAGGATATTTAACATTATAGAAGGTTTAGGTGCATTTACAGACCAGCATCCGATCTAACAAATGCTGATATTATAAACAAGATGCCTCTTAGTCATTGTGAAGTCATAGCCGGTGAAGTGTAAAACTAATTGAAACCATAAATTTAACAAGATTTCGACTGAAATCAACTGTTGCTATAAAGCTATGCAGCCAAACATGAAAAAACATCAAAACTTGATGCTTTAGCATTCAGGCAACATAATTCATCTGTGTCTACAAGCTGCTGGTGGTGTTATATAGTTTGCAGTCATTGTAATATACCCCTGAATGCTCAAATGGAAGCTTGGAGACAATGTAAAACCACCTCTGTGCCTCCCTCGTGTTCAGCGGAGTATCTGGAGCCCTGTGCGTCACCGTGTTGCCTGTGAAATTCATGATTCTGTTGCCAGCCGCCAGCAACGCCCGGGATGCAGGCAGGTCTCTGGCAGGGAGGAGTGGCTACCCCTGGTTGCCTGCACGCCATGTGCTGTGGTCTCAAAAAATAAAGTAATTGATTTGTTGCTCAATATGAGAGCACACACTTTTTTTCACCGCCGCCCCCGTCTTTCCATAATCAATCTGGTGCCCTTGCTCCACAAACACAATGCTCTGAGGGAAAAGTCAGGTACATTCCTCTATAGCCTGCACTGTACAGGTTGGTGTGTTGGAGGCTAAGTTTGTAATAGGGTCAACTGGCGATGCCAAAGCTTGGCAGCTAATTATTGTGCTCCTAAAATAACACTGTGTGGAGCACGCTGAATGTCACAATTGCACTGATGGAGAATGCAACACATGTCATTGGCAAACCACCAGAGGGGAAACGGGGGATTATTTAAAGACAAGAGAAATGTAGATTTTATAGTGAAATATTAAAATAGACACATTTATCTATTAAATGTGGTAAAAAAAAAAACATCCCTGTTTGAGGACTGCATGTGATACTTTATAAAGAGCATCACAATTGTCAAGTTTCCCGTCAGGAAACATTTTTGGGGGGATCTAGCCAGGGAGAAATGGCTGCGATCAAGGGAAGTGGAACCGTACAGAAAAATATGTGCTTACCTGTTCATTAAACGGCCAGGTTAGAGTCAGGATGGCAGCAAGAGGAAAGGAAAGAAGAATGGGAGAAAAAGAGAACAAATTAGTATGAATTATTATATTTACAAAAGGTCAAGAATGATGAAATTGTATGTTTTGCCAAACTGAAAGGCCATGGCTACAGCTCAACTGTGCCTATGATAATTATTCCACTGTAGTAACGCCGCTATTATGGAATACAATGTTATAAACAGTAGCAATTCTGGGTTAAGAATTGCGTGTGTGTGTGTTTCTGAGTGTGTGTGTATCTCGGCTCTGCAACAAATGAGTCACCAAGGTAACGGCAGCTTTACCTAAGCCACACTTAGACGAACCAAGTGTGTGTATAGTCAAAGAATATATCTGAAAAAAATATACAGTATAGAAATCCCATCTATCTAGAACAAGATTTATTCAAATTATTTTAACCTAGGGCAGTAACAGGGGTTCACATACACGCACATGAAGGTCACTCTCACACAAAACAGATTTCAAGTGACAGGTACACAGCTGAGAGAGTGAAAGATAAGATCTTGGTTGAGAGAAAGTTCTGCATTGCATGTCACAGCTGGAGCTGAAACTCTGAGGTCTGCCTCTCTGCATGGACGGTAAAAACATTTTGGAGACAGAACATTATTACAGAGCGAGCACTTGGTAGCACGAGCAGGTGGCAAACAAACTGCAAATAGAGCTGCACACACAAAGGTAGACATCTCTTACGCTATTATGAGAGGTGTGGAAATGTTTCTATTCATTATGAATCTGCGGTGAGACAAATAGGAATATGGTGGGCCGCCACATGTCTAGATAACTAATAGGAAGAACTGGCAATACTGGAGCTTACTGAGGGGAGACAATCAAAACAACATACTGTATGTCGGATTTCCCAGGGCAACAAGGGGAAAGGTTTAAATTCTGGAACACAAGAAATTCAGCGACAGCCCGACTTTGATCGGTTGCTTTAACTGACTGGAGTGTGTCATAAGCTGGCAACAGCTGCTGTATTTAAGTCCATTAGTTTTTGGGGAATAATACATCTTAAATGAATTATGTTGTGTAAATGACTCGCTGATCTCCCCCGGATTCAAGAGGAGAGGGATGATAATCCACTCCGCCTCTTCCTTTTCTTAACTCTCTCTCCCTTTGTTTACACTAAGCTGTGCCCCCAGAGGAAGGATAAGAGGGTTTTAGTGAGGGGTTGCTGTGTGCGATGTCACATACACACACACAAGAACAGTGCGCATGGATCAACACACATTCAATGAATGATAATGCTGGTATGATTAAAGAATAAAGAGTTATGAAAAGGTGATTTAGCAGGCGGTTGCACTCCTCATGAAACCAATCTACCAACAAATCTTTACACACAGTTCTCAAAACAAATTACCGCGAACAAATGATTATTTTTCGACCCCACAGGACTGCCATCAGGTGGCTTTGCACCTTAACTCTATTTCCTCTGGTGAGACCGAGTCCAAACTAAGAGATAATGTCATTTCCTTGTGTCTCACAGGGCTATTGAAAGGCTGGAGAGGTCAAAGTCAATTCCGTGTATGGATCACAATGCTCCTCATCACAAGAAGATCACACTGTGTAGCTTCTAAACCAGCATGACTCACAAGCAAGTGTCAAAACGCATGGAAGCTGGTGCCTTTGTGTGTGTGTGTGTGTGTGCTTGACAAAGAGTGTGCAGCATATGCACGTGTCAGCTACAGTCGGTCAATACACCGGTTGTCATGATTAGCTGACAGGAAGGAGGACTGCGCGGCTGTCTGCGAGGCCGCGCTGATCAAATGAGGCTGGAAATGACTTGCACAACAACAGATACTAACAGGAGACAACATGTTTGATTGGAAGCTTTTCTAGCAGTGCACTTCCAGTGCAATGTCGGTTTCTATACGTCTGCTTCCACAGTTGGGAAGGTGAGCTCGTCCACGTAGTAGAAAAATGAAAAACTCTGTTTAATAGCTGCCAAAGCCTGTAATTCAACATGTTTCAATGAGAAGTAAAAGCCGGATAGAAAGTAACAGTGGGAATCGCACAGCCTTTTGTGTTAAAGTTAAATTCTGCTCGGTCGGCACTTCTTCTGTAAGTGAGACTAATTTAATCAATGCTGAGTAAGTGAACTGATGTGCAAATAAAGAAACTAGTTCACCAGCAACTGGGGCCCCAACTATATATACTGATACATTTTTGACCAATCAATTCATTGTTACTTAAATACATTTTCTAAACTCAATTTATTACCAAATATAAAGAAATAAGTAGAGATGCATTGTTTAACTGACTTATTGCGTCAGCACAAGCAACGATAACATATGCATTTGAGTTTGGATCACATGGTAGATTTTGTGCAGAGAGTCGACCATTTAAAATTGTCCAAAAGTTAAAAACATCAAAATGTTATCTTTGTCTCAAACTGCTTTTAAATAGCTGTGGAGCCTGCAGCTCATTAATAATGGAAAACTGTTGGTGCTAATGTTTTGAAATAGGGTACTAAAACTAAGTGGGAAATATGACATTCATTAAATAATGACTCCCATATTGATGTTTGGAAACATCTGTTGTGTTTGCTCATCAGGCCTAAAGTGGAAGTTTGGTATTGAGTGTAATCAATAGCTTTCTAATTAGGAATCAACCAGGGGACAGCTGTTAGTCACTTAAAAGGCAAATACAGTATAATCACCAGATGCTTAGCTTTGTGTGTGTGTGTGTGTGTGTGTGTGTGTGTGTGTGTGTGTGTGTGTGTGTGTGTGTGTGTGTGTGTGTGTGTGCATTGTCAGTGATGCACTGTTTCTGTGCTGTTTAGTCGAAACTACAGGTATTACTGCTAATAAACAGGCTGTTCAGTCCAGAGGCAAACACTGTCCTGCCTTCATTGTTTTTCAAGTTTTGTTGTTCAGCAGGTGGGGAAATAAAAAAAAAAAGGCAAAGTAAATAAAACCACAGATTGTTTTGAGCTCATGCACAGTTCAGTGTAGTTCTTATGTGACCACATGGTCATGAGCAAGAAAGAAACATTTTCTTCATGTCATTACTGCATTTACTTTTCACTGGGATTTTTCCAAGTGATGCATTATAATCTTACACAGTAAACATTAAAAATGTGTTGCCTCCAGAGACTGAAGGTCTTAAGTTTTAAGTGCAGCACAGATTCTAATTCATAGTGAGGCAACATTCAAGGTTTCAGAGACAAAATAAATAATCAGATCCAAGTATGAAAAGTATATTTTGATAGTAGATATGCAAGTGTAACCATCATATTGATTATTTGACTGTTTTGTTACATGTCTGATTCAGCATGTGGCTGCCTGTCTGTGCAATAACTTGGCCAATAGCGTATCTGATATCAAACCAACACCCATAACAAAATATACACGTGTATAAACATACATACACATATACACACATATTTACACACATGATACATATGTATATATAATCACCAGATTGCCCATATCCTTTTTTACGTGTTTTAAAAAGTGTAAGGTTACTGAGGTAATGACAGCTAATTAAATTAAAACAAATTCAAGTCATCGCATATAAATGCCTCTGCTCAACTAAATTAGACTCAAATTAGCAATTTTATATTAACATGTTTGGTACACAAATGTGACCACACAGGCGCACACGCGCGCACACACACACACACGCACACGCACATGCACACACACATCATCACCTAATCATGCTGATGTGTTGTTTTGTTTGTGTTTCTAAAAATTAAAGTGGTAAATTATGCAAGACATCTGCTTCTACAGAAGAAACAAACATACTAAATGAAGAGGATTTGTTATTATTGATAATTAACCAACCAAATGTGAAAGGCAGTGATGGGGTGACACCAGCACAAAAGGATATTCATCTCGTATTTACAGTGTTGTCACAGTTTGGTGATTGGTGTATGATAAATCATACACATGCAGGGCTAAGGTCAATGAATCCACAAGTAGAGTGGCAGGAAATGTACATAACTGTATATTACACACACAAATCATCCAATCAAGTCTTTAAGAGCACAGCAGGTCATAATGACAGCAGTATATTGCCATGACAGACTGATTTCTTATGTATGAATACAACGATAGCTGTGGGTGGGATGCTGTATCAGTTTACACTGTGTACCAACAAAGATTAAATGATCAGTTTGTGTTTTCGGTCCTGGACTTGAGCGCGACGCACAGATGGCCTGTGTGTTGGATTTCTCATTCACACTTATCGTGACTTTCAGGGGGAAAAAAAACTGCCAATACCCGAGCAGAGCGAAAGAGGATCGATCAAATTAAAGATTTATTGTTCTGCATTTAGAGTCAAGTGGTGAATTATACATTATATTGCAGTTCTCTACAATAGAAAGTCGGTGTGTAGCACCCGCTTTTGCAAATAACGACAAATGTAACTTCTTTTTTTTCAGATCTCAAAATAACTAGAAATTTTGACAGTGCTGTCCTTTTTGTTCAAGCTGCCGGCTGCATCCATTGATTCAACACAGTTAACCACTCCTAATGGTTAATGGCTTGAGTGAGTCCATTAATCCTCTGATTCATGTCCTTCTGTCGAGCAGCATCAAATCTAGGATCATTACCTTCCATTACAGCCAATGCTGACATTAGTAGCTGGTATACAGCGGCTATCTAATCACATTAAGAGTTTATGTAATTACAACCCTAAAAGACTAGACCTAATGGAGGTGTGGGGAAACATGATTTGCGGCGATGAAGAATGTGGACTGGAACTTTCAATGTCATATCATGGAAAACACACAAAGTGATATTTGTAGGATTATTATTGGAGGGCCTGTTTTGCTATGCTGCTCCTCTCCTGACAAAATCTTTTAGAAGCAGACAAACATTTTTGGTAGAGGCTCAGTGAACAATGACAATTTGGTTTGTTACAAGTGTTTGAAAAGAACTTTAAAATGTGTGTTGGGCTGTTAACTTACTGAGTCATTTATCCAGTTGTCTATCTACTAATTCCAGAAATCTCTGTCCGTATGTTGCTCACATATCTCGAGAGTAGGGCTGCAACTAATGATTATTTTGATAATCGATTCATCTGTCGACAATCTTTTTTCGATTTATCAGATAAAAAGACAAAAAGCTACATTTTAACCTTTCCAGTCGTTCTTCTTGTACAATGCTTTTTTTTTACATGTATTACAGAAAACTGCAATTTAATTATGACTATAATTTCTGTTTCAGATACCTACAATTTAACTCTGACTAATCACGTTCAAGTCTCACAGAAAGCATTTTACAGTATTTTTAAACTGTTCTGATACAAAATATTAATCCATTTTCCTCAAACCTATCAAATATAAATTACAAAACAATATTGATTATACATAGGCAGGTGAACGACTCTTTGTGTAGCAGTGGAGGCTGCAGGGTTCTAATATTCACTTCCCTGTACAAGGCTTTGCAACTATGACGATTACTGGATATAAATCGCATATAGCTTTAGGCTTCCTTTTCACTGTGATTAGTGAAGAAGGATATGAGCACACAGACCTGCCTGTAAGTTTTAAATTACACTGTTGTGTCGGTTTTTCTGGTCCCTGACCTGCATTTATCTCAGCATGGTACGTGGCATACACTGAGCACTTTCTTCTGAACATACAGTACCTGCAGTATTCACTCACACGGTGAATGGCACAGCATGGAACCTGTTCAAATTAAACTCTCCTTTTTGTTGAAGCAACAATGCAAAATGCACACTTTAAAACATATTACGTAAACAGGCAAACAAATGCATACGTAATTATTGATTGTGCAATATTTACTGTAAATGTTATATCCATCATATTCTAGCAAAAGATAGCAGGTGCATTTTTCCGACACAAATATGACCGAGGGGTATGGAAGTAACGATATGAGATTCTGGGATCACGATTATTGTCAAAGGAAATATCACGGTTTCATGTTTTTTCACGATTATTGATGCTATAGAAGGACAAATACACACAACAAGCAATTTATAGCTAAATAAGAGCTAATAATATAGCTAATGAACTAAAATAGTGTGTGTGTGTGTGTGTGTCAGCATGTCAGCCCCTCTTTCTCAGCTGGTCAGAAAGATGAGATGAAAAAGATTTAGCTCATCATGAATATGTGTCAGGACAGGTTAGACTATGGGGGCAAAATGTAAATGGACTGGAATGGCACATTCAGTAGAGCGCCTGTGCCAAGATACCAATTTGTATTTGGATCTGTACTACATTGCACATGCTTATAAATATCAGCTCTAAACGTACCTGATTTTTTCATCAAGAGTCATGAATTAATCTCTGAGAAATCATGGAAAATGTTGAGAAACGGAAAGTCTCACAATGTTAATTCAATTCAATTCAATGGGGTCGAAAAGCCCCCTCCCTTTTCTTTTGCATGTGTGACAGATGCTGAACGAGTGCCGTACTGTGCTTCACAGGCTTGTAGAGGTGTTTATGTGGCAATATACAAGTTACATATGAGAAAGTGTGAGGCTGTGTGCAGCTTCTGGAGAATGACTCAGCAAGAGCTAACTGAACGAACAAAGAAGCAGCCAATCAGATCTCCAGCTGAAAAAGCCTCCTGGGCCTGCATTCACCTCTGCTTTTTTTCTCTGTACAGTTTGTGTATGAATCGTTGAGTGTGAGAGACAAAAAGGGAAAGAAGATGGAGCAGCCGTGCCTGCAGTCCATTATCAGCTTCCATTTCCTCCCCATCAGTCTTGTCTTTTAGTACCATTTCTTCCAACTAGATTCTCCGTGGTAATGTGCTTTCACCCATTTCTTCCCCGTGTTTCACCCTGACCAGGGCGCGTTTCCCCTCAATTTTCTGCCTCCACAACCCCTCTGGCCCTAAACCCCTACCTCAGACAAGACAAGCATCTCAGTGGCTTGTCTGTTCAATATTTCACTGCTGGTGGGACGATGTTTTATTTACCGTGCCTGGGACACCTGCGGTGACACACGCACAACAGAAAGGCTGTGCACAATACAGTAGCTGGAGAGTGGAGGTCTAAGGGTCACAGCTGGGGGATCCAAAATAAGAAAAGACAACCACTGCGGAGTCAGGGGTGCTGTGTGTGTGTGTGTGTGTGTGTGTGTGTGTGTGTGTGTGTGTGTGTGTGTGTGTGTGTGTGTGTCAGTATCAAGAGGTCACAGCAAAACAACATCACAATTAGCCCGAAAGGGAAGGCTGCACCATTTTCATGGCAACAAGGGATATGACATGAAGACTACAGGGTGTGTGTGTGTGTGTGTGTGTGTGTGTGTGTGTGTGTGTGTGTGTGTGTGTGTGTGTGTGTGTGTGTGTGTGTGTGTGTGTGTGAGAGAGAGAGAGAGAGAGCGAGTGAGTGAGCTGCAGGTTCCAATAGTATAAATTCCCACTATGATATTCTCCCATTTCCCACCTTTAAAACAGTCAAACTAGTATCCAGTGTGGATGACTATCAGTTCATTATTCCAACATAAATGCGGCGCTGCAGCGTCTGCCAGTTGGTAATTATCGGCGGAAGTGTTTAGGGTCAGGCAGAAACAGACATTTCCAGTAATTGGCAGCATTTACAGTAAATGGCACCTTTCAGCCAAGGGAGAGTGACTTTATTTTATTCTGCGAAATCAACACATCCATTACTATAGTTACCGCGGTGGCACACCAAAACCAGAGGCTGTGAGAAAGTGGCTGATATGCACTTTGCAAGAGAACAACACAACTTTTATGAAGAAGGCAACCGATCAAATGGGATAGATCTCATTTTCATGGTGCGTGTCAGTTTGAGGGCTGCGGGGCTGGGGGAGTGAAAGGCTTTTGTAACAGACTCAAAAGATTGCTATGAGAAAAGGTAAAGAGAGGAGGGGAGGCAGGTCGAAGGAAGAGAATACACAGCGGGGGGACAGATAGAAAGCATAACCCCATTTTATTAAGGATTATCTACTGTACAAGTGGCCTTTCATTCAGACACTTCATAATGATTCTGTTGCTTTCATGTATTACATGTGTTAAATCCTGAAGTCGAGGGTCTGTTATCCAAATGTGAACATAGCCACGATCGGAACCTGCTTTCACTGACTGGCAGGTTATATATATTAAAAACAAATTTGCATTGATAAAGTTTTCTTACCTATAAATGTTTGTTTACACAGAGTATAACTGTGTATAATAATTATCTATATGTTGTTTTTTGCTACGTATTACACCTTGTATAGTTCCTCTATCTCAAACTGAACCGACTGGCTTTGTAAGTATGAAAAAGAAAACACAAGATACAGCTTTTTATAGCTGTCGTGGTTGGGAGACCCTTGTACCTCTTCCTCAGATACAAGATGCTCTGGGAAATTATGAAAAATCAAAGCTTTATCACGAGTCAATCAGGTTAAGACCCTTTAGACGGGACGCAGTAGGTCACCTGGTCCACGCCGGCAGAAGACATCAATTACTGTTTGGAGCGCGAGGAGAAAATGCTTTTCATGGTCACGTCTGGGTATCAAGGCCTTTGTGCTCTTCCCCCTGCCCAGACACACTCTGCCAACTAATTACGGAGCCTATTGAGCTGAACGAGAGGGGAGAACAAAAAGCCTGTCTCGTCTGGCTAAAGACATTCATGAGCCACCGACGCTTAACACACCGACAATAATATGAGGGGCCAAAATTACACGGCAAGTATGAAGTTCAGGGCTGATTACCAAAGTTTGTGCAGAGTGCAGCGTACTTCAGCTGGAGCCCACGACGTATTTCACATTGGCTGGAGGGTCAGTGAAGTGGTCTGTTAATCGAGAAATCATCCCGTGTTGTTTCACACGAGTATGTTTGCACTTTGTAATGATCTTAGGGTCAGTGTAAGGGCAGCTGGTGTGTAGATGGGAAAGCATGCACTTGTTGATACCAACATGCTGGTGCACTAGTGTATAAATAACAGAGCTTATTAATATTAGGACTTAATTCACACCTTGATATTACATTGCATTCAACAGCACAGAGCCCAGGTTTCTCCTCTATCCAGGCAAATAACTGTCATGCCACTGTGCGGCTATTATTATGGTACTTATCACTGAGCGTATGTCTTCGCATCCTCTCCTCTTTCAGAGAGCTCCAAACTCCAAACCTGCAACAGGATGCAGAGGCTGCTAATGAGATCAAAGCGGGGAGCAGTTTCCTCGCAGCCTGATGACACTCGTCGGCTCATGTGTGATGTGATTTCAAAGAGCCAGCCACGTGTCACAAATTAGCCAGGAACATGTCTCAAATTAGCCTTTGTTCACCACTGAACCACACTGACTGGGAGTAATTGGGAGACTTGGATGCAGGATGAGGGGAAGTGATGAGTGTCAGGCTGATACTGTACATGTGAGACAAGCGAGCGAGAATGAGATGGAGAGAAACATTTAAATTCTTGTCTTGTCTTGGTCGCAATCACCAGGTTAATTGTCTATCAAAGTTTCAAAGAGAGATGCCCAGTTTAAAAAAAAACAACACTAAACCTAATAGTTAAATTTACTCTTTAAAAACGCCTTTTTTTTCTTCTTTCTTCACCTAAATGGACAAAATAGAGGGAAAAGGGACGAGATGAAGAGGACAATGTGGAGCAATGAGTAATTATTAAGCATCATGGCAGTAACAACATAGAGAAAACTGAGATATCAGTCCCCTACATGTACCCGTTAAAACAAAAAATCTGAATCCATTGATTATTCCCTGGGAAAATACAGAAAATGTGAGTAGAAAGCCCTTCCTTCCAATGTTGCCGTTCAGAACCAAATTTTAATGGATTCTTCCCTGACCCATAACATATCGTTCCACAAAGTTTTCTCATAATACACCAAGTCAATTTAGCGAAATCCTGCTAACTAACAAACAAACAAATCAATCCAGACGAATACATAACCTCCTTGGCAGAGGAAACAAGGACGGACAGAGCAGTTTCGAGCACAACGCATAAATGGGGATATGAAAAGATGGAAAAGAGAAGGGCAGCTAGAACTAAAGAGGAAAGACATAAATACAGTACGTGCTTTAACATTACTGCAAGACGCTCCGGAGAATCAAAGCAGTGTCTGTATTTTCTCAGTTCTCTTGTTGTTCTTCCACTTGCACTTTCTTCACTGAGTCTGTCTGTTGTGTTCTACAGCAAAGATGACATTGGAAAGCGAAGCACAAACCTTGGGGTGTTCTACTTTGAAAGGAGCTCGCGCACCATCGTGTACCAACAGACGACAGTCCAAAAAGTTGATTTAATCAAAAACACCATCTTTCCATAACGTTAACAAGAGTGAGGTTGTTGAATAAACCCAACCACAGATGGCACGGTCAATTCAAAGCCCAGTCTGTGATCACTCTAACTTTTACACCCATCTACACCTAGTGCTCAACAGGAAACAATTTGAAAATAAACTAAATATATGGTTAGAATTTTGTCAAACGTGCTTATTAATTAGGTCTTGATTAATATACTTAGTAGTGTTTTATGTTTGCCTGATTAAACAGTTCTAACCACTGTACCACTGTTTCTAAGAAACCAAGGATAAAGTTTAGCTAGGCTGATACATGCAGTATCCTCAATGGTTCTCTCAGAGTATTATGTGCAAGTCATGATGCTCAAAGCAGTGTTTGTAGTCCTGAGGGCTGAGGGTGCGTGGGGCTGTCTACTGACACTGACGTACAAGTTGGTGCACTTCTTATTATACTTGACAAAACGGACTGTTCTACTGCAGTCTGTATTTGAGGGTCTCTGGCTGAATCAGGTCTGGCCTCAGCATTTTTTCTCACATCACATCAAATGGAGAGGAGACGCGGAGCAACACACTGACCTTTCTGAACTCTGCAGCCACCCTAAAAGAACAAGGTAAACCTGACATCCGGCTGTACTGAAAACTTGCAAACACAAACTACTGCGACCTTTCTTTGGGCACGGCACCACCCACTGGAACAAAAACTGAGAGTAATCCAGATCTTACACCTCCGGGTGGACAAAGTGCCAAATGACAGGGAACAGAGTCACATCAAACAGGCTTTTGAATCCTGCTGTTAGTCTGACAGGCTTTTATCAAAACAACAACAATACCCAAAGCGGAAAGAGGACGAGAGGGAATATGAATCACAACATGGGAGTGACAGTATCCCACTGTAGGAAACATTATAGGTTCATGTTTACAGCTTGCTGGAGATATCAGAGGCCATTTACAATTGTGGGTTGAACATAAAATCCCTGTCATACTGTTTCTCTTTGAAATAATTGTTTTCTGTGACACTTCGCAGCCCCTTAAATATCTCATATATATATATATATATATATATATATATATACAAATGATTGGTATTAGCGATGTTAAGGACAGTACATTCAATTCAACGTGCTGTAACTAAAGAAAGAGAAGGAACATAATATCAGGCTTACTTCTTACCTCACCAATGCAGTGGTGGATCTAGGATTTTTCTAAATCAGGGGCCATGAAGGGGCCAAAACGAACACAGGTTGTGTACGGTTGTTGTTCGCATGACAAGTGGATATCAAGTCGGACAGAAATCGGACTGGTATGCATTGTGTGGGATTACTGTGCTGTACTCGCTCATTTCATTGACTTTTTACCTATTTTTCTGATTTAATCATATCATTTCAACATGCTTGACCCTCACACAGTCATGGCTGCTCTGCAAAAGCTGCGCAGAGTAAATAGAAGCAACGAACACATGCTCAGCCGTAAGTCAGTGCTTTTATTAACTTGACTGAATGTGGGGGGGGGGTTATGCAATTCGCTTTTGGTCCAACTCCTCAGGTTGCATCAAATGAAATTCCAATTGCGACGATTGTCTGCCAAGTCCCCAGTTCACTGTCAGCAACATATTTGCTAACCTGAACTGAGCTATAGAGAGAAAAGATCTCCGACTAAACGCGCACTCATTCACTCATGTAGGCTTTGCATCGCTGCGGCGGAGGTGGAGTGAGCTGGGGTCGCTGGTTTTAAAGGGTGCAGGCAGGAGAGGGACGCTGTGAGAGGACTGATGGGGGCACAGAGGCCCTAATGCACTTCCTTTTAAATAGGGAGCTGCACATTAAGCTTTCATAGGCTTCCCACTGCGCCTCTTATGTAGCAAACTAGAGAGCGAAGCTGCACGCACACCGTTACACACCCAAATACACACACGCGCTGACTATACATACACAATGGATATGTGGGCACATTTTAATAATGTTTCAACAGGATAAGTGAACACCCTGGATAGAGTGAGGTGCAATATTAATTAATGTAAATGTTCTTGCTTTCAAGCGAAAAATTATTTCCTATACTTCCTATACTTCCTATATATATATAATACAAACTGACAAACCATAAATCACCAATATCTTGCCAACATATCACCCTCAGCATTGTACGTTAGACTAGCATCGTAACTTTCCTCTTACTGCTATTTGTTTGGCATTGTTTTTTTCACCGGGAGCAGCAACCGGAGGACGCTCGCCCTCATATTCTGTATGGATGAGCTTGTCGCAGCTCAATCTGACAGCTGTACAGAGTGAAGCACTTGTGTTGTCGTGTTGCTTTGACTACACAGCTAACAACAAGCCCAGAAGATGTACAGTGATAAAAAAACAAAACAACAATCACCAGAGACATTCAGTGTCGACTGATATGCTCTGACAAATGGGTTTTTTCCGATTTTTGTTGTTAAAGTTTCTGTCAGCTCGAGACACACAACCTGAACAAGTATTTTGTCCAGCTTCTTGGTTGCCAGGGTGACGACTTGTTAGTCTAATGCACAACTTGTGTATCGTTTCATGTGTTTATCTTTAAATCTGTATTTATATTCCGCTTCAGTACTCAGGCTTCCCTCACCTCAAATTTTTAATCATTTTATACTTAAAATATCTGGATTGTCAATATCTAGACTAGACTATCATTTCACTGCAGAGTATGTGTACTTATTCTTGACTTTTTAATATTCTTATGCTCTCGTGTTTGACTGTTTTTTGTGCAACTGGATGCTTAAATTTCCCTCGGGATCAATAAAGTATCCATCTCTTTATCTATCTATGTCTGTCTGTCTGTCTGTCTGTCTGTCAGTCCTGCCTCATCTGTTTGGCTGCCTGAAAAGAAGCTGCACTGATGATACGGTGCCGCTCTGAAAAGTACTGAGGTTATAAAAAAGAATGAAAAAAAGGATGAAGTGCTCTGAAAAAGCTGCATCTATCCGCGCCTGGTTACTCTGGTTTCCTCACACAGTCCAAAGACCAGCATGTTAGGTCAATTGGTGACTGCAGATTACCTGTTGGTGTGAATGTGAGTGTGAATGGTCTCTACAAGTCAGACATGTGATAGACAGGGTATCTCTTTATCACCCAGTGTCATCCAGCCCTCAGTTCTTTAATGGATACGTGAAATATAGTAAAAATAGATCATTGATGGACTCAATTTATCTTGTTAACGTCTTTTAGTCACTCCAAGCATCAATATCTAAAAAGTATTATTCAGCCAAGGACTTCAGCCACCGACAAAAACTTTGACAGCTCATTATTACCTTTGGCCATCAGCCACGCCTTCAGAATAGGTGTCACTCAAAATACTGGATGTCTCATTTTGGAATGGAATTTTTTTTCTTAAGACCTCCTGAGAATTGAGGTCGTTCAGGAGAATCAAATATTAAAGCAGTGAAAGGCGTCGCGTCTCTTCACAGTCCACATCCCCTTTGTTTACAGAGGCTGGAATAACAGTGGCGGCATTTATTTCTTCTCACTGGGTGTTTTTCAGGGTCAGAGGTTCAGTCGGCTGAGTCCTCGGAATTCATATTGAGCAGGGCAAAAAAAATCCCTTGAGATTTTGAGGTATTGATTTGGAGACCAACTAAGAGAGATGGAAACACACACACACACACACACACACACACACACACACACACACACACACACACACTCTCTACTATGATGTAAATATTTTTTAAGGAGGAATGGCACAGAATTGAATTTCTGACATATCTACCATCAAAATGTGTTGCTGTTTAAAGAAAAGGAGGACATCTCTATTCAAAATGTGCATTTACTCTATATCAATAGAATATATCATATCATAAAACTCTGCTCATCAAAACACTGTTGCCCAAAAAGCATTTATGTCACAACTTTAAGGTTTAAACGAGATCCAGCCAGACAATTGTTTGCAACACTTACTGTAAACAAGCTTAAATTGTATTTTTTTACTTAACAAAAACTCCCAAAACTATGTCTATGTCAGCTGCACGACATTCAACAGACCAATCATACAACTTCTTCAAAAAACGTCAGTCACCACGGCCGGTCCAGTGGAAAAAGCATTAAGTGAGTGAGTGAGTGAGTGTGTGTGTGTGTGTGTGTGTGTGTGTGTGTGTGTGTGTGTGTGTGTGTGTGTGTGTGTGTGTGTGTGTGTGTGTGTGTGTGTGTGTGAAGATGAGTCTCAATATGAGTGTGTGCATGTTTGTACAGACAGGTTAGCAAAGGAGTGTGTTTTCTAAGAGCAGACAGCATCCAAGAGAGAGCTAATCCTGTAAGTCCAGACACGGAGATTGTGGCACGAACACACAGCCACTGCTGCAGAGAGATCTGCCAGAACACCCCATGTCTCTCTCTGCTTCTCACCGAGTCTCTGCACTCCTGTTTTATTCATGTTCCTTCTGGAAAGGAGAAACACAAGATCAGGTGTCCGTGTGTGTGCACGCGTGTGTACACTTCTGAGCCCATGTGCACATAGGGGCTGTGTGTGTTCATACACATGTGGCTTGTTGAAGACAACCTGCATACATCACCATAGGAATACACCCTGCTTCAGAAAATGGACTGAATGATCAATGGTCCAAAAAAACAAAAAAAAACATGGATTCTGCAGAAGGGTTATGTATTTGTATCCCTCAGGCTATGCAACATATGTGACCTTGCCACACATCTCCACCATCACCACACAAGCACCTTGACACAGTGCATCTACGACAAATGATGTTGTTTAAGGTAAGGTAAAGTAAGGTTTAAGCAACTTAGCAGACCCAGTTCTGCGTTTTCCAAAACCTCGGCTTGCCATGGTGCTGTGGGACTGCTCTGGTGTTAAGTGCCGCAACATCAGTTCATAGAGGAAAAACTGAAAGGCCATATACAGCCACAGACAGACTTAGACTAAGTCAGCGAGACAGAAGTGCAGGGAAAGAAATGAGCAAAAGAGGCAGGAAAAAAAAGATGCAGAGAACGAATTGAGGACTCGGAGTGAGGGAGTGAGAGAGGCGGAGAGAGAGAATTAGCAAGCAAGTGGGGAAGGGAGAGCGAGGTCCCCACTGAGCTGTGGCTGTTGAGTGAATTTATTTGTGCTGTGGCCTCTCTAGTGAATCCCCTGAATGGGAGTAAATAGACAGCAGGCACTACGGGGTGGCCTCGCCTCACATCAGCTGGTGAATGTAAGAGAGGAGGAGGATGGCGACGGTACAAGAGAACTAACAAGTTCACAGGCAGAGGAGACGTAACAACACAACACAAAACCAATATGTCAGCACAGAAGATGAAAACACAAGTTATTGTGTCACGATTAAAGCAGTGAAAACACAACATGGGGAAGACTTGTAAAGAAGCATATTTACACAGTCGACTGTGTACATACTAAACTAAATTAGTTTTTACAGTATCTGACTAGTTGGTCATTGGGGTGTTTCTCAGTGTACAGAAGAACGCAGCCTCTGTAAAAGCAGTTACTAAGGACGTTCATCAGGACGGAGCAGGCTTAGTTTGTGAATGAGGGTTGATTATTGTGATTGCACAAAGAAAGGGCAATTTACTCTGCCCGTCACAGCTAAAGCCGAATATCATGCCGATGTCTGCCTGCCTAAATTGCTAAAAAGTTGGAATTGGGGATATTTTGATGGTCCATTAATCGACAGGAGTTCTCCCGATGGCTCTCTGTGATTGTGAATGCTACGTATAAAAATTGACCCCGTGTGCCAGACACTCGTCATTTATATAACATTTTAATCTCGACAGTTAAAAACAGTTATTTGTTGATATTAAAAACGTGCATCCTTAGCTGTACCACTCACATAAAGGCTATGATATTATTATAATAGTCTTACAGAGGTGTGTCGTAAACACAAAGTTTACTTAACATGCTCCTGTGCATGTGCCACAGAGAGTTGTTCCCGCCGTCCTTCGAGCAACTTAAATATGGATGAGGTTTCAAGAGCAGCAAAGATGTGCATTGTTTATCAAGTCTCACTCACTGAAGACAAACTGACCTTATCATATAAAACGCAGCAGTGAGCATTGTAATTATCGACAGTAATGAATCGCAGGTCCAGAATCTCAGGCCCCAACATCATAACAATCTTCTTCCTCTGTTGTCATCAACAAAGTCACAGTCTACCAATGTGATATAATTTTGTCATTTGGCCATGTGTGTGTGTGTGTGTGTGTGTGTGTGTGTGTGTGTGTGTGTGTGTGTGTGTGGGCATGGATTATAATTACCATATAAACTCTGCCAAATAGCACAGCCCCTATACTGTCCACATAAAGCAAACCCTTGGCTGTACCCCAACAATAATGCATGATTGGAGTTTATTTCTAACTTTTTAATCATTTCTGCCAAATGTTTAATTCTGAGCCTCTCTCTTTATGCCCCCTCCGCCCTCGCAGTGCCGCTCTGTCCTGGTCTTCTCTCTGTTTATAACACACTCTGTACAAGGTGGCTGCCCATGCCTGTGTGACTAAGTGACTGACAGGCGACAGGTCGTCTCTCTTTCTCTGTGTGTGTGTGTGTGTGTGTGTGAGTGAGAACTGGCCTTCCTCTCACATTTGCTCTCTGTGTCTATGTCCCTGCCTGCCTTTATCTGTCTACCTGTCTACCACCACTTCAACACCCTCTCTGAACAACAACACACATACAAACCCTAAAGCTGAAACAGTGAAAACAAACAGGAAACGCCCACAAGTCCTCATTCTTTCACTCTTTCTCATTCTTCCATAGATGTGTCTGTTTGAATATAATGACATGAATCTTAAATGTGTAATATAAGCTATATAGTGTGTCATTGGCAAATATGTGTGATCCCTCTACATGCATGTGTGTGTGTGTGTGCAACTTCTAAATAACTGTGTGATGGATGACCGCTGGATGACACCAAGGATGACAAAGAAGAGAAATCCGATGGATGTGTTATCTGTCGGGAAATCTAGCATCTAGGGCTAGTTCAGTGTGAATGTGTGTGTGTGTGTGTGTAAACAAACACAAGGCGTTTATGTGAGTGAGAGTCTGGTTCTGTGTCAGTTGGCACAGACGAGCGTGGCATTAGGATTTTCAGATTAAGCTAATCTCAGGGCAGCCATTCTCTCTAGTTGCCAGTTCGGCTACGCAGCGACGCAGTGAAGCTTCGGAGCTACGTTCTGAGACATCACTGTATTTCTGCGACATGTAACAGACTGTTGTACTGTATCTAAGTAAGAAAAGAGGGAAACATAATGACAGTGTGTATTTCTGCGTGTGTGTGTGTGTGTGTGTGTGTGTGTGTGTGTGTGTGTGTGTGTGTGTGTGTGTGTGCTCTGTATTTTTTCCTGCTTTAGGCCAGTGTGTACCCAGGATATAGTGGACAGCGTCTTCGCGGCCTTCTCATCCATCTTCGTCAGAGTCATCGTCTCAGACAGCTGTTTCACAGCCCAGCACTCACAGAAAGCTCCACTCACCCACCTGCTCTCTTTCTACTGCACACACACACACACACAACACCCAGACACTCACACCCACACACACACACACGCACACACACAGGCGTAGGACAGCTATTTGTTCTACAGTAATGCAACAGACCCACTGAGCCAACAGTCCTCCTAACCTTGTCCTAGCTCTCACAGTGTGTGAGCATCTGCATGTTGATCCAAGGGCCAGATGCTTATCGCTGCCATCAGATTAGTAAACTGTTGATGTTCTATTTTAATTGTGTACACTTTTGCAATGGGAGGAAGTAAACTTTCTTTTCCTTTGCCTTCTACTCTCACACAACTGTATCCCTACAGTCCTAAATCAATGCAGTAATCTAGTCTCTAGATGCAACATGGAGCCTCGGTTTCCTCCATCTCGTACATGCATTATTACTATCTGCGTTGT